>NC_136909.1:58154556-58757975 GCF_949606895.1 Notothenia rossii | reverse complement strand
GCCTAAATTATTTCCAGTTGTAGCCTAGTTTATTCCCCTTATTTTCATTCTCCCGTTGAGAACATTTATGCCATTGATTTATTGTTTTTAATATTAGGCTACAAACCGCCCTATTTATAGGCTAAGGGGATTTCATTTTTAATTAGGGCCTAAGTTTAAGTTATTCAGCCTTTTTATTTGTATAATTAGGCGGGCCCTATTTTTCTATCTTGCTTGTTTAGCCAAAAGTGCCATTTGTACTATTTTGCCCTTATTAAAAGGCAAGTAATTTTCATTCTCCGTTGAGAACATTTGAACATAGTGTTTGCATGTGTGTAAATAAAGTTATCTGAAACATATAGAAGTTAGCAACTCTGTGTTCTTATTGATCGACAAAATTTGACTAATTTATTACAACGGGAAAAAATTAAAATGAAACGAATTTATTACAACAGGGATGATTTAAGACCTATAATATGCACACTGTGCATTAGCCACCATATACGATATGGCATATCCAATATCTTTTTTTTTTATTCTTTATGTATGATGATATATTGTTAACTTAGCTCACAATGGAAACAACCGTCGGACATCTACACAAAACGCGTCCTGTATCCGATTTCAAAATGTGCCATTTGCACAATTTGTCATGTACACAGCCCTTGTTTTGCACTTGCCGTGCACGTCGCGGCACTTTGCGAGCGTCTACCGGCTCGGGCTGCATTTTACACCGAACATATAATATACCATTCTAAAAAAAATGTTTGCCGCCGTTCGAACGCCACCTCACTCAAGTCGACCCAAGTCATACCGTCATATACCGTATACCACGGTATGATGTCAGCAAGGTATGACGGTATGAAAAACATTATACCGCCCAAGCCTAGTTTCAACTTGGTTTGGCCAAGCCACTAGATATGTTCTTTGGTTTTTCATTGTAGCAGGTCAGTTTGTTGAGTTAACAGCTGTTAAGTTGATGCCATGTTTCTTAGAGGTATTTACTGTTGACTTCTTTTATAGGCCTAGTTATTATAAATTATTGATTTATTATGTTTTCTTTGGACTTTTGGCTAAATAAAAAACCCAGTTTATTTAAACCACTCCTGTGTCCTGTTGCCTTACTGCTTGGTCCCTGACAGTCTGATACCTATAATATATGCCTAAAAATAGTGTAATAGGAGACCTTTAAGACCTACTGTGCTGAAGCAATAGTTATCGCATTGAGGGGTGTGAACCAGAGGGGCGTAAGTGACATTTGACAACAAAAAATGACCATACTTTGTCCTGACTTTGCAAATCTGTTCTGTTTTTGATGACACTGAAGATATTTTGTGCCCTACATCCCTTTTAAAAGTACTGATGTGACATCATGTTTGGCTACGTAGGTATTTTCTACTCTTATGTTGTAACAGGCTTAGAGTGCAATGTAAAAGCCACAAGAATGGATCGGTCCAAGTGGATACCAAAGTTTAAGTGTGGCTAACAATGATGAAACTGGAGTATCTTTATGTCAACTAACATGTCAATGTAGAAAGAGCTACCATGCTTGTATGTCATCTCTTCTTGTTTGTTGTTATTGAGATCCAGGGTTTGGTTCAGTCTCACTATTTTGAACTGGGACCAGAAACTACAGTCACTATGGTCTATTATTTTCTGAGCTTGTTTACTTTATTTGAAAAGGAGTGTGTGTATCTGCAAACTTGTTGATTAAGATTAAGATATCCTTTATTTATCCCAGAGGGGAAATTCAGTCCTTCACTCTGTTGTTATTTTACAATTACACACAAAGGCCTGAAATACAGAAACTATGGACATGAACTGATGGAGGTGGCAGAGTGAAATGTGCCGCCAGTGTTCCGGCACCCGGGAGCAGTTGGGTGACACCTCAGCGGGGCCCAGGAGGTGAACTGGCACCAAAAACCAATCCACACTCTTTATTTTTGGTCCGATTGGGACTTGAACCCAACCCTTCAGTTCCCAAGCCGAGTCCCTACAGACTGAGCCGAAGCCAAAACATATTGCACCATCTGGTGGCAGAATAAGCAAGACTGAATGTCTATGGTTATGCAAGTGGTCCATCCTTTATGCTGAAAACAGTATTTTCAGCGATATTCCAGTGAAATTAACTTTAACAATAAATTGTTATATTCTGTCGATTGACTAATTGATTAGTCACCAATTAGTTACTCCAAAAATAGATTTCACTTACTGGCTATATTACTGTTTTAAATTATTGGCACATTTTGACACTTGCAATGATTCAAGTGAAATATTTCTAAATCCATGTATGAAACTAAACTTTGGTGGGCCCTGGGGTTGAAAGGATTACGTGAGGATAAACACGATAAACATGATATTAGGATACGTGTACAACTTAAAAACTACTGCTGCTGCACTTCATTTATTATGTAGTTTTGTGGTGCTTAAAATATTGTCTTACCATGTTGATCTCTGAGATGGTGTCAATGCTGGCGATGTCCAGGCTCATACCCACTGTTACAGGACCATCTAAAAACAACAAAAAAACATTACAAATCAGTGTCGTACATTATTTACACATTGCATAATCCCCATGATTTATATGTAAATACTATATGCTTGTGTATAGTGTATACCTAATGCATACATGTAACTGGGTTATATGAAAAACTGTACAGTATATTGGTGAGTCATGGCTTCTATAGCTGTATTATACAGAATGGTGTTTAGAGAAAAGTTTTTGAAGGACATTATATTTCAAACACAGACTCCACGTTGCTGGCACGTCAACAGCTGCAGTCTGTCAAGTGTGAACCCCCAGAGGGAATGAGTTCTCCATCATTCACCATCAAAGAGGGATAACTTTATCACTCTTTAATGTTTCAACATCCTCATTAGCCTTGTCTCTCTCTTATCAATCTTAATTTTTATTAACGAGACCAATGAGTCATATTCCAGATCCTGTGTGAGACTTAGTGTGTGCCTACTGAAGATGTTTGGGTGTAGAAACTACGTGGATGTGCATCATAAATAAACTGTAGCCTAAATGATTCAGTCATTGTGACATCAACCAAGAGTTTATGGATATCTTTGGTTTTCGGTCGCCACCATCTTGTTTCAGGAACAACAAGTGGCACGACAAGTACATCTCTGAACAAAACAATTACATTTTACCAAAACGTAACTGTTAAAATTCATGAACTAAAAAAACGGTCTTGAAAAGTTCCAAGACAAAAACATGGACAACACACAAACAGGACAACAGTGGTGACCCTTCAACCCAAAGGTAGCCACACATTTAAGTATACCCACATTATCATCTATTTTATTGTAAATAATAATGTGGTGAATTATGGTGAATAGCCACCATTTACCAAATTAACATCATAATGAATTGATTGAGACTAAGTGTCTCACTGAATAGAACATCAAGCAACACATTGGGTAATCTTCTCAAGACTTCTATACAATGGGACATCTGCTATGCTTGAACCAGAGTTTGCCCCCTAATATAGTATGTCAGGCTTTCAAATAATAGTTTCAACACTTTGAGAAGTAGATTTACTTACTTTGCAGGAAAGTTCAATGTGAAGGTTTGTCATGATTTGAGTTTTGTATGTTAAGTTTTGGGTTTATTTTGAAATTCTGTTCTCCCCGTGTCTGGTCTTCCTTCCTGTGTTTGCCGTCCTGTGTCTGATTGTGCCTCATTGTGTTCACCTGTTGCCCTTGTGTTTCTGCCTCCCCTGCCCAGCTGTGTCTTGTCCTGTGATTGCCCTTCTGTGTATTTAGTCTTGTCTTCCCCTGTGCTCCATGTCGGTTCGTTGTATTTTCTCACTCTCCATGTTAGTCACTTACCTCATGCTACCTGTTTTCGATTCAAGGTTTTTGTCTTGTTTTTTCATGCCAAGAGCTTTGTTTAAATAAAGCTCGCTTTTGTTTTGAAACCCGCTTCCCTTTTTAACTGCATTTGTGTCCTACCTTTTCCCGAATCGCGACACGATTAATGGTCATCTTGTTTTTTGTAGTCATACCATTTGTGTTTTTTGGAACAATAACTTACACGAGAGGGTGGAGCTAAGTACATTGGTGAACAAAACATTTTAAGGTAACCAAAATGTTACTATTAACATTCATGAACTTAATTAACACTAGAACCGCCAGAGATTTTTTATACCTAAAACCGCCACCGGGGTCAAATTGACCCAGCATTAGAATGCATTGATTTTCAAAGTAAAAGTATTGCTTTAAAAAGAAAAATGGTCCTGTGGTATTGGTATTTTGACAAGCAATTTTGTTAAATTGTTTCGTTTATTAACGGTACAACATAAGGTTTTGTGAGGCGGTTGTCGTTGTTGGGTGAAAAGCAAACAGCTGTTTGCGCGCTCCTTCACTACAGACTGTCGCTATCAATCTATCTATCTCTCTCTCAATCTATCTCTCAATCCATAAGGAACCGCAGTAGACAAAAGGCGTTGCTATAGCATCACGTCATGTTTGTTTACACGCAAAATCAATAGCGCGAATAGGGGTGGGGTCAATATGACCCGCTTGGCGGAAATAGGTATAAATGGCAATGTTTTTGCCGATTTCTTCAATCTGACTTCATATTGACAATTTTTAACTTTCAGGAAAAGTCACGGACTGTGATACCTTATATGTTATTGAAAAAAAGCTACATACAATAAAAAACAGCTCTGGGTCCAATTGACCCGATTGGCGGTTCTAGTGTTAAAAAAAAGAAAAGTTCCAAGGCAAAAACATGACCAACATTGGTGACCTGTCAATCCAAGGGTAGACACGCCCTCAAGCATAATTTATTTAACTTTAAATAATTGTAATATGGTGAATAGCCATAACTTACTAAAATAACCTCATAATGAATTGATAATAGAGAAAATGTTTCACTGAGCAATAAACCAAGCAACAAGTAGCGTCATGTTTTTGTATAGACTTCCATACAAAACAGTGGAATTATCCCCTAAAAAAGTGTATTAAGCTTTGAAATTATAAATCAACCCTTTGGATGTAGTTAATACAACACTGCAACCACTGCTGATGTACAATAAAATGTACATCAGCAGTGGTACTGCTGTGAATGGAAACAGGAGAAAACAGCTAGCTTTGCTATTTCCAAAGCACCCAACCAAACCAACACACAACCAAAACAATAAATTAAATAGAGTCAGGCTGGAAAACAGAGCTCTCTCTCTCATATATATATATATATACATAAATAAATATGAGCACACATTATCTCACAAGCAAAAAAAACCTCCTTAAAACAACAGTCAAGTCTACAGTCTACTGTCAAAGACCCAGATGCCTCAACAGGCCATATCCAAATCTGTTTTCTAAGTTTTCGAGCAAGGAACACCAACATGTTTGCATTGTCGGGCGGGGGCTCTCCATCTCCAGCTGCCGTGTTTGCTCCCAGCTGGGAAAACGGAATGGGGTGGTTGTGTTTTAGGTGGTTTAAAATGCGTGGTATTGCCTGCTTTTGTCGCTACCTTTTTTAAACCAATGCGACACAACGCCCGGCTCATTCAAGTCCGTAGGTTCGCCTCGTTGATTTGGTTTGAATCCCAAATACTGCCACACCGGAGAATCGAGATGTGTAGTTAGGTTTTGTAACCAATTCCATTTCACTTTAAATTCCCCGCGAGTAAGTCACACGTTGTCTCCCGCTTGTCGCTATATTATTAATTTGGCTGCTACGCTGCTGCACGTGCACGCGGAGTGTCCTGACCTGGCTGTGTGTCAGCCCCGCCCCTCACAGCGCGCCTGGCAGCCACAGCGCTCCAGGCTAAAATGCTGGTCACATCTTTATGTAAACGGCAATTTATCGAGCTCAGAAAAGTTATCGAGTCCATTTTTATTTATCGTACGATAAGTCAATTTATCGATTATCGCGACAGGCCTACTTACATGTAATATGAAATGTGTTTAATCCGTACAAATATCACTTTGTTCTGGGTATGGTTATGTTCCAGGAAGCACAGCTGCCTGTAGTTATATAATCTACAAACATATACAGTGGTAATAATCTTTCGAATTCAACACTGCAAGACAAGCGAATAAGTGTGTGTGAACCAAAACGTCAAACTAATCCTTCGGGTTACAGTATGAGGAAAAATGATTAATGTCTTGAGTAATGGGTCAATGGGTCAGACTGCAGTGAGCGAGGGGCTGTCAGTTGACGAGCAGTGACACCTTGCACCCAGCCTGCACCGACATGTTGGAAATATTGTATTTGCCCTGTATATGTAGTTAAAGATACCATGACAACACAAAGAATTACAGAGTGCATGACGGCACTGTTGCAGCTGATGTATATCTAGTAAAAAGATGTATTGGTGCTTTTTTCCCTAAAGGGTTAGAATATGAACACAACAATTGCAATTCACACATTGTAATGCAAATATATGTGTGTGGGTGTGTGTGTTCCCATCTCTGTGTGCCAAGCTTGCGTTTCTAAGCGGGATGACTTGTGATTATACTGAAAAGCATTTGTCTGAGGTCTGAGGTGTTATTACAGATTATGCGGCGAGTAAACAAACCATAATCACATTGAGACAGATTCCCAGATCCCAGAACAATAATGGTAGGGAGGGATTTGCAGAGGATGACATAACATTGTTTCTCTGGGAAGCGTACACAGAGTTAGCTTCTCTATTGGAAGTAAATTAGTCGCCTACTGAACATTTGAATCTAAATCACATTGTGCATTAGACCCTTAGCTGTGATATAATGAGCATATACCACGGCCTGTCGTGAGCTATTGCTTAAGTGTAGCATTCTAGTACTCTTTCATTGGCCCTATATCAGTGTTTCCTTCTGCATGAATTTACCTATTATTGATCAAAACCAAGCGGCAAACTCTGGGGCAGAGCCGGGAGGCCAATAAGGAAGTGCCACAAACTGCAGGCCATCTATTGGCCGATAGGCGGTGACCGCAGAAAGGATGAATTTCCATAGACCCCCATGTTAAAATGCCCAACTTTACAGCAGAAATAAACATGTTTCTACCCCTGGATGCAATACAATTATTCGGGATATAGTTAGATTCCACCTTAATAAGATTATTAATTGTTGAGTGAATTGTTTTATAACGGGACCCTTTTATTTATATTAGGTCTTAAAGTTTTTGCATACATTAGGGCGTGGTCACTTTGATGGAAAGGTACGTGCCTTACTGTCAGCTAACAGCAACTTGTCCACTCTGCTAGGCTACAACATTAGCTAGTTGTAGTTACTGTACTTGACCCTTTAGCCGTGTTCGTGGTGATTGTGCCTTTTAGGGAATGTTGTTACAAATACCAGACAATGAAAATGTCGTGCTGTGCGGTTGAAATGTAACGTTTATATAGTGGAACTGCACTGTTTTATCAAAAACCAAAGTGCTACGCAGTAACTTGGTATGCATGTATTTCACGTTAGCTTAGCTTCTTAGCTTGAGCTAGCTCTGGAACTTCCAGCTCGGTGGCAGCAGGTCCCGCCTCGGCTCCGCCTCTTTGCCCTTATTTGGATCAGGCTGGAGCAGGCGGGAGTTACACTCTGATGTCACTGATGTGCCAAGAGCAAGGACTGTCTTAGGTAAGACAGCTTTTATGTGCGCAGCTCCACTTGCTTGGAACAGTCTTCAGCAAGAATTGAAACTGAGCAATCTCATTCCTTTGCGTGTTTTTAAAGCTAGACTAAATGAAAGGCTCGTTGATACTCTGGGCACTTGTAAATGTCTATAACTATGTAAATGTATCCTGTAAATATAATGTATGATGTCCTTTATTGTTTTATGTTTCATGTGGAACCTATATGCTGCAGGTCTCCCTTGAAAAAGAGATCTACAGATGTAGCGTTTCATTTCAGACGCCTACCCGTGCGGGTCCGTGATCTGCACGGGGTGGGCCCCTGCTGAAAAGGAAAGCTCAGGTGATCAGGTGTGTGTTTACCAGTGTTGGGACTAACGTGTTACAAACTAACGCACACAACTACCTTTTGCTGTAACTAATAACGTTACTAGTTAACTATTCCCATTCAGTAACGCCGTTATAGTTACTGTGATTTAAATGGGTGCGTTACTGCGTTACATTATGTGATCCAACTGAACCGAATCTCCCTGCGGATGTAATTTACAAGCGAATACAGCGATGTTCTCTCACAGTACCATGGAAAAGTGAAAGTGACCAGAGAGGAGTGATGATTGGTTAACGCGGGGTAACATTTCAGGGTAAGCCAATCAGAGACAGAGTTGGGCGGGTCTTGCCTTATGGGGACAGTACACAGACACACAAACACTTGCTAAGGCTAACACACACACGGCAACGCCCACCACCAGCAAACACACACTATGGCAGATGCAAGTATCAGCGAGAGCAACAGCGCATTTACAACTCGGAGATATAACCACTATTTTCAATTTGTGGGGATAAAGGACGCACAAAATATTACGGTCAAATGTAAACTGTGTGCAGGACAGAAAGCATTGTCCACATCGAATAACAGCAATGCCGATCTCCTGAAGTCGCCAAAGACCCCACCGTCTCAACCACCGGCAGTGACCCAGAAGGAGCAACACCATCTAAACAGCCAAAAAACGATTTTTTTAAATCGCCACATGTCACCCAGAGTCAACTAAACAGATTGATTGCTGAAAATAGTTTGTTTGTCTTCAGTGTCAGTCTGACCGTTTATTATTTATCTAATTGTAGTTCTTGTTTAATTGTTACACTGCCAAAATAGTGGAGTTGTTGTTAATGTGTACACTGTGGTGATTGACATTATTCACCCACGGATCTATGGGTTGGGGTATTGTTCTGCACGGACATTTTAGTGAACCGGACTTCCTGTTTCCGCCGGTCTTCGCTTCCCGGGCATAAAGTTGTTAACAATGGTTTTCAGATGCTAAATAAAAGTCTAGCTTGTACCTTTGATACCCCGCCTCCGACTCCCATCTCTCGGCACCACAACACTGCCAAAAGAGTGTAGTTCTTTTTATTTTATATTGCACTACTTAGAACTTGATTGTTGAGGCCACAATAAAGATGCCTGCTTTATTGTTATTGCACAGATTACAGGTACTGAGACAACGAAATGCAGTTTAGCTTCTAACGGTGCAACAAGCAGTAAAGTGAAAAGTAATGTACACGATCTACAGAATAAAATATAGAATTAATTGAATGATGAATAAACAGTGAGGGCTATGAATACACTAGATATACACAGCAGCCTGTGAGCAGTATTAACAGTGTGTATAAATATGCTAAGATATATAAAGCAGTGCAAGTATAGCATACATGCCAACCTTTCCAAATCCAAAAGAGGTAGGTTTGCGCGTGGCAAATGTGCATGACCAAATTAGGTAATCAGAAGAAATGGAACCCCAGTAATCACATGTATAAACCATATATTTAAAATATATTGCATAATTTTATGCATTTTTCAGAAAAAGTGGTAGTTTGGTAAACAGTGACATCAACGACATGTCTGGTCTGTAAAATGCCCGAAAAGTAAAAGAATGGGAGATAAATATCCCAAAGTCTCCACATTTTATTATATTTTTAATGTGTTTCTGGTCCTCTTTCAGTTGAGACAGTGTAGATGAAGGATGTGTCAGGATGTAGAACTCTTGTGTGAACATTGGATAAAGCCAGGTTCATATTCTTGTTTCATGTTGTTGACATATTAGAGTCAAAGGTTTGCACAGAGCGAAATATTTTTGTGTTGCGCCATAAATCAGAAAATACTGCATTAAAAAAGTCATTTCCTGCATTTTTATACTGATAAAGTGTGATATAAATAATATACAGGCTTTCAGATTGCAGTAGTTCACTAAACACATTAACAACATGTTTGGTGTTGAAAATGTCAGAAAAATTGAAAGAATGGGAGATAAATATCCCCAAATCTCAAAATTGCATTATATTTTGTGTGTGTTTGTGGTCCTCTTTCAGTTGAGACACTGTAGGATGCTTCCGGAAAAGACCAAACACTGGATGTCTTTCAGTCGCCAACATGTGTTTTCGAGACACTGATATTAACGGGGAAATCCTGCAGGACTCAAATGCCTCGTCGGGGGTAACGCTGCCTTTCCCGCAGCGTTACCCCCGGTCTGCACGTTGTTTCTCTTTCAGAAACACAGAGGACTACTGTTTGTATGATGCGATCACGCTGCAAACGATGTCCACCAAAAGTTGAGTCCAGTGTCTATGGAGTGTCATTTGTATTTGTTATAGTTTGGGAAGATTGAAAATCGGTAGGGAAAGCCAGCTACCGCCCAAATCGGTAGGCAGGGTTCCTGCAGGTTTCGCCAACTCAAATGTAAGACTTTTTAAGACGTTTTTAAGACCACTTTGAATAGAATTTAAGACCTATTTCACGGCAAGAAAGTATGAAGGAAAATTGCTATGAAAGAAGAAATACGTCCCATAATTACTTACAAAGTAAATGTATTCATGTTCAACATAAGAACAATAACTGAACATAACAGCATAACAGTACAGAACTGTGTTAGCCAAAAAGTGTGTATGTGTGTGTGTCTCTGTGTGCTTGTGTGTGTGTTCGGGCTGTGCAATTAATCGTATTTTAATCGCAACTACGATTTTGGCCTGCCTGCCACAATTACAAAAACAACATAATCGAAAAAAACAATTATTTAGCTTTGCTAGGTTGTGACAGTGACAACATATTTAATCTAATTAATTTGAGTCTAATTTATATTTATTTATCATATTTATATATGTTTAGTAGCTTGTGGAAGTGCGCTCCAAAATATTTGTTGATCTTGTTTATTGGTATTTACTATTTTGATATTATTTATTTAAATATATCATTTATTTAATTAATTTTTATATTACCTTTTCAGTTGAATTATACGTTCTAGGTAAAGTTCAATAAATGGATATTTTCAAAGTCAATGAATAATCGTACTTAATAATCGTGATATTAATTATTGACCAACATAATCGTGATTATTGCCATAATCGAGCAGCGTGTGTGTGTGTGTGTGTGTGTGTGTGTGTGTGTGTGTGTGTGTGTGTGTGTGTGTGTGTGTGTGTGTGTGTGTGTGTGTGTGTGTGTGTGTGTGTGTGTGTGTGTGTGTGTGTGTGTGTGTGTGTGTGTGTGTGTCAGAGTCCTGCATCGGGTCGGGTACCCGCGGATACCCGACGGGTGACCCGCAAAAAAGGTGATTCGCGGGTGGTATTTTTTCAAACACTTTTTTCCGGGTTCGGTTCTGGGTAAAACAAAGATGATGCGGGTCGGGTCGCGGGTGTTGCATAATAAATATATTTAAATAATAATAATTTAGTTTAAATCCTCAGACCTCTCCCCCGCGGGACCGTGCATAATCATAACCTCTGCAGCGCATCAATCTGCTTCTGAGCACGCCACATTCTGAATGGCTGAGGTGAAGCTCTCTATAGCGGAGAATACAGCATTTTCCAACACTTCCTCAAGAGCGAAATCCAACGTCTGGGAGGCTTTTGGTGTCCTTCTAGATGGAGAGAATAACCAACATCCCACGCTTTTTGAGAGAAATATGCAACTGCGTGTGTTAATAATTGCACGTTTTCACTGCTCATATATGCGGGTTCGGGTCGGGTTGCGGATCCTGTGCCGACGGGTCGGGTCGGGTTGCGGAACTAATTGGTAATATGTGCGGGTAGCGGGGCGGGTTCGGTATTGCACGTCGCGGGTGCGGGGCGGGAGCGGGTCTTGAAAATCAGACCTGTGCAGGACTCTGTGTGTGTGTGTGTGTGTGTGTGTGTGTGTGTGTGTGTGTGTGTGTGTGTGTGTGTGTGTGTGTGTGTGTGTGTGTGTGTGTGTGTGTGTGTGTGTGTGTGTGTGTGTGTGTGTGTGTGTGTGTGTGTGTGTGTGTGTGTGTGTGTGAGTGTGAGAGTAACAAGAGCTATATTCAGAGCTCTGCTGCCTTGGCTACAATCTTTCATCATTGCTGTTGTATGATTGGTGTTTAGCTACGGTATTTAGCGTCTACAGCACCTCCGCTTTTAGGGTTGACGTAGACCCAAACGTTGCCCGGAGGTCCCCCGGTGTTGTTGCGGGAGCTGCTGCACTAGCTAACGCTGCACTAGCTAACGCTGCACTAGTTAACGCTACATTAGCAAAACAAACGCTTTCTTTTGCAAAAGGTGCGGCGGGCTTCAAACACGTTCCCCTCCACTGGTTTCAACCAAGCACTAAATTCGATGTTTTCCAACCAAATACGGTTTAACTTACACTTCCCCATATTTATTTGTAAGTAGATTTGAAGAGACATGAGTTTCTGACTGCCGCTAGCTGAAGCTTGGTTGCTAGGTTACTAGCTGGGTGTTCTCCGATAAGGGGCCGGGGGAAACAAAGTTAGTGATTGCTGGTTCCATGTTGATTTATTTCAATACAAATTGTTGGGGGGAACTGAAAGGCTCTTACCGTACTGGTTACTTTGCAGCCCGGACATTTTCCCCAAAACACATTTTAGACGCGATCGCAACACAGAAGCACCTTTCAAATCCGATCATTTTTAAGACCTTCTAAATCATATTTAAGAACTTTTTATTTTTTTGGTCATATTTAAGACCTTTTTAAGGCCTTAAATTCAGATTATCAAATTTAAGACTTTTTAAGACTTTTTAAGACCCCGCGGGAACCCTGGGTAGGGTTGGCATGTAGTATAGTATAAAATATATGGATATTAATTTCATGATAAACATTGTGGAACAATGATGAAAAATGTGAATGGAAGTGGCGACGTAAAACTGACACAAAACAACAACAAACTTTTGCCGAGCCAATGGAGAGTTTCATCAGCAGCGGGTACAAACCACCAATGAGCGCTCAGCTCGAGATACCAGCGAGTCGAGAGAGTGAATTATATCTGCATTTTCTCTTTTGAGAAGCCCCCACTCCCCATGTTGCAAACTCTTTGTTTAAAGCTAATTGGCCATCGGAATGTGTGGAGTAAGTCTCCCAAGGGGGATGCTCACATTCCATAGCTCCCCCCCCCACCCTCCTGTGATCTCCCAACCCCCAGTCTTTAGGTTTGTGTTCGCTGCAGCATGTTTGTTAGGCCCCGCCCCCCGCACACAGAGAGACACAAGGAGATCGCTCTTCTGGAGTGAAGAGAGCGGAAATAATGATATTGCAAGTTAGAAACGTAAGATGCATTTTGACAGACAAGATGGCCAGTCCACCACTGCACCCAGCCCAGCCCACGTAAACTGTCAACGGGGGGAGCCTTGCTGCTGGGGGAACGGTGGACCTAGTGTCCCGACCGGAGTGGAAATAATAATAATAATAATAATCCATGCATTTTATCCATTAATTTCCCCAACATTGTGGTAAAAAAAACACACGTTTAACCCATGTTGGTGTACTACAACTACAAAAAGCATCGCTTTGTTTTTTGATCAAGAAATGCAGACCGGCTCAAACAAACGATTTTTAAATTATCTTCCTCACAATCATTTAATGTATCATATGTTCGCCGAATTGACATGAAAGCACAAATAAATGTAGTTTCATCCACTTGAGTTTACAACTACAAAAATAATCGATTTGTTTTTATATCACATCCTACGGGAGGAAATTCAGCAGCTCTCACTACAGATTTTTTATCCTAATTTAATCATCATCTTCACCACGATCATTTATGTTTATGTTCCCCGAATTGACATGAAAGCACTGACAAATATGAATATACTGTAGTCAACTTCATTAAAACGTTATTAACGCGCATGACAACAAACTTTGTCCGT
This sequence comes from Notothenia rossii, assembly GCF_949606895.1. Lineage (NCBI taxonomy): Eukaryota > Metazoa > Chordata > Actinopteri > Perciformes > Nototheniidae > Notothenia > Notothenia rossii. The sequence continues at coordinate 58,744,263 of NC_136909.1, read as the reverse complement.
GTTTGGTTCTCTCGCCGTACAGTGAAGCGTTCCCGCATTGACGTCACTTCCAGCTTCCCCCAAAACTTCAAAATGAGTCGAAGGAATTTCCCCGCAATGTTCAAAATTATTGATATTTATCGGAACGGTATCGCACCTTCTTTTTTAAACTGACGGTTCGAGATGACTAGTAGCCCAATATTTCATTGCACAACAGTTGTTGGGATGCTGTCACAGGCTCTTTAAACTGTCGCACTTTCTGTTGTTTCTATTGCCGGTATGAAAGGGTCTGTGCCGGAAATATCAAACATTTAATCAAAGTGAAAAACAATGAACAAGACTTAACGTATTAATAATAATTAATTATTTATTCCGTTTGGATGTAGGATTTTTTACTTTGTTTAGAGCAGCAGTGATCTTCAGCAGAGAGCTAAGCGCTGTCAGAGCGGACCTAACCCTGAAAAGTATTATTATCTGAAATTAATAATTATGTTATTCATATTAAATACATATTGTATTTTTGTAATTATTGATGCATAAATGTGTTCATCCATTCAATGTGGCATCTGCTATAATGGGGTTAATGTATGATATTACTGAATAAAACAATACATTATAATATATGATATGATAATTATATTTTAGTTTTATTCATTTCTTATTTCATAGTTTCTCATTATTAGGGCCCGAGCACGCTGTGCTAGGACCCAACGGCGTCCTAGCACGAAGTGCTAGGAAACCTATTGTTATTGGTGGAATTATTATTATTATTATTATTATTATTATTTTTAGTCACCATCTTTCCTGTTTTTGAGGCTTTTAGGATGCTGACAAAGTTGTATAATTTTGCACGGATGCCAGGACCGGTAAAGATTGCAACATTCTGGAGTCAATGGGTTAAAATATTCCAACGTGCTCAATAGCGCCACCTATCAAAATCCCATTTCGGAATAAATTTACAAAGTCGCACCGTAACTCCGAATGACCTGAAATTTCGCACACATATCCGGGTGGACCTGTTCTACAAATAATCCTCTTGGAACCCTAAGCTCCGCCTACATTTTTCTTCTAAATTAGCATAATGTTCAAAACAGTTAAATATTCACTTAAATTTCAATTTTCAGTTTTTCAACACCAAACTTCATATCCCGCATCGGTGGAGGGTCAGACACATTACCGTAGAAAATGAGCATGTTAGGACGATAAATATTGCCGCCGTCAATCAAAACGTACTCACAAAAAGGAGGGGCTTAGAAAGAAATGCTCATAACTCATCAACAATGTATCCAAACAACACAGATTTCGGTAGATAGGTTCAGACTGTCTTGGGGAATAGGCACACCAAAGCATTTTCATTTTGGATTATAGGGGGCGCCAAAAACACCACCAATTTATAAATCAAGAGCGGATGGACTAATTATTATTTTATTTTTTTTAGACATACTCTCAGGGTGACTACAAACTCAGATGTAAAGTGTCGCAAAAAAATCTGAATGTGGGCGTGGCCTATACATTTTTTTTAAATTGCGATAAAGTAAAATAAGCTTCGGACGCAAAACTTGGGACACACGTCAGAGCCCACGACCTTTTCGAGAATGTAAAAAAAAAAAGGAATTTTTCCAAAAAGCTGCTCACTAGCGCCCCCTATTGTGTGGTAGTCACATATAGTTTCTTAGAACTTCACGATATTTGGCAAAGACATTCCTCATGGAATTGCGGACATATTTGTAAATAGATTCGCCAACAGCGAATACACCATTTTTGACGATTTACATGTCGCAAATGACTCCAAACTACTCCAAATTACTCAAATATGGTTGTTCCAATATTCACGAAACGCTATATCTACATTACTATTATGATTGCACACATATTTCAAATTGCTTTCCATTAGCCCCGCCCCCCAGAAAGTTGGCCATTTTGAAAAATGTGCGTTTTTCATGCATTTTAAGCACATTCTTGCGAACTCCTCCTAGGGGAATGATCGGAAAAATTCCAATGCAGGACAAGTTCAGCCCTATCCAATAGGATACTTAATTGCGGAGCACATTTTGGAAAAATCACTCGTGGAGGTCGTAAGCTAACAGCGAATACACCATTTTTGAAGATTTACATGGCGCAAATTGCTCCAAACTAATTGCATATAGTTTTTCCGATATTCACGAAACGCTATATATACATTACTATTATGATCGCACACATATTTCAAATTGCCTTCCATTAGCCCCGCCCCCCAGAAAGTTGGCCATTTTGAAAAAAATTCGTTTTTCATGCATTTTAAGCACATTCTTGCCAACTCCTCCTGGGGGAATGATCGGAAAAATTCCAATCCAGGACAAGTTCAGCCCCTATCCAATATGATACTTAATTGCAGAGCACATTTTTGAAAAATCACTCGTGGAGGTCGTAAGCTAACAGCGAATACACCATTTTTGACGATTTACATGTCGCAAATTGCTCCAAACTGTTTGCATATAGTTTTTCCGATATTCACGAAACGCTGTATACACATCGCTATTATGATTGCACACATATTTCAAATTGATTTTCATTAGCCCCGCCACCCAGAAAGCTGGCCATTTTGAAAAATGGGCGTTTTTCATGCATTTTAAGCACATTTGTGCTAATTTGTCATAGGGAAATGATCGGATATATTCCAATCTAGGGCAACTTAAGCGGATATCCAATGTGATGCAACTTTGCGAAGGAATAGTCGATCGCTTGAACATGGAGCTCGTAAGCTAATGGAGAATGTAACATTTTTGACCATTTATATGTCACATACTACCTTAAAGGGGACCTAAAAACCGGGCTGCAATGGATTTGATACATGCAGATTCTGATTTGCACCTCTATGATATCACAGAGGTGCACTCCACCTGTATGGTCAACTCTCCACCTATCAGGGGAATGAGAGGTTGCAGTGGCATGGCAACAGCATATTAACATGACGCTTGTGCCTCGCCCCCTCCTTTGCAGGGGGGGGGGGGTGTCAGCTCCAGCTCATGCAAAGACAGAGCTGGAGTGAGGCAAAATGAGGCATGGCTAAAATGCATGATCTGTTTGGTATTTTGAAAAATAAAACTTATAAATATACGTTATATAGGTATGGTCCTACAATATATTATTCAAATATAGCATGATAGGTCCCCTTTAAGCTACTGAGACCCGCCTGCACCTTCCACTCACACACACTCACACACACACACGCACACACGCACGCACGCACGCACGCACGCACGCACGCACGCACACACGCACACACACGCACAACACACAAACAGCTCCTAAAGCAGAACTAAATATCAGGCTACAGCCCTTGCATATTTTATTATGTGAAGCACTATATGGTTTCATGAAAAATATCTACTGTTTATTGGTAGATATCTCCTGAAGCCTACAAATAAAGTGTGAAATGTAGGCCTGTACCCGCTTGGGCCACTAAAATATTGCTTTAAAAAAAAAGAATTGTCCTGTGGTATTGGTATTTTGACTTGCAATTTAGTTAAATTGTTCCGTTTATTAACGCTACAACATAGCGTTTTGTGAGTCGGTTGTCGTTGTTGCGTGAAAAGCAAACAGCTGTTTGCTGCGGAGCGGAGCGCGAGCAGGCTCCCGTGAGCGGGAGCGCGCTCCTTCACTACAGACTATCGCGCCACCTAACCATTCGCCATTAATGTTTTTAATACCAGCGGTAACCGGCCGAGCGCCGGGCAAAAAACAATCTTCAAATAAAAGAAAGTCACCGGAGGAGTTAAAGGAGAGTGACAGGGAGTATGAGAAGAAGAGGGAGAGAACGTTTCAGCCAGCTTGATCGATGGAGTTGGCTTCTAGTGCAGTGACGCGTCCTAAAACCCTTTTATATTCTATCGATTAGATTTATGATTTGAAGATTATAAAAGTAGGGTAGACATGTGGAGATTATCCGGCTGAACAAAACGTGCATTTATTAAACAGGTTTGTTTTCCACAGACCTTATTTCCAGCTATTTTCCAAAACCCTTTGGAGAAATCCCATTGCTTTTTGTCGAGGAAACCAGCAGCTTATACTTCCTGGTTTTAGGACACGTCACTGCACCTCTCAATATGATGCCAATATAAACAAGGTCTTCTGTCGGCTCTATACATCAATGCCGACCTATGCTGACAAGTAAGTCAAGAGTAGAAAATATAAAGGTTTTGGCTTTACGGAAATGTCCCAGCAGTTTAGGAGAATGAAGGTTCTAATCTAATCTATTACATAGCCATTACATTTCTAACTCCTAATGACAGGAAGGCAGGAAGCGCATTATACAAACAATAATACTCATAATAATAGCTGAGATTTTTTAACAATGACCACAATATCATTATTTTAATAAACCAAATATGAACAATTGAGGAAATGAGGAAGAACTGATGATTCAAATGTTGTAGTACAAGTAGTAATGTAGTTAGTGCATAAATTACTATTGCAACAAATGTGTTCATTTTCTCCATTATAAGTCGATTTTTTTTGGAAGAATGCTCCGGGCCAGTGGTTACAATGGTGGGGCCAGTGATAATACAATTCCACCGGCCCCTGTACATATATTATTGAGCGATATATATTATACACACTGTTCTGCTTTCTGCACTGACCTCAGCAGCTGTTCTCACTGTAAACATCGCCTCACAATGAAAGCACCTAACATCCAGGGGAGATGTGATTAGTGAGTAAACAAACAAACGGTAAAGGGCAGAAGGTCTGATGCACATTTGATCATCTTGAATAACTTATAATCACAACTGGAACAGTTTGCAGAGCTGTGCTTCGTTGACATCCAGCCATGAGTCACGCCTCTTTTAAACATCAATGTTGGCTGAAATCGTCTCCGGAGAATACTTCAGTGTACCCTCGGTTATAGCTCCTCCAGAGACACTCCTCTCTCCTCTAAATCAGTGTATCCTCGGTCAAGGCTTCTCCAGACAGCCTCCTCGATAATCGATCCTCGACGAGCCTTTAGAGAAATTCGTTTTCCTTCCAGACGGCGCGCCGACATCCGTTTCCGGGTTGCTGCAGGATGACCTGGGAGTCTGGGACGCGAAATTAGAGAAATGACAAACGGCTCATTTCCGAGTACTCGCGCGCGTCTGCTTGACGCCAGGACGACCAGCCGCCCTCCCCGACAGGCGCACGGACGCGAGGGCCCGCTCATCACTGCGCGCACAAGTGCGACCGCAGTTTTAATTATTATTTTTATCGCTCATCTTATTTTTGATTTTATTAATCTGTGTGAATCTGTGCTATCCTGTTTTTCACTCTTACCCTGTTGCTGTTTGAACTACTGAATTTCCCCACGGGGATTAATAAAGGTCCATCTTATCTTAATGTATAAATTGATTTACTTCAATCTACTGTACTGTGTAAAAACACCCAAACAATATTACAAAAAATATACTGCATAAAGCAAACTATATACTTTATTTGATCTAATATATTGATGTTTTTTCATTATAGTAGCCTGTGAAAACCATAACAAATAAGTGATTAAATGCTACAGTATTCAACAAACACAACTGCAGAGCTGCAAACATTGCAAACAGAATAAGTTCTACAACACCCAGTTGTCTTTGTGTATTTGTGAATGAAGCGCCATCTCATGGTTAAATCCTGTAATTGAACAAATGGGGAAATTTGGCAACGCCCTCTAGCAATTTGACAACACCCCCAGCCGATGGGATCCGCTGGGCTTTTGACTGGGACACACCCTTGTGAGTCCTATCTGGAGTGCTACATCTGTATGATCTCAATGGGACCAATCTGGTTTTAGGTTTGAAATGAAATGAAAGTGGCCGACTCCGCCTACTAAGGGCTTCTTGGCAACTCTGCAGAATCCTATGGGTGACGTCACGGACACTACGTCCATTTACGTATATATACAGTCTTTGATCAAAACGTACATTCAAGATGAGTTCTGAAATCTCATTACACCATACATATGCAGCTAAGTTAAGTATGTCAGCGTATATTTCTCAAAGGGACGCACGGCCAAAAAATTGCAATATGAACTGTTCTTGTTCTCTGTCTACCGCACATTTCCCCTGAGTGTTCAGTCATTCACTCGCTGAATGTGTCTGAAGTTTCCTTACTGTCAAAGAAGGGCCTGAGGTACTTGTTGTATCCTTTCATCAGCTTATGAATGGTGGGAGGCAGAATCTCTCCTTCCTTCATTTCTGCGTTGAGCATCGAGCTCTGTAACAAGCTGAGAGAAAGACAGAGAAATAAGTAAAAAGAGGTAGGAAAAAAACAGACAAAGAATTTATATACCAAGCGGATCTCTAGAATTCACAGAATCTCCAGGGGCTTGAAAAGCAAATGTTACACAACATGCTGAGTTTGGGAAAAGACAGGAGATTATAATTGCAATTTAAATGTAATACAATCCCAAAAAAAAACTCCTTGTTTAATTGATTGAAATGACCACTTTGGAATATTTTAAACTACCCATCTGCCTGTGTTTCCATCGCCTGACGCCTTTAAAATTACCATTTGCTTTCATGAGATTTTTGTTCCTCTCAGTGTTTCTCAATGCCATCCTTAAAGGCACATTGAAGTGTGGGAAGATGATTATATTGCTGGCATTTGCGGCTGGGTAAAAGCACACTCATTGCACCTTCCCCAGCGGTATGTGTGTTTGTGTATAAATCAGGTTCTAAATACAGAACGCCTGCTCGGTAGAGAAAGCCCCAGGGCATGTGCCATGATGTAAGAGGGGCTGAGGCAAGACAGATCAGCCTGTGTGCAGAAGCAGAACACATCCATCTCCAAATGTAGGCAGCCGCTCAGAGTCCCCTCTGTCACTTGTACGCTTCAAATAAGTGACAAGAGAAAGAGTTTAAACGCAAGGTGGGAGGTTTTTCATACGTAATACAGCATCATCCATTATCCACACAGGCATTATTAGGGTGCTTACCCAGATAGCAAAATATGAGTGAATCAATGTTGAAATATGGTTAGGCAGAAATATTGAATCCATGTTGAAACCCGGACATTGAAATTAAACAAAGCGCAAATTGTTTTAATATTGAATAAACGTTGGACTTTCAACCATAACTGACACTATATCAATGTTGATTCAACCATCATCTAAATAGGAATCTACATGCACATTTTTGGTTGATTTTACATTGAATCAATGTTAGGAATCAACATTGATTCAACCATCATCCAAATGGGAATTCTACATGTAAATTGTAGTTGATTTTATATTGAATCATTGTTAGGAATCAATATTGATTCAACCATCATCCAAATGGGAATCTAAATGTAAAACTTACATTAAAATATTCAACTTTTCTAAGCATACTGTAACACATTAAAAAAGTGAATGTTTTTCACCAATGAGCTTTCTGCGTATAGGTCTACATCTTAACAGACCATTAACAACCATCAATACTGTACTGACTGAAGTGGTCCAAACTTGTAAACACACACTACACTGAAAAACTAAGCCTCAAAAAACAAGAAAAATAAATAGTAAAATTAGTAATATATTACTTAAAATAAGAAAAGTTATCTGCCAACAGAACAAGAAAAATTCACTTGCCAAGACTTTCTTAAAACAAGTAAATAAATCTAGCCTAAAAAGATCTACAGATCTTAAAACAAGTGTTTTTAAACCAAAATTAAGTAAATTTGAATTGAAGCAAGGAATATCTTTAAGAATTATAATCTTATAAGGAAAATGTGCTTGAATTCAGCATATTCTACTGCTTTTGTCCCAAAATTCTATTTTATGACGCAACATATCTTAAATCCAGTGCAGCTTCACTTTAAACAGGTACATTTGTCTAGATAAAGATAAGATTTAAGAATTATTTTCTTAATATGTAGAAAAATCTACTTAAATTCAGCATTTGGTGCTATTAAAGTATTCTTAAAATAAGGCTAAATACCAAGAAACGTAGAGACAAAACCTTCAAAAATCTTTAATCCTATCAATATAAACTTTGACTGCTTGCATAAAGAAAAATATGAGTCTCAAATGATTTCTTTTAATGTTTTTATTGTTTTCAAACAGCGTAGTAAAGGTCAGTCATCAGATATGTCTTTCGAGAAAAAGAGAACATTATTTCACTGTAAAATGCAACGCAAGGGAAATTCTCATGACACTTTTGACTCAGCGAACAATTTTGAATAGGACTACAAGTATGAGGGGCCGCTATGGACATTATTCAGAAATACTGTTCACATACATGTGAAACACTCTCACACACACAACTAAAACCAACATAATTTACAAACATATGTAAAAATCTCTCATATGCACATATGAAACGCTCTCACACACACATGAAATCCAGTTATTCACATATACAGTACATGTCAAACGCACTCATATACACATGTGATACGCACTCACACACACACACCTGAAACGCTCTCCCACAGATATGGGATAGTGTGTTTTATATGTGTGTGTGAGAGCGTTTCAGGTGTGTGTGAGAGCGTTTCAGGTATGTGTGTGAGTGCGTATCACATGTGTATATGAGTGCGTTTGACATGTATATGTGAATGACTTTGGATTTCATGTATGTGCGAGCGTTTCATATGTGTATATGAGAGATTTTTACATATGTTTGTAAATTATTTTGGTTTTAGTTGTGTGTGCGAGTGTTTCACATGTGTATGTGAACGGTATTTCTGAATAATGTCCCTTGCGGCCCCTCATATATATAAGTGCCCTAATCACTAATCACTGGAACTTGTTCCAGTCGGCCATAGCCTTTTTGTATGAAGTAGTCATGTCACAGTCGTGAATGGCGTCCAAGAGTACTTCTGTCTGCACCACAGACAGAAGAGTTGCAATGCACTTAGGATAGGTGAGGTGTAAGGTGTAATAACATGCCATGAGATACATCACGCTTTCATGAATGTCCTTTTTTGGGAAGGTGAGCATGGGCATGGTTCCAATGGCCAGTATACAGTTGGTTTCGCAGATGATGACAACAGGGCTGGAGAGTGGTCGTGTCTGAAGAAAGGTGTTGGGGTCTTCTGCAGACTGACACAAAAACAGACAAAGAAATCATCACAAAAAGCCAAACAAATATGATCACAAAATTTCACTCTTTGTGTCGACATGTGAAAATTCTTATAAATCTTCTTACCTCAAGGACGTGGTGCACAGCCTCACTTGCATGCCTTAACTTCTTGGGTGGGGCCATAGGTGATGGGAACATCTCTGGTAAAGCCTTCATCATGGCAATTGAGTGCTTTACTGTTGAAAAAAAAAAGTTTCATTCCGTTTCCTGCAGTCAGTTAATAAACAGACATGGTCAGAGATAATAATCACCTTTGTCAAGCTGCGGAGGCCTCATGAGCTTTTTGAAAACTCCATAAAACTGTGCCCTCTCACAAAAGGTCCCCCACCGGGTCTTAAGTTCCATTAAGAAGTGGGAGTTGCCTTGATTGAGGACCCGCCGTAGTTCATCCATTAGTTAAGACAACGAGAGAGAAAATATATAGGAGAAACTTTCAAATCTACATTCCAAGGGTTAGTAATTCGTCTCATAATTGAATTTCCAAAAAAAGATTCATATGTGTATAATGTGATTGAAATGGTCACTTAACAAAAATATTACTGTGCACATAGAAATACGTATGTCTGATGCACACACTATTTTTCAATACGTATTGTGGACCAATACTACTAACAAAATAATGTTGTGTGTACCAGAAGCACATTTGTGAAATTTGTTCTTTTTAAATAAGTGGAGGGTTTTTATATATCTATTCAGAATAAATATGTTTATTCAATCAGCATATTTGAGTCATTTATTTATGGAAAATGAGACAGATCTGATTTAATTGTCATACCATTTCTCATTTCAAATTTGGTCTAACGTTAACCGAATTAGGCAGCCTGGTTGTACATAAAACGAAAACATTTGCTTACATGATCCAGTTCTCCAAAGCAAGGATAAGCTTTAAGAATCTTGGAAGGCCTGTCCTGCTCCTTTGTAACATCAGAGTCAATGAAGGCCCTTCTCGCTTGGATTTCGAGGTCCAGGAGCTGAGCAACATCCATCTTGTTTGGTCTGGCCTTGGTTTTATACATCGCCTGTAGAGTCTTATATTGTCTCGTCTGGGTCGGTGGGCTCTCAGTTTCTGATGCTAGAAAACATAAACCCCACTATTTTAATTTCTGATGTTAAAGTTTAAATGAGACATTAACACACAGCCATAGTGACTGATACAGGGCAAACATAGATGAGTAATCTTGAATAAAAAAGGGTTCTAAAATAGCTTATTGATATTGTTACATTTTCTTGAAGAAATTGAACTATCTCCTATTTCAATTTCTGTACTTACCACATAACTGTTCAGCCTCCGGGGCGCTGCATCGAGATGGTGGTGATCTTTCCAAGATCAAGGTTGATGAGGTGGATCCATCAGTCTCATCAGTGGAAGTCTCATGGCTGCTCTAAAAGCTTAAACTCCTAGGCCTCTTTCTTGAAGGAGTTGAACCCTGCTTCTTTTTGGGGGTTGTCACATTCTGGATCCTTTTCAAAAGCTGCTTTTTCACAGTTTCCTTACAAGACACACACACAACAGGTTGTGTTATAACTCACATTAAACAAACTTGTATCAAACAAAATACACCACACAAGCAGTTGCACAGAGCTCTTATTGAACTGGATAAAACACATCACTCCCAGTTTGATAGGCAAATGATTGCAGTGCTTTGTCTGAACCATGAGTTGAAAACTTGAATAGTGACATACCCACTCAGCTCTACTGGTTTGAGATCTGTCCCGAAGCATTGGGTAGTACTCAATTAGACGCTTCACCATTACAGTGAGTTCACGGCTGCATGGATAGTTAAAGTCATCCACAGCTGCCCTTTTAATGGAAATCATGCTTGTGACTGTATTCCTGATCAATCGACAGCGAAGATCTTTGGAAAGGACGTAGTCCCCTTCTTCTCCAGCACGGTGCTTTTCAGAAAAGGTGCTTTGTGATTGCTCCAATTCTGCGTCTGTGTATAAGACATACAGTGGACTAGGAAGCTGTACGGTTCTGCTGGCACCATGTTGGGGTTGTGGGCTTTGAGAGGGGAAGGAGGGTGGAGAAAAGACAGGGGATGGAGAGGGGTTGGAAGGAGGGAAACAAGGAAGGTTGGGGGGTGGGAATAGGGCTGAAATCACAAGTCCCATGAGAGGTACTCGGTCTACACAGGTCTCTCTCCTGGCCCTGTATAAAAGATGCATATATATATATAAATAATGGTATTTACAATGAAAAGAGCACTACACTGTGACAAAAATAATAATCAACACAACCAAAAAACTCCACTTCTTCAAATAGCTGCATGATGACTAGGAAAGGCTTACTTGGCAACAGGTTTAAAGTCCCTCAAATGTTAGAATCTGGAATTACCTCATTATCTTCATGAGTGAGTCTCCAAATGGTTCTTCTTCTGAAGAAGTGCTCAGGCCCAGGAAGGAGATCACGCAAGTCCTCCTTACGGCCCGTCTACACTACAGGCATGAAAAAATCTTGAAGCTGGGCGTGTCTGAAGCTTGGCGATTTTTTGCGAGCAACCAATCACATGAATCTCCCGCCCCCGACATACAAAGCAATAGCAATGTTAAAACGAAGTAAACTGGATATAAACTCTCCAAACAGGCGAAAAAACTATCAGTTTCACCCACTGTCTCTGCCACCTCCCTCTAGGGCTGTAACGATACACTAATCTCACGATACGATACGATACGATACACGATATTGAGCTCACGGTACGATATATATCACGATATTCAGCCAACGATACGATTCGATATAATTCGATACACTTACATCATTTTCTGAAAGATTTTAAAGGGACAGTGTGATTTTGGTGACATCTTGTGAGTGTTCCATTGACTTGGATTGAATTAATTCAACTGAAAACTGAAAGCATCAATTATACAATATATGGCTCTGACTAGACAGAGATTCTACAGCTTGCAAATGCTGGACAAAATGACTCAAAAGATGTGGTGAGAAAATTTGTTTCATTTATTGAAACAGTGCCAACTGTAGTTTACAAGCCTTTGAAACGTAAGTACATAAAGTGCAGTATCACAATGGACAATGGAGAATTAAAAGGTGCAGCAGGTGGCCTGTTCTGAACAGATTATTTTACAGCATTTTTAGCTTAACACAGAATATGAGGTAGCCAATAATTCAAGTCACTAAGAACAACATTTAATGTAAAATGTAACTGCCAATAATTCAAGTCCAAAGGAGTAACATTTAAGCCAAAAACACTAAACAGAAAGGCTCCTCTCTACATCTACATTCTCTTCAGATTTTTGTTCAGGAATATAATCTGATCAACGTGGTCTGGGAGAAGTGCACTTCTCTGAGCAGTGACGATGGCCCATTCCCAAACCGCCCCCTACACCCTACCCCTCCGTGTGCGCGTTCACGCGGAGGGTCCGCCTACGAGTGTGGAGCGGTGTGGAGGGGGAGTGGGCTATCAAGCCCTCAAACAGCGAGTCTGCAGCGGTGCTGACTTGAGACCGGTCTCTACCTGACCGGAGTCGCGCTGTGTATGTCCACTGCTGTCAAGCTGTTAATAAGTAGTTCCAGCAAACATCCACTGATAAACTGCAATGTTAACAACCTCATGATAACCTCATATGTTTTAACTTAGGATCATACCTGTGTTTAGTCTAGAAAAAGGTAAATGTGTGCATTTTATTATTAAGTTGTGTATATTTACAGACCGTTGGAAAAACTAAGAAGCTTATAAACATCAGGTTTAAAACTAAAAGAGCTTTGAAACACAATGAAAGATGTTAGGAGTTTTATTTGAGTTATTCATTTAAACTTTTTGTCTAAGAGATGTTGATTTGAAACCGTTGTTACATACAGTTACGGCATTTTCTGTTTCTGCCGGAGAGAGGGGAGGCCGTCCCAAAGCTTGCTGCTGTATTTACTCCCTCCATCTGACAGGAGGGAGCCTCGTTGAGCTGCGAGTGTGGCTACAGACGGAGTTCACTCCGTCGAGGGAGTGGTTTGGGATTGGGCCGATATCTCCGGCGGTAGAGAAGACCCTCTCCAGTGTGGTTAATGTTTGCCGCTATTCTCCTGAACCGCTTCGCACTCACTGCGAGAAGAAGACACCGGCGTCTGTGTATCTAGAAATGCTCTACAGCGACACTAGCGGCTCGGCTGGCTGACGTAACCGCTCTTCATGCCAAGCGAACGGGGGGGAATGGGCAGCGAGCAGAGTGCCAGGCGGAACACGGGGGATTTGAATGGGAGTTAATGTATCGATACCCGCGGCTGAAATATCGATACTTTTTCGGGAAACAAAATATCGATATATATCGCAGGATCGATTAAATTGCACAGCCCTACCTCCCTCCATGCCTGGTTCCTCCGGTTTGTATCCCGGTAAATAGTTCCGGTCGTAAAGAACCGGGTGATTTGCTACCGTAATATCTCGTTTGGAATATGAGGAAATGAACTGCGGTCTGGCTCTCCCAGCTTGCACGCGGTTTGATTGGCTGCGCTTGCACTGGCGGGATTTGCATAAACGGGATTTGATTGGCTGATGCCAAGCATCGAGCCTCAAAAGTTGAACATTGTTCAACTTTTGATGCCGATAGATGCTCGTGATGCTTGCAAAGCCATGCTCCCCACAATGCAGTTCGGCGAAGATTAAAAATCTTCTACGTCACCCCATTCAAGGGAATGGGCGAAGCGTTTAAAGCATTTTTTTATGCCTGTAGTGTAGACGTACCGTTAGATAGGCTGGGCAGCATGTCTCTGCTTATATTAGCAGCTGAGAACAGATTTAACCACACAGTTAATAAGAAGGTAAAAAGCAACTAATAACATATTTATCTAAATACATAAAATGAAAGAGTAATGTACATTTCTGGCTGGTTTCACAAGATTTTATTTAACATTAAAACATGTATTGCACTTACTAATAATTTAAATTTAAAAAAATTGCTGTTACAATAGCCCGCACTATCATACAACAACGCATTGTGAAATGCTGTCTACAACAAAAAAGGGCGCCAAAGATGGCTATGCTAAATACTTTACTGTCAGTTGTGAAAGGCTCATTTGCTTCTTGACATTATTTCTGGCAATAATACAGTATAAATTAAAATGTTAACCACGATTTGTCATTTGTGCAGTTATTAACAGCTTACAGTAGATCTTAGCTATGTTAACACTAGATATGTAGCCAGCTAGCTAGCTTACTTTGCATGCTAACTTGTTGTCCAACCGATTCAGATAATGTAAAGCTTGCTGGAGAGGTGCAGCATAAAATACACAATTACATTACCTTTTAATGCTGCAGTTGCTATAGCATCCATGTACGGATATGTGATATCTCTTCCATTTTCATGCATGGCGTAGTTAAATGTGAAATCACGGAGGTTCACTCTTCTGCCTGAAGGAAAGCTAACCAGCAACCCTGAAGCTAGGTGCGGTAGTGCACCTGACCTAACACACGCCCTTAACGGACCCTTTTCGCGGTTCCCATTGGAAGGTACTATTTCTTAAAAAAAAGAGGGGTGACAGAGATATTGTATATGTTGCAAATATTAGGAATATTAATAACTGATGCAGTCATAGGTAACATTTCAAACATCTGTTTCTAGATGCACATCATTCCACTAGTTATTCCCAGGCATTTTTATGACGTGTATATATATATATAGGAACATGACTCACCGGTCTCCCCCATACAGCTAGAGAATGTGATAAACCCACTTCATTAGTTATTTTCCAGGGCTAACACATGACATGCGAGATTCGGAGGAGATTTGCGGAGATCCGAATGTCACGTTTTTAGTTTTGTATGTCTAGGTTTGGGTGTATTTTCCGGTTCGGTTCTCCCTGTCATGTTTTCCTCCTTGTGTATTGTCTGGTCCCTCTCTCTGTGTTGTTCCTCCCTGTCGTTAGTTTGTAATGTTAGGGACCCAAAATAGTGCCACTACAAAGTACTACCAATCGAATCCAAATTGCCTGAAACGTGCTCCTAACTGTTTTTTGGGGATTCAATTTTGGCCTCAACACTTAATGAATTTTTCGGATTTATGGAGGATATTTCTCCCCACACCCCCCACCACCACACACAGAATACACCCCCCCCCCACAGAGTACCCCCCTCCCTCCCCCATCAAGAAAAAAAGAAAAGAAAAAGGCAAACAGCATAGATTCAACATTGAGTCAATGTTGGCATTTCAATCATTAAATTCGACCACCATACAACGTTGATTCAATGACATCTTTTCAACATTTAAGCTTGATCCACCATCAACCTTAACCAAAAATCAACATTTTTGACCATAATTCAACGTTGATTTAACATCTTTTGCTATCTGGGTATGGATTCAGATTGATATTGAGTAATTTGTGTACCTACTAGGGATGTAACGATATATCGAATATCACGATATCGCGGTAAATGGATGTCTCAATACCGTCGTGAGACTGACAAAATCTACCGCGACTTAAAACAATTTTTTTAAATAATTTTTTTTTCTAAAAACCTCTATTCAACCAGATGGTCCCATTGAAATCATGAATCTCTTTTTCAACCGAGACCTGTCAAACATGGCAACAAATAGGCTACAACATGAACATAAAACAACAGATAACACAAAAGGACATCGTATTTACAGGGCTACATGCAGGGCCGGCCCTAGACTTTTGGGGGCCCTAAGCGAGCTTTGGCTTGGGGGCCCCCCTCACTCTAGCGCGTTCTCACTACACACAACACGGAACCAACTTTTGTCTCATGATGTTAGAATAAGCATACATATTGTATAAATAAGCATGTAAACACCGTGGTGCTAACCTCCTCAAGGGGGGTCCTCACATCCTCTAGGGGGGTCCGGGGGCATCCTCCCCCGGGAAGATTTGTTTTTAAATATTGAAGTTAAAAGCATCAATCTGGTGCACTTTGAGAGCAAAATTAAGAGATCTATGGATACATCTCTCAACACCCATATGAAACAGAACTGTAAGCAGATTTTTCTTTATGGATATTTTACAAATCACTTAAACTGTATTCTTGTTTTGTCATATAGTATTTCATAACTGTTTTTCATTTATTTAATATATCTGGCTAGCTATAGCTACTTGCTAACGGTTTAGCTTACCCCCGCGATTCAAAGTAATGTCAACGTAGCTGTAATTTATGCTTTGCTTACATGTTTGCATAACTTGGAAGTTTACTGACATTTACATACCTTGTTTACCTGGCTCAATGGTGGCTCTGGGGTTGTTGTGTGAGCCACCACTTGAGAATGTCCGTGTTTTTTAAGAAAAAATGTTCTTATGTCCATCTTCAACAACTCTGAGTCCGACTGACAGTTTATTTTAAACATTGTCACAGCTCACAGGATAGGTACCTGTCAGCCGATAAGCCATTTATTTCCATTCAACTCTCAGGTTGGTCTGGTGTCTTGCCTCTGTTGCATTCACTGAACACAGGAAATTACAATTCTGCCATCCTCTCTAGTGTCATGATGAGGTTCAGGTAAAGCACGGTTAATGTATTATATTATTGACTCAATAATATAATACATGACTTTGAGAGTAGGCAATCTAGGCATATTAACAACATTAATTAAACATACTTATCACGGCGAAGGTGTACTGAGATTTTTTTTAAGGGGCCCCTTAGTGGCTGTGGGGCCCTAAGCGGCCGCCTATGTCGCTTAATGGGTCGGGCCGGCTCTGGCTACATGTACAGTACATACCTAGAGACATTGACAAGTACCAACAGTATATTTATATCTCGTCCTGTCAATAAGCCTCACCTTCTTGGCAAAAACTGTATTGTTTTGGAGAGACAATGCACAGTTTTACCCACTGCTGTCACCCATGGCCAAAGCATATCTCTCTGTCCCAGCAACATCAGTACCAAGCGGTACCCCTTTCATGTGAACGCGCACTCAGCTGGACAGAGAAACCCTGGCTTGAGTTACCGAGTTGATAACCAGCGTCGTAGGACCGCTTAGCGAGATCACGTTTGTTTTGGGTTAGTTAAGCCAGATAACTCAAACATATCCAGGGTATGTTGAACTGGATTCGTAGTACAGGCCTCAGGTCAGACATTAAAACCTTTTTGCACACATGCAGCAACATAATATAAAAGTTTAAGGGACACAGGGTATGATGATCAAAAATAAAACACAATATTATAAATAATGATAAAAATATCACCTCTTTAAAGTAACTAAAACCCTAAAATAAAAACCTATACAAGAAATAAATAAAAAAATTGAAAATAAACCAAATAAGGTAATAATAATAAAAACGAATGAATAATATATGCAACCCTGCTGTGTGTGTTTTTGGTGAAGAAATGTTTATGTACAATACATGTCAAAATAGAAACGTCTCAAGGTGAATGCTTTGATGTATCAGTGGCGTAGCTGTGGGTGGGCCCGGGTGGGCCTGGGCAAAGCCGGGAAGCCCAGAAGGAAGTGCCACAAACTGCAGTTCATCTAGTGGCCGACAGGGGATGGATGCAGAAAGGAGCAATTCCCATAGACCCCTATGTTAAAATGCCCAACTTTACAGCAGAAATAAACATGTTTCTAGCCTGGATCCAATAAAACGTATTCTGGATATAGTTAGATTCCACCTTCATGACAATGGAACAGGGAGGGCATTTTTTTACCGTGAGTTTTTATAGTAAAAGTAACTTTTGCCGTGAGTGAATGAAAGTATTATTTCTTCTTGAAGTCTGCAGTTTAGCGTGTACACATTTGCTGAATATAAGTGTGTGCCCATGTGCGACTGTCAAGGATAAACAACCTGTGGCCGCCGATATATATATATATATGTCATATGTATTATTGCTACACAAACATTACATTGCAGTTGTAGTGTCGCCAACTCCGTTTCTAATATGCAAAAAGAGAGCAAAATGCGTCTGATTATTTTTAGTATTTTAGATCTTTCCAGACGAGAGATCTCTCTCCCCCGTCTGTGTGCGAGGGGGCGGAGCGGTTTACACACACCCAGCTGCTACATGCAACACACACAGACACACGGAGGAGATGGCGGAGAGAACGCGCTCCGAGGTGTGGTTAAACTATGGCCGTGTCGATGTGGACAATGCTCGTTACCAAAAGTCAGTGCAATAAGAGTTTAGCATGTAAGGGCGGTAACACAAGCAATTTTTCAAAACATTTAGCTAAAGTCCACCACATTCAGACGGAGAAATGCACTGGGTTCGACTGTCTTTCTAGTAGCTGTGTAGCCACATCCACGAGTAACGTTTCCACGTCAGGTGTTATGTATACTAGCAGCAACACACGGAGTTAACTACATTATACAAACATGGGTTAATGATTAGAGGTAACCAAGTTATTTATTTTGTTAAAGTTTCAGCTATTCTGTTTACAGTTCTGTCATCAGATTATTTAATACGATTTGTTAAAACATTGTTGTTTCTTTTGATGGGAAATATTATGTATTTAATGTAAATAAAAGACTATGTTAGTTTTGTTCACAATTTGTTTAGTAAGTTTACCTTATTTTTTTTTCGAAAAGAACCGATAAAAGTACCGTTAAAAGGACCAGATCGTGTAGTGGCAATTTCTTATATTACTTTATATGGTAAAACCAAATGATGATATTATGCTTAGAAACTGTTTGGAGTTCGCTGCGCAGCGCTATTTCTGCCACACTCACACCCACACAACACAAGCTGTATCAAATCCCAGGGGCGGTCCCACACATTTCACTAGCAAGGGGCCCCACTGATAGATGGAGGGATTTGGGTCCACTCGTTAAAGATTGGGTGTCAGCCAC
Organism: Notothenia rossii; assembly: GCF_949606895.1. Taxonomy (NCBI): domain Eukaryota; kingdom Metazoa; phylum Chordata; class Actinopteri; order Perciformes; family Nototheniidae; genus Notothenia; species Notothenia rossii. Next base: position 58,725,477 of record NC_136909.1, on the reverse strand, counting down.
TGATTGGGCACCTACACACACAGAATATGTCATGTACTCTATGTCACATGACGTGTATAAAATGAAAATGTGCACGAACGTAGCCGTTCTGCGCACATTGCTGTTGGTTGAGGATGATGACGTTGGTGATGCCACATTTCCCGCCTTTACGGGTAATTCTCATATTTCTGAGCTTCCTGCCGCGCTTTCAGATGTGCCACACTCATTGTGGGCAGCTCACAAATATGATGTAGGTTTGATCCGCTCTGCTAAACCTATAGTTTTCACTCCTAAATCCACGTTCCGCTCAAATCAACCCCAGTACCCATTGAAACGTGAAGCTGTTGATGGCATTCGTCCACTTTTTACCTCTCTGCTTAAACAAGGGGTCATTGTTCCGTGTAACGACTCCCCGGTACGCACTCCTGTTTTTCCGGTTAAAAAGATCCGTGACAAACCCTCTGACGAATTGAGATTTGTGCAGGATTTACGAGCTGTAAATGAAGTTTCCAAATCCTTATCTGATTCTTTCCCAAGTTCCAGCCTCTGCAGCATTTTTCACTGTCATAGATCTCTCAAATGAATTTTTCAGTGTCCCTGTAAACAAAGACAGTCAATTTTGGTTCGCATTTGAATATGATGATAAGCCATACACGTTCACACGTTTGTGTCAAGGCCACTGCGAATCTCCCACTGTGTACAACCAAGCATTGTGTACTAGTTTGGCCTCTCTACAAGTTTCCAAAGGCACCGCTCTCATACAATATGTTGATGACCTCATGATTTGTGCACCCACAGCAGAACAGTGTGAAGCTGATACCATTTCCTTGTTAAAACACCTCGCAGCCGAGGGCCACAAGGCCAGTTTGTCTAAACTTCAATATGTGCAGAAGACAGTAACATTTCTGGGTCACATCATTTCAGGGGAGGGAAAAACCTTTTCAGATAAGCGACAGATGATGTCATTTTTGGGTAGGTGTTAATACTGCAGGTCATTCATTCCTAACTATTCTCTGCTCGAACAACCACTCCGTACCATCACGCATGTCACCGGTTTGAAACCTGCAGATCGCCTTACATGGATGCCGGAAGCCGACGAATCCTTCATTAACATGTAGCTGGCACTCCAATCCCCTCCGACGCTAGGTCTACCTGATCCTACCAAGCCTTTTACACAGGCAGTGGATGAGCGCGATGGGTGTATGACCTCAGTTCTCCTTCAAGATCATGGGGGAAAACAGAGGACTGTTGACACGCTGTTTGTCTCATCCTCTGTGAACAGCACACCTCTCTGCTGCACGTTATCTTAGTTATCACACATGCCTGTTAGACATGCCTAATGTTGAAGTCAAACGCTGTACCACTCTGAACCCAGCATCTCTTATGCCTCTCCCAGAAGACGGTGACAAACACGACTGTGTTGCCAAGCTTCTTATTGTATGTACTCCCAGACCTGACTTAAAAGATGTACCCCTGACCAACCCTGACCTCATTTTGTATGTTGATAGGTCCGCCTCTCGCGACCCTGTGGGCACTAATCGGGTGGGTTTCTCTGTTGTTTCAGATTCTGCTGTCCTCTGTTCCGGACCGCTCCCATGCCACCTCTCAGCACAAGCAGCAGAGCTCATAGCACTCACTGAGGCCTGCACTTTTGCAAAAGGCAAATCTGTAAATATCTACACTGACTCACGTTATGCCTTCGGGGTAGTACACGATTTTGGGGCTATCTGGAAGTGTAGACAATTCCTGAAATCTGACGGTAAGCCAGTGCTTAACCATTTCCTAGTTGCAGGCTTATTGGACGCCATTCTGCTCCCGTCTGAGGTTGCAGTATTTAAATGTGCTGCACACACCAGCAACACCGACCCCGTTTCATTAGGAAATGCTGCTGCTGACTCAGCTGCAAAGGCAGCCGCTCTGAATCCTCTCGCACCACACGCACACTTGTTTGTTAACATCCCTGTTTTCTCCATCACTGACAATATGTCGTCACTAACTGCCATGCAGCAGTTAGCTCCACCAACAGAAAAAGCACAGTGGAAAACTGCTGGTGCTACCTTTGACCCCACCTCCAGCATCTGGGTTGGTCCAAATTCCAATCCATGTCTCCCGAGGCATTTTTTCTCACATTTTGCTAAATTGACACATGGGTTGAATCGTGTGTCAAAAGGGAGGAAGTTAGAGGCTGTCAATCAACATTGGTTCACAAGGGGATCCACAGTAAAAAGCACTGTGAAGCATGCTTAATTTGCATTACGCAAAATTCTGGTAGACCGGTAAAGGTTACAGGAAGAGGTGCACACCCACCCCCAACTAGACCATTTGAGCACCTAGTGCTGGATTTAATCGAACTTAGTCCATCAGAGGGTAAAAAACACTGTCTTGTAATGGTTGACATGTGGTCCAAATGGGTTGAAGCATTTCCGGTAAACGCACAGACAGCAAATACTGTGGCGAAAGCTTTACTAAGGGAAATTATTCCTAGATGGGGGATACCAAGCAAGATCTCTAGCGACAATGGTTCACATTTTGCTAATGAGGCCATTGCACAGATAGGGGAATACCTTGGCATGGACATTAGAAAGCATTGTGCTTATCATCCACAGAGTGGAGGTGCGGTGGAAAAAGAGAACGGTACAATCAAAAACAAGCTAGCAAAATGCTGCGCAGACACAGGTTTATCCTGGACACAAGCCCTGCCCATTGTGCTGATGTACATGAGAATGCAGAAACGAACACGGAGTCAACTCAGCCCTTTTGAGATCCTTTTTGCAGCTCCTCCACAGATTGGGATCAAGGCGCCAGGATGTCCTCTCCCCTCCACAACTTTGTGTGAGGATGCTATGTTGTCATATTGTGTTAACCTGTCATCCAATTTAGCAGATATCAGACGCCAGGTAGCGGCAGCTCTACCTACCCCTGCTACTGGTCCACTCCACCGTATCCAACCAGGCGACTTCGTGCTGGTCAAGGACTTCCGGAGAAAGAGCTGGAGATCCAGCCGTTGGCAAGGTCCCTACCAGGTGCTTCTCTTCACCCAGACAGCGGTCAAGGTCGCCGAGAGAGCCACGTGGGTCCACGCCAGCCACTGCAAAGCTGTCATCTCCGCCCCAGTCTAGCCGGTCCAGTAGAAACAGACGACGACAAGTGACGTGCCAAGTCACCACCAGCACCACACACGCAGCACATACAGCCTAGTACCACACACAAGAATCATGGGCGACGGCCAGCTGTGCTTTTTCATATGCCTCTGGTTCCTCGTCTGTGCCGTCATGGTGTGGGGTTTAATTGACATGGTCATGAAGGCACGGGCTCAGTCAGACTAGACACATCCACGAAGCAGACGACAACACCAAGAACATAAACTTTGTGCCTGATCGCTGGCGAGTGATTGAAGATGGAGCCCCTCAGACAAGAATTAGCTAACGCCCACCTGGAAAGACGACAACGCAACCGTGAACGATGCAGAAAATGTTGGAGGGTCTGGACACTAGTAGAGTGGATCCTTTGTATATTCTCCATGGCTTTTGTGTTTGGCATAATCCTATACTTCATGTATCCATGGTTAGTACACAGCCCCCTAAACAAAGTCAGAGTAGCGAAAAGATATGCTGGAGAATCTGGGAGAACGACATGGTCAGGAGGGTTAATTAAAGCAGGGACTTGTAACATGACTTTGATGGAGGGGCAAGACAGCACAGTACAGCTAGACCCATGTGACTACATCCCTTGCCCCGACCCTAGGAAGTTAGGGTGGGCAGACATTTACATCTGCTATGTCATAGATGGCAGTTACACTAGCCTCCATTGCTCTGGAGGCTGGGTTCCTTCTGCTGTACATGCTGTGTAGTTCACCTCATGAAGACATGTTTTTTTTCCTAGTATGATCTTCTCTGCATTTGCATAATACACCGCTCTCCCTCAAACCACTGACAATGCTACGGCCAACCCAGATTCAGCCCCCATTGATTCCGACACTGTAGAGTCGGATACCGTAAAATTGCCATTCCCTCATTTCAGTATTCTTTTGCTTTCCACATACAGAGTCTGTCCTCCACAAAAACATCCACTTTCCATGATATGTTTATGATGTGTTTATTTAAACCAGCGATGGAGTGTATTCATTGATGTGTTATATCAGTCTATCCATTCATTTGTTTTATTTTCTTGATTGATCAAATATGATCAAATGGGGGGGAATGTAGTGGCAATTTCTTATATTACTTTATATGGTAAAACCAAATGATGATATTATGCTTAGAAACTGTTTGGTCAACTCGACCTGTTGTAGCTTCTTGCCAAGGTCTTACCTGGAGGATGCGGCCCTCCCTATGAGAACATTGTAAGATAACAGTTTTCTAAGGAAAGTCTTATCTCTTTTACTTCCTGCACAGCAACAATCCTCTATAAAACACACACACACCTTATACCTTGCGTGCACTCCTGCAGACTACTCTGTACTCTGTGAGACATGTACCTTTGAAGACAAAACAAGAGTCCAAAGCAGTTTACTGCCACGCGAGCAGCTTTGTGAGGCAGAACAGAGCAGTTCTTTCAGCTCAATGTTAATGTCAGTGTTCTGTCCTCATCAGGACATTGTTGTTAATTTGTTGGATTTGTCTCCCCCTGCTGGCGGTAGTCGTAATGTGTAAAATATGTACCATGTGACCTAGTGCATAAGGAAGCTGCATGTGAACAGGACAGCCACATTTGGCAGGCACTAAGTGGGGGGCTGATAAAGCTGCTTTGAGGAACGTATACACAGCCTTAATTAGATCAGCCATAGAATACGGACTAATAGTGTATGGGTCAGCTGCATATTCTTCTCTTCAAAAATTAGATAGAGTCCAGGCACAAGCACTAAGGATATGCTGTGGGGCAGTAAGATCTACACCAGTGTCTGCACTTCAGGTAGAGTTCGGAGAAGTACCTATTTCTTTGAGGAGAAAGCAGTTAATTGTTAATTACTGGGCAAATCTACAGGGTCATAAAGATACTCACCCTACTAAACAAACTGTACAAACAAGTTGGGAAAGTAACAAGCTCTGGAGAGTATAAACAACTTCTCTTCAGAATGTTGTCAGGATATTTTACATGAAATTTTACAAAGCATGTTTAGGTTAGTTCATCTGGGAATTGTTGTTCAATTTGTGTGGGTTCCAGCGCATGTGGGTATTAGAGGGAATTAAGTAGTGGATCAACTGGCAAAATGTGGTTTGAAAGCAAACCAGATTGATATTATGGTACCCATCAGTAGAGCAGAAGTCAAATCTTTTCCAAAAGTGGTTATCAAGCAACAATGGCAAAAACTATGGGACAGTAACACCAAAGGAAGACATTTATATCAGATACAAAGGGAAGTAGGAACAGGAAGCACTTGGGGGAGTAGTAGAAGAGAGCAGAGCATTAACAGCAGGATAAAATTGGGACACTGGACTAAACTCATCACTGCATCTGATTGGAAAACATCCAAATGGCAATTGTGATGGTTGCCAACAACCAGAGACAATACATCATGTATTGTTTAGCTGCCCGGATTATAACAGACAAAGATTCATTCTGAAAACTGCACTGGAACAACTCAACATCAAGGACATGGATTTCAAAGCAATATATGAAAGTAAATCAAGAAATGAAGCAAACAAGCTGATCTTCAAATTCCTCAAAAGCACTGGTCTGAGGACAAGGATTTCATATGAACATGTAATAACTCAACAGTAGGTGGCGATATATGCTCCAAGTGGAAGCGATTCGCCATTAAAGAAAAGAAGAAGAAGAAGAAGGACAGCCACATGTTTTTTTTGGTGACCATAATCTGCCCTAATCCTTGACGTTCCGTGCCTTTGGTCGCATTATTGGTATGTACAATTGATATAAACGTAGTGTTCTTTCATTTCCAACAAATATGTTTATAGAGACTAGTTTTGAGATGATAGTTAATGTGTGTTGTAAACTCCTCTGTAGAACTACCGTTAGCTACAGCCATAATGTTATGCTACAGCCACGTGTGTGTATGTTCTTTGGTGTTGATTCAATGTATAATGTGTGTAAATATTCTTCCGCATATTTATGTACTTCTTGTATTGTGTTTATTTCCTAGTTTCACCCTTTCTTCATGATTAAAAGCGATTAAACGACACCTACGGTCTCTAGTCCTTGATGGTGGAAGGTGTTTAGCTGACAGTCGAAGTGCACAAGAGATACGTGCACGTAGGACGACACAGTGAAACAATAGCTTTCTAGCGGGCCGGACAACAGGTTTGAGCAGATACAAGTTACTGCTGCTACATTACAGCTAAGAGAGAAGACACAACAACAGCGCTAACGAAGAAACCTCATCCTCGGCTTCACAATGGAAGAAAAACAAGCAAACTCGTTTAAAGTCAGGTCTGTCGCAACAAGCTCCGTGAAAAGCAGTGCTTCCACAAACAAAGCAGCAGCTATTGCACGCGCAAAAGCAGAAGCAGCAAGAGCACGAGTTTCTTTTGCTAAACAACAAATGCAAATGAAAATAGAAAGAGCACGTATAGATGCATCTCTGGACGTCCTGAACTTGGAAAGAGAAGCAGCCGCTGCTATTGCTGAGGCAGAAGTCCTTGAGGCAGCAGCAGACAGTGGTGGGGATAAACATAGCTTCAAATTAGAGCTCCCACTCAAACCCGAAGACCCTGAAGAGCGTACATCCAAAGACGTACTTCAACATCCCAAATCACACGATAGCCTTCAGTCAATGCCAGCAATGGAACCCATTAATGCATATGGAAGCGCTATGCCACAGCAGGATAGGATTTTCCCTGCACTCTATAACCAAGATAATGACAATAACTCTCCTCTACTGATTAATGCTCCCGCTCAACAGCTGGGCCAAGTTGAAACATAGATCAGAACGAAGATATCCAGTTGAAGTTGGACAGAATCATGGATGGATGAGGACAGGAGGACTCAATGATCGTAACCGTCCACCAGCTCAACACCACAGCACTCCATTAGCTGACAACGCAGAGGAGAGTCAGAGCATGACAGACTTTGTGAGATTCTTTGCTCGCCGCAAACTTGTCAGCACAGGATTGTTACAGTTTGACGATCGTCCAGAAAGCTTTAGAGCCTGGCGAGCTTCGTTTTTTAACACAGTCAGAGGCCTTGACTTATCGGCTAGCGAAGAGATGGACCTGCTAGTCAAATGGCTAGGAAATGAGTCTGCTGGTCATGCAAGGCGTATCAGAGCAGTGAATGTGAACCAACCTGAAAGAGGGCTAGCCATGGTTTGGGAAAGACTGGAACACTGTTACGGTTCACCAGAAGCTATTGAGAGCTCACTCTTCAAGAGACTTGATGGGTTCCCCAAGTTGATGAACAAGGAATCTCAGAAGTTGAGAGAGCTGGGCGATCTGTTGATGGAGGTTCTTTCTGCCAAGGCTGAGGGAGATCTACCGGGCCTCGCCTTTCTAGATACCTCACGTGGCGTCAACCCCACAAAAGTTACCATACAACCTACAAGAGAGATGGATAAGTGAGGGCACCAGATACAAACGTCAAAACGGTGTACCATTTCCACCATTTTCCTTCTTTGTGGACTTTTTCAGCGAACAAGCAATGACAAGAAATGACCCCAGTTTTGATCTTACTATGTTCAACAATACCCTGTCTTACTCAGAAACGCCTGCCTTCAAGCAAAGCAATAATAGAACAACTATTTCAGTCCATAATACCAACGTGTCTTCCCCCTCCGATGCAGAGATGACTCAAAAGATGACTGAGGAGCCTGGCAGACAGTGTCCTATCCAGTGTTGGGGAAGTTACTTTTAAAAAGTAGTGTTTGCTCGTTACTCGTTACTTTTACGTTACTTTTATGTTGCTCGACTTTGGACAAAACCCCATCTCTGTTCCTAAATGTTTAGGCTTACATAAAGTTCTACTATGGAGGACATAACAGATATTTCTTTTGTGCTCTTTATTATAAAAGAAATGCCACAGAGCACTTAACAAAACATTGGGCTATAAGCGTCAACACCACCACTAAACAATAATATCAAACAATATCAATATAAAATCATAATCATTAAACAGGCTAGCCCCAAAATAGGTGCAAAGCTAGTGCAAATCATATCAATAGGCTCCTTAGGAACAACATGATGAAAACCTCAAAATGGCTCATGTGTCTCAAAATAAAACATGCCTCATGTAAATCCAACAGAAAAATAATAACTTCAAAATGTCTTGATATCAATGGCTTGTGTAAATAAAATAAAATGGCATAATACCGCTGGGAAGCAAAGACATTTTAGCCAAAATAAAATCAAGAACAACTTAAAGCAGGACTGGCCTTGGAATTAAAAGGCTATGTTCACTGAATATGCTGGCCCTTCTTCACGGTATGATAATATCATAATTTCCCCGGGGATCTTGAGCTACTAGCTTCATGCTAGCATGTTTTCCTTTCAAATGCTTGGTGAGGTTGGCAGTTGAGTTAACGGCAGTGGACAAAAGTTTCTGGCCAGGGAACAACGTACACCTTACACTCACATTTTTCCCCTTAGTTTCAACAAGTTCGAAGTAATGGGAATACCTCCATCCCTCGAATGTTAGCGTTGGCTGCGCCTGCTTCTCGCTTGCCATCACTGCTCTTCAGTCTTCATGCCACCACCAGCGGCCAGCCTCTATCACATACAGTGTGGAATGAGAGCTCGTGCCTGCGTCAGCACGCAGCTGAGTAGGCAGTGTGTCACACTGTCACTCGTCCCTGGGAAAAGTAACGTTCCGGCGAATTGAAGAAGAAACTACGTTACGTTACCAAATTTTCCTTAATAGCGCGTTACACTACTTTTTACCCGGAAAAAGTAGTTACGTTACTGTAATGTGTTACTTTGTACTTTGTAACGCGTTACACCCAACACTGGTCCTATCCATAGGAAGCCCCATCCTCTCCAAAATGTCGCGGATTTAGAGAGAAATCCCTTAAAGATCGTAAGGCCTTTCTTAAAGGCCCTGTGAAGTGTGCACCTGTGCATGATCTGTTATGATAATACGTATAGTAATGACCAAAATTGTCCATTGGAACCCATATCAAAAAATGTTGGAATAGCAACAAATTTGACGAGTATTGAATTTTCCGGGGAAATCTGCAGTCGACCTTCGCCTTCGTGGGCGTGGCTTGCGATCTACTGCGTGACGTCACGAGATGGACGCCGCCGCACTGTTTACATTCATCACCGTTCGTTTTTTCTCTTTTTCAAAGTCGAATTTCTCAACGTTTTTGAGCTAGTATTTTCCTGGAAAGTGTGTCGGAGTCGACTGGAAGTGATTGCCAATCGAGAAAACCTGACAATGGAGGCGACAGTGAAGAAAGAGGGATGAAAAACACAGGGGAAACGATGCATTGCCGCTGGCTGTAGTAATGTCAAGTCTGCCGAAGTGGCGATGTTTCTGTTCCCAAAAGATGAAGGTGAGCCTGGCTGGTGTCATTGTTTCGTAGATTATTTGATTGATCATGATAAATAAAGGCCAGTGGTCGATTCGAGAGAGAGAGAAAGAGAGACTGACAGAGTTACAGGGTTGTTGTTAGCATCTGGTGCTAGCTCGGAGCTAACGGAGATTAGCTGTTTCAACAATAAGGAGAGGGAGAGTGCTCTCCTGTGGGACTGAGAGAGATAACGTCAGCTCAGGGAGGTAAACTGTAGCCTAAGTTATCTCAGTGGGTTTGGTCATCTATGTAAACAAATATTTCCATCTATGTAATATTAGTTGTATAAAATAGGTTAAGAAATCCTTCCAATGTTTTTTGATTATTGAAATATATGTTTCATATGAGTGTTGAGAGCTGTATCCATAAATCTCTTAATGTTGCCCTCAAAGTGCACCAGATTGATCACTTTCCTCATCTATCCTGTCCGAAAAGCTGTCCAAATCAATCATTTCTCTCACACTAGTATCACTTTCCAGAGTCTCCGCCATGTTTACAATCGCAACTGGGTACATCTTGTGACGTCACAGCCACTATCGTCTGCAACTTCCGTTAGGCTCAGACGGCAAAATTAATAATTCATTAATTCATTAATTATGAATTATTAAAAATTATGTTAGCCATGAACAGGCACAATGATATGTAAGGAATGAAACTGCCATTTCATTTTGGTGCAAAAACATGCACTTCACTGGGCCTTTAAGGAAAATCGGATCTGCTACAGATGTTGCGCCTCAACATCACATATTGCCAGAAACTGCAAAGCGAGCGTCAAGTGCTCCGAGTGCGAAAGTGAAAGTCACAACACAGCTCTACATGCAGGACCCCCAACCTGGAAGGCAAAGGCCATTAACCCTGCCATAGCGTATGGCGGGGAGGATGGAAGTACACCTGCTGATATTGCAGCCCTGTGTACCAGCGTCTGCAGTGGAGACCTGAGCGGCAGGTCGTTTTCGAAGATATGTCTTGTTAGAGTCTTCCACTCAAGTTATCCAGACAAAGCAGTAAAGCTTTATGCCATCCTCGACGATCAAAGTAACAGATCACTTGCTCGCCCAGAGTTCTTTGATCTTTTCAAGACACAAGGCCCTAAGTCACCTTACTCACTGAAGACATGCGTAGGAGTGGTAGAGACAGCTGGAAGAAGAGCGAGTGATTTCCAAATTGAATCTCTCGATGGGCAGGTTTTCCTATCTCTCCCTACGCTAATTGAGTGTAACCAGATTCCTAACAACAGATCAGAAATCCCCACTCCAGAAGATGTGCTCCACCTCGCACACCTGAAATCTGTAGCTCTTCAGATTCCTAAGATGGACAACCAGGCCCCAATATTGCTTCTCCTTGGAAGGGACATATATAATATGAGTACACAAGGTGCAGGAACAGATCAATGGTCCTCACGATGCACCCTATGCTCAGAGGCTCGACCTAGGATGGGTCATCGTGGGAGACGTCTGTTTGGGAAATGTTCATAAGCCATCTATGGTGAACACCCTCTTCACAAGCACAATAGAGAACGGTCGTCCATCTGTCTTTCAACCTTGTCCAAATCGCCTCCTCATCAAAGAATGATACAGCGACTTTACGTAAACTGACCCCACAAAGAGCTACTTCAGTGATGACACCGCCTGTGACAAAGGGGAAGACCATCTTGGGTGTACAGTGTACACTGTACACCCAAGTGTTTCACCCCCAAAGACCTGTACAAGCGTCACTGGCGTCAGGTTCAATTCCTCGCAGATGCCTTTTGGAGCAAATGGGGGAAGCAGTACCTCTCAACTTCGCAGACAAGGAGTAAGTGGCACAGAAGCAAGCCAAACATTGATGTTGGAACTATGTTTCTTGTGAAAGACTCTCAAGCAAAGAGGCAATGCCATTGGCATTGGTCACCAAAGCATTCCTGAGCAAAGATGAAAAAGGTCCGCATCGTAGGGGTCAAGATCACCAGAGAAGATGGTGCTAAGCTTTTCCTCTGACCTATTACAGACTTAGTCCTTCTTCTCTCCGAAGAAGACTACAAGAGCAAGTAGTGACTTTCAAACATCGATATTTAGAAGCCAAGTTAAGTTGGGTGTTATCAATAGATACCAGGCAGGGAGTGTTCTGTCCTCATCAGGACATTGTTGTTCATTTGTTGGATTTGTCTCCCCCTGCTGACGGTAGTCGTAATGTGTAAAATATGTACCATGTGACCTAGTGTAAGGAAGCTGCATGTGAACAGGACAGCCACATGTTTTCTTTGGTGACCACAATCTGCCCTAATCCTTGACGTTTGAAGTATTATTTGAGTTATTTGAAGTATTAAAGTAACGTGTTATGGCAGGAAAGTTAAATCTGGTATATTAATTTTAATGTCACCTTATATAGAATGTGTGTTAAACTTGTGATTTCTGCATTAAGTGACTTCTGCCTAGCAGATACCAAGAAGAGGCCCCTAGGGTCTCTCTGTTAATTATCAATAGTCCTTGCAATTAACAGGGGAAGTCCCAGATACATTTTCAGATAATGTAGTTAAAGTCTTGTAGAATTAATGTTTATCTCCTACACATCCTGCAGGCCTGGAGACTTGGGTCACCCAGCAGTAACCAAAATAAAAATCCTTTTGAGCTTATCAATAAAATGTATTCATTCCTAGTAAGCTGACTTTGGGGTGAAGGGAACTTCAGGGAAGCCATTAAGCGATAAGAACAATTAAACTTCTGTTAATCAACCAAAACTCATGACTTTCAGGGGACAGGACATTCGGACCTATAACAAGGGTCACTTCATAGAGAATATGTGTGTGTATTCCTTACTGTGATCAGATGTCCTGTATAATCATTTATCAACTATTCCTGTATTGGTGTTTTATTTTGATTCCTCTGTTTTTATTCTTTCATATGTGGGTACTGGAGGGCTACAAACATTGTGGAGAAATTAGCTTAAACATGTTTTATTACTCTATGGGAAATGGAAGCAGCTTTTATGACAGGGACGAGAGAGCTGGGGGAGGGGACATTCTTAATGAGATTTGCAGCATGTCAAATGATCAGGGAAATCTACTTGTTTTAAATAGATGTGTGTGGTTGATTACTTTGTATTAATAATAACAGTATGTGTAAAGGAAGCTGGAAATATGCAATGTGAAACCTTTTATTTGAAATAAAGATTCTGCAGGGAATATTCTTAAAGAACAATAGCTCAAGTGTCTGGAAGAGCTGCAGGCTAAATGAGTGTGCGGTACTTTTTACTGCTTGAGATCAGAGCTGATGTTTTCCTCTTGTTATTATTGTTTGAGGTTAAGGTAACTCACATGTGTTATTTGTATAATCCAACTATAAAAAACTATATCTTAAAACTATCTTTATAAAATGCCAAAAGTATGTGAAACTTGCAAGGAGGGGTTTGTTATCTCGAATGTAAGGGTCGCCTCTGGCTCGCGCTGATTGGCTGTCTTTTCTAAGTGGAGGACCCCTCGGGGGGGGGGGGGGGGGGGGGGGCAGCCGCATAGCTCCTCCTGGGGTTTTGGATATAAGCCTATGTTTTCTTTGGACCAGCCTCTTCTTTTCTTCAAACTGACCAGCTCTGTGAGATTGGAGGAAGAGCAGGAAGTACTTCCTTTGTGTTTGTATTTGTATTTGTATTTGTATTTGTATTGTTACTTTTTATCATTAAAACAAGATTATTGTTTAACTTGCATTCTGGTGTTTCTTAATCCCTTCCTTTTTACGAATTTACCCAGCTTATCAAACGACACGCGGAGACGAGGTTGGTTTTAAACATCCTCTAAATCTCCAACAAGTGGTGACCCGACGTGTCTGAGTGGGGTGTTTTCGGGGAAGAGACCACCAGCAGCAAGCGGACGGAATAGTCCAGGGCTAAACATCTCGGCCTCTTCTGACAACTAAAAACAGAGCTCTGACAATAACAGGTGAGCAGACACCAGCTTAATTCAAAATCTGTGATTTGACCATATTCCAAATGTTAGGGTTGTCAGACGAAGTTTACAGTGTTTTTTATAGTAACAATGCAAATGCGTGTTTTAGTTGTTAAAATCGGATATTGAGTTCCAACAGGCCAGAAGGGTATTGAAGTCCCGGGCTTGAAAAGTGGAGGTATTGAGTCCCCACAGTTAAAATCGGATATTGAGTTCCGACAGGCCAGAAGGGTATTGAAGTCCCGGGCTTGAAAAGTGGAGGTATTGAGTCCCCACAGTTAAAATCGGATATTGATTTCCGACAGGCCAGAAGGGTATTAAAGTCCCTGGCTTGAAAAGTGGAGGTATTGAGTCCCCACAGTTAGACTGTCTGGAGTAGTCAGTTGGTAGTATTAAGTCTCCATATCAGACTGACTCAAAATAACGAATCCACAGCTCGACGGGGCTGGAGATGAGTTATTTATGTTATAAGTGATCCAAAGGAGAGTAACGCAAACTTCGAAAACCAATTTTGAAGTGACCGGACCTCATTAATCCTTTGTTCTGTGGGGTTGAATCTATAAAGCCAAACGTCACGATAAAGAGTTCTGTAGGCCTGGGTTACGGCTCCATGTCAGCGTCACATCGTTGAAAGACGGTGTTGAAGCGCGCTGAGAGGCTTGCTAAACTTGTTGAAATAAACATCGGACAATACAAGCTGAATAGACTGTACAGGGAATTTTTTCTGTGAATATTTACTAGTCAGATAAAGAAGCAAAGTTTAAGCCTGCTGCTTCCAAAATCATTTCTCCCCTCAGTGAGGTGGAGCTCATTCCTGGTCGGGTGCCGCTATCTGGTGGCCAACAGGGTGTGGCACAGAAAAGACAGACTAGCGGTTCGAGTATTGCTTAATAGTATAGTTTGTTGGCTCCATCTGCTGGACGTATTTTGTAGTATCTCTTGCAATATTGCGTTACACCTGGAAGACGCTTTAATCCAAAACAACTCACAATAACTGCGTTTCACCAGGAACATACAATCAAAGAAGACAGGATCATTAAACTATAATCAGGTTTTATAAGTGCCAAAACATTTCAAGTGCTACTCAACTGGCTTTCAATAAGCCAGTCCGCTGCTCCTATATAAGTGCTTTATTGGTACTTTTCTGTTATTACATTTATCACTCAAGGTGGAGTTCAAATACATGTGTTTATACACTCAAACTATTTACACGTCTAGACAAAGGCAGGGCAGTTAAATAAATACAATAACTACATTAGGAGTGACGACGAGCATTGTCCAGTATATCACAAATTACTAGTGAACATATATTAACCTAGTCAGATAAATACACGCAAAGTCAATATGGAAGGGCAGTTCAAAAAAAGTGATTTAGACGTCCCAATTCCCGGAAGTTTCCAAGAACAATGGGGACAGATTGAGGGATTGATTCTAAGTGGGACAAAACAGGGGGACAAGAAGAAGGCTTGTGCCGACCTTAGGTTCCTCCATGATAAAATGATAGAAGAAGATAGAGTGGGAGGGGATGACACTCTAGGAAATTTAGGCTCAGCTCTGAATCAGTATGAGCGACAGCTGGTAAAGAAACTGGGTAACCTAAACGAGCAGAAGCCCGGATTTTTTGCCCGTCAGAAACTAAAGGAAGAGAAAGAGGCGGTTGATAAATTAAGGAGGATTTGCCACAATGCAGCACTTGTCAGGAAGGGGATGATTGTGGTTCTCCCCCCAGTCAACAATCCCCCAGTCATGGTAGCAGCCCAAACACAGGGGGGGGAGTTTCAACGCTCTAGTGACGTTGGCACTCTCCTGTTCCCCCAGGACATTAGGGAAACGTGCGTGCTGACACCACCACCCACAGATGACGACATACATCAATATGTTGCAGAACGTATCAGATTTTATAGGGATATGACTCAAAAGGACACCTCTGCCTCAGACAGGAGGAGACGAAATCTCAGCAGTGCTGTAAATGACGTGTGCACTGCAAGAACGGCTAGTTCAGGAGAGGGGTCTCAGACAGGAAATGTGGGGGATCAGTATGTCTCAATTCATTCCCCCCTGATTTATCCGGATTTATCCAGTGTATCTACACAACCGCCTCCTTACTCTTCCCCTGTCCCGAACGCACCCCCCAGGTATAGTCTACAGATGCCACTGAACCCGGTGGACTCTGGCTCAGCCCAAGAAAAAGCAAGTGTAAGGGGGGGTAACTTTAAAATAGTGGGAAATGTTTCGCTAACTCCTTTAAGGAAGACCTCCGTTACAAAGGGAGAAAGCAGCCCCACACCGGAAGAATTGATCGCCATTGTAGAAAAATATGAGGAGAGGGAAAGAGAGGAGAAAGCACGGGCAGATGATTACAGAAAGCGACTGGAGGAGAGAGCATCTGAGGAAAGAGGAAGAGATTATGGTGGTACGGACCATCAGGATAGGGAGGGGGTCCATTGTCAGGAAGCGGAAGAATTACTGAGAAGAGAGAAGGAAGAAATAGAACAAGTAAGTCAGGACAGAATGAATAGAGAGCAGGAGGGCGGTAGCCAACAACAAGCAGGTGGGGAAGGGTACAGTGAAAGTTCTCCCAAGGGCGAGGGCAGTTTGAGTGACCTGCCGTTCCAAGAACAGCAGGCACAAACAGGCCATTACTCCACCAGCAAGGGAGGGGCATCGGGGGATGAGAGTGGTGAGTGTTCCTCTGGAGCAAAACAGGGAGATGTCAACGGCAGGATGTGCAAGAGCAAGGTTAAGTACATAAATATGACAGGAACAATCTCTGAACTGACTGCTACACAGGTCCTTGCACTTCCCCGTATGAGTTTGAGATCCCAACACACCTCAGAAGACCCCACACCTCTTCCCTTTATTGCTCCAGTATTACAGGCTCCTTTGGTGGCACACCCCAATGGGAATACCGCTTACCACCCTTTCTCACTAGGAGATGTGCACGCACTAGTTGACAAAATGCCGCTACCTACTGAGGGAGGGAGACATTGGATGAGAAAGTTTGCTGATATGTCAGTAGGACAAACAATCTGCCTTGGAGATTTCAGGAGGATTTTGGCACAACAGACTTCCAACCATGACGTAAAGACAGTTGAGGAAAGATCAGGAACAGTAAGAATGAACGATAACCAGCCTATCTCTTCCAACAACATACACAGCTTGCTGAGCTTGGCAATGAGAGAACATTTCCCACAGACGGGAGGAGGTTACGGCTCACCATCTTTCACGTTCACACCTGGAGAGGCCGCAGCAACCATGTTGCTAAGGTCACGCCAACAATACATAGTAGCTACTGACTATAGTCCAGAAAATAGTGACCAACATATGCAGATGTTCCGTAAAGCAATATTAGCAGCAGTACCTGCCGAGATTAAAGATCTTATGGAGGACAACCCAGAAGTGGATCTACTAAACACGCAGACATGGGAGCGTCATCTGGGCCATCATTTAGGCAAATTTAACAAACAACTCACTAAGAATAAAACTGAGGAAGAAGAGTTGAGAGTGCAACTACTCCGTACTCAGCTAGAAATAGCCCGTAAAACAGTTCAAAATGAGAAGAAAAGTGCCAAACAGCTGATTGTTCATCCTGTGGCGCCAGCAGAGCAGGCACCGGGGCCGCAAAACCCAAATGGGGGTTTTCCCAACCAAGGTCCATTCTATAACCAGCCCCAATACGGCTACAATAATGGTTTTCAGCAACAGAGGGGCGGGTTCAGAGGCAGAGCTAGGGGTAGAGGAGGGTTTCAAACAGCTCCAGGAGTGTACCCATATCAACAGAGGGCGTGTTTCATCTGTGGACAGACCGGCCACTGGTACAAGCTGTGCCCGAAGGGAACCCCTCCACAGGAAGGACGGGGACAAGGGGGACAGAGAGGGCATTTACAAGAGTACAGAGCAGACATGCAGTATTTCCAGAAACCCCAAGAGGCAGCCCCACAGGCCCAACACCATGACCAGGGTCACGTTGCACCAAATGTGATGGCTGCTCCCTATGGCCAGTTTGTCCAGTACGAACAGGACTGTTACCCACCACAATGAGGTCGCCCAGGGAACCCTGAATGTACGGGCCTGGCGGACCCTTACATGGACATGACTGTAAAAAACGCGAAATTACCATTCCTTGTTGATTCAGGAGCTAGATATTCAACTATCAACTCCCTCGTTTTCAACACATCCAAGTCCAGTAATACGGTCTCAGTCATAGGGTTTTCGGGAGAAATAGAGCAGGTGCCGCTCACTACGCCATTAACCACCAGAATAGCGGGCCAGCTATTTCTTCATCAGTACATTCTGGCACCCCAAAGTCCGGCTAACCTCATGGGGCGGGATGTTCTTATCAAAGCTAACGCCTCCATCCTCTGTTCCCCCGACGGACTAATAATATCATTCCCAAATGGCACTCGCCTCAATTGTTCACTATCAACCATAAAATCAGCTTCTCAAAATGTTGGCCCAATCCACTGCAGCAGAAGCAACTCAGCATGCCACTATATATTGGGGGTTGCTGGACCGGCCCCAAGACAAGACACCAGGACTATTTTCTATTTTTCAACAATGGAAGCCGTGGATTAACCTCCTCAGGCCTTATGGTTCCCCTCCAGATCCTCCCCATCTGACGCTGAATTATGATAGAATGGACGACCAAAGTTATGCATATGCGTATGACGCAGAGGTGGCTATGTCCATTTGGGACGTAGCCACAACCAATTTATTTGTGGGACAAGCGGGGGTGGCGGCATCTGTTGAACTCACTGATGAACAACTCTATTGGTACCGTATGTCAGCTGAAGCCACACCACACATTTCCTTAGCTATCAGGAGGGGCTATGAAGCTAGGGAACTTGGTCCTATGGTAAAGACACTGCTAGAAGTCGAGGATTGGGAACCAACACAAATAGCAGCACTCACATACTCTCCCTCACACAAGACTTATGCTCTAAAAATCTGCACACAAGAATGCATCTTCATGGAGAGACACGAAGTGGAGAGACATCACGGTAGAGAAAAAACTGACCATTCATTTACTGAAGACATGTTGCGTGACCTCCCACCTGACCTGTGGGCATCTGACTCTCATGACGTAGGTTTCTGCTCAAAGGCTGCACCAATAACATTTGAGGTGAGCAGCACTATGCCTGTAAATCTATCACAGTACCCTGTTAAACCACAGGCCAAAGGGGGAATCAGCAAGGCAGTTGAGGGTCTGAAGAGAGCAGGGGTGTTGGAACCCTCACAAAGCGAGTGGAACACTCCAATACTCCCGGTATCAAAACCTAGCGGGGAGTACAGAATGGCTCATGATTTAAGGACCATTAATGCTATTACAACTACAGCTCTGGTACCAGTTCCTAACCCATACACGGCTATTTGTAATATCACACCTGAGCATACCTGGTTCACCTGTATTGACCTGGCCAACGCTTTCTTCTGCATACCTCTGGCGGAGAAAATGAGGCCTATTTTTTCATTTACAATGGGAGGGGAAAAACTACAGTACACAAGACTACCCCAAGGCTTCAGTCTGTCTCCAGGAATATTTAACAAAATACTCAGGGAACAGCTAGATGGCGTTTCATTACCAGAGGGGGTGGTGTTGATCCAGTATGTAGATGACCTTCTCATTGCAGCACCCTCCGCAGCCTCTTGTTTGGAGGCCACCAGGAACCTACTGGTTCGCCTCCATGCAACAGGGTTCAAGGTCTCCAAGAAAAAGCTACAATGCACCCGTAAAGAGGTGACATTTTTGGGCAGAGTTATCTCTCCAGCAGCAACACATCAGGAGGTTATATTGCATCACCCAAAATCCAGGACAGTCAAAGACATGTTATCTTTTCTGGGTCTCACAGGCTACAGCAGACACTATATCCCAGAGTATAACCCAAGAACAGCTGTACTGAGGACACTGATCAATGAGAAAGGCATGCGCAATCTCACTGTCACACTGGACTGGACACAAGCTGCAGAAGCTGCGTTCATTTCTCTCAAACAATCCATGTCCCAGGTCACCTCTCTCGCCTCTGCGTCCTATGCATTGCCATTTTTCCTTGATGTTTCTGAAAATGAAAACACAGTAAATGGTCTTCTATTTCAGAAAAAGGGGGGATGTAGGTCAATACTGATGTACATTAGTATTACACTGGACAGAGTGGAGAACAGGGAACCTCCATGTACAAGACATGCAGCAGGTACAGCACGTATCTTAAACAAAATTTCACACATTGTGATGAGACACCCTTTGACAGTACTGACAACACATAGCATTGTCTCTTTTGTGAACTCAAGTGCATTCACAATGACTTCCACAAGACAGACCAGGTTAGAGAAAACTCTGACGCAAGCACACATCACCTACACACATGAAGGAGTTAACAGCGCAGACACCATTGGCAGCGGAGAACCCCATAGGTGTGAGGAAAGAATCATCCAGGATGTGAAGCTAAGAATAGATCTCAGAGACGAGCCTATGCCACATGCAGAAAACCTGTTCACAGACGGCTGTTGTTTTAAACACCCCACCAAAGGGCTCCAAGTGGCCTACGCAGTCATGAGTTAAACAGCTGAGGGAGAGTTTGAGGAAAGATCAACAGGAGAAGTAACAGGGAAAGTCTCAGCACAGTTGGCAGAAGTAATGGGAGTCATTGCAGCATTAGAGCTATCAAAGGGAAAAGATGTAAACATCTATACAGATTCAGCATATGTTCATGGTGTTATACATGTGGAAATGCGCCAATGGATGCGAGCAGGATTTGTAACATCCACCAATACTCCCATCAAACACGAAAAACAGATCAAAAGGCTTGCAGAAGCAGTAATGTTACCCAACAAACTAGCTTTACTTAAATGTAAAGGTCACAGCACGGTAGACAACTATTTAGCTTGGGGTAACAATGCAGCAGACAAGGCAGCTAAAGCCAAAGCAGGGTATATGCCCCAGTTTCAAATGCTGGTCTCAAAATCTGCTGACTTACTGCCCGCAGTAACAGATGATACTCTTAAAGAAGCTCAAGCAACAGGGTCTCCTCAAGACAAGACAGTATGGTTAGACAGAGGAGCTATCAACAAAGACGGGATATGGTACTCCCCAGATGGGAGACCAGTGATACCCCCAGGATGGATAAGATCAATGCTTAAAGAAGCACACGGCCCAACACATTGCGGCAAAACTCAAATGAACAGACACCTGACTCACTGGTGGCACCCCTTCCTACCCGACATGATAGCTAATTACCTAGAGGAATGTGTAATTTGCTTAACCCATAACATCAGAGCCACTGTAAAACCGCACCAGGGAAAGTTTCCTTTACCTAAGATGGCAGGAGAAGAAATCATAATTGACTACACTGACATGATTAACAAAGTAAGAGGGTTCAGATACTTACTAGTTGTAGTCGATGCATACACAGGTTGGCCAGAAGCTATGCCATGCAGGAGAGAAGATGCAGACTCAGTGATCAAGTTCTTAGTCACTCATTACATTCCACTACATGGGTTTCCTAGGAAAGTGAGGTCAGACAATGGCAGCCATTTCAAGAACCACGACCTACGCACAGTAGAACAGTCTTTAGGACTAAGACACAGTTTTGGAGCTGTCTATCACCCCCAATCTCAGGGAAAGGTAGAAAGGATGAACCAGAACATCAAACAGAAACTCAGCAAAGCATGTGAGGAGACAGGCATGAAATGGTTAGAGGCCTTGCCTCTGGCTCTCATGTCAATTAGGAGCTCTATTAACAAAGGTACAAGCTTCTCCCCATTTGAGTTGACACATGGCCATCAGTTTCCTGGCCCAGGAGCCTTGAGTGTAGGAAAGGAAGTAGAGGTCCTGAGTCCGAAACCTTATTTCCAGCAGCTTAAGGGATTGGTGTCAGGATTTTCCACACAGGTTGCTGATGCCAAAGGGGGACCCGAAAAACACGAGGCCAACACAGCGGAGTTCGTCTGGCTGAAGGTCATCCGGCCCAAGTGGCTCAACCCCAGGTTCACCGGCCCCTACAGAGTGACCCAGCGGACATCCCATGCTGTCCGCCTAGAAGGAAAGGGGGACATCTGGTACCACTGGAGCCAGTGTGCAGCGGGGAAATCACCTGGAAGGACCCTCGACGACATCCGGACGGACCTGGCTATCATCAACGCGGACATCCCTACAGCAGACGACTTGGAAGCAGGCATCAGCGGACTGGAGGAAAAGGACCTCGCGGACATCCCTACAGCAGACGACTTGGAAGCAGGCATCAGCGGACTGGAGGAGAAGGACCTCGCGGACATCCCTACAACAGACGACTTGGAAGCAGGCATCAGCGGACTGGAGGAAAAGGACAACGAGGACATCCCTACAACAGACGGCCCAGAAGTTGCCGTCAGCAGGCCGGAGCACGAAGACACAGGACTTCACGGGAAGACAAAGGAACCTACTCCCCTCTGATCAGGTTGCTATAAGCTACACATAGCACCTCATTTACTAACCCATTTTTTGAGGGAAGTGGTATCTTAACCCACAGTTTAAAGTTCTTTTAATAACCCATTTTTTGAGGGAAGTGGTATCTTAATCCACGGGTTAAAGTCACCCAAATTTAGGGAGTTGTTTCCTAAAAAACCCATATTTAAGGGATTTTTCTTTCTTTTTACCTCATGTAGTACTGACACAGGGACCAAAACATTTCAGAGAAGAATAGAAAATGTCTGAAGGAGCCCTGAATTTCCTGATAACCTGTTGGTTGCTACTAATGTTAGGAGTAATAATCTACTTGTTCGCCCTACTGTATGTACATTGTAACCTTTAAAATCATGGTTGAGTGACCCAGTGGTCCCCAGCATTTTTAATAACTTGGGTTTTAACACCAGACGTTAGCATAGACGTATACTGACACTAGAAGGGTTGGAGCTCACAGTATAACTATGTATGGTAACTGGAAATGTTTAGCAGGATTAGCCCTGGTTTCTACTGTGATTGTTGCCATTATTTTTATCTTATGTGATTCCATTGACCACCCAGACTCCACTCCCCCGCCAAATGAATCCGTAACTAGAGTCAAACGGGGCCATTATGAGACAGTAGTTACCCCAATGTCTCCTAGACAAACCTTCACTCTCCGTGCAGGTAGTGATGGAATAATACAACTCGACCTGTGCAAAATTGCCCCCTGCAGAAGCCTCGACAGTACCTATTCCTACCTAGCCAAATATGTCTGCTTAGCCCCTGCGGTATGTAACAGAATCACCACAGATACGGTTAAAGGTGCTCCTTACATTTACAGAAGCAGTACATACAAGACCAAAGGCGACCCTTATGTGTCCGTCACATACACATACGGGTGCACCTGCGAGTCCTGGTCCGGTGTCCTAGCAAATTCGGGTCCTGATGACTGGGGATACACGCCACCTTACCGATCGGCGGAAATTGTTAGATCCCTCAAACATAGAATGAAAGTGATTAGGAGAAATCCAAACGTCCCGTGCGTTGTCAGGTTTTGTAATCCAGTACGCATAACGCTAAAAAATGTAGTGCTCTCCGATGCTGGACTTTATGTCCTCGCGGTACATGCAGGGGGGGTTCGCCACAAGGCCTCTTCGAAATTAAAGTTAAACCAAAGGTAGCACGAAACCTTCCTCATGCAGCATCTAATATTAAATACCTGTCTAAAATCACATGTACGGATAAATGCACGGGGGATTATAGCCAACTTCAACCTCTAGACGTCATCCAAATGGCCACAGGATACACAGATGACAACCTATGGTTAAAATGGGTTGCCCAAACAGCCCAAGAACAAATGGAAGGGGATTGCCTAGCCTGTGCTACGGCCCGCCCGCAATTAGTCACTGACCCTGCGTCCCTGTTTCCCACAGATACCTTGGGGTACAACTGTATGTTACAACTGACTAGGATGGCCAGCCCTCCTAACTGTGCCACCCTAGCCAAAGTTTTCCCTCCAATTGATAATGACACTAGGACAGGCCCATTTACGCCTGACATAGGCGCCGGTGGGTACACATGTTTTTCCATGGTTCAAAAGTCCCCACGTTTTGACCTAGGAAATGTCTCTGCGGATTGGTGTAACCTCACCATGTCTAGCACTAATATAGGACATTGGGCCAGAGCTGGGCTCTACTATTATTGTGGGGGCCACCGCCTGTTCACCCGTATTCCCGAACTATCTGTAGGATTGTGTGCTATGGTGCGCCTCCAGGCACCCCTAATGTTATTAGGCAAAAAACTGGGGCCCACGGACCCTAAAGCCACCCTTAACACCAACCTAATCACTCGACGTAGGAGACACGCGCTGTCCAAACGCCACGCCCCGGGCTCCTTCGATTTGTCTGTCGACTCTCCCACCTACATCGATTCCATCGGAATCCCACGAGGGGTCCCTAACGAATACAAACTAGCTGATCAAATCGCTGCAGGGTTTGAAAGTTTGCCAATTATCTCTGCCTTCTTCCCTGTGACCCCTATCAAAAATGTAGAAAGGATCAACTATGTACATTACAACATACTCCGATTGGCCAATCTCACTAGGGACGCGGTAGACGGCCTGGCTGAACAATTGGGTCCAACGTCCCTTATGGCTGTGCAAAATAGGATGGCGTTGGATATGCTTCTTGCAGAGAAGGGTGGAGTTTGTGCAATGTTTGGGGAGAAAACTATATCTTAAAACTATCTTTATAAAATGCCAAAAGTATGTGAAACTTGCAAGGAGGGGTTTGTTATCTCGAATGTAAGGGTCGCCTCTGGCTCGCGCTGATTGGCTGTCTTTTCTAAGTGGAGGACCCCTCGGGGGGGGGGGGGGGGGGGGGGGGGCAGCCGCATAGCTCCTCCTGGGGTTTTGGATATAAGCCTATGTTTTCTTTAGACCAGCCTCTTCTTTTCTTCAAACTGACCAGATCTGTGAGATTGGAGGAAGAGCAGGAAGTACTTCCTTTGTGTTTGTATTTGTATTTGTATTTGTATTTGTATTGTTACTTTTTATCATTAAAACAAGATTATTGTTTAACTTGCATTCTGGTGTTTCTTAATCCCTTCCTTTTTACGAATTTACCCAGCTTATCAAACGACACGCGGAGACGAGGTTGGTTTTAAACATCCTCCAAATCTCCAACACGTTCCGTGCCTTTGGTCGCATTATTGGTATGTACAATTGATATAAACGTAGTGTTCTTTCATTTCCAACGAATATGTTTATAGAGACTAGTTTTGAGATGATAGTTAATGTGTGTTGTAAACTCCTCTGTAGAACTACCGTTAGCTACAGCCATAATGTTATGCTACAGCCACGTGTGTGTATGTTCTTTGGTGTTGATTCAATGTATAATGTGTGTAAATATTCTTCCGCATATTTATGTACTTCTTGCATTGTGTTTATTTCCTAGTTTCACCCTTTCTTCATGATGAAAAGCGATTAAACGACACCTACGGTCTCTAGTCCTTGATGGTGGAAGGTGTTTAGCTGACAGTCAAAGTGCACAAGAGATATGTGCACGTAGGACGACACAGTCAGCATGGCAGTATTCTCATAATGGCAATACATCACACATGTGATACAGTAACTACCCTGTTCATTGTCTTGTAGTTAACATTCTTCAGAGGTGTAAAGAAACTAAGTACATTTACTAAAGTACTGTACTTAATTAATTTTGAGTATTTCCATGTTCTGCTTCTTTATACATCTACTCCACTACAGTTAAAAGGGCAGTAATGCAATTTTACTCCACTACAATTATTTGACAGCTTTAGCTACTTTTAGCAACATGCATCTCTAAAAAATAAACTAGTTGACTAACTCTTTAGGTCACAAAAGAGTCAAACATTTTACGAAAAGTAAATCAGAACATAAACAGTAAAATGCTACTTGATGCACAAATATTACTGAGAACTGTCACGTATATAAATATAATGATATATAAACGCAATTTTGTTTTCACAATTACTTTTACTTTGTAAACTTTAAGTACATTTTGCTGATGATACTTTTGTACTTGTGTAATAAAGTAAGATTTTGAATGCAAGACTTTTACTTGTAATTAAGTATTTTGACAATAATTAGACCCTCCAGAAAAACGCGATTCTGTGATCGCAGAATTTACCGCATAATCAGCAAAATGGCGCAGATTTTTAAAAGGCCGCATATTTATCAAAAGGCCGCATAATCCCCTTATTTTTCCACACAAAGTTGAGAAAAAAAAAAGTTAACTCGTCTTGACGTGACGTCATCAGCTCGCGCATCACAGAATGTAAACAACACTGTATAGAGTGAACGTGTGGAGCTCACACGATAGAGAAAACACCAAGATGAAAAAATCGAATCCATCTCATTTACCGACGAACATTTCTACTAAAGACCGGGCAAAAAGTGGGGGGAAACTATTCTGCACACCTAGCAACTGTGTGTTGCTGGGTCGACGGTGACGACCCACTTTGATTCATTCAAATATTCGAAAATGCTTTCTGCTGCTGCGGACAAGAAAGCCAAACAACTCACGTTCACCAAGGCATCAACATCCAAAACCCTTTCGAGGGCTACAAGAAACAAAGTGAGTAGCCTACAAGATTGAAGCTGGTCAGATAACGAACGAGTAAATGAAAACAGAATGAGGCGGAGAAGTGTGTGTGTGTGTGTGTGTGTGTGTGTGTGTGTGTGTGTGTGTGTGTGTGTGTGTGTGTGTGTGTGTGTGTGTGTGTGTGTGTGTGTGTGTGTGTGTGTGTGTGTGTGTGTGTGTGTGTGTGTGTGTGTGTGAGAGATTAAAATAGCCCAATTGCTTTTACAATAAATAAACATTGAATGTGTTTAATTGAATAGTAAAGGGGTTTAACGTTAGTGGCAGGTTGTGTGTGAGAGAGAATAAATAAGACAGCCCAATATCTTTTAAAATTGTTATTGTTTTTCCCCGCATATTTAGCATATTTCGCAACTTTCCGCATATTTCGCAACTTCCCGCAATTTCACCGCATAAAACCACATAAAACCCCCGCATGTTTAATCGCATAATCAAGGATTTTAGCCCGCATAATCAAGGAATTTAGCCCGCATAATCAAGGATTTTTGCCCGCATTTTTCTGGAGGGTCTAATGTAATGGTACTTTTACTCAAGTAAAGAATCTGAATACTTATTCCACGGCTTAATTCCTTCCCAACATAATCTCTTGTTTCTGACTATCTCCAGTTGGTGGCAATGCACCTCTAAGAACTGTCAATAGACAATCGGGAAAAAGTTGCAGTAATGAGTCCTAAAACCTGAAAAAAAAATACTTTTACCATTTGTAAAGACAGCTAAATGTTCTAATGTAGTTAATAAATGTATATTTTGTGGTTGTATATTTTGTAACCATGTTAGGCTATAGAATGGTTATGAATATTATTTATGAGTAAAAATGGCATCCTTGCCATTTTTACCAGCCTACTTAGGCTTTTCAAACACTATTATTCAACTGTAAAATATAAAAAATTGGGTAACACTTTATTTTAAGGTTCTGTTACAACCCGGCTCTTGGGCTTCAACAAAAAGCAGGGAGACGAGACGAGGGGTAAGAATATAACAGTTGTTTATTCTTAAAAAAAACAATATAATGCAAAAACCAGCCACAGGTCCCCGAGGCTGGCACGGAGAGAATGCCCAGAGGAGTGAGAGCCACGCAACCGGCTGGGCTCCTCCTTTATCCCGCTTCACCAGGTGTAGCTCATTAGGTAGGCATCCGCCCACAGGTGCGGCTCATCAGCACGGCATCCGCCCACAGGTGCGGCTCATCAGCACCTGTACCTGCGAACACCCACACAAACAGACACACACAAACAGACGGCACCTCACGTGGAGTGGAGGGGTCGTCACATTACACATATTCACCATCAACTAGTTGCTAATTGTATTTGTTGAAAATACTCTCTTTCATGTGCACTCTGGACCTCTTTTAATTGTGTGCTTAATAAAGTCATTATTACTACTCACGTTGTTGGCCGTGTTAGCTCAATATCGTCATGTAACGTGTTAACACAGCCAATCCAGTTACCTACCCACTATTTGGCTGTATAATGTGTTGCCATATAATGTTCATTATTGTTAGTCCATAAGTTAATAGGGACCCATTGCTTTTCAAAAGTAAATTATAGCTATCTTGCAAGCCGATTAAACATTGTAGTTAATCACCGTAGCCACATTAGCCCCTCTTCAGAACGGAGAACTTGTTAGCTAGCAAACGGTTTGCTAGCTAGCTAACAACTGGTGCAAAGGGACATGGTTATCTTTTACTTGGTTTAACCAGGTCTCAAATGACTATATCTTCACTTCTAAAAGGGTTAAATTAATAATCTTTTTTCTCAAAGCAATGATAAACATGTGAGTTGGATTTAGAAAAGTCAGAATCAATATAAAATGTTTTTATTTTAAAGTAAATTCAGATTGAACATAGTAAAAAATGTAAATGATAGTGTCCCTCCATATAAAAAACATTACTTATAGCGAAAACCACCCTTGAATGATGGGATAGTAGACTAAAAGCTTTAGAAACCCAAACTATAACATATAATAAGTATCCTGTATCAAGATGATGCAAAACAAGTGACATTTGACTTTTTTAGAGAGATTTAGAAAAAAACAAACACTTCTGGGGTCATTTGGGTGCATTTTCCATATCTTTGGTCCCCCTCGGTCGATTTTGATGATTGACACCTCTTTTAAACCGTTACAGCCAATAGAATCAAGGGGAAGTTCCTCAAATCCATCTAAACATTACCCATTGGGGAATGAGTGATGCGTAGCCAGAATGCCCCGGAACCGGAAGCGGTCATACACCTTAGTAGCATGATAGCAGCTATACTGTATATGAAAACTGCGGTATTGACATACAAATGGAATGATGGATTGTCAGTAATCATTTCAAAGTGACACAGACACATTGGATTCACTGGCGGCACATATCAGACCCGGGCCGGGGGGCGGGGCCATATGACCGGGCCCTTTAAACCCAATAAAGCTTGACAAAAATATCGGGAGTCCGGGGTAAGTCGCTCAGTCAGTAAGATTACAATTTAAAACAATGTTTGAAAGAAAAGTAACTAAAGAAAAGGTGTAATATTTAAGATTTCGTTTCTGCAAAGGGTATAGAAACGAAATATATATCAGAGATAATAATGATATAACATGACATAAAGTCCAACAAACCACAAGGACAACGAAAACATAGCCTAATAAAATGACTACATTTCTGACACACCATTCACCATGGACAGCCAGCCGCCACCATGAGAGCACAGCATTGTAAAATTGGCACGGCGGCCCATACATTCACGTACAAGTAGGCTACTGTACAAATTAAATTTGAAGTGTACTCACCACTACTTGAAGGGCACTCGGCGAGCCTTGCGCTCCGCGAACTCGTCCACAATCCGCTGTATGTCCAATTTCTTGGCTCGGTCACTTTCGATGGACAGCAAGGCCAGTCCGCTCAGTCTCTTCTGTCCCATCGTGCTCCTCAAATAGTTTTTGATGAGTTTTAATTTGGAGAAAGAGCGCTCGGCGGTTGCCACGGTGACAGGAAGAGTCAGAAATAAGATGAAGGCTGTGCAAACTTCACTGAATGTAGATGTTACTGCTGGGTTGTAAACAATGAGCATTTTTACCAGATCCGCGACAGATTTTAGTTTTTGTATTTGGTCCCTGAAACAGG
The DNA here is from genome assembly GCF_949606895.1 of Notothenia rossii. Classification (NCBI taxonomy): domain Eukaryota; kingdom Metazoa; phylum Chordata; class Actinopteri; order Perciformes; family Nototheniidae; genus Notothenia; species Notothenia rossii. Next base: position 58,696,464 of record NC_136909.1, on the reverse strand, counting down.
TTCTGAAAGAAAGCAGCTGGCCAGGGAAGCTGGCGGCGATGTCCCGACCGTAGTGCTCTCTAAGCCGCTGGGCAGCTTGGTGTGAATCCTCATCCTTTGCTTGTAGTAGTGTGTTGGGGTGAATTGCCTCAAACATATTCACAGTTGCATTTAAGATGGTGAATCTTTGGGACAGTTGCTGGATGATTATATCGAGACATGCATTGAAAACGGTCACCCGAAAGTTGCTCTCTGCGTCAGTGAGGCGGCTGTCTTCAGAAAGTTCATCAAAGTGTCTCTTAACTTTCCTGGCACTGGTTGTTTCAAACTGTGTTTGACTTCCCCATTTAGTAGCCAGGGCAAGAGTGGCGGACTTCGTCTCATCAAATTGTCCCCTATACTCCACCAAAACACTGATGGCATTTTGCAGTAGAGTAGATGCTTTGAGAATATCCGCGTCTTCTGCTTGCAGTAAATGTGAAGCACAATTTATGCTTTCCAAAACCTTGGTCTGCATGTTGACCAAAAATAGAAAGCTACATTTGCTTATGGCATTCTTGAGTGCACTTGCTTCATTGCGCTCATCCTTTTTGTCACTGGTAAGGGATATTTTGACGAGGGCTTTTATAATGTCTCCATATCTGTGCCTTAACGCAACAAGTGCATCATGGCGAGATGACCAGCAAGTGGGACATAAGCGTTTTAATGTGATAGTTCTGCTCTCTGGCGTCATTAACTCACTGAGCAATGCCCATCGTTTGATACTGTGACCAAAAAAGTTGTAGAGCGTCTCTACAGTGTCATAGAACTGCTTCACTCCAGGGACATTTTTAACAGAGTCGTTGAGTGCTAGGTTGAGATTATGAGCAGCGCAATGAACATAGTGGGCAAGGGGCTCATTCTCGGCTATTCTTGCTTGCACGCCACTCATATTAGCCGCCCCATCATAGCCCTGTCCGCGACATTTAGACAGATCTAATCCGTTTTTCTCTATAGAACCAAGGATTTTGTTTTCAAGCTCTGAAACTGATGAACCTTCAGTCACTTCAAAACCCAAAAAGACTTCATTGATCTATATATCTGTTGCAATATCCATGTCGTTCTTAACAACAGTTATGTAGCCGTAAACCTGACTCAACTGGTCTATCTTTGACACATCTTGCGTTGTGTCCATGATGACGGAATAAAATGGGGCTTCGTTTATTTCATCAATGATGTCAGCTTTCACACGTTGAGATAATATGTAAATAATCTCATCTTGAATCTGGTGACTGAGGTATTTCACTGACCCTTCTGGTCGGTTGATTAGCTCTTTCAAAACAGGGTCGTAGCGAGCCAATAATTCTATTATTGACAAAAAGTTGCCAGCTTTTCCCTGACCTAGAACCTCTCGATGGCCCCTGAATACCAAGTTGCTTGAAGCTAGAGTGAGAGTTACATTAACAATGCTCTCCACGACCTGTCTCAAAAATTAGGCGGCATTACGCGCATTCCTCTCCATGTCAGCGTCTATTGTGCCGTTGGTTTTCCACTGCTCATATACTACGCATGCACCAAGGTGTATTTGAGTGGATTCATGCCTCTCAATTTTAGTAGAAATATGTTTCCAGTCTTTTATTCCGTTTACCCATGCATTGTTGTAGAACGGTGCCTTTCGGTTGGCAAAAAGCCAGCGAGGCTCACAGTAGCAGCAGTCCAATTTTTTGGAATAGCACATCCAGCTACGTGGAAATTTCATCCCAACTTTAGTGGTGGAGGTGTAATAGCTTTCTGAAAGGCAACGGTTATCCTTGTCTTTGGGAAATGGATCTTTGGGTTTGCATGGGCCCATTTTAAGGATATATCTTTTGATATTGGCGTCCTCAATGTTTTCAAAATAGTTTGCCCGATCAGTCGGAAAACGCTCGAGAGGATAATTGCAGGACACATCATGATCCGTGGTCTGAGTTTCACCCGTAGGAGTAGCGTGAGGAGGAGACCTGTTGCTGCTTTCATTCCCAGTGTCCGGTACTTCTTCACCTTGCGGCGCAGCAGGTAAGGAGCCGGAGGGGGAGGGGTGCGGCTGGTCAAGCGTCAGGCCTGGCTCTCCTCTAGACGAGCAGCTAGCAGCTGCTGAGTCGTCCGTATTATTATTATTATTATTATTATTATTATTATTATTATTATTATTATTATTATTATTATTATTATTATTATTATTATTATCATCATCACTACAGCCGAGAGACAGAAAAGGAAATAAGATAGGCGGCCGAGCTACACGAAGTAACAACAACCATGATATCAACATTTACCACAAACTCACATTTTCTTGCTGACAGACGTGTGTGTCCGTGATTGTAGCCTACCTGTAAATCTGGCTAACCCTCACTAACGTTGTCGGCGGGCTGGGGCTCGGGGATGAAACACGGCTGGCAGTGGCAACAACTTCAAGTTAATCTCCCGCAGGAGGAGGAGTAGGGCGAAAAAAATATCCAGCTTGGACAATTTGGCTTTTCCTTGGTCCTTTTTATCTTTTTCTTTGCGTTTTGTAGCTCCACTTTTGTGTTTATAACTGGTCATGCTTAGGCAGTGCTCTGTTGAATGACAAGTGATTGATGATGACGTTGACGTTCATTTACGTATGATGTTGATGGACGGCTGTTGATGACGATTTTACCCAAAATACATTTGGAGACAATAGAAGGGATTCACTTTTCATGTTTTAATGTTAAATGTGAGTGTGAAAATAGCAGCAAAAGTTCAACTCATATTATAGGCTACAATGCTTTATACCTAATATGACCACGAACGTCAGTGCACTCAGTGGCGCGAGGCAGCAGGGCCCGCCGGCGAATATCTCGGGGGCGGAGCCTGCTGCCTCGGCGACGGGCCCCCATTGGGTCCCGACCGTTCCGGGCCCGGGGAGCCCTGCCCCTACAGCCCCCCCTGAAGCTCCGCCCCTGATTGGATTAACCATTGGATTAACCTTCAGCAGCGTGTTTATCGTTGTAATGCCATTGAACACAACTTTTGATCGGAACACAGCAACGGTAAGACTTATTTTTTCGATGTGGTCCCGTAAAGCTAATTTTGTTGTTGTTGTTTTTGTCGTTTCGCCACGAGTTCTGATCGGTCAGTGATGATACTTATATGTCGGGAATTTGTGGAATCTCAGCTTGCTAATTGATTGGTTGCTATATGATATGTTTGTGCAGATTAGATAAGTAATAAGGGTATTTCACCTTGAGTTCTGTGCTAGGTGCGTTAGAATGTTTTCGCTCAGGGCTAATTCAGAGCCTTTGTTATTACCCTTTTGTTTCATTTAGCTAAAGATGGTTAATATAGTCTGATAGCTTAGTTTCTTCCCATTAACTGGGTATGACACATTAATAGGTTTTTAAGAAACCCTGAGACACAGTTTCGTGAAAAAAACCCTGCAGCCCCCGGTTGAACAGGTCAGTCGCTTTCATTTGGCCAGCTTGCTGCCTTTTCGACTCATGTTTGTGCACTCTAACTGTTATCCAATGTACATATTCAGCATTTACACAAGATTTAATAGCTTCATTCTTCTTTTTTTTGTATAGCCTAAGGCAAAAAATAAGAATCAGGTCCCAAAAGAGGAGTCAATGATGGAGTTGATAAATTGTAAAATTGTAAATTGTATTTCCCTCAACTAAGAAGTAAAACCTAAATGATTTCCTTGTCCAACTTGATTTTAACATTCATGTCCTCTATTAATTTGGTGAGTTGATTGTTCTTATGCCATAGGTCCTGGGGCCTCATTTATAAAGGGATATACGCTCAAAAAATGGTGTAGCCTACGCCAGTTTCTACGCAATTTTTGCAATTTATAAAATACTAACTTGACGGGAAAACATGCGGTCCTCCACGCAAACTCTAACCCAGTGGTTCTCAAACTTTTTCTGTCAGGCCCCCCCTTTGGAGAAAAAAAAAAGTCGGGCCCCCCCAACACAAATAGTCAGGCTCAGTGGCGGCGCCAGAAATTTATTTTGGGGGTGCTGTGGGGTAGCTTGACGTTTCATAGAGGGTGCTCAAACATTTAGGGTTTCCCATTAATGTACCGGGCGCTACAGTGGAATTTTCTACTGCAACATTCCCCACGCATATACACAGTGAGACAGTTACAATGAAGGCTCGATAATCAGCTCACGGCATAGGGTAAAGTGCTATTTTTATAGGTGGTGTGTGGACCTCACATAGGGGGGTCCGGGGGCAAGCTCCCCCGGGAAGATTTATTTTTAAATATTGAAGTTAAATGCATCAATCTGGAGCACTTTGAGAGCAAAATGAAGAGATCTATGGATACATCTCTCAACACCCATATGAAACAGAACTGTTAACAGATTTACTTTTTCTTTATGGATATTTTACAAATCACCATTTTAAACGTTATTCTTGTTTTACTGCCATATAGTATTTCATACCTGTTTTTCATTTATTCTCTTATTTTTTTATGACTATAATGATCATATAAACGTGTGCCTCAGAAATAATTGTTTACATTAATCGTGAACAAACCGTTTGAGACCCACTGAGATAACTTAGACTAAAGTGAACTATCTAAACACTGAGAGTCCTTTAGCTCAGGGGTTCCCAACCCCCGGTCCGCGGACTGGTACCGGGCCGTGGAGGTGTTACTGCCGGGCCGCGAAATGGCTGTGAGTTTATCGTAATATTTGCAGAATTAGAAATATTTAAAAATATTTTATCATTGTTCATTTATGCACAGAGAAAGTTACCGGTGCGCCAATAGGAAGTGGAGCACACAGGGGACAACCGTTTAATCGCAGACTGTTATGTTTATGTGGGGAAGTGGCAGTGCATACATTATTTGAGATATATTTCGAACTCGGACTTCATTTTAAGGACATTGCGGCCAGGGGTGTAGAGCTATTTTTTTTATTTGTAAAACCTCCTTCACTTCATGAAATGGCTGCAGCATCAGGAGGCAGCCTCTGAGAAGTGCAGCACCAACGTGTACACACAGCCTTCACTGTGTTCCCCACTGCAGGCTGCTACGTTTCACACACACACACATCGAACGGCCTGAATATTACCCCTATTACTCGTTGTATGAAGGAAATGTCCGGTCACAAAGGCACATGATGTGTGTGTGTATGTGCTCTGCTCAGCTCCGCTGTGTGTGTGTGTATGTTTGGTGTGTTTGTGTGTGTCCAACAACGGCATTTGTTTTCAAATTACCATGAACAGTAATTTACACACATCTGGCCAACTCCATAGGTATGTGGGTGTTCCCAAAAGAAGTTAGTTTTATCTTAATCTCGATGTAGTTCTAAATGCTGTCGGAGTGCACCGGAACGAACGCCCCGGTATGACGTTATTATGGCTGGCAAACAAGCCTAGGGGTCTCCCTGACATTTCAGTTATATCAATATGTGTACAGTGGTCCTAATTTGTTTTGATTGTATCCTGGTTTTAAACGTTGTTAATATGTTTTGGATGCATATTGTTCTATTATTTGTTACATACAATGTAACAGCCTGATATTGCCATATTAGGCTATATTATATTATATATTATATTAATATTTGTAAAGCGGTCCTAATTTTTTGTTTTAATTGTATCCTGGTTTTAAACGTTATTAATATGTTTTGGATGCATATTAGTATTTCTTCAGGCTGTTAAAAACAATTAGCCTCTGTTGCCACCTGCTGGTGAGTAAATATTAAAATCAGCTAAAATTGACAACCGGTCCGCAAATTTTTTGTAATGTATCTGCCGGTCCTTGGCACAATAAAGGTTGGGAACCCCTGCTTTAGCTCACTGAGTCTCTCAGTCTGACAGGAGAGGACTCTCCTCCACTTTGTTGTTGAAAAAGCTCCTTATATCCGTTAGCGTAGCTCGCTAGCACCAGAAGCTAACAACAACGATCCCCGGTACCAGTGCGCTCTCTCTCTCTCGCTCGCGCACACAAAAGGGCTCGTTCCACACACACACAGAGCCGAGCTTTAATGAAACACAGAGACCCAGACGGAATAGTACTGCATCATATTATTTTCGAATAAATAATTTTTAAATGTATGATTTTTTATTTTTTTATCTTTTACATTTTCTTTTTTTACCATTTTTCCTCCTGGTCTCTCGCGCCCCCCCTGGTATGCCTCTGCGCCCCCCAGGGGGGGCGCGCCCCCCACTTTGAGAACCACTGCTCTAACCCATGCGTACGCACTAAGCACAAAAACGGGAGAGACGAGAAAATGCGACACCGTTGGCAGAAGGAAGAATGGAGAGAAATATGTGGAAATAATACCATAAATAAAATGTTACCTCTCATTTATCATATAGGAAGAATTCATTTTTCAAACATTGATCAAAGCCAATCTTAAAATGATTAAACAAATGCCTGTTTGAGACTCCTCAATGCACACAAAAACATAACTTGGATAAATAATAGTTTCTGATCAAGTGGGGGTCTCCTGTACAAACTAGGGCTCGACCTGGCTGATTATCGGGGCCAATATTCTGCATTTGACCGATTATCGGTATCAGCCTTTTTTTTTAAATCAAATTGCCGATACAACTTTGGCTCCGATGTAGCCGTTTCTCTGGCTGCAGTCACCACCCTCTGTACACGAGCAATGTCCCGCCCACAGCGCTATCTGATAGGCTATTACTGAAGTGTCAATCAACACTGAAGATTTTCCTGACGGGAGCTAGCCAGAGAGGCGGGACCTCCTCAGATTACAGGCAGGTGCGAAGAACGCAGACACAGACACTCAGACAGAGGCAAGCAGCAGCACTGAGCTACAGAGCCATACATGTGTTTCGAAGGTAAATCAGTTGAAAGCCGAAGTTCAATAAACAACCCAATCCCCTATGCTGAAGTTGCAAAAACACCACGATCTTATGATCCAATTCTATCAGTTTCCCAGTTACACAGGGACGCGGGAAGTCAGTCAGAGTTGGGGGTGCGTGCAGTGTCTCGCAGCGGAGTACCTGTGGTGCGGGGGGGGGGGGGGGGGGGGGGGGGGGGGGGGGAGCTGCGAGTGGAGCCTCGCAGTTTTTCAGGTTGATATGTGAAGCTCATTAGCTAGCCAACATGTATCTAGCAAATGTTTAGCAATATATTAGAAGTGAGGCTACTAGACTAACGTTAGGTCTACTGTAATAGCCTCACTTTTAATAGTTTGCAAAACATTAGCTAGCACGAGTGTTTTGCAGTTGCTATCAGCTTATTGGGATTTTATGCTAGATAGATAGACAGGCATTGTTTTGATATAATAAATTAAGCATTATTATTAGTTAAGCATGTCAGCCTGCAGCCCCACTTTTAACTCTCTGTCTCTCTCTAACTCATTGCAGATGGCTGCACTAAAAAAAAGGGCACAGAGAGGAAACCAGTTGTAAGATGTTTAAAAGTTCATTAAACATATGCTTAAATGCATTTCAAAGAAGTTGTGTTGGAGTTTGTGTTATTCTACATTTTGATACCAAGATTTTCTGATTTTACTGCAAATGTATATCGGTTCCAAATATCGGTTATCGGTCTCCTTGATTACTAATAATCGGTATCGGTATCGGCCTTGAAAAAGCCATATCGGTCGATCCCTAGTACAAACACACTGCCTGAGGAAGGCTATGTGTATTTTTTTTGTCATGAACCTTTTTCGGACCACTTATTTATTTATTTTGGTGACGATCCGACCTCCATGCTTCTACTCTGGTTCAAACTGCATCCACCAAACAATATGATTTATCTCGACCTCCCCAAAATAACCAAAATCTGACACGGTGTGAGATGTCTTTTTTAGCTGTTCTGTCGTCATTTCCTGCGATCTTCTTCATAAAGTCAGTCAAAATGAATGAATGAATGGGCGTTTCTTTGACTATTTATAGGCAAATATGGGCGTTAGGTGAAGCCCGCAAAAGCTGCACCGCATTTCGAGTCGATTGTGATTTATAAAGGGAAACCGGCGTAGGAAGTGCTGTTCGCACTTTCCTCACCGGTACGCAATATTTGGTGGATCGGAAAATGTCGAAAAATGTCTGGACCTATTTTTTGGATTTCTCCTACGTAAGCAACCTTTCCACGTGAATCCTACGCACGGCGTTATACATGAGGCCCCTGAACACAAAGAAAGCTTGGCCCCAAGTTGCAGTATCAGCCTTGGATCAGGTGATTTATTTTTATTTGCTTGCATTATTTCTTTGTGTTGGTAGTTTTTAAACAAGAACTATATGGTGTTATTTCTCGTTCATCCTGAGATGGACATTTTTGCCAGATATTCATGTTCATGTTTGGCCACTCAATTATACATGTACATATTCACAACATAGTTATCACTAATATATATAAAGTTTAGTTTTTCCGTACCACTGTGCATGCTCATGTGGGTAAAAGTTGGATCTCTGTAACATTTAAGAGTACGGTCTTGACCTGCTCTATATGAAAAGTTGTGATTTGGCGCTGCAAAGAAATAATTGTAATTTAATTAATATCTGATCATTAATAGGACGGAAAGTGGTGATGATAAGCAGTACACTGTAACTGACATGGCCGATGTTGACAAGGGAAACCACATATTATCTGTTGTCTCTTGTGGGAGAGGGGAAGCGGATAATTGTATAAATGTTTTACTTTATCTATCGGCTGCTACTTTATGGTTATAAAATCCTTGAGGTTCATCAAGTTAAGGCACATACCATAATCACAATCATCTGTTTTCGATCGGGCCCATGACCTTTGTTACTCACCAACCCTCTCTCTGTCTCTCTCCAATAAGTTTCCTGTTTCTCAATACTGTATCATAATCTTTATTGTAATCTTCTCTCAAACTGCCTTTAGTTTTTTAAGGATGAATCTCAAGATTGGAATTCCTAGAGGCCAAGATCGAATGCCAAGATAAAATGATAAAAGATCTTGAGGGAGAGCGCAATTTCTTAAGCGAGTAAGTCTTGGGGTTGAAGAAGAAATCAAGTGAGTGATTTGAGCAGAAACTGCACCTTTGTATTCAATTGTTATAGAAGGTGTGATGTTATGTATCTCCTCATAACAAGCTGATCAGTGTGTCATCTGTCATCCGTTGAATTTAAGCTCAATCAAAAGTCCCTACTTTGGATGAGGATGTCAGCATGTCCAAATGTGGCTGTGCCTGGGCGAGCTCATATGAGAGGTGAACAACTAAATGTCATGAAAAGTAATAATTTATTATTCCCATCCCATAGAGCAGGGGTGCCCAACCAGTCGATCGCGATCGAGGGGAGATTCCAAGTCGATCGCGAAATGTGTTTAAAAATAGAACAACAACATTCTGTTTTATCGTTAATGTCCTATAACATAATCTTCCTGTGCCAGAATAATGCACTTGAACGCAGCAAAGCTTTGTGATTGACCGGCGTGACCCCAAGTGTCGGGGCGTGGCTGGTGGGCAGTGGGCACTAGTTCGCTGACGTTGTCCGTGTCAACAGGAGTGACAGTCCGCACACACACAAGACCACGATTATGGCAGAAGCAATAAAGCCCAACATATATAATTTTCACTCCGAGTGAGAGGATGATTATTTTTGTATCTATTCCAATTCAAAGTCCATCTGTCTCATCTGCAATGCGAGCGTGGCTTTATCGAAGAAGGGTAATTTAGGAGCGACATTTCAAAACGTTATTAATCAGCTGTAAGTTCTTTTGAACTTATTCATTATGATTATTGTACCAAATGGTATAAGAATGCAAACTTAAATTGATTATAGTCTATTATCAGTTCAGGTTAATAAACTAGTGTTGCTTGCATCCTATTTTAAAAAGGCATTTCTTTTTATACTCTACTAAAATGCAACAAAAAAGGGTTTGATTCTATTAATTTTATCTTTTTTATTGCACTTTGGTAGCAGATTCCTGTGTAGCTTCAGATCTGAGTTGTCTTTTATAAGTAAGCCTCATTTATACTTTTGTTGCAACACTATTTGTATATAATGGCAAAGAAAGGATTGAGAGTCTTGTCTTTTTTTCCTGTGTCATATGTGACAGCACTGTTCAATGTTTCTTGAAAACATTACCCACTGTAGTATGTGACGTGTGAATAAACTCCAACTCTGTATCAACAACACTGTTGTGTAACTTCAGTTAAATACTTGTATGTGTGTAGATTAGAAAGAGGTAAGATAAAGGATCTGCAGTATTTTATGAAGTATTAATCGTACAAAGGTCAGTTTTATACCAGTGTATTTACCTGGTAGTAGGCTGTCAGTAATGGCTACGCCTCTCTATTTGGACTGGTAGATCTCGGCAGACTGGCAACTTTAAAAGTAGCTCTCGGTTCAAAAAAGGTTGTGCACCCCTGCCATAGAGTATGCTTTATAGTTATTTTTAAAGAGAAATGGCAGTTGTTTAGGCCATTCTTAGTGCCATCTGCTGAACAGAATTATTAGTCTGTGTACTCATCCCTCATCCATCATGTTTTTGATTTATGTGTATTTGTTTGTTCATTTTTTCCAGTCAAAGGGCCAGCGGAGGTTGTCCATAGATATAAAAAAGGTCCTGAAAACCTTCGGACGTGTTCGCACAATGTCTGAAGCCTTCAGGATCAATAATGTGGATCGGGGAACCATTAAGATGACTGCTCCAATTGCAGAGCTCAAGATTGTGGACCCAGGCACTTTCGAGAACCTCAAGTTTGATCCTGCAATTGACACCCTGCTTTCATTTGCTAAGAAGTGTGCAACCAATGTCACCCCTGATAAAAAGGCCAAAATAGAGGACATGAAAGCCAAAGGCAAGCTTCTTCCCTTGCTGATGAAATATTAAAGTGCTGGTTTGCTCAGTTTAGACAAGGTTTACTGGAAGAGTTGCATATTGAAAATGTGAGGTAGTACCTAGCAAGTTCAGGTTTTATATTTATCTATCTGTTTTTCTTTAAAAATTACAGGTGTGTTGTGAGCCTTGAAGACACTTTAAATGTGTTGTGATGTCAGGCCCGGTTCCAAAACAAAATGACTCAGGGTGCATCTGAGATTAGAGAGGGTGCAGTGGTAAAGTGCTATTTTTATAAGTGGGGAGTGGACCTAACACCCTCTAGGAGGGTCCTCACCTCCTCTAGGGGGGAATGCTTCCCGGGGGAGAATGCCCCCGGACAATTTAAAATATTGAAGTTAAAAGCATCAATCTGGTGCATTTTGAGAGCAACATTAAGAGATCTATGGATGTGCTCTTTGCTTGATTCATGCCTTCCCAGTCCCTTATCATGTAGCCTATAAGAGCATGGTGCCAGTTGTTGTAGCCAGTTGTGGTGAAGGCATCTGACTTACTTGAACCGCAATGTCTACATGCATAGCAGAAGATGGCATCTTTTTTACAGGAATATTCCAGCCAATCTCTGTTTTGAAACCATGAGCTGCAAAATGAGTGCCTTACCCCACTGTACAGGCGAGTTGGGTACTTTTTTAAATATACCTGGGCAGGCTCTGTTTTGCCTAGGTCTTCTGGCACTTGCGGGCCGCAGAGGGGTGACGGTGTTTGGGGCAACGAAGACGGCTGCGGCTGCTCCGCCTCCGTGGGCGAGGCGGGCAAAGCCTGCGAGTCGGGCGTTAGTGTCCATGACAGTGGCTGCGAGTAACGTAAAGTCCCCATGATCTGAACTGTTATTACCTGCAGTTGATGCAGTTTTACTGCTGGCGATAAGGGCTGGTTGTTTTAACCATTTGCTGATGTCCATCATTGACTGCTTTGTAAGCACTCTACAAATGACGAACGCACAGCGGCACAGGTCACGCACACCTGACATAATAACATTACTTACCGTTTAAATAGACCAAATAAATGCATCAGACAATGTTATTTAACCACAATTACAACTTATTTTATTTCAACTAAATTTTTCTTATTATTATCAGTAATACTATTATTATTATTTATTAAAATACTTTTCACTTGTTTTTGTTTTTTTCACTTTTAATTTTTCAAATGAGGGTGCATAACGACTCACCTGAGGGTGCAATGCACCCTTATGTACCCCCGTAGAACCGGGCCTGGATGTGTCTGAACCTCTTTTAAGTGGTTAAGTTTGAATAAAAGAGATATTTCAACGTCTGCTTACTTTGTTCATGTACTGTTGAGGTTAATTTCAGTAGTTTAGTTGGACAACTCACGTGTTTCTTAATGTGTTTATTAGAAGCAGCATATAGTTTAAGTTTGGCGTCTAAGCTCGCATACATGCCAGCCTTTCCAAATCCAAAAGAGATAGGTTTACGCGTGGCAAAAATGTGCACGCCCAAATTAGGTAATCGGAAGAAATGGAACCCCATTAATTACATGTATAAACGTTGTATTTAACATTGCATCATTTTATGCATTTTTCAGAAAAAGTGGTAGTTTGGTAAACAGTGACATCAACGACATGTCTGGTCTGTAAAATGCCCGAAAAGTAAAAGAATGGGAGATAAATATCCCAAAGTCTCCACATTTTATTATATTTTTAATGTGTTTCTGGTCCTCTTTCAGTTGAGACAGTGTAGAAGAAGGATGTGTCAGGAAGTAGAACTCTTGTGTGAACATTGGATAAAGCCAGGTTCATATTCTTGTTTCATGTTGTTGACATATTAGAGTCAAAGGTTTGCAAAGAGCGAAATATCTTTGTGTTGCGCCATATATCAGAAAATACTGCATTAAAAAAGTCATTTCCTGCATTTTTATACTGATAAAGTGTGATATAAATAATGTACAGGCGTTCAGATTGCTGTAGTTCACTAAACAGAGACATTAACGACATGTTTGGTGTTGAAAATGTCAGAAAAAGTGAAAGAATGGGAGATAAATATCCCCAAATCTCAACATTTTATTATATTTTGTGTGTGTTTGTGGTCCTCTTTCGGTTAAGACACTGAATGATGCTTCCGGAAAAGACCAACACTGGATGTCTTTCAGTCGCCAACATGTGTTTTCGAGACACTGATATTAACGGGGAAATGCTGCAGGACTCAAATGCCTCGTCGGGGGTAACGCTGCCTTTCCCACAGCGTTACCCCCGGTCTGCGCGTTGTTTCTCTTTCAGAAACACAGACGACCGGTAGGGTTGGCAGGTATGAGCTCGGGCCTCATCACTCCACAGATTTACAAAGAACATTGAGTGATGATTAGATAACCATCCCACGAGCCTACAGGTGGAGCTGGGGTGGTGGTGGGTCAGGCAAGCAGCAGCAACATGAAACACAGCAGCAGGAACATGAACGCAGCAATAGCAAGTGAACACAGCAGTGGCAGCAGCAGCATAGCGAGGCAGAGGCAGGAAGAAGACCTGGAAGCTTAAATAGAGCGGCATGTTTAGGAGAATGTGTTTGGTTGGTTGTAAGAGGGACGAGGTGCGTCACGTGTTAATGTATCATTGGTGCTCGAGTTGACTGCCTGAACTAGCTCGCAGGCTTCGTCCCATTTGTGTGCTATAATGTATTTACAAAGTGTGAAGAGGAGGCAACTTTAGAATAGTCAACCTGTTCAGGTCAATTAGAGTCAAACTACTAGCTTATTGGTTATGAGCAAGACTTCACTTTAAAATAGGGAACATATTCTTAGATATAAATAACTCATTTTTAGTTATTTAGACACAATTAACACTTATAGTTTCATGTCTTGTTACAGAAGAATAGATCATATTTGTTAAGTGTTATTATTGGAGAATTACTATTCTTGTGGTACTACTGCCTTATTAGGAGCAGAGCATATTAAGACCAAAACTCATGCAACAACAACTTCCTTACAACAAATAAGCACTAATTAGAGGGTTATTGAGGAAAAACTCTCAACTAATGGCTTATTACTTGTAGAATATGGTCATGTAGAATAAGGCATTAATAAGTGTTTTATAATGAATAATAAAGGGCCAATATACTGCTAATATGCATGTTGATTAGCAACTAGTTGATGATGAATATGTGTACCTTGAAATAAATTGTTACCAAAAATTGATCCAGATTGATAACGTGAACAAATGATTAAATTATAATTTTTAAGGGTTATTGTTAAAGCTTTACTCATTGGGAACTCAGTATAAGAAAGATCACACTGTTGAGATATCTGTCTGTTTTACACTCTTTGCCCAACAGGGGGGTTTGTGTGCAAATGAAGCCTCAATAAATGACCCCTTTTTGAACCAATTTGCTGGAAAGCCTAAAAGCTTCATAAGCTTCATCTTGCCATCACTGGCCTCAGGCAAACAAGAACCTTGATGCAGAAAAGGTGGGTTTACAAGGACACAGGTGAGTTAGGCAGGTTCGGCAACAGAGAATCAGTCCGGGAAAGAGTCTGGGACTGCAGACTGTGACAATGTGGAAATGATCCTGCTGAATAAAAAGTGTAGCTATCATAAACGTTTATGATAGCTACACTTTGGGGTTACTTTGGGTTTTTTGGGGTACACTGTGGGTTGGCCACAACGTTGATTTTCTACAATATACTGAAATCCAATGGGGAAATCCAATTACTTTGTATACCTCATCACTGCACCTGTCTATAAATAGTACAACTTAATCCTGGAATGTCATACAACAAAGTTTAAACCACGTGGTATTTAAACGTTATGATGACCTAAGGAGAATATGAATGAGACAATTCATTGCATTCCCTTTGATAATTTTAGGGAATTTTACTCACAAAGTCACAGAAGCACTAATTAGTAATCATCGTGGACCAAAGCTAAATGGAAATCCATTCAATATGTTAAGAGTGTCATCTTCATGGTGGCACTAAAAATAAAAAGTCAGGGGATCACGAAATTCATTGGCATATGTCTTTCTAGGGTCATGAATGTCCAATTATTTCATTCCATCCAATATTTTTGAAGGTATTTCAGTCCCTACAAATTAGTGAATCTACCCACCATCACTACCATCTCCGTCCTTAAATCACAAATGGATTTTGTTTAGCCATTGAAGAGGAGTGGACCAACATTCCACAGACCACAATCAACAACCTGATCAACTCTATGCGAAGGAGATCTGTTGCACTGCGTGAGGACTGGTTTTCGGACCCCCCCAGACCCTGAGGCTGTGCGAAGTTGCTGGATATTGGCAGGAACTGGAAAACGCTGTCGTATACGCCGATCCAGAGCATCCCAAACATGCTCAATGGGTGACATGTTAGGGTTAGGCGTTAGAAGTTTGGAATCCTGTCACCGGGAAGCAGCGACAGGATCGAATGCACTCTCCATCGTTGTCCCATTATCAAGGCATGCTCATCTCTTATTCAGGCCCCTGGGAAACACTTTGTCGAATCTGGCTATCCATAGCCTCTCACATCTACGTCTCTGGGCCACAGACCATCTGGAGTTGGACTCCAGGACCGCTGCTTGAACGGATTGCCATCCATGGAGCAGGAAGTGAGTAACTAATGGAGTAAGTGTGTTTTTTCTTCTCAACATGTTATATCTATGTTGAGTGAATCGTATAAAAATTGTGTTACCAGCTTCACCCACATACTGTAGTCCACAAAGTTTACATGTAATAATGTATACACAGTTTTTAGATTGTAGGCTGCCAAGATACTGTGTTTTATAAACATTGTTGTTGTATTTGCTGCGCAACCAGAGCTGTTGCTGAAAAAAATCCCTGTGACCCCTGGATGTTGGGGTCAGCATGGGTTGTATCTTTGCTTTGACCAAGTAAGACTGCAGGTTTCTGTTTTTCCTAAATGCTGCAATTATACTGTGGTCTTGTAGAATGTCAGTTTTTCCTATAATGTTTTGAAGGTTGGATTTAATAACTTTGACTAGTTTAACAGCTGACTGGGAATATGTAGTGATAAAAGGCAATTTGGAGGAGACCAAAATGGGTTTCGTCTGTTGAAACGTTCTAAAACATTTTTTTAGAAAAGAATGAGTGTAACCTCTAGAGATCAATGCTCCAAAAAGCGTTTTTGTAGCCATTTGGAAATCCTCTCTGTTACTGCATATTCTATGGAACCTCAAAAGCTGTGATTTAACCAATCCCGCAAAAGTGTGATTAGGATGGTGGCTTGTTCTGTGGAGAAGGGCATGGGTGTCTGTCTCTTTAAAAAATACATTAGCATCCAATTTGTGTGTTTTATCGAAATTAATTCCTTTGAATGTGTTGGTGTCCAGGAAATCCACTGAGGTGTAACTGGTGATGGATTTTAGTGAGATGGATTTTTGTTGTGGTTATTCAGGGTGATGACAAATAGATCAAAATCCTCCTTTGAGTGAGACCACACGCCCCAGATGTCATCCAGATATCTGAAATAATATGTGGGAGTCTTTAGGCAGGAGGACAGGGCAGAGGTTTCCCACTCTGCCATAAAATTTTTCGCATAGGCTGGAGCGAACTTTTTTCCCATAGCAGTACCTTTAATCTGCAGGAAGAACTCTCCATTAAATTCAAAATCATTACGTGTCAAATTAATCTCCAATAATTGTAATAATTCCTTGTCTGGTCTTTTTTTATTTTTTTTTATATATATATATATATATATTTTTTTTTTAAAAGACGGTTTAATCCTAGGGTTTTTGGACCCCCCCCAGACCCCCCCAATAAAGCAAAACTGCACGTTTCAGAGTGGCCTTTTATTGTGGCCAGCATCTTGATATGCCACACCTGTGAGGTGGGATGGATTATCTCGGCAAAGGAGAAGTGCTCACTATCACAGATTTTTCAGATTTGTGAACAATATTTGAGAGAAATGGTTATTTTGCGTATATAGAAAAACGACAAACAAAAGTGTTGCATTTATATTTTTGTTCAGTGTATATTAATGCTGCCCATTATGGGCACAAGCAATTTTCACCAATTTATTAAATTTGAGTGTTTCCTACCCCCTAAACCTCCAGGGATTTACACAGTTTAATACTGGCAACTTCTTATTATGGGAAATACGAAAACGTCTTTTCAAACTACAACTCCCAGTAGAGACGTGCCATAGATAGAGAACATGTTGCGAAACACAATAGCCAGCATGTGTAGTTCTGGGGACGGGGTGGGGGAGGGGGGGACGGGGTGGACCCGTTCAAATCCAGTTTTGGACAGTCTGCCGTGGTTCCATCCCATTTCAAGTGCTGTTCGATCCTCGGCGTAACCCTCGGAGTACACTCTCCAATCACAGAGCTTGAGGACTATCACGGGGTTTGTCAAGCGAAGCGGAGAGAATACTTACTTCCGGGTGTAATATTCTCTAAAGCAAATGAACTGCTCCGACCCTCGGTCCTGACGGACTCCAACTTGTGTTTATTAATCAAACAAATAAATAAACACAAGGATAATTATGTGTTATTGTTTAGTAAATGGAGAATTGCACACGGGAAAATAACGTATCTATGCCACAATTTTAGATGCAGATTTTGTTAAACGAATACGTTTGCGCTGTGGACCAACACAATACATTGACGGGGAAGGGGATAGCAATAAAGATGACACCATTAAACAGTTACACAACATAACAGAAATAATATCGATAGCAGCGTCCCTAGCAACCACCTTGGTAACAATGAAAACGTTGTATGGACACAATTTCCTGAAGTAATCTTTGTAATAACTAGCAAACTAAAGATCATGTACATCCACTGCACACATAATCTGAAATAACATCTCATATTTCTCGAATCAAATGACATCAAAACGCATTTTAATGGCCAAACTAACTTTAAAATAGGCCTTTTCCACCGAGAATAAAACGAAGTTCGGTCATGTTTTTTTTTTCTGCAGGGAGAAATTTGAAGATCACGTGACATAGACGCCAGCTATTGGAATGAATGGTGAAAAAAAACGTGGGGATCCTACAATTTCAGAGGTGTTTTTTGTAGAAATACTACGTCCTACGTTGTGGACCAACGTAGTTATTACACGTTTTTTTGTGAGACTGGGTTGGGGTCACCAGACCCTCCCTTCACCCACACACTAACCTCCTTCTCCCATCTCTCTCCAAGTGAGGTTCTTACCCTCATTACTTCTGCCCGTCCTACCACCTGTCCTCTGGACCCTATCCCTTCAAACCTCCTTCAGACTATCGCTCCTGATATTCTACCGTTTCTCACCCATTTCAAAAATACTTCTCTAACTTATGGTCACTTTCCAAACAGTCTACAGGAAGCAAGAGTAAACCCTCTCCTAAAGAAACCCACTCTCAACCCATCTGATGTTATAAACTACAGGCCTGCCTCTCTCCTCCCGTTCCTGTCTAAAACACTTGAACGCGCTGTCTTTAAACAACTCTCCTGTTATCTCCATCAGAACAACCTTCTGGATCCGCACCAGTCTGGTTTCAAGGCAGGTCACTCCACAGAAACTGCTCTCCTTGCTGTCTCTGAGGAACTGCACACAGCTAAAGCAGCATCCCTCTCCTCTTGTCATCTTCCTTTTGGACCTGTCTGCTGCATTCGACACGGTGAACCATCAGATCCTCTGTTGCACTCTCCAAAAACTTGGAGTTTCAGGCACTGCACTTTCCCTCCTCACCTCACACCTCAAAGACCGTACCTACAGGGTAACTTGGAGAGGGTCTGAGTCCGACCCTTGTCAATCAACTATAGGGGTACCTCAGGGCTCTGTTCTTGGTCCCCTCCTCTTCTCCTTGTACACAAAATCGCTCGGATCAGTCATTAGCCCGCATGGTTTTTCATACCACTGCTACGCTCATGAAACCCAACTAATTCTGTCCTTTCCCCGCTCAGAACCCCAGGTCGTCGCACGCATCTCTGCTTGTCTAGCTGACATCTCTCAGTGGATGTCTGGTCATCACCTCAAGCTCAACCTTGACAAGACTGAACTGCTTTTCCTTCCGGGAAAAGATTGTCCCACTCTTGACCTAACAATCAACATCGGCCCCTCTGTTGTTTCTCCGACTCAGACTGCAAGGAATCTGGGTGAGATCCTAGATAACAAACTGTCCTTCACTGCAAACATCGCTGCTACAACCCGCTGCTGCAGATACACGCTTTACAACATCAGGAGAATACGTCCCCAGCTGTCCCAGAAAGCAACGCAGTTTCTGGTCCAGGCTCCCGTCATCTCACGCCTAGACTACTGCAACTCCCTCCTGGCTGGTACCTGCATGTGCCATCCGACCTCTGCAGCTCATCCAGAATGCAGCGGCTCTTCTGGTCTTCAACCTTCCAAAATGTTCCCACACCACCCCGCTCCTCCGCTCACTTCACTGGCTTCCAGTAACTGCTAGAATCCACTTCAAAACAATGGTACTTGCATACCATGCTGCGAATGGATCTGGCCCTTCCTACATCCAGGACATGGTTAAACTGTACACCCCAGCGCGTGCACTTCGCTCTGCATCAGCCAAACGGCTTGCTGCACCCGCACTGCGAGGGGGACCCAAGTTCCCATCAGCAAAAACACGTGGGTTTGCTATCCAGTCTCCAAAATGGTGGAATGAGCTCCCCATTGAAATCAGGACAGCAGATAGCTTGCACATCTTCCGGCGCAGACTGAAAACTCATCTCTTTCGACTCCACTTCGAGCGATAGAATTACTAAGAAAGAACTGCTAACAGAGCACTTACAAAGGACTGGCTTATCTAAAGCCAGTTGAGTAGAGCTTGAAATTTTTGGCTCTATGAAACCTGATGTACTTATATGATTCGGTTTTCTTCAAGATTGTATCTTCCTGGTCGAATGTACTTACTGTAAGTCGCTTTGGATAAAAGCGTCAGCTAAATGCAATGTAATGTAATGTAATGTGACATTTTAATCAGAACTGTAAACGAGACTTTGGATGTTTAAAGCAAGCATCTGGATATGTGTTCGGATAATTCTAAAAAATAGAGAGCTCATGTTCCAAAATGTGGATGCACAACACACCAGCACTACCTTCAAAACATAACCCTGGATTTAAAAAAGGTGTATTTTTAAGCTAATGAGGGTAGAACATTAATACAATCTCTATTTTCAAGCCAGTAACATTTGAAGATCAAGCACACATTGATGTTTAAATATATTCAGAGTTGTCCAGGTTAAAAAACACCTCCACCAGCCCCAACTCTCTAATTAAAGGCTATCAGAAGTGAGCGGAGCTACTGTCAAAAACATAACAGTGTAGTTGGCAGCAGTTTGGTCACATCCATAAAACAGCGCATTAAATGAGATCCCCAGGGTATTCAAAGGCTACTCAAGCAGCACTTAATAGAGTTTTTGCCGAGCTGAAACATTAAGGTAGGTATGGAGAATGAATATAGCTGCAGGGCAAGTATAATAAGAGTCTAATTCTATTTTCAAAAGCCATAAACCTTCCATCAAACTTTTTTTTTTAACCCTTGTGTTGTGTTCGAAAGCTGTTACCGTTCATGGTGTTCGCGGGTCAATTTTGACCCATGATTTATTTCAGTCCAAAACACAAAAGAAAAATGACTATCACCCAATATTGTTTTACCTCCATCATACCTAACTTATTATGCATTCATAACCGTACAATCCTGTTATAATTGTATTCTATGGCCCCAAAACACATTACACCACATATTGCACACATGCATGTGTGTGTGTTCAGGCTCAAGTGTTAGTGTACATATTTTTTGAGAAAGGTTGAGTTCCCTTGGGGGGAGGGGGGCCAGAAGGAGGGAAGACCAGGTGCATGTTCCGAAAAAGTATTGTTACAGTGGATGGTGGGGGAGGGGTGTCTAAAGTCAAAGATGGATTTTGATTGGGCAGAATTTGACCCCGAGTGACCCACAACAATTCTGCTGGGTCTTCACAGACCCGAACACCAAATTATACACTTCTTTTTTTTCGAGACCTCCTTCAGACTTGGCTAAAATGGTCAAAATCAGTTTTGTAGTTTTTATATAGCTGTTGTGGAGGATATCATGAAGCCTTGTTCCGATGAAAAAACAACAGCGTAGTTATTATATAATTTTAACTTGAAACGGGTCACGGGAGACCTGAACACAATATAATGGTTAAACAGGGATTGTAATCCATAATTGTAACCCTACATTTTGATTGACTCATTATGGAAGAATAACTATCTTGACAGTTCTGACTCCTGTGCTGCATTGATTATCCAAACTGAATACACTACAACATTCAGATAGCTGTTAAGCAGCATTAGTACATGGCTTAGTTGAATACTCGATTCTGATTGGTCAATTCAGAACACGTGACACATTGTTAATAAAGTAGTGAAGACCGCTGTCAAGCACTTATTGACCGTTGTTAAGGACGCTCACGTATGAAGAAAGAAGTCCGGTCGATTGAACTGTATACAGTTTGACCGAAAACAGGGACAAGAAAACAGCGGAGAAGTAACGGGGCAGAAACCCTCCTTTTTACGCAACGGTCCAGACATAGGCATCAAACGGCAAAACATATTCAGTGTGCAGTTCCTTTGGCATTAGGGCAGGGATATCTAGATACTTTCCAAGGTTTGACACAATGAATTGTGCTACTTTTAAAGCAAGCAACGATGTTTTCAAATATTATGTAATCAAAAAGCCCCTCAAAAACGCTATCGAAGCAGTTCCTGCCATTGCTACGTAATTCAAACGGTAACAACGGACTATTTTTCTTCGAGGATCAAGAAAGAGAAAGGAAAAGAGGTTAAAAGGCGGAGTGCTGGACGTCAGATAAATCACCAGAAGAAGGCAGAGAGGAAGTAAACACGAACAGGAACAGAACACGGTATGAGCTCTGCAGTGTTTAAGGACTTGTTAGTGGATCAAAAACTGAACAGAGTTGGACAGTGCTGCCGTAAAGTTGTTGTTGTTGTCGCAGTTCCAGCAGTTGGTGCGCAGTGGAACGGAGTTTTTTTCTTCTTAGCGGAAGAAATACAATCATTTTTAAGTCAATAAAATCATTTCAATTTCTATTGGGAGTCGATTCCTTAGTTTGTTTAGTATCTGGCCGTGTAATAAGCGGGATAATGTGCAGCGACTTGGTCATTGCACATGACCATTCCTTGTATGACTCTGAAAACATAGAGTCTATGTGACAATTAGCTGTAAGAGTAATACTTCGCTCAGAACATGCTCAAAGAGTTCCCTGGTTTAGACCTTTGAATCTGCCACCTTCTCTCTCCACTGGACTGCTTTGCCTGGCATCATCATATCCTATGAGCGCCATGGGGGCTAACGATTAGCCATCGAACGCCACAAGCAGGGCCACTGCTGTCAAACTGTTATCAAGCCGTTGTCAAATGTTGTCAAGCTGTGGGACTGCATGTCTTCTCAAAATTGCCCAACAAATCACCCTTTCTTAAAACCCGGGCAAACTCTAGATGTAATCTGCTTAAGAGGCATTCAAATGGCTGGCACTATTTCATTGATGCTTTGGGGGAGCTAAAAGTAATGCAAAGATAAGTGCTACAAATCACAGTGAGTTGTTAGTATTGTAGTTACCTAGTAGCCTAATGGAGTCAAGAGTCATGCCCATCAATGAAACCCAACACCATACAGTGGTGGACTAGCAGAGTTATTTGGGACCATACAGTAGTAAGAAAACAAATAAAGATATTTTTTTCAATATTGAATGAGACCACAAAGGGGTATTGCTAACAAAAATATTTTTAAATTCCAAACTTGAGTTTAGAGTACCCTTGGATTATTAAATTACACTGTAACTTTTGACATTTATCCTGGAACGAGGAAATAAAGCCTGAAAAGTTGTAGCGGATGAGACAACCACACATATGACAATCAGTTTGCAAGTGGCTTTTGACCTTGAAAAGAGGCTATATTGGTGAAGGAAATACAAAGTAAGCCTCTATCACCTTGAGTTTGGAGTCCCTATCTGATGGGAGCTTCAGTTTCAGTTACATCCCTCGAAGGCAGCATGTGCCTTCTTTAAATCTTCTTTTACAAAGCTCTGAGACTTCAGGAGCTTAAAGGCCAAAATAAGATATCAGTTAGTCTATTAATTAAAATGACACTCGAGCTCTGGCTTTGTAGTCTTGTAAAATGAAATGGACCTTGGAGCTTTGGGAAGCTCAAACACAGATACTAAACATACTGTAAAGGCTTACTTCTTTACATGTTTCCCATTGGATACTGACTCACTTATCTACATTTACCAAATCAAGACACTGGTGTGGTAGCTTGTAGGCTGTAAGTTATACCCTGGTCTTGTTTTCGTTTTTTATTTATATACTCTCATTTACATTACATTACATGTCACTTGTTAGACGCTTTTATCCACAGCGACCTTTCCAGTTAAAATGTCAGAGTTAATGTTTTTTTTATCAACTTAGCCTGTTAGAAAAACCTTGTCATTTCTGAACTTTGGGAACTTTGGAAGCTTTCATACAGTCACATATTGGTATCAAAACTGTTCTTAGTGATATATGTAAACTTTACTCCATGTTTCCTGTTTAATTACTGGGAGCAGTTCATAGAGGAAGTGATGAGGTAAGTAACAAAACAACAATGGGTAATTGAATTAAAAATATTTGAATTCGAATTCTCCATTTACATAAAATACATTTGAAATGTTGAGAAATGTGGCATTATAATCATCCTGTTGGTTTACATATTAAGATTTGTATTTGCACAGCAACTTATGCAGTTAAAAGTTGGAGAAGCCTCTCATTGGGGTCTCTGTCCGGTATCATCCTCATTTGTACCTGACAGTATAACATGCTGGCTAAAAGGTTCTACTGTCTAAAAGCTCTGTGATTGCTAAAGTTTTCCCCTTAAGCGTCTCCTTGTAGCCATGCAGTGTTTGGCTCTAAGGCAGGGGTGGGCAAACTGTTTGGCTCGGGGGCCATTATGAGTTTTAAATTTGACAGGCGGGCCGGGCCAGTAGCAGATCGGCAAAAAAATATTTAGCTGCCCACTTCTCATTATACACTCGGCACATTACTTTTCTTTTCTTTGGTCCACTCATTGTTACAGATGCAGGTTCAAAGGTGAATTAGGTTCAAAGGTGAATTATTGCGTCATTGCGTCATCGTTTGCGTCATGACGTAACCGTTTACGTGCCTTCTTATGACCAACACAGCGTTTTACGTTGCTGATTTTCTCCGCAACACCGCTCACAACAACATCAATAGAGGACTGCGTCGGGTAGTTTTTAATTATACGAAGCCAGATTAAATTAAATAACTACTTCTCCAACCTTGTACCTTTCTCCAGAGTGCCTTGGTGCATTGTTTATTAATGCGGTTCAGCTGCATTACTGCCTGCTGCAGTGCTGCTCGTCTACCGGAGTTTATTCTCCCGTTAACTCGCGGCAGCGGCCGCTGTAGAGTTTATTGTCTGACTGTCCCACAAGCAGCTGATAAATATCCCCCATCCCCATAAGTGAATGTGTTTTAGTCTGAAAGCTGTTTGGTGTCACAACGCTGTTATGAACATTTCTCTGGCATTCTACAGGTGATGTTAGCTAATCAGACTATCTTGACTACTTGTTGCTATCATATTGTGGCATAAGCAGTTTTCTACACGCATTTTTACCGGCGTAGTTTTCGTTATGATTTTACTTGTGATGGCCACATGTAGCCCATGTATTGATTCCATCCGATAGCTGCAATAATACAAAATAAAAGGAAAACGTCTGCCTCTAATGGTCAATAACAGTGAACGGATGGTTATTAAAGTAAGGTAAAATAAACAGAATCACGCTAAGCCTGGTTAGTGTTGCCTGACTTTATATAAGTGTGTTTTATAAGTGTGTGGTCGCGTTCTAGTCACTTTGCTCAGCGCTACTGCTTGTTACAACTTGTATTCGCCGATCTTGCCGGGTTGCCAATTGGGGCCAGCTGAGAGAATAGACCAGACTCCAGCAAAGGTAAATTGTGTCTAGAGTGCGCTGTTACGTCCCAACTAGGGGAAGAGGAATGCAACACACACCAGTATGTAATTGGTATTAATTATAAGTGTTTATTTAAAACAGCTGTGAACAAAATGGCAGGCAAGCAGCCTGAAACAAACAAGAGCCAAAAGGGCACAGGTTGACAAATAACCAACTAAAGGAGGACTCTAAAAAAAGGAGTCTAAAGACATACAGGGAAAATACATACTAATATACTACATAAAGAACGAAACAAAACCTCACTCTAAAAGTGGTACAACTAACACAAAGAATCTATACAAAAACACAGCTAAACTAAAGGCAACAGTCACAAATCCTAACTATACTCTAAACACTAACTAAGCTACTCTACACTCTAACTAATCACACAAGTTTTAACCCCAGAACAAAGAGCAAGTAGCGAGAGGCATCTGTCCACCTACAGAGCCTCCAGAATGATGATTGTCCCCAAGCTTTGTAGTAATCTCCAGCAGGTGTGCGCCGGCTGTGCGCTGCGATTGGAGTGCGTCGGGCCCGGCGTGCTCCAATCGCAATCTTCAGGGGCGGACCAGGAGATGGGAGCCAATGCCGGGAGGGCAACCGCACAGCTCATTTACATAGAACACACACACAGCTGAAAACACTCAGACGACCAGGAAGGCAGCAGCCGTAACTTCCCCCCCTTAAGACACAAACCCACAGGTTTTGTGAACCTAAGCACACTAACGAAATTCCTAATAACACACATTCATCACAAACTCAACCTGACACACGAACGTCACAAACTCAACCTGACACACCAACATCTCAAACTCAACCTGGACAAGCATCGGCCAACACATTCTCTGAACCCTTTAATGACGGGTGTCTACTGCTGTAGTCCCGCACAATCAGAGCCCATTGCAGGAGACGCTGGTTGTGCTTGGACACGCTGGGGCAGAATATGAATGGATCGTAACATGTACACATCACAATTGGCCAAAGGCTGGGTCCAACATCAATCTTAACATGTTGTAGAGCCAACACTAACACTAATATCCGATACAAGAGCTGACGCTCTCGGGTTACCGGGAGTGTCGAGAAGTCTCGAGGCTTGTCTGAGCCGGCGTGTTGCGCTGGTCTCATGACATCCTCACAAGGAGGAGCCACAATTTCTGGCTTCTCCTCAGACACTGCTTTATCTGAAGGCACAGTCACAATCACAGGATCAGACAATGGGACATCAGGGTCACGTTTACTTGCCTGTGCGCGTGCGTGTGTAGCCAGACCAATGCCTTTAGGCGGAGATATTTTCTGCCGCTGTTCCTTGCGCTTCAGCGCTGCACAGTTGGCAATGACATGTCCAGGTTTATGACAGTAAAAACACTCTCTTCTCTGCTTACATTATACACATTGGCTGGCTGAGTAAATGGTGCGGCTGACACACGGCGGGATCTCTCTGTAGAGACAGGGGAAAACACAGTTTTATGCATCAGCACATACTCATCAGCTAACACAGCGGCAGCAGAGAGAGAGTTTACCCTTTGTTTGTTCACGTACTCCGCAATGCGATCAGGCAAACACTTCTTAAACTCCTCCAACATGATCAATTCTCTCAGAGAAGAATAATCGGTAGCATTACATGAAGCAATCCACTTAGCAAAACACATTCCCTTTTTCCTAGCGAACTCTACGTGCGTTTGATCAGGACTCTTCCTATAGTGTCTAAACTTTTGCCGGTAAGCTTCAGGAACTAATTCGTACACTCTGAGGATGGGACCTTTTACTGAGTCATACTGCAGGCTGTCCTCTAACGTGAGAGCCACAACTGCTTCCCGAGCTTTTCCATGTAATTTGCACGTTACCATCAGAGCCCAAACTTCAACCGGCCACCGCAACGCTGTAGCAATGCTCTCGAATGCGCTAAAATAGGTATCCACCTCAGTCTCACAGAATGTTGGCACTAACGAAATATTGTTACTCACGTCAAAGGCAGGTGGAGGAGGTGGAGATGGCAAGTTTCCTCCGGCAGAGTCAAAAGCACCGGATGCGCGCAGTTGGGAGTCTAGCTCCAGCTGACGCATCCGGATCTGGACTTCCTTATCAGCCTCGATTCTTTTCATTTCCTTATCGGCTTCGATTTTCTTTACCTCCAACTGAAACTGATACTGCCTGTCTTGCTCCCTGTCTTTTGCTTCTAACTGAAGTCGGGCGAGGCGGACTTTAAGTTTATTCCCTTCCCAGGAATCAGGACTACCAGGAGATGGTGGACTATAGCGAGGCGGCGCAGACGGTGCTTTACACTGCTCGCTCCCCTCGCTGTCACTACCCTCTCCTTTAGCACGGCCATTTGGCACAGTGAGCTCAGCTTGTGCAGGCAGCACCAGAAAACCCCTTTCCACCAACTCATCCACCACCAGAGCCTTTAACTCTTTTTTTAATAATTGTTTTGCCACTGGGAGACCAAAATGTTGCGCTATCTCATATAAGTCGTCTCTACGACACTGAACTACCTGCTTATGAGAAGGACAGACCAAAAACGACTCCAAATCAAAAGTTGCCATACTCAGGTGAACTGCTTACAAAGTCCACTAAAATTGTTTCTAGCTAGGAAAAACCCCACCTATAACCCCAGGAATTAGTTATTTATCCCGGACGAGCCCCCATGTATGTTACGTCCCAACTAGGAGAAGAGGAATGCAACACACACCAGTATGTAATTGGTATTAATTATAAGTGTTTATTTAAAACAGCTGTGAACAAAATGGCAGGCAAGCAGCCTGAAACAAACAAAAGAGCCAAAAGGGCACAGGTTGACAAATAACCAACTAAAGGAGGACTCTAAAAAAAGGAGTCTAAAGACATACAGGGAAAATACATACTAATATACTACATAAAGAACGAAACAAAACCTCACTCTAAAAGTGGTACAACTAACACAAAGAAGCTATACAAAAACACAGCTAAACTAAAGGCAACAGTCACAAATCCTAACTATACTCTAAACACTAACTAAGCTACTCTAAACACTAACTAAGCTACTCTACACTCTAACTAATCACACAAGTTTTAACCCCAGAACAAAGAGCAAGTAGCGAGAGGCATCTGTCCACCTACAAAGCCTCCAGAATGATGATTGTCCCCAAGCTTTGTAGTAATTTCCAGCAGGTGTGCGCCGGCTGTGCGCTGCGATTGGAGTGCGTCGGGCCCGGCGTGCTCCAATCGCAATCTTCAGGGGCGGACCAGGAGATGGGAGCCAATGCCGGGAGGGCAACCGCACAGCTCATTTACATAGAACACACACACAGCTGAAAACACTCAGACGACCAGGAAGGCAGCAGCCGTAACAGCGCCATCTAGTGGGATCAACTAAAATGGCAGGTATTGCAGGAAAAAGGCAAAATGAATGCGGTCTTCACTATAATTTGGACAATTTTGTACCAATATTCGGCGGGCTAGATTCAAAAGCCCAACGGGCCGTATATGGCCCGCGGGCCTTAGTTTGCCCATGCCTGCTCTAGGGAGACGTTTTCTAGCGTCCCTCTTTATTGCTGTCTTTAGTGCTCTGAACGCTGGCAGCTGCAATGTTAATATACTGATGAACTGTTCTGATTAATATAGTCTCTGTTTTTAGTCCTTGAATTCCCTGGATGTGCAGGGGCGTTACATTGAACAAACTCTCTATTTTCCTGTCCCATATGTTCTCTTTCATGCACGCAAAATAGAAAACTACAGTGCGGTACAATGAGACAATAACAGGCTACAGATGCGGGGACACACACACACACACGCACGCACGCACGCACGCACACGCACACACACACACACACACACACACACACACATATTTATAGAAATATATACAATTTCAGAATCAAACAAGTATGAAAGCACTCTCATAACAACGTGACACAATCAGAGACTGACAAAAGTTGTATTTACAAGTATTAAAAGTAAGCAGAGGACACGAAACCAACTGAGACCTGTCTGTCCGCCGCATCTACGCACTGTACAACACGCATCTATGCACTGTACAACACACACACCTACACACTGTACAACACGCACACACCTACACACTGTACCATGCACACACCTACACACTGTACCACGCACACACCTACACACTGTACCACACACACCTACAGCTCCTAAAGCATGATCAGGCTACAGCCGTTGTGTATTTTATTATGTGAAGCACTAAATGGTCTTAGAAAATTATCGACTCTTTGTTTGTAGATAGCCTATCCACTAATTAAAACAAATACAGAGAGTAGGCCTGTTATACTGAGTGATATATATTTTACACACTGCTCTGCTTTCTGCACGGACCTCACAGCTGTTCTCTCTGGAAACATCGCGACGCAATGAAAGCAGTTTCTAAAATAATATCCAGGGGATGCATGCAGAGCTGTCATTGGCTGAGATAAGTCCGGCTGTGCATCGCGACTCCACCGTTTCCGGAAATGCATCCGCAGAGGAGCCGTGGGGGAACCATCAGTGTCTCCTTGGTTATAGCTCCTCCAGAGAGCCTCCTCGATGCTCGATGCTCGGTCCTCGGTCCCCGATGTGCATTTAGAGAAATGAGATGTCCTTCAACATGGCGGGCTGAAATCCATTTCCGGGTCACTACCGGAGGACCGAGGAGTCGAGGAAGGGAAATTTGAGTATTGAGAAACCTCTCTTGTGTACTGGTCTGCACTGTGCAACTCTCAGCAAATATGAGAAGTTAATAGAGAGATCAGAAGCTAACAAGGCTCACTTATTAGCTAATTCCACAATCACCTCCAGAAAACACCAATGCAGAGTAATACCTTCTGGTATGTGTAATGTTCCTGGCACGTTTCAGAGGCTAGTGAATATTGTACTGGGGGATTTTATGAACTAGAAGTCTTTCTGAACGACATTGTGTATCATAATAACGGTGTGTGTATTATAACGACGGTTAAGCCACTTGAATACATCGAGAAACGTTTTCTAACTACGTTTTCTTAACCTTGCCAAATGTGTGCTTGGAAAAGGTATGTTCTATATCTGACCAGCAGTTTTTCGTCCAGGGAAGGTGTGTCCGGCTGATGAGGAGATCAGGGCCATTGGGCTTTATGGGGTACCATCAGCAGTTTTGCAAAACTTCTTGCAAAAACGTCTGTGGCAGGCCCGCTGAGTTTGTAATTTCGCCTCCAAGAACATAGTGTGAAGGGTTCCATGGTGTAATGGTGAGCACTCTGGACTTTGAATCCAGGGATAGGAGTTCAAATATCAGTGGAACCTTGAGAATCTTGGATGGAAATGTGCGGATGCAAAAACTTCTCTTCTGTGGCAGGCAGCCCTGCTGACTTCTTTGACCAGTCACTACATTTTCTCATTAGAGTCACATAATTATAAACTCCTTTATAGTTAAAACTTAAAATTCTGTGCCAAACAATGCTACACTTCTAAATAGGGAACATCTGCACATTTGTCATCCACAGCAGGGAAATTGACTCCTCATGCAAATGTAATATCAAATTATTAAAAAAAAATATATATTTATAGCTAAGAATTATTTTGAATGAAGTCAAGAAACTACGGAGCCCTGGAGGGTTCATCGAGAGAAAATAAAATAAAACGAGGCCACGTTTTATTAATTTGTGCGCACAAGATGTAATTCAAGGCCTCAATTTATTAAAACGTGGCCTCAATTTAAATTAAACGAGGCCACGCTTTATTAATAGATACTTTTTCGTGCGCACAAGATACTTTCTCGTTCGCATTTGAAAGTTGCCAGTGAACTTGTCAGAAGAGGCCAAATTTAAGATCGATGTCAGTTTTGTTTTGCGTTAAAATTTGATCTTCAGAAAGCTTACAGTACTTACAAACTTCAAACTGCATGAAGAGACATTGTCTGATTCTCGAGTGCCAGTGAAAACAATACTCTTTAATAAATCCAAAATGTATTTTAATGAAAATCCTTAAAACTTATTTCATTTAATATGTACCAAAGTACAATTGATCTTCTCTTTAAGAAATATACAATAATCTTAAAGGTAATAATTTATCAACATTGAAATGTTCCCTTTGATTATGCTTTAAAATGCAGACATTAAATAATAATTTAATCTCTCCAGTGACAATCAATAAAAAAAGCTGACGTGAAATCGATTTATATACAGGAGTAAATCATGTCTCTGCAGTTAAGGAAAGTAAAGCGTACTGTAATCCTTTAATCTGCCTGTAATAGGCTTCAATAAAATGTTATCCATGCATTATGTAACCAGTGCCATAAAACTGTCACTATCTTGTATGCAGTGAGGTGATATTTAATAAGCCTCTACTTAGAGAAACTTAATGAGAAATGAAGCCAATGCTACTGCATGGGTATGTAAATGTGGGTTGATTAATGAATGCAGAGGAATGCAGTTGTGCTCGGTTTAAATCATAAATATATCCCTTATTCCCTGTGGCTGTTTAACAAAAAACATGTACAGTTAGGATCACCAGATTATTGTAAATCCAAGAGGGTTGTATGGAATACTTTCCTTGGATAATTTCTTGCTGTACAGTTTAGCTACCATAACCATAACTACATCACATCAGTGTTGTAGTCAAGTCACCAATTCACGAGTCCAAGTCACTCTTGAGTCCTCACTTTTCGAGTCCGAGTTCAAGTGCGTGTCAACTAGAGAGAGTCGGAGTCGAGTCCAAGTCCGAGTCACCCAAGGAGTGTCCGAGTCGAGTCCGAGTCATCATTACCTGTGTTCGAGTCCGAGTCACCCAGGGAGTGTCCGAGTCGAGTCCAAGTCCGAGTCACCCAAGAAGATTCCAAGTCAAGTCCGAGTCACAAGTCTTCATGTATTAATCTTGGTGGATATATGTGTTGAAATGTAGCTGCTCCTCTACATTGCTTTTATCCTGTCATGTTATAATAATCTGTCTATTGAACTGCTGTGAAGCGAGTTTGGCTACAATGCTTGTAATAGGTGCTATACAAATATAAAGCTTATTACTAGTATTAATATTATTATTATTTAAAAAAAAATTGTTATTGTAAATGACCTTTAATATGTCTAACTATATTTAAAATGATTTACCTTTTAGAGAAGTGATTATATTTCTATGCCAATATTTTCTTATGGTAAAGTTTTCGTTTTGCACTTTTATTTGGATAGTAATAAGACCGGAACTCTTATTTTGAAGGAACTTTTACCGGAAGTCAATGGACAACAGAGCAGTGTAAACACACATGTATAATGACAGATAGATGACGAATAAATTAACATATGCTAAATAGTTACATTCGGTTTTTAGCACCTGGCTGATAAGGGCATACGTTCTTACGTTGGTAATGATTGTATACAAGCAAGGGTGTGCAATAAACAGATACCATCAGAGTCCGACCATCATTCAGCCGGGGATGCTACAATTATTATAGTGCATGTTTTAATTATATCAATAAAGATTAAGCCCCAGAAAGCACATGGCTACTTAGCATGCAAAATAACGACATTCTGCATGTTAAGTAGCCATGTGCTTTAGTGTTATCGGCTGAATCTTTATTTATTGATTAGATCACATTACTCTGATAGTGTTCAAGAGCCTACCTACATGTCTGAAATCGATCCTTAGATTAATGTGTTACGGAACATTCTCTTCAATATTGTTTCCACATAAAAACGAGCGTTTTGCGCTGCTCTTTCCCAATGTCGAAGCAAAATCTGTGATGCGGGTGTGTCTCTGGACATCTCTAGACTGGAATAGCGGGAGCGCACCCAGTACCTGAACTCACCTCGCAGGTGCACATCTGAGGACCCTGAGGACAGCGTACATCTGACTCGAGACAAAACTTGCTCGAATCCGAGTCCAAGTCGGAGCGTCAATGTACAAGTCGAGTCCAGGGACTAGGAATCCCGAACCCAATAAAATACCCAATATTAACGGTGTCTGCTCAAGGACAATTTAAGGTAAAATCTAATAGAGGTGTCATACATAATAACCTAATAAAAGTAAATGTAACAACTACTACAGTGCAACAAAACAGGAAGATTAAATGTGGTCTCTTAAACATAAGATCTCTAGCATCTAAAGCAATATTGGTAAATAATTTAATATCAGATTATAATATTGATATATGCTGTCTCACTGAAACTTGGTTGAGACATGAAGAATATGTCAGCATAAATGAGGCCACTCCACCCAGCCATATCAATACTCATATTGCCCGAGGCACGAGCCGAGGAGGTGGAGTTGCAGCAATCTTTGACTCAAGTTTACTTATCAATACTAAACAAAAATTAAATTATACCTCCTTTGAAAGCCTCGTTTTTAGTCTTACGCATCCGACCTGGAAAACTTTGCAGCCAATCTTATTTGTTACAGTGTACCGTGCACCAGGTCCTTATTCAGAATTCTTATCAGAATTCTCTGAGTTTTTATCAGCTTTGGTACTTAAAACAGATAAAGTAATTATCGGAGGTCACTTTAATATGCATGTTGACGATGATAAAAATAGCCTTACTGTTGCATTTAACTCTATATTAGATTATGTTGGTTTCTGTCAGAGTGTAAATAAACCAACCCACTGCTAATAATCACACTCTCGACCTTGTTCTGATTTATGGTATTGAAATTGAGCAACTATTAGTCGAACCGCATAATCCTGCTTTATCCGACCATTTCTTAGTAACTTTTGAAGTACTGTTACTAGACTACAAAGCATTAGTCAAAAGCTCCTGCAGCAGAAACCTATCTGTTAGTGCTATAGCCAAATTTAAGGAAGATATTCCACCAATACTTAACTCGATAGCATGTCTGCATGTAAGGGAGGAAACTTATACAAAATGTACACCACCCCAAATTGATCATGTTGTTGATAGTGCTACAGATGCGCTGCGAATAAAATTAGACTCTGTTGCTCCTTTGAAAAAGAAGAAAATAAAACAACATAGATTAGCTCCATGGCATA
Source organism: Notothenia rossii (assembly GCF_949606895.1). Taxonomy (NCBI): domain Eukaryota; kingdom Metazoa; phylum Chordata; class Actinopteri; order Perciformes; family Nototheniidae; genus Notothenia; species Notothenia rossii. The sequence continues at coordinate 58,662,879 of NC_136909.1, read as the reverse complement.
ATGCCGAAACCCGCAAAATAAAGCAAAAGTCGAGACAACTTGAAAGGATATGGCGTTCCACTAAACTTGAAGAATCTCGTTTAATTTGGCATATTACTCTCAATGAATATAAGAAAGCACTGCGTAAAGCGAGAGCAGCCTACTACTCTTCATTAATAGATGAGAATAAGAATAATGCTAGATTTCTTTTCAGCACTGTAGCCAGGCTGACAGAGAGCCACAGCTCGATTGAGCCTTCTATTCCCATAGCACTCAGTAGTAATGATTTTATGTGCTTTTTTAACGATAAAATTGTTACTCTTAGAAACTAAATTAATGACCTCTTGCATTTGACCAGTATATTATTATCAACAGCTCCCGGAAATGTAAGTTCTAATATTACACTAGATAGTAACCTAGAATGCTTTTCAGCCATAAACCTTGAACAATTAAATTCAATGATTCTCTCTTCTAAACCATCAACGTGTATCTTAGACCCGATTCCAACTAAGCTGTTAAAAGAAGTTTTTCCATTAATTAGCACTTCTTTATTAAATATTGTGAATATGTCTTTATTAACAGGCTATGTTCCACAATCATTCAAAGTAGCAGTGATAAAACCGCTTCTTAAAAAGCACAACCTCGATCCAGAGGTTTTAGCCAACTATAGACCTATTTCTAATCTTCCTTTCCTCTCAAACATTCTTGAGAAAGCAGTCGCAAAACAGCTGTGTGATTACTTAAAAAACTATGATTTATTTGAAGATTTTCAGTCTGGCTTTAGAACACATCATAGCACAGAGACAGCTCTGGTTAAAGTCACAAATGACATTCTAATAGCCTCAGACAAGGGACTTGTCTCTATTCTTGTTTTGCTCGATCTCAGTGCTGCATTTGATACTATCGACCATGATATCCTATTGCAAAGACTAGAGCACTTAGTTGGCATACAGTACAGGGAAATGCTTTAGGCTGGTTTAGGTCCTATCTATCTGAACGCTCTCAGTTTGTACGTGTCAACGATGAATCTTCCACGCAAACCAAAGTTAGCCATGGAGTGCCACAGGGCTCAGTGCTCGGACCTATTTTGTTCACATTATATATGCTTCCGTTAGGCAATATTATAAGGAATCATTCTGTAAACTTTCATTGTTATGCGGATGATACTCAACTATATTTATCAATCAAGCCTGATTAAATTAATCATCTAAATAAAATTCAAGACTGCCTCAAGGACTTAAAAACATGGATGACCTTACATTTTTTTATGTTAAACACGACCAAAACTGAAGTTATTGTACTTGGCCCAAAGAATCTACGAAACAAATTATCTAAAGATATACTAACTATGGATGGCATTAATTTGGCCTCCAGTGAATGTAAGGAATCTTGGTGTTATATTTGATCAGGATTTATCCTTTAACGCCCACATAAAATCAATTTCAAGGACCGCCTACTTCCATCTACGTAACATTGCAAAAATCAGGCATATCTTGCCTCAAAACGATGTAGAGAAACTAGTCCATGCATTTGTTACTTCAAGGCTGGATTATTGTAACTCCTTATTATCAGGGTGTACCAAGAAGTCAGTCAAGTCGCTTCAGCTGTTTCAAAATGCTGCAGCTCGTGTACTAACCAGAGTTAGGAAAAGGGATCACATTACACTGGCTCCCTATAGAACACAGGATAGAATTTAAAATTCTTCTTCTCGCCTACAAAGCCCTTAATGGGCATGCGCCATCTTACCTTAAATAACTCATTATACCCTACTGTCCTACTAGGGCATTGCGTTCCAAGGATGGAGGGTTGTTGGTTGTTCCTAGAGTCTCTAAAAGTACAATGGGAGCCAGAGCCTTTTCTTATCAAGCTCCACTTTTGTGGAATCAGCTTCCAGTTTGTGTTCGGACGGCAGACACCCTATCCGTTTTTAAGAGTGCGCTTAAGACCTTCCTTTTTGATAAAGCTTATAGTTAGGGCTGATTAGATTCAGCCCCTAGTTTTGCTGATATAGGCTTAGTTTGTCGGGGGACATCTTACTTCTTCCTTCTCTCTGTCTATACCTGTGTACTCTCATGTTCCGATTAACCCAGCTTCCCCAAATGTCTTTCTTTTTGGTGTCTATATACGCCGGGATCCGGAGTCATGGATGATCCTGCGGTCCTGTGTCATGGATAGCGAGTCCGGGATCTTGAGTCGTGGCTGTGGTCCTGGATCATAAGTCCTGGATGGATATCCTTGTGGATTCATCTTCCTATTATACAAACATGCATTTCCAAACATTTGGAATACCTATGTTGCAAATGTATTATCTTTTCAATTTACACAAGGCATCTATTGCACGTCTGTCCGACCTGGGAGAGGGATCCCTCCTCTGTTGCTCTCCCTGAGGTTTCTCCCATTTTTCCCTTTAAACTGTGGGGTTTTCTCCGGAAGTTTTTCCTTGTACGATGTCAGGGTCTAAGGACAGAGGGTGTCGTATTGTCATACTGATATTCTGTACAAACTGTGAAGTCCACTGAGACAAATGTAACATTTGTGATATTGGGCTAAATAAACATTGATTGATTGATTGATTGATTGATTGATTGATTGATTGATTGATTGATTGATTGATTGATTGATTGACGAGTCCGAGTCGAGTCCGCGTCAAACAGTACGAGTCCGAGTCGAGTCACGAGTCCCAAAAATCGGCATTCTAGTCTGAGTCCAGGACTTGAGTCCTCCATCTCTGGGTCACATAACCTAAGTTTTGCATCAAACATACCATGATCTTTTCCTGAACATGACCATATCATTTTCAGTTTAAAACTGTGACTGATTCACACCATATGCCTGTCTTTGTTAGGCTACCCTCCAATGGTTATTCGTTTTGGGAGTCATTCCCAAATGACTATTCTATTGTAATATGCAAATAGTTATTTAAGAGTTTTTGTCAAAGGTTCATGTTAAATCAGCTGAAAACACGAGATAGAGACTGCATTTACATTAAATGCATAAAGCTAACTGTAGCTTGACTTGCTAAACAGTTTAATTTAAACTGAGAATATTGAAGATTGCCAATATCAAATGAGTAGCCTTCTTCCTTTCTGAAATGAAAAATGGTGTCAAAATTACTTTTGGTTATAATTTAGTTAGATTTGTAAACTGAATTCAAGGTATACAAGAACTTAACAGAAGAAACAAACTAACAGGCAAAGCAAGAAAAACAAAGCAAGCACTCAATCAGTTATCTTTTTTTTTTTTATGGAAATAACATATACATACATATTTTAAGTGGTTGTTGGACTGTATGTCTATTTTCTGAAGTGTTTTTCTCCCTGCATCTTTTCCTTGACTATTGTTGTTCCTGAATTGTAGCTCCCTTGCGAAATGTGTGGTCCGCTCCACTTCAATGTTTATTCACCAGATAATACTTTATATGGCTGTGACAGCGACATCTTTATTTTTTTCTCTCGAATAACAAGCTTAGCTGTGAATCCTTGCTTTGTTATTTTAACAAAGCTGTAATGCTGCCAGGGTTTTATACTGAGCACCACAGGAACATGAGCAGGAAGTAATCTTAGCCTGAATTTGCTAACGTGTGATTATAGCTCTATTTTGTTAGTATACTGCAACTGCACATTAAGCAAAACGTCAATCTTTCCAGAGAGTTCAAGCAGGCCATCTGTGTCCCAGTGAGTCTTGGATACATTTGCAGCTCTCATGACTCTTTATGAATTTCTGTTTGCTGTTAAGTGAGGGTGCTGGAAGTTTCAGCACTGTCAAGGTCAGTGGTTGTCTTCATGAAGCCGTTGGGTCAATAACGCGCCCATGTATGTTGTAGGAAGACGGTTGTAGCACATCTGTATTCTACTGGCAGAGGGTAAGCGATGTTTCATTATCACTAAATCACCAGATCTATCAGGGCTTCTGAGCTGAACACCTCATGCTGACAGGGTCTGCTGATGGTCATATCAATTACACAGTACCATTTGCAATGATTGAATTTCAATCAATACATTACACAGGATAAGATTATGATCATCAAGCTCTAAAATGTTATTTCATTACCTTGGTGCATATTGCCAAAAATGTATAGATCTGAAATTGAAAAGAACGTTAGAGGGCATACTGAGCAAGATGTTGTACTTAAATAGAATAAGCCATCCTTGATATCGCCCCCCGGTGTATCTTTTATGGACAAATGTTAGTCAGATACTGTCTCACATAAATGTTTACAGAGGACGCTAAATTACTATAAGTGTAAGTGATTACTAGTCACTAGATTTGCTCCACACATGGCTCAGATACAGTAGAAAGCAAAATGAAATTTGTTCAATTTTTTCCGCCACAGACGGGGTCCTAAGCCAAAGTGGCTAAACATGGCCTGGCAAAGCTCAAGCTAAGCTAACTAACAGGAAACTGATGATACTTAGACTCTGTATAACTAAAGCAAAGATTAATAACCCAATCTAGATTTATTTCAATCATTGCTGATAGTAAGTCTTCTTGAATTGGTATTAATCACATTCCGAGAACAGGAAGAGAAGCGGAGAGGAAAGTGAGTGAAGAGAATAATTACTGATACAGGGAGAGAAGCGGAGAGGAGAGTGAACAGGCGTGTTAGCGGCAGAAAGGGAGAGACAAGTAATTACACATTGCGCTCTCCAAGAAGAGGAAAGTGGACAGTGAGAACAGAGCTTTTAACCCTGAGTGGACTCATTCATGTTCATCCTGCCCACTGGGAGCACAGAACCAGTGTGTCTCATTTGTTCAGAGACCGTGGCGCTCATTGAAAGTGCCAAAACGCCACTATGAGACAAAACACAAAGTGTTTGACCAAACATTCCCTCTCAAGTCAGAACTGAGGTCACAAAAAATAAATATGGTTCCAGGGCAGGCTAACCGAGGCTAACCAATGAGCCCCTGCATGTGTGTGAGAATGGCCCTGACACCATTTCAGCCCAGATTTAAACTCCTGGCAGGACAAGCTCAAACTCAATTCTCGCACTGAGCAAAACAAATTGAGTGAGGGACTGCAATATAAGAGGGAAAGAAAGAGGAACTTTAAAACTGTTCAATTGTTATGATGTGTAAAGACTGATATTATTATATAATCGTCTGAAACTGTTAAGTCATGATGTGAAACAGTTAACAAAGAAAAAGGGAAACTCAAGCTGCTGCTACACTTTATTTTTTTTATCTAAAATTAATCACTTTTAAGATAAACATTTTTTCAAAAGCTATTTTATTTATTTTCTCCTATTTTATTTTTGAATGCAGCCCGAGAGGAACATTACACATATCCACAGTATTTACTGTATATCTGTATAGTTCAATGTTAATTGACAATAAATATTGTTGTTTTTTTAATTGTAATTTCTTTATTTGATTGGCAGTTGGTTGTTGATTACATGCAGACGTTGATAAAGCTAATTCAATATATATGACATTAATTCATAAAGCAAGTAAGACATTTTGATGTTCCGGACCTTTGCATGGGGAGGTTTTCTCTAACTGGACCTCGTTGAATTTTAGTTGAATACCCCTGCACTAAGAGGTCGAAGAATTCTAGAGTGAAACCTTCTATTCTTTCAAATTGATGTGAAAATATGTGGCCAAAGCATTGTTGGTAACTGGTGACAGTTAACAATCTCTGCAAGTCATTTTCACTGCATAAAAGTTGTTCGAAATAAGGTTGAAATGTTTCAAAACACCATAAGGAGGCTGCACTGTTGAGAGTTCATTTGCATGTAAACAGAAATATCAATCTGTCACCACCAGTCATTATTATTGCACAATAGACAGAATATTGGTATTTAAAACATGACTGGCCGTGACTTTACAAACACAGCGTTTTTAGCGTTTCTACAAATACAGTATAATAAATTACTCAGTAAAAATGTAATAGTTTGACTATTATTGCCAAAGAGTACGTTTTTTTTTATAGGCAACAGAATACTATTAATTATACCTTTTAATAAAATGTATGCACATATTGGCAGCTGCAATGACATTTTGAAGTTATATCTTAACAATAACAATTATATATTTGTTTCTCATTGAAAAAGATGTCGTATACATAGGTATATTTTTAAGGCTTTGACTGGCATGAACCAGTGTGTTGAAGTCCACAGTGTGGTAATAAGGCTCATTAGACATACAATAGAAGATTCTTAAACACAACAATGATCATTGCGCAAGAAATCTACTTTGAATCTTTGAGGGGTCACATCTTCCTGAAATGAATTCATGTAATGCTGGAATGGTCTCCAACTGGCATGGCGTTTGGACAGAGAAGTATGCATTTGGCAACCTGCTTGTGTAGCAGGCGACCAACTTCAGCACATTAATCCCAGAGCTGATTGTGCAAAGAGGCACTGCACTATACACAGAAACTCTTACAGCGGGCTTCAGCCAGGCCCAGAGGGTTAGCCTTATCGAGAATGTGCAAAGTGCATTTTGTGCTTTGAAAATGTAAGAAGAGGAGAAGCTTCTCTTCACGGTAACGGACCAAAACATCCCATCAGTCTCTCTGTATGACCTCTGAAGGGATTATAACAACACTTGTATGCAGTGACTATAACATGTGGTGCCGATGTTGCTTCATCATGGAAGTGGCCTTGGAATTTATTTTGGTATCACATGCATGAGGAGTTGCTATTGAGTAACTTCCTATCTTCATCTCAGATCTAGAGGTACTCAGATCTTGTACTTAAGTAAAAGTAGAAGTACCATAGTGTAGGAATACTATGTTACAAGTAAATGTCCTACATTAAAATGTTTACTAAAGTATAAAGTATTAGCATCAAAATATACTTAAAGTAATAAGCTTGGATGCTGAAAAAGCTTTTGACTCGTTAAATTGGGATTTTCTCTATCGAGTTCTACATAGATTTGGTAGACATGACACAATTAATAAAACTGTACAGGCATTATACAACAAGCCCACTGCTAGAATGAAAGTTAATGGAAATTTGTCAGATTAAGCTCAGTGCAAGTTCAACCAGGAAGACCGTCTCTACTCTTCATGTATTTCTATTCCCATGTATCTCTATTCCCATGTTACTACTCTCTCTCCACTCTTCAGCTTAACCAATCACTTCGCTCTATTCCCAAGAGCCTATCATAACTCTCTGTCAAGCCTTTTAAATCTGCTCTTCCCGCTCTGACAGCTGTCATTTCAGGTGACTCAACGCAACCCTCCTCCCCCCCTTTTCACCTCCTGTCCCTCTGAATCCAGGGTCAAGCTAAACCACTCCTCTTGAGACCGACCCAACTATCCATTCACCACCACCAGTGTCTAGACCCGAGGGGGGTTTCATTGGATCGGCTCTACCCTCCCGAATGATACTTCCTGCACAACAGGCCTAATCGCCAAAATTACCATTACATTCATTTATGCATCTGCGCAATAAATATGTATTATTACATCAAAACCGTCTCTCCTGATTGAAATAGCATTACCCTCGAAAGAGGCTAGAACAAGGCTGTGCATGGTCACCACTACTCTTCGCACTATACTTGGAACCATTGGCTCAATACATAAAACAAAATGAAGAGATTAGGGGAATTACTAATCACGGTCAGTATCTCAAGCTGGCTTGCTGCGGACGACAATTATTATTTTTTTGGCTCAAACAACAAACTCTCTCCCTAAATTGACGCACTCACTTGAACAATATGGTCGACTGTCAGGATACAAGGTCAATATTGCTAAAACACAATTGCTTACTTACAACTACAGCCCACCAGTTGAAATTAGAAATAGATACCCTTTGGCATGGCACACAGAGCATTTCAAATATTTAGGCGTTATAATACCAAAGGATCTTTCAGAAATATCAGAATACAATTACTCCCCTTTAAACAAAAAGATTAAGGAGGACATAGCTAAATGGAACCTAATCCCTTTCTTTAGTCTCAGCTCAAGAATTGTATCCATCAAAATGAACATACTGCCAAGACTACTTTATTTGTTCCAGACCTTACCAATAGAGATTAACCAAAAACAATTTAACGAGTGGGACAGAATAATATCAAGGTATATATGGCAGGCTAAAAGACCTAGAATTTGTTTAAAAACTGTACAATTAGCAAAAGAAAAGAGGGGGTGGGCTCCTTCCCTTAAAGAGTATTACCGGGCAGCACAGCTGAGGCCCATGGTATGCTGGCGCAATCCATCATATGATGCCCAATGGAAAACCATGGAAGAGAAAATATTATCCATTCCCATACAAGTAATCATAGCTGACAGCGACCTACAGGGCTACATAAATAACATTTAAAATCCATGTGTAAAACTGACTCTTAAAGTATGGGAAACAGTCATAACTGAGTATAAATTAGAGGAACATATTACAATTCTGAAATGGTGTGCATATGACACCGACTTTACTCCTAATAAATTAGACACTTGATTCAAGGATTGGACAGCCAAAGGAATAACTGCTCTTTGCAACATAATTAAAGAGATACATAACTGGAGCGAGTTGGAAGAAGATATTTTATAACACCCTCTCAAAAGTCTCACTGGTAACTCCCCAGATTGCTTGAGAAAATGTGGAAATTCAAATGCAAATCATTATCACGTTTTGTGGGACTGCCCTGTTATTGAGGTATTTTGGAGAGAGATACATAAAGCCTTACAAGATATTTTCAAATGGCATGTGCCTATGTAGAGTAAGACTTTGTTCTTTGGACTCATACCTCAAGATTGGACTAAAAAAGACAAATATGTATTAAATCTGTTGCTGGTGGCGAGTAAAAAAGCTCTTACAAAGAAGTGGTTATCACCTGATAGCCCAACTTTAAACGCATGGATGGATATTACAATGGAAATTTACAAAATGGAGAGGATAACATCATCTGTCAATCACAAACTGGAACTATTTGTGTCACGATGGAGAAAGTGGACTGATTTCGTAAAACCTCATGGGCCAGATTTAATTTTTACAAACGTATGATTTTACTGTGAAGTCCTGATCACTGCCTAATGTTAGTAGTGTTCGTACTTTTTACTTTCGTTATTTTACCTTTGTGTAAAAAAAAAGAAAAAGGCATTTCGACAGACAAACTTAAAATGTACAATTATGCCTTGAAAAAACAATATGTAATTGTTTGCTGCCAAATGTCAATAAAAAATATATTTAATTAAAAAATATATACAGTATATATACTTAAATTACCAAAAGTAAAAGTACTCATTATGCACATTGGCCCATGTCAGAATAATATGTATGATATGTTTTATAATGATTGATCATGAAAGTGTTCTCAAAGCTGGTAAAGGTGCAGCTAGTTTGAATGACTTTGTATACTGCAGGGTAGCTTGTGAATTTACTCCAGGTGGAAATAAAGTCTGATTTAACACTTGGTTAGATTTCACATCATTCATCCAGATCTGTGATGTAACTAAAGGTACAACATTAATGTAGTGGATTAAAAGTATACCATTTACCTCTGAGTTGTAGTGGAGTAGAAGTAGCATAAACTGAAAGTACCTAAAATAGGTATTTAAGTACAGTACTTGAGTGAATGTACTTAGTTACATTACATCACTGCTCAGATCCCCGCATACCGAGCATTGTCTTGTTAGATTAGATGGATTAAAATCCAATGTCACTCCCTGCCTTCACCTTTCAGCCGGTGTATCTCTGTAAACAGTCTTACCTGCAGATGAGCAGGATGGTGAACATGGTCCCTCCGGATACATACGGAGTCATTGCTGCAAGAAGAGTCCAGACGCCAGGTGGAGTTTATCTGTGGTAAAAGCACACAAAGGATAACAACACGCAATTTAGAGAGAAGCAAGAGATGACAGTAGTTACAGAAGATATGGATTCTGCTCCATTTGAAAGCTAAATAGTTTGCTGCATCTCAGCGAGGATGCCAGATAGTGTTTGTGCTGATCCAGTGAGTCTGGAACACATCACAGGATGGCATGTGCAATCTTTTCCCATCTTTAATATGTACGGTTCCACAACTATTGATGATATCTCTCAGACAGGTAACAACCATTGCTGCAAAGTGCCATTTGGTGGGACATCTTTCCGCACTGTATTAGAACTAAGCTGTCACGATCTGTCTGTGTTGTGTTTTGTCTTGTCTAGATCTGTCTTTGGTTTTCTGTCTGCGTTGTGTCTTGTCTAGATCTGTCTTTGGTTTTCTGTCTGCGTTGTGTTTTGTTTGGTTTAGATCTGTCTGTGGTTCCCTGTAGTGATGGCAGTTTGACACTGAAGCTTCGAACGGAGCTTCACCCCTGGACTTCCTATTCCATAGAAGCAGTGCTTCGAAGCTTGATTCAAATCACGTAACATGTGACGTCCGAAGCAGCAACTGCTTCAAATCATGTGACATGTGACGTCCGAACCAGCAACTGCTTAATTTCCTGAATGAATCAACTCACTGATTCGCCGTCCAATCAGGTGATTCAATGCACTGCCTCGTCTCGATTCTGACTGGTTGAAACTGTTTGAATTTGAGCATCACTTAGTAAGTGACACTTTATAACCGCTCAAAAAAATGCACAATTTGGCAATCTGTGGGATTGTCGTTGTAGTTTGCCTTGTTGCTGTTGAGTTGTTAGTATTGCGTTTGGATCATTATGAAGCCAGCCAGGAAGAGAGGTCGTTCTGAGATGTGGGATCACTTCAATCTGATTGCGCATGATAAGGTTGGACAACTACAATATTATAGCTATGGTTTATCTCAAATCTATATTAAGTAGCATTAAAGTACAATTATGTATATGATCAATGTAGCCATTACGCTATAGCTTTATAGACTGAAATTGCATTTGTATTTATAAATGCCTTTCTCTACAGGTTCAGTGCTTGGTGTGTTCAACTGAACTGAAGTATCATGGGAATACTTCCTCAATAATTAGGCACTTCAGTGCCAAACATGAAGCTGCTGTGAACCAGGGGAACATACATGGTATGTATTATATTATTATTAACTAGTAACACTAACACAATATGCTATGACTGTATTCCATGACTCACAAGCATAGACTGCTCACAAGTCTGCTTCCTTTGAGTGCAATTTCACATAAATTCTTATTTGCTTTTTTAAACAATTTTTGTATTCTTTATGTCTTTATTTCTTTGTTTTAGTGGACCGGAAGCGAGAGCTGGATGGGGCTCCCGTGAATATGGTGGTGAAAGACTCGCAGCCTTTTTCCATCGTGGATGACTGTGGCTTCAAGGAGCTTGTGGCCTTGCTTGATCCTAGATACACTTTTCCATCCAGACGGGTTCTAAAGGAGATGGTGGTCAAGCGCTATGAGGAGGAGAAGACGAAGTCCAAGGCTGTCATGCAGCGGGTAGAGGCTGTGAGCCTGACTGCTGATATGTGGACCTCCATTAATATGGACGCATATCTAGCAGTGACCTGCCATTATGTGGATGACTCTGCGAAGCTGGCCACAGTGCTTTTGGGAGTGCTGCCTTTCCCTGAAGCTTATACAGCGGTTAACATCACTGCTGCAATGAGATCTCTCATGGAGGAATGGGGCACTGAAGGCAAAGTGACCTCAATTGTGACGGATGCAGGAGCAAATATGGTTGCCTCTGTCAGAAGTTTAAATCTAAGACATGCACTTTGCTTTGCTCATTCACTAGATTTAGTGGTGAAGAAATCTCTGGATGCAACTCCTGGCCTACAAGACCTACGCACAAGGGCTAGAAAAGTAGTCACGTTCTTTAAAACCAGCACAACCGCAAAAGAGAAGCTCAGAGAAGTGCAGGAGCAGATTAATCGCCCTGTGCTGAAGCTTATTCAGGAAGTGGACACCCGCTGGAACAGCACCTACCTAATGCTACAACGCCTTTTCAAAGAGAGGCAGTCAGTGGGAGCAGCTCTTGCGACGCTGAAAACAGATGTGAGACCTCTGTCCTCTGAGGACTATGAAACAGCAGATGCATGCCTGCAATTGCTCTCCCCCTTTTTCCATGCAACAGTGGAACTCTCCGAGGAGAAGAGAGTCTCAGGGTCCAAGATCATCCCAATGACGAAAATGTTAATGCTATACTTGTACGACAAAATTGGAAAAACAAGCCATTACACAGCAAAACTACTGGGACAGAACATGGTGTCAAATATGCAAAACAAGTTTGACACCACGTAGAGCCAAACTGCATTGACCCTGTCAACACTGCTGGATCCTAGATTCAAAACTATTGGATTCTACAATCAAGTACAGGCAGCGGCATCAGTTAAACGACTGACAGCATTTTGCACACAACTGAGGAAAAACGCACAACCTGACACACCTACAGAAGAACAGCCCTCCACATCAGCTCAACCGGCACCAGCAAATGTTGACAATCCATCATCCACAGGTAATGTTATAAATAGTTAATTGATAAAATGCAGGACAAACTAAGTACAAGTAAAAAAGGATACACATTGAAACCTTTCAGTACTGATGATTACAGTCATGTTTGTCTTTCAGGTCTTAACCTTTGGGAAACTCTGGACAGAGATGCTTCTGAAGCGAGGACGGCAAGGAATGCCACAGCAGATGCTACAGTGGAGGTGCAGCGGTACATGACTGATCCACCGCTGGAAAGATCGAAAGAACCACTGGCATGCTGGGTGGACCATCAAAATGTGTATCCCAATCTGTTCAAACTGGCGAAACAATTTTTATGCATGCCAGCATCATCGGTTCCATCTGAGCGAGTGTTTTCAAAATGCGGGGAAATTGTAAGCAAGAAAAGAAATCGGTTCAATCCAAAAACTGTTGAAAAAATAATGTTCCTGAATAAAAATCTTTGAGTGTTCCCCATCCCACATGAACACCCCGTGCCAAAGTTACACAAGCACACCATAACCTATGCCATATTTTGCCAGAACCCTCTCCTCAATAACACAACACACGCATTCATCCATCTTTATTTGTAAATGATATTCATGATACATACAGTTTATATATATATTTATATAAATATATATATATATACATATTTATATTTATTTATAGTTCTATATACACATATTTATATTTATTTATAGTTATATATATATATATATATATATATATATATATATATACATATTTATATTTATTTATAGTTCTATATATATATATACACATTTATATGTATTTATAGTTCTATATATATATATACATATTTATATTTATTTATAGTTCTATATATATATACACATATTTATATGTATTTATAGTTCTATATATCTATATACATATTTATATTTATTTATAGTTCTATATATATATACACATATTTATATGTATTTATAGTTCTATACATATATATACACATATTTATATTTATTTATAGTTCTATATACATACATACATATTTATTTATACCCATTTCCGACACAATTGTCCAAGTGGTTCGACTGCTTCAAATCACGTGACATGTGACGGTCGAAACAGCAATTGCTTCATTTCCTGAATGAATCACTTGACTGGTTCGCGGTCCAATCTCGCGATTCAATGCACTGCCTCGTCTCGATTCTGACAGGTGACAGGTTGAAACAGTTTCAAATTTGAGCGCTTCAACACTTTATAGCCGCTCTAAGCAATGTGTGGGTTGTTGTCTTAGTTTGCGTTGTTGCTGTTGAATTGTTGTTGTTGGCATTGCATTTGAATTGGATAATTATAGAGCAAGCCAGGAAGAAAAATAGGTCGTTCTGGCTCGTGAAACACTTCGAAATGTGGAGAAGTTGTGAACAAAAAGAAAATCAGTAATATAAAAACACTTCAATGAAGGAATAGATAGTCCAATGGATAGGGCCGGCGGCCAGGATGCAGCGATGTCCTCCGCGCAGCTTGTTCAAAGCCTGGAAGAGTTAAACTTTTAATCATTGCTTTTCAACTTTAATACTTTAATGACTGATAAAAGGCCCTTTCCACCCAAAAGAAATTCTAGCACTCTCTGGTCTCTTCTCAATAACCCAATACACACAATTATCAATCTTTAATTGCAAATAGAACATGATATTCATGTGCTGCGTGCATCGAATATTTTTCAAGGCAGAGATACGTTAAACCCACTGCAGCCTTTGACTTCGCCAGGAGAGGTCGCTGTAACTGAAGCTTCGAGAAAGGAACCTATTTCCGACACAATTATCCAAGTGGTTCGACGCTTCATTCAAAGCTTTATTTTGCCATCACTAGTTCCCTGTCGTTAGTTTCCCTGGTGTGTCTAATTTACCCGATTGTGTTCACCTGGTGTCCCTGTGTTTTCTCCTCCCTCCTCACCTGTGTCTTGTTTGTATGATTAGTCTTGTGTGTATTTAAGTTCTAGTTTTTCTGTCTGTCTTTGTCGGTTTGTCTTGTGTAATGACTTGTTCCTTCAGATCCAACGGTTGATGAGTGGTAGAGAACGGAGAAGTGGTGAACAGAGTACGATTAAAAGCGTTTGTGAGGTTTTTTTCACGGAGCCTACATATTCGTTGTTTTGGTGAACGGTTGTTGTTTTTTTTAACTGTTCTGCACAATCGCCAGGTTCCTGTCTGCCGGCTGTGAAACCAGCCCGGTCACATCTTCAGAGAGTGCCCGGAGTTTAAGTGCTACAAGTGTGGCCAGACAGGACACTATGCCAGGGAGTGCAGGTTTGGGGCGGAGAGAGAGGAGAAAGAGGAGGAAGAGAAGGAGGACAAGGAGGAAGACGAGGAGCAAGATGAGGAGGAGGACGACGAGGAAGGGGCGGAAGGAGCGAAGAAAATACCCTTTGAGGAGGTCAGTGATGAGGATGAAGGACTGAGAGGTGGAGGAGCGGCGGGAGGTGAGGCTGGAGCTAAGAAAAAGGCCAGGCAGGGCGGCGGAGGCGCCGGCTGAAGCAGCGGCGGGGGAAAGAAGTATTGGAGTCCTGGAGTGGTGGAAGACATCTCGGATGCATCAGAGATGGAGGAGGGAGAGCAGGCAGAGGACCCTGTGGGCGCCATGGCCTTCGGGAGCCCTAATGATGAGCAGAGGGGCCGCGGCATGAGGAGAAACAGGAGTGAGGAGGAGGAGAAGAAGGCCTCAGCGGAGAACGCCGGGCGGATTGCTAGACGCAAAGCGGACAAGGAGAGGGAGAAAAGGAGAGCGAGTTCAACAGAGGGGGAGCTCGGGAAATAAATCAGGTTAAGGTAATGATGAAAAGGACGCTTATCACAATAACATCCCTGTTGATGGCAACTATCTGGCTTCCAAAGTAGGATTAAAAGAGAATGGGCGCTAATTCTATGTGAGGCCAGTATAATATGTCTGCAGGAAACACATTGGGATTGGGAGTGTGTGGAGGAGGTAAAGAAGGAGTGGATTGGTGAAGTGTTTGCAAATATTGGGAGTGTACGGGATGTCTTCAAACGGATATTAAGCAAAAACATTCACATGGCATACGCATACCTGGAGGAAGACACTTTTCTGGAGAGCTTTGTGGGAGGGTGCGCTCTAGCGGATGTGATTGACGATGGCAGTCTGGTGTTTGAGTATGATGGGGTTGGCTAGCATGTGTGGTGGGGATATGGTGTGGAGTGGCTTGATAAACATAAAGTGTGACTTACAGATGTAGCGATTCATTTCAGACAGTTTGAAACGCGAGGGCCGTGATTGGTACGTGATCTGCCCTCGCTCAAGGGAAAACCTCCAGCTTGACTTGAGACCACCCCCGTGATAGATAAATGTAATTATAATGAAGCCAGCTGCAATGGATCATTGATCCACCAGGGGGTGCAGTGGGGTTCCACACTGGAGCTCATGTGAAATAAAGTCAGATACAGTACGCTGGATGTACAGCGGAACTTTGTTAAGATCCATATGTCACGGATATCATACTCTGTTCTAAATAAGAGACATGTAATCATTTACAAAACATCACCATGTTGTTATTTAACAAAATAATTTTGTTATTCGAAAAAAACGAACGGGAGGAAATGCAGCCCGGCTCTCGATTTTTAATCCTAATTTAATCATCATCTTCACCACGATCATTTATGTTTATGTTCGCCGAATTGACATGACATCGCTGACACATATGAATATACTGTATTCAACTTCATTAAAACGTTATTAACGTGCCTAAACTCAGTAATTCACCAAAAATATGTATATTTTAATGGAGCTTCGTCGGTCGATCAGGATCCCAAAGTGTAGCGGAGGGATCCTCATCTGGATGAACGGTGTTATTTTCCCCATAAGGAACAAGTCGCTGCAAATTATCCCGCTTATTACATGGCCACATTCTCAACAAAGTAACGACATGACTCCCAATATTAATTGAAATGCTTTTATGGATTTAGAAAATGTTTTTATTGATTTAAAAAATAGTTGTCTGTATTGATTTAAATTGACATGCATCCGCTAAGAAAAATAGTCCGTTGTTACAGTTTTTTAAACAGTCTGAATGAAACGGCAGCTCTCAGCTGTGTATTTACACAACAAATGGCCCATCAACCACAGCTCTCTTCCCCCCTCCCCCCCTGATCTTTCTTCTCCACTAGCTAAATTAACAGTAGGTTACTCTGAGTGACCATAGACTGTATGTGACAAGCTTACAGTTAGTGACGTAACAACACCATAAAAGCTGGTGGGTTGAAAGCAATACGGGAGGTAAAAAGAACTAGAATAATTGTGATTTATTTATTGTGCCTTTTATGTTTTTAGGTATAAAATGTTATGTAATTCAGGCTTATAGTTCACCCTTCTCTAAAAGCCTTCAACAATGACAATATTCATTGTAATTTAATAAATCCTTCCAACACACATTGTAAAAAATAGCCTACTGTAAGTTAAGAAATCAATCCAATATGTACATCTTCTGATGTAAGAACAATAACATTATAAATAGTAACATAGCTGAACATGGTATTGCACATTTAGCTTTGAGTGTTATTGACCTGAGATGTTTTTATTACATGAATTAAGGTGACTGAGGCGTTTTAACATACAGGGATGCAAACTCATCAGGTATGAAAAAGGTGACAAGGATCCGAGCCCCCGGCTCCCCCACCCCACGGAATGACAGAGGATTTTAGCACTCAGAACAACTAAAGCAGCAGTGTTAATAATAACAGAAACGCCAAAGAGTCACATCTAATAGAAATATATAAAAGCATTTATTTGAAATCGTGTAGCAGTCAGTTTATAATTTTGGCAGCACTGTTGAGCATTTTGAAAATGTATTTTCGTGACTCTGTGCAAGGCTTAAGTCTTTTTATCTTTATAGCCACATGGTGTAAAGTAACTAAGTTCATAAACTCAACAAGTACTATACTTGGGCACAATTTGGAGATACTTGTACTTTATTTAAGTATTTCAATGTTTTGCTACTTTGTTCTTCTACTCCACTACAGTTCAGAGGTACATGCTGTACTTTTCCTCCACTCCATGTATTTAATACCTTTAGTTACTTCACAGATCTGGATTAATTAAGTGAAATATAATCAAGTGTTAATTCAGACTTTAGTTCCACCTGGAGTAAATCCACAAGCTACCCTGCAGTATACAAAGTCATTCAAACTAGCTGCACCTTTACCAGCTTTGAGAACACTTTTATGATCAATCATTATAAAACATATCATATCTATTATTCTGAAATGGACCAATCTGCACAATGACTACTTTTACTGTCGCTACTTTCACTATATTTTGATGATAATACTTTTCTACTTTTACTTGAGGAACATTTTGAATGCAGGACTTTTACTGTAACAGAGTATTCCTACACTCTGGGACTATTACTTTTACTCAAGTACAAGATCTGAGTACTTCTATTTTTACTCAAGTACAAGACCTGAGTACTTCTACTTTTACTCTAGTACAAGATCTGTGTGCTTCTACTTTTACTCAAGTACAAGACCTGAGTGCTTCTACTTTTACTCAAGTACAAGATTTGAGTACTTCTACTTTTACTCTAGTACAAGATCTGTGTGCTTCTACTTTTACTCAAGTACAAGATCTGAGTACTTCTACTTTTACTCAAGTACAAGATCTGAGTACTTCTACTTTTACTCAAGTACAATATTATACCACCTCTGTTTATAGCCTATGAAAAAAAACTATTAGAAATAGAAGGCTAAAGCTAACGTTAGCAGATAGTGACAATGTATGCTAGCTAGCTAGCTCAACGATTATAATATTGCCACAGAAAAACTTTTCAGTTCACATCACGCTCTGCCGCTCCGACAGGGAGCTCTGCTCTGAACACCTGAACGCCCCGTTCTAACAGCTGTTCACCAGCGGTCCAGTCTGTGCCACAGTGACTCCGGACGCACAGTTAATATTAACGAACGCACCCGTAGGTAATATAGCTGCTGAAGCTATACCATCATCTCGGAGCAGCAGAGCCTTATTATACATCAATGAGCAGAGCCGACAGGCAGGAAGACTCGAGCACACAGCTCGTACTTCATTATAATATAGAAAAAAAGAACACCATGCGTGTCATGATGGCACATAACAGCTCACGGCCGCAGATTACTCCGGGTCCCAGCCCCCCCCATACCCCAAAAATATTTGTATTGCAGATCTACATGAATCACACAAACGACTTATTTTGGATTCAAAACGGCGAATTTCGCCGAAAGGTGACAAGTTTGCATCACTGAACATAGACAGAGCACAACTGAAACATAACATCTGAGATGTAACAACATAATACACTTTTCGGGGATGCTTGGGATGTGAGTGAGGGACACGGCTTAGAACGGGCGTGTCGCCTGGCAGGACAGGAGAGTGTGTGCACCAGTCTGCCTTGATCTATTAATTCATGTCCGTGACACTCACTGCTGCCCACAGCTGTTTTATAGAAGGAAATTCCTTCACTTCATGAAAGTGTTTTAACCACACACACCTCTACACACACATGACGGGTGTTATTTTCCCCATAAGGAACAAGTCGCTGCAAATTATCCCGCTTATTACACGGCCACATTCTCAACAAAGTAACGACATGACTCCCAATATTAATTGAAATGCTTTTATGGATTTAGAAAATGTTTTTATTGATTTAAAAAATAGTTGTATGTATTAATTTAAAAAATAGTTGTATGTATTGATTTAAATTGACATGCATCCGCTAAGAAAAATAGTCCGTTGTTACAGTTTTTTAAAAAGTCTGAATGAAACGGCAGCTCTCAGCTGTGTATTTACACAACTAATGGCCCATCAACCACAGCTCTCTGCCCCCCTCCCCCCTTGATCTTTCTTCTCCAGCAGCTAAATTAACGGTAGGTTACTCTGAGTGACAAGCTTACAGTTAGACACAACACTGTCATTGCAAGTGACCCTCAGTTAGTTGACTTTTATGTTCAACTGCTAAATTCGTTACTGATAAAAAAAAGGGCTTCTACTGTACATAATTACCTTAACACTAGAACCGCCAGAGGTTTTTGTATAGGCCTACTTAAACCTGTCAAATCCCGCTATTAGAATGCAATTTTTAACAACATAGGGTGCTACATAACACATTTTCAGGAAAAGTCACGGACTGGGAGACTTTAATATTTTATTGAAAAAAAGTTATATTGCACACACAAAACACACATCAGACAAATTGACCCGATTGGCGGTTCTAGTTTTAAATAAACTCACTAATTAATGAAACCAGTTCAATACGCATTATTCTTATTCTTATCATTCTTTATGAGCGCAGAAATAGTCTTAAAATCAGATCTGTTTTTTAAATGAAATCTGACGGCAGGCAGTTGGCTCTGATCACCTATGATAAATGCGCCGCACCTAATCGCTGGCCATTCAGCCACAGACACTGTTCGAAATGGGGGGGAGCTAGGGGGAGCTTGGCTCCCCCGAAGAGGGAGGGAGCTCCCCTGAAGGCCGACTTTGAGATAAATAGGGGGAGCCCAAAACAATCGTGCATATTTGTGTCACACAGATTAGAAATGTTGAGTTTCTGTAAATAACAGTTCTTGAAATAAATAATAGTTATTGTTCATTACAGTTTCTGAATATTTGTTTTATATTTGTGAATATGTCTGGGTGTTGCCATCTGTACGTGGCGGCGCTGCATTCTTACTTACGTTGCTATGGTTATGGCGGTGATGCCGGCGCGGTATTTGAAATGTTCATATTGATATTTTTTTAACTCTGGCTGTGTAATAAAAAAATATGGCAAAACGAAAACAGCCAAGCGTCACAGCTTTTGGATTCACAAGCAAAGAAGCGAAGGAGTCTAAAAATGACAACGTGAACGGAAAACAACTTTTAGTTGGCCGGCTGTAAGCGGCGTTAGGGTCGAGCTTGACAGCTCCACACCGAGGGAGAGGCCTGCCGATGCGGAGCCTGAAGAGGCTTCAACAACGGCCACATCCGCCGGCATAGTGACACCGTCTGTATTAGTAGAAGAGTGTTTTTATAGCAATTGATCGCATCCGCGCTGCTGCGCCAGTCAACAGAGCGTGCGTGTGTGACATATTTAGTAGCAGGATGTGCTCTGAAAAATAGGGCTCCCAGAAAGCAAATGGGTAATTCGAAAACTGATATACAAATCAAACTGTAGACGGTGTGAAAGCACCTATTGTTTTAAATAATGGTCGGAATGTGACCTGTGAGCCTTCTGAATTACCGTGGGACAGCACATTCTATACTAAAATGTTCAATCAATAAAGTAACATCTTATCTTATCTTAATAATATCTTCATATTAATAATAATAATAAATCATACAGTATGTGTCCAAAAGGGAGCAGGAGGAAGCAAACACAAACATATACTGCATATTAAAGCAAACGATTGTAAAGGTTAAAGTATGAGCATAACAAATAAAGAAGTGTAATGTAAACATTTACATTATGATTATTTAATATATAAAGACTATATATTATTGAATTACAAGATTAGATATACTTTAGTTGATCTAAAATATTGATAGTTGAAATGCTCTTCAAAACACAACTGAAAGTCCATGAAACTTGTCTTTCTGTATTTGTGAATGAAGCGCCATCTCCTGGTTAAAACCTGAAATTGAAAATCTGGCAACGCCCTCTTGGAAAATAGTGGGAGGGCTTAACATTCCTCTATACTGGTATTTGGCAGGTAGTAGGCAGGAAGCTGTAAGCTGGAGTCCGAAATTCAGTGCTACATCTGTATGCATAAATGATTACCAGTGTGGGTGTGTTTTTGTTTCTCATATTGTGGTTTTGTATTATTATTTACTGTGATTGGACTAGCAAATGAAGTCCTTTTGGGAGTCTGGACAAATTGCATTTTGGTTGTCTCTTTGTTTGTCATGTTGTCTTGTAAGATTATTGTATAAAATGTATGGCCACAGTTACGGTATGTAAATACAAGGTATCGCAATAACATGTAAATTATGAATTTTCTAATTAAAAAAAAGAAAAAAGTAATGACTTGGTCTGCGCTGAGTGTTCTGTTCAGTCTTTGTGAATAGTTTAGCCTTGAAATAAAAGAGTTATTTTTATCAGTTTAATCTTTATTTGGGTCCTGCTTCCTACACACACCTTAACATTACGAACCGACCAGAGATATGGGCCCAGCAGATCCGTTTGAGCAGGAACTATTGGATTATACCTTTTTCTTTGTCTGACTGTGCTAATCGGTGGATGGGAGCGGTCAGGGTTCAGCAGTATGAGGCTGCTCTGGCAGATGCATGCAAGATTACGATGGAGAATCAAGATTTGGTTAAATTCTTACCTGCCTGGCTTTTGGATTACCTCACGGTTTGTTTTCCCGATCTTGATAGACCCAGGTCTCCCAATTCCCTTTTTGATACCACACGCATCGGTGTGGTCCGTCTGGCGTCAGCCCCTGCTTCTCACCCAGTGTTTGCTACAGTCCAGGAGCCATTAATTAGTACTTGTCTGGCTTTTGGAGGTCCACGGAGCCTCCAAACGGCTCTTAAAAGATTGAGTCGCAAGGCCAGGTTATCAGCACGAGCCCAAAGGGCCATGGTTCCAGAACCAGTTCAGCCCCCAGCAGTCATGGTCCCTGCTCCAGAACCGGCCCACGAAGCCATGTTTCCGGCTTCAGAACCGGACTTTACAGCCATGATCCAGGCTTCAGTTCCGGTCCCCTCAACCATGGTTCCGGCCCCAGTTCTGACCCCAGCAGCGATGGTTCCATCCCCAGTTCTGGCCCCAGCAGCTATGGTGCCGGCCCCAGTTCCGGCCCCAGCAGCCATGGTTCCGGCTTCAATTCCGACTCCAGTACTGGCCCCAGCAGCCATGATTCCGGCTCCAGTTCCGACTCCAGTGCCGGCTCCAGCAGCTATGATTCTGGCTCATGTTCCGGCTCTTCGGCCCACTCCAGCTCCTCGTGTTCTGTCGGTGTTCCGGCCCACTCCAGCTCCTCGTGTTCTGTCGGTGTTCCGGCCCACTCCAGCTCCTCGTGTCCTGTTGGCGGTCCCGCCGTCACCTGTTCCGCCGGGGGTCCTGCCGACACCAGATCCTGTTCCGTTGGGGGGTCCCGCCAACTACTCTCCTGCCGGGGGTCCTGCCAACCCTATGTCCTGTCCCGTTGGGGGTACCACCGACTACTCTCCTGCCGGGGGTCCTGCCAACCCTATATCCTGTCCTGTTGGGGGTCCCGCCGACTACTCTCCTCCCGGGGGTCCTGCCAACTCCATATCCTGTCCCGTTGGGGGTCCCGCTGACTACTCTTCTTTCGGGGGTCCTGCCAACCCTGTGTCCTGTGACGTTGGAGGCCCCGCCGTCTCCTGTCCTGCCGAGGGTCCTGCCAACTCCTGTTCCTGTTCCGTTGGGGGTCCCGCCAACAACTCTTCTGCCGGGGGTACTGCCAACCCCTTGTCCTGTTCCGTTGGAGTCCCCGCCATCATCTGTCTC
The DNA here is from genome assembly GCF_949606895.1 of Notothenia rossii. Lineage (NCBI taxonomy): Eukaryota > Metazoa > Chordata > Actinopteri > Perciformes > Nototheniidae > Notothenia > Notothenia rossii. The sequence goes on along the minus strand of NC_136909.1, from coordinate 58,640,140 downwards.
GCCGGGGGTCCTGCCAACTCCTGGTCCTCTTCCGTGGGGGATCCTGCCTATCCCACCGGCTCCGGTTCCTGTCTTGCCGACACCAGGCTCTGCTCGGCCTCTGGAGCTGTCTGGTCTTCGCCCTCGAGTCCGGCCCCCTGAGAGCCGCAGTCTTAACCCTCGATCCCGGCCCCCTGAGAGCCGCGGTCTTCGCCCTCGAGCCCGGCCCCCTGTGAGCCGCATTCTTCGCCCTCGAGCCCGGCCCCCTGAGGGCCACGGCCTTCTCCCTTGAGCCCGGCCCCCTGAGTGCCGCGGTCCTCGCCTTCATGCTCGGCTCCCTGACTTTGCCGGCCGCGGTCCTCGCCCTCATGCTCGGCCCCCTGACTTTCCCAGCCGCGGTCCTCGCCCTCATGCTCGGCCCCCTGACTTCTCCAGCCTTCGCCCCTCCATAACCCCCACCTTGGACTCTGTCTTGCCCCCGGGCCGTCCGCCCGAGTCCCCCTTCTTGGCTTCTGCCTTGCCCCCGGGCCGTCCGCCCGAGATCCCTTCCTGGTCCTGTGCTATGCCCCTGGGCGGTCAGCTCAGTCCCGTCCTCCTGACCCCCTCCACCCACCCTGGTGGCCTAGTGATGCGTCCCTCCTCCGGACCCCCTCCACCCACCCTGCTTGAGGTTTTGGACTTTTGTGGTTTTGTTTTGGGAAGTCTGGGATCTGTCTGTAATGTCACGATCTGTCTGTGTTGTGTTTTGTCTTGTCTAGATTTGTCTTTGGTTTTCTGTCTGCCTTGTGTTTTGTCTTGATTTGTCTGTGGTTCCCTGTCGTTAGTTTCCCTGGTGTGTCTAATTTACCCGATTGTGTTCACCTGGTGTCCCTGTGTTTTCTCCTCCCTCCTCACCTGTGTCTTGTTTGTATGATTAGTCTTGTGTGTATTTAAGTTCTAGTTTTTCTGTCTGTCTGTCGGTTCGTCTTGTGTAATGACTTGGTCTGCGGTGAGTGTTCTGTTCAGTCTTTGTGAATAGTTTAGCCTTGAAATAAAGGAGTTATTGTTGTCACTTTAATCTGCATTTGGGTCCTGCTTCCTACACACACCTTAACATAGGCACTGCATGAAGGACATTCTCTCAACAGTACAATGACTTCTATTTACTGGCGACTACAAAAACTCCTCTGTCTGTCTTAAGTCTGGCACTTTAAGCTTAGAACTTGATGAAAAGTAATAGAGCATATTAAAGTTTACTTCAAAAAGTCATCTTTTTCCCATATCGCCATGCAGTCTCCCTCTCCCTCTCCCTCATGCCTCTTTTAAGATGAAAGCGGTTCAGAGACCAGAATGACTTAAACACAGAGACCAGAGTAATATAGATGCTAGGCTACGGACATATTTAGTATAATGTGGAAAGTAAACTTCTGTGGCTGTACTGGTAAAAGTGACTTTACAGTGGTGCGGGCGTGGAATACATTAAGACCTATCGGTTGGTAACGTTACATAATAAACTGTGTGTGGTTTTGCAGCAGTGAGGCTTAATAACAGCACAGGTTTAGAATTGAGTAAAAAAAATTATGAATCCAACTTGATCAAATGAAAGTCAACTTCAAACTTGTAATGACTTCATTTGGACCTGAGACTTGTTTTAATTGGAAGATACAGTATGTGCCCAAAGATTCAAAATAGCTTCTTTTTTAAACGGTGCTATGACAACATTCTTAATTTCCATATGAACTTTATCCCAGCAATTAAACACTTTGTTGCCAAAGATCCCCTGAACCAATCAAACAGCATTTGATCAGAGGTGCATTTCATCAAATTCAGCACCACCTACTGAGTGCAAATATTGAAAATGATACAAAGTCACGCCCGGTACAACCGGGCAACTGCGTAGTATATGTGGGTCGAAAATTATAAACAGATACAATGGTGTAGGTGCACAGAGAGAAGGAGTGTTTTTAGTTTTGTTTATTATTAATAATCTAAGTTTGTTGGAGAAGAAATACACCAGATAAATCCCTGCCTGCTGTCCTTTATTCACCGCACCTACACCTCCAGTTTAAAATGTTGTCCTCTAGAAAACGCGTGTAATTGAAGTATTTCAACTCCGAAATAGCACCTTAATTAATACTTGTTGAAGACGAAATGAATCAGAATTTCTATCAAAATATGTTTTTACCCTCTAACCCTGCTTCTCTATAGTTTATACTCTCCATTGCATCAGCGCAAAAGAACTCCATTTACATTTGTTCTTTTATTATGCTTTTTAATCATGTAATCCCTTTTTCTGCCATTGTACAGCATTTCATAAGTATTGCTTAAGCAGCAGCTTTGCATTTTACATCATGGTAATAAGGGATTTTTACAAATGTAGCTCACTTCACTGGACCACAGACAGCTGGTTCTGCACATGAGCTCTACACGAATACTGTTTTAATTTTAAGCTCTCACAAAGTCAACTAACCCACAGATAAACAAGGCACAATCTTAATTTAAGGCCTGGGGTTTAAGATACTGGTTATGTTGTACAAGCCCTTTCTGAATCTAGATATATGTTGCAACAATATTTATCCCCTATCCTCCCCAGCTCCATACTATTTCAAATGCATTCTGTGCATACCTGTGATACGTGCAAAATACCCCCATGTCCCCTCTGACTGTAGGATGTATTCAGGGTTGTCAATTAATATATAAGGGACATTAAAACGTATATGCTGAATTTCGACAGCATGCATTAATTACATAAACAGGATTGCTAATGAGTTACAATGCAATGTTATTGAATGAGCTTATCTGCAGTAAACAAAAACTTCCCTGGGACATTCATTTCATTACCCCTACCTCACAGACCTGCTGCACCACCACACCCCTTCCCGCTGCCTCCACTCATCAGAAGCCAACCTCCTATCCATCCCCACCCGCACCAATCACCGGACCTGGAGGGACAGAGCCTTCTCCGTCGCTGCCCCCTCCCTCTGGAACTCACTCCCACAACCCATCAGAGACTGCACCGACCTCACCACCTTCAAAAAATTCACAAAAACTCACCTCTTCAATCTGGCTTTTCATGTGTGATTGTTTTTGTATTATTTGACTTTAACTTTAACTATATATTTATTTGTTGTTCCTTTCTTCTCTATTATTTTTTCTTCACTATTATCTGTAAAGCGTCTTTGAGCACCTGTAAAAGCGCTAACAAATGAAATCTATTATTATTATTATTATTATTAATTATTATTAATTATAATTAGTTTCAGCATTGCAAAAAGTTCTACTTGTAGCTGTGTGCAGTCTGTTTTGGTCCATGTGTTCATGCTTGGCTCCAAATATTACATGCAGAGCTGGAGCTGCGGGAATTAATTGTCAGGAATGTCAGGAAATCTTGTTCTGAATTCATATCTGGAGAAATGTACTTTGCATATTGTAGTTTTTTACTGTGGTGTGCATTTGTACAGAGCAGCTTAGACTTCTTACACTGACAGAATTGAATAAAGAAAGCATAGCATGATGGTAAAGCCCATTGTCAATTACGTAGTTGAGGTGGGAACGAGTCATTGTCTCACAATTAAACCCTAGGTCAAGACTCGCAAGTACAGAGTCTAGACCAAAGTCGTGAACTTTTACTTTTGAGAAGGTCATCTTAAAGTAACAAAGTTCATTTTCAATTACGTTTATTTTGGTGAAATATGCAAGAAATCAAAGTATCTTAAACAATTTAACAAACGTTTAACATTGGAATTAGTGCCCTTGGAGATTTGATAGTAATGCATTGTGGGTATGCAGTGCGGTTGATGCCATACGACAGCTACTCTATTCAATGTTACCTACATTCAGAAAAACTCTGCAGATTGCCATTATAAATAATTATTGGTTAGATATTACAAGGAATGAATGACTCCCACTCACATGGAAGCTTCTCTGGCAGTGCATAACAGAACATAACCTGAAACAATTCAAAGCTTCAATGAATCTATTTTTTGTGTGTTTTCAAAAGAGTTTCAATAATATTTATATATTCAGAGTCCAAAACATTGAGGTCTTTTTCAAAACCAACCGAAGTGATTGAAAAAAGATGCAACACTCCGTGTGTGAATCATGTACTGCAGTCAATGTGGATTATATAGATCTGGTTCTATAAGAGTGCTTTTTGGAGTGGAACGCATCCAAAGACAATTTGCATGCTCCGGTGCATACATGGCAGCATCACCCATCACATATTGATCCAAATTAGGTTTTCCTCCAGTGCAAAGAAAAGGAAAACATGATTGCATGTGAGAAAATACTCTTATAAACTGAATCCATGCCACATGATGAGATGTCAAATTGTTTGTGTCCTAGTTACTCTGTGAGTCGAAGTGATTGACAGTATTGTTCGATCAATAAACAAAGTAAAAAAAAATAAACATTGATTTCAGACAAGCCTTTGTAGCCTTATTTCATTTGACTTTTCATTTTAGTATTGATTCACTAAATATAAAATAAGGTGGCTGAAAACACTTCCATTAGGAGAAACGCGCTGCAGTTTATAACAGGATGCAGATTTAAGATGCAAATGTGCCAAAACACATGCAAATTAAGAGATGTGTTCACCAACGTTACGATACATGCACAGCATTTGGTAAAAACGTAAAAGAAACACTGGGAATACAAAAGACACAGCTGGGGCCGGAGCGCTTGGTGACGTTTGGGGACTATAAAGTTGGCCAACTGTTTCATAACTTTAAGTGTTTTGTCAGTATATCTGAAATGACTAGGTTAGCTACGTTATCTAGCTAGCTTACAGCAAATATGCAATAATTTCGTAATAAATCATGCGATAACATTGTTAAAATAAGCGGATAAAACTTTAATTTTGGAAAATTAGTGGTTTTATATTTACAGCGTTTTCAAAACTGCACCGTGTCTTTCCTAATGGAAGCATTATGGGCCGTTGCAGAGCGTTTGCATAATGTCAACCACGCAAACAGTACTGAAAAGGTACAAATTCTAACAATTAATCAACGTACAAATTTGTCCTGCCATTTTGACTGAATTTTATAGCACAGTTAACATGCATGCAAATGTGTTTCTCATTTGCTCCTTATTTTTATTTGTTTTCTTACAGTAGACACTGTCCATTCTGTTTCAGAAACTGCTATGAAACAGAACTGTAAACAGATTTACTTTTTCTTTCAACATTTATTTGAACAGCAAGTGGAGGCAAAAGTGACTGCACCCAAAACAATAAACCTGCTAGCTAACTAGCCTAAACTCAGTAACAGAATGTGGGCAACACGTTCTTTAGACCCTCCAGAAAAACGCAATTCTGAGATCGCTGAATTTCCCGCATAATCAGCAAAATGCCGCAGATTTTTAAAAGTCCGCATATTTATCAAAAGGTCGCATAATCCCCGCATTTTTCCACACAAAGTTGATAAAAAAAATAAAAAAGTTAACTCGTCTTGACGAGTAGTGATGATGACGCAACGTCATCAGCCCGCGCATCACAGAAGGCAAACACCGTCGTGTGAAGGTGTGGAATTCACACACCAAGATGAACAAATCGAATCCATCACATTTACCCACGAACATTTCAGCTAAAGACCGGGCAAAGCAGTACCCCAATGTCTTGCACGAAAGTGGGGGGAAACTGTTCTGTACCCCGTGCAACTGTGTGTTGGAGCATAAAAGGAAATCGACTGTGAATACCCACTTCGATTCGCTCAAACATTCAAAAATGGTTTCTGCTGCGGACAAGAAAGCCAAGCAACTCACGCTCACAGAGGCTTCAACCTCCAAAACCCTTTCGAGGGTTGCAAGAAACGAGGTGAGTAGCCTACAATATTGAAGCTGGTCAGATAACGAACGAGTAAATGAAAACAGAATGAGGAGGAGGTAGGTGTGTGTGTGTGTGTGTGTGTGTGTGTGTGTGTGTGTGTGTGTGTGTGTGTGTGTGTGTGTGTGTGTGTGTGTGTGTGTGTGTGTGTGTGTGTGTGTGTGTGTGTGTGTGTGATAGCCCAATTGCTTTTACTATAAATAAACATTGAATGTGTCTCATTGAATAGTAAAGGGGTTTAACTTTTATTTGTTCTGTCTTTGTATACATGTTTGTATAAGTATGTGTGTACATGTGTGTGGGTATGTACACACATGTATGTATGTATATGTGGGTATATATTTGAGTATATGGGTACATGTATTACTGTTATTATTATTTATTCCCTTATCTATTAATTTTCTTTTAATAATTATCTTCTACATTACTTTACTTTTACCTATACATGTATCTCTAGCTAGTTATTTAATTTACTAGCTATGACCGGGAGGGGCGGAAAGGGGGAACACAAAAATAAATATTGACTGTATAAATGTAAACTCATTGTGCCTGACTCAATAAAATTAAAAAAGAGGGTTAACGTTAGTGGCAGGTTGTGTGTGAGAGAGAATAAATAAGACAGCCCAATATTTAAAAACAAATCTATTCTTTTTTTGGTAGATTTGTGAGGCCTGGGTCGCCACCTGCACTGCTGTCAACATTCCACTCTCTAAGAGCGACCATCCTGCAATGAGGAAATTCCTCAATGAAAATGTAATCAATGGCGGAGCCATTCCAGGATTTCACCAGCTTCAAGAGAAATACTTGGGAGCAGTATATGAGAAGGAAAAAGAAGAGTTGAAGACTCTTCTTGCAGGAAAACCTGTTGCTGTGATATTTGATGAGACTCCAGATGTAGAGGGGAGATGCGTGCTGAACATCCTGCTTGCACCACTCAAGAAGGATCATTCTGGTCGGATCTTGGCCTACCTTGCAGACACCGTGTTCCTTGAGCAGTGCAATCATTCCACTGTATCTGTGGCTGTCGTGAAGTGCCTACAAGAATACAGCATTCAAAATGAGGATGTGATTGTGTTTGACACAGATAATGCAGCCTACATGAAGAAAGCATTCAAATCTGCTCTGCAGGCGCTGTACCCCAACTCACTGCACATCACGTGCATGGCACACATAATGAACCTCATCGGTAATGCCTTCCGCAAACCTTTTGTTCAGTTGAACAGCTTCATGATGAGTTTCTCCCAGATGTTCTTCAATGCTGGATCACGCAAGAGAAGATATCTCTGCTTCATGACAAACAAGCTGCCAACAAAAAAGGTGACCATGCCTCCAAACCCCTGTGCAACACGGTGGAACTCCTGGTTCTTTGCAGTACAATACCACAGAGAGTACTTTGGACTGTACAAGGAGTTCATCGAGATGGAAACACAGGTAAATAAATGTGTAACTTCACATAACAGTAATTATCCCTTTCTCCACCAGTTAGGCCCCTTACACCTACACACACACAAACATGAATGTGTTAATTATATCAACGTAAAATGTAGTAACATTTAAGCCTTACTGTATGTTTGACCTAATCACTTTCTTTCTCTTTGTGATTTTCATTCACAGGTGTGTGGCAGAAGTGTACCACAGTCAGTGGAGAGACTCCAGGACATGCTTCAAGACCCAAACCTGGCTCAGTCCCTGAATGTGCAGATCAATATCATGGCTGACAAGTGCAAACAGATCCTCAATCTACTAGACATCTTCGAGAGCAGACGCCCAGTGACCACAAAGATCTTCAATTATCTGGAGGATCTGCAGGTGGTCTTTGCTGCCAATAAAGAGATGCAGTATGAGGTATGTGAAGAATACTTCAAGGAGTTTGACCTGCCACGCAGCACGAAGACCGAGATCCACCGCACAGTTGGCGAGGCATACGTCAATGCTGAAGAAAAGCTCACCAAGTACATGTCAGATGGGCAGCCAGCCATAGAGTTTCTCCAGGAGGTCAGGGTGTTTGATCCTCGTCACATCGCATTCCTAGATGACTCTGTAGAAAGCTACAAGGCCATTCCAGTTTTCACTGACGTGCCAAGACATGAATTTAATTCTTATTTCACAGCCCTGGGTCCAGCAGCACTCAGAGCTGCACTGTCTGGCGTGGTGGATTTGGATGTGTTCTGGGATGGCTTACAGGAGAGACTTCCTGTACTGTCTTCCTTGGCCCACCGATACAAAGATGCTGTCTCCAACTCAGCCGATGCTGAACGAAGCAACAGCATCTACAAGCTGGTATTGTCCAGCCGAAGGAGATCAACTACCAACCAAAACCTCAAAGCCTTGGTCTTCTTATGCCATAACCAACGGATCCTCAGTGGAGCGTTTGAGAGGGAGGAGAGGGAGAAGGGAAATGTGATAGAGGGGGAGGATATGGAGGAGTGGGAGGACATGGATATTGAGGGAGAGGGGATGGAGGATGATTAATGATTGGACAGTGACACATACTATGCAGTCGTTTTCAAACACAGTGGACTCTCATTTCATGCAGGAATTAATACAACTTGAGAGTTGTAAGATTGCTCTTGAAAAAATGTTGTTAACCTATGTGTTCATTTGTCATACACTGTGAACTCTTGTTGATGCATTCAGTAGTTAATACAACTTTAAAGTTGTAAGATTGCACTTTTTCTTGTGTGTGTTATTCTAAAAAACCTTACAGTTGTAAGATATTGCACTGTTTTTGTGCACATAGCTTAACTTTACTACAACCTTACAGTTGAGTTGTGAGAGATTATTGCACTTTGTTTTGTTTTGTTAATGCATAGCAATACAGTATTGTGTTACCTAAGTTTTATAGAACCATTCAATGGTCAAGTAGATTTGCCTCATGAGAGATATGTTATTTTCAAAATCCTATGATTTTGGCGAGTTGATGTTCAACAGTTACTCAGTTTCTGTCTTTGAAAATATTATTATAGCATAAACGATGTTCTACCTCACCTTTATAAAGCAGGAAGCATTTATTTTATTTTTTGAAAATGTTGTGACTCAGAAATGTTTAATCCATGCTTAAGTTGAGAAAATAATAAAGAACTAAAACATTACCAGCACTTTCTGTGATGTAGCTTGCTTCTAGTATGCTTGTTTATCATAGCAACTCTTTAAAAGTGCTCCCTTTCATTCAGTAGTAGCCTAGTAACAGGGTGCGGGAGAATAATCACCTTTTTTCCGCTTCCCGCATATTTCACAACTGTTCGCATATTTCGCAACTTTCCGCATATTTCGCAACTTTCCGCATATTTCGCAACTTTCCGCATATTACGCAACTTCCCGCAATTTTCCCGCATAAAATCACATAAAAACCCCGCATTTTTATCGCATAATCAAGGATTTTAGCCCGCATAATCAATGATTTTAGCCCGCATAATTAAGGATTTTGGCCCACGTTTTTCTGGAGGGTCTAGTTCTTCTCCACAGCCGCGCAACCTCTGAGTCAAACGTCACTTCCCCCTTTTCTATCCTACGATTACAGCCACTCCCCCTGAACCCCGTTTCCAGGGAGTGGCCGGAACACTTACAAATGTGGGCCGGTAGGATTTAGGTAAGCAAAAAAAAAAAAAAAGGGAGTGGCTGGAACACTTACAAATGTGGGCCGGTAGGGTTTAGGCAAAAATATATATATATTTGAATTATTATTATTTTATTTTACCGGGAAAACTCCTGGTATTCCCAATGGTCAGTCCGCCCCTGCTCCTGAGGCAGAATTTCATTTAATGGTACAGATATCTCTCTTCCTCGGCCTCTGTTTCCCAGTAAATCTGTGCTGGCATCTGCCCAGGCTCAGTGACCATCATCATGAGGGACACTCCAACATGAAAGGTTGGGTAACACCCCTGCAAAATGAAGCCTGTCTTTCAGCTGTGACTCCAACCACTGGCAATTTTGATTATAAGCTGACTTGAAAAGGGCAGTAGCTAATATAGAAAAGATGTGTCGGGAAGTACTGAGTCACTTCATCTAATTATCTGGCTTTTCTCTCCTTTGTACCCAAGGTATTTATTCTAGACATTCTGGATGAGTCACATAAAAAGCACGTCAACGCTTCCCCCAGTTCATTCTGATCACTCTACCGGATGATGGCAGTGATTTTCAAGATTCGTTAGCAGCCAGACCCTATATTGCAAAATATTTTTTTTTCCCTTTGCAGTGGTTTCGGTGCACAATTGAAACAAGGAAATATTTATTTTGTTACTTTCTCAGGTTTTGATTAAACACTTGTCGGAATGACGGCAAAATGTTTTTCTTTAATTCATAATATTTGCTACATGCATTAAGTGTACCAAGAAAGAACCAATGCCTCTTCTTCAGTAAAATTGAAATCATTATCAGATGTTTGTGACATTAAAACTATGTATTCATAAGTTAAAATTTTCACAAGTTATTAGCTAGTAATGACATCATACTGTTTATTAAAACATGTGCTCTTTCTTAGTTTTGTACAAAAATACTTACAATTGTACGTACTATTTTTAATGCATAAGTGCATTTGCACTGAGACATATACATCACAATGAGCCACATTGTGAACTCAACTTCTAAACCATTACTTGGGTTACTTGATGTTGTGAAATGAATTGAAGTCAGTAATGATTAAGTACAATAAACTACAACGTAGCTAGCTAGCAAGCTAACAGCGGCAAACATCCCTTCTGGAAAGGGCACAGCAGCCATTTGGCACAGCAGCCATTTGGGGTTTTGAGAGAACGCATGTGGAACAGTAGATACTTCTCACATAAGCAATGGCCATCTTGTCTCCGTTACGGAAGTGGCAGGACCAGCCTAATGGTGGTTGCTCTGGAAAAAAGGAGATGTTGGTTTTTACACTATTTAATGAATGTACAGAATTTAATGAATGTACAGAATTGTATAGAATGCACCCCTATACTTTTGTCCATAAGAATCCACCATCAATAATTTAGAAAACTAGCTAACAGCGGTGATTGTCACTTCTGTTGAGGGCACAGCAGTCATGTGAGACTTTAAATAATGCTAACCAATACAATTGTACACAATAGTTATCACAGTCTACAGGGCTTTACTTAGGTATGCCAATTATGGCACAGTAAAGTCATCCATATATTTTTTAAGAAAATATAGCGGGAGTGATATAGCCGAACACTCAGCTAGCAGCTGGCCTCAATACCTCAATGCATTAAGGTAGCTTAGTCTGACGTTGTATCAGTCTTTCCGTGTCTAAACGGATGAATGACCCAACTGCTGGACTTTGCTCACCCAGAAATCCATACAGTCTGATTGAATGAATTGCAGAGTTTGACTTGTTTGAGATTTAATTGGAGACAGCAGTCAGCTGCTACACTTACTTTGTGTCTACTTGAGCAGCCTCCGACTCAAGCTATCTTTCAGAATTAACTTTCACTAGCATCAATTTACCACACTGAAAGTGAATATACAAATCGATATTTTCTGTATCTATTGTTTCATAACCTGCTACACAATTGTTTTTTCTAGATTTTCAAGTTCCTCTTCTTATGAGACAGGGTTAGGGGGGGTTTTCTATGAAAAAATACTCATATACATGTGTATTAGGCAAAATAATTGCATTGGATTTAAGAGAATAATAGGATATATATTTTGTACTAAGGTTTCAGGCATTTCATAAAATGGTGGAAAGTAAAGATCTGTCACTAAACTAATAAGGATATTATGGTTGTTCTAGGCTTTCACAAAACTCTAGCGATGCAAAACTCTAACCTATATGATAGAAATGTTCTCATTGGGGTCATCTCTGACTGCACTTTAGCAGGTGATCGATTTGGATACTTTGTTATCCGGCTATTTAATTTATGGCTTTAGCAGGATTAGACAACCACTGTCCAAACAGATTTAGCTACTCTGTTGTGATTATTAATTTCACAAAACTATATGATACATTATGAGATAAATATCGGATTATCTACCCATCAGTCAAGAGAAAAGATTTGTTAATGAAGATGTTTCGAAATTGTGCCAACAAATACTGTATAAGACTTCATACAACCCTGGGTCTTTGTCATAATCCATCTATAGTCTAAGAACATATAGATACAAAGAGACAGAGTAGAAGAGTCCATTTAAACCAATATGCTTTGCACAAACATAACATGAAAGCATTCCTTCTCAAAGCTAAGTTCAGATGTTTTTAAGGAATCGACTAGTACATTCGGTCACAAATAGCTCTTAAAGAATCACTTATTTGAGGGGGGTGGAATAGAGAAATGGATTATTTCACTTTGTTGTAGATTGATACTTCTATGTTATAAAATATGCTGTTTTAAATGCAGGGCCTTCTAATAAACATTCCTCTTTAATTCAAGTGACTTTACTTCCCTCAGCGCACAACCCAATTCAATCAGTTTCACTTTCTTTCTGGCCCAGCCTCTTTTCAAACCCACCAAGGAAATGTCTCACAGAAACACCAGGGCCTGAACTGATGTTATCTACATGGAGGCCTCTGCTCCCCTGTTTCATCTGTGGGTTTAGAAGTCTCCACTCAGGCTGTGAGTGACTTCAACTTCTCATCATTTCATAAAGTTGTCCATCCCTCTGCCTTAATATTGGGATGAGTCAGCAGTGTTGCCGATCAAACAAACTGTATGAGTGGAAATCTTCAGGCGTGCAATTACAGCAGTAATGACAGTGGTGAAAATGTGGAAGAGACGGAAAAAACATTAAGTTATAACGACGCAGGAGGGTTTGTGTTTAATGGAACAGTTCCAACTTCTTCCAAGAAATATGCTTACCTTTTTTCAGAGAGGTAGATTGGAAGAAAGCTATCACCCTTGTTCGTAATGAAGCTAATGCCAGGAGCACATTATTGTAGGGAAACAGCTACTGTAGTCTAGCTAAATCTAAAGGTAACCATAAAGCTCACTATTGTAGATTTGCTAAATTAGGGGAATTTCTTTCTGCACAGTTGGGAGTCCTGAATTCTTCCCATAGACAATATGACATCAAAGTAGAAGCCCTTCTACAGCTTCAATGGACTGTGAAACTCTGATTTTTCACTCTTTTGGATTATCACTAAATGTTGATTGTATTCCCAAGTGTAACAACAAAGTGATTGATTACAGCTGTGATGTGTGCCTCTTAATCTGGATTAAATATATAGCAACAGCAGCAGAGGCTCATGGGTAACACAGTCTTTAAGACCCCATTTACACGCAAACGCATACGAAACGCAAACGAACCGAATACGATATCAAAAAAGTCTTCCGTTCACACGAGAGAGGAGCGCTGGAGACGCTGTAGTACATATGCTGGGCCTGTAAGTGGTGCTGTACGAAAGAGAAAACTAGCGGATACAACCGTTTGCGTTCTCGTGTAAACAGCACCTAAAGCTGCACACCACGTCAAAATGATGGATCAAATAATTGTACAGCTTTTTATACACGTCTTTGAGTACTCAATTTATGCCATTCTATTCTATATTTTTAATTATGCAGGCAGTTCAATCTCCAAACACAGTGAGCACACATGTTTTAAGCAAGAAATAATTATTGAATCAATATTTTGTGAAAACGTTTTTTTCCTCTCTTCAGATGACTTAATACCCCTCTGCCTCCTCACCATCATTTAGCAAGCTTTCGTAAAATCTACAGGAGAATCCTTTATTTCTATGTTAGGTGACATTCGAGATGCCATTTTTTGTTTGATGCGTGTTATACCAAATATCTCTTATTTATCTAAGAAATGATGACAAATGAGGATAAACTGGACTCAGAATCTACTAAAACATACTGTATGTAACTGCTTGAGAGCTTCTGGAGCACCACCTCTGGGCTTTGGCCACATTTCACATGTAATTATATATATTCTTAGAAAATAAAAGCCTGTGGGGAAACTAGTGGATCTGGAGACACATCTGGACATTGTGAGACAGCCCTAGAGTGGACAATCCCAGAAGGACCATCAGATTGTATTACCGGTGACACATGACTCTGGGCCACCGAGTCAAGGCGACATCCCATGAGACAAAACCACATGTGACACAACTAATGACAATATGCACCTGCACCTGCACCTGCACCTGCGGACGCACCTGGTTCATCTTACATGTCACCTGTTTGAAGTCTGAGTGGAAATTAACCAAAAAGTCACGAGGGCTGCACCTGACGTAATGGATCTACTCCAAATAAATCACAATCAGTCCACTACAGTGACAGAAGGCAACAGCTCAATTGATCTCGCTAGACCACAGCAAACAGTCAATACGCAGGTAAGGAAAAATCAATATAGAGAGAACCAAATGAAAACAAATGCTGTCCAAAAAGGCACAGCTATACTCCAATACTTTAATTTGTTGTTTATTTGTTATTCCTCTACGTTGACCATCAGAGAGGAAATGGAAACACACCACCAGCTCTGGAGTTTTGAAGATAACGGAGAGCCTATCCATTATCTTGACACAACTCATTTATGTAAATCCCGTTCCTCTTCCTTCCCTATAGCCTGCAATGTGAGCGCTCAATCTGAGAGGCAGCTTGCAGTTTGATACACAGACTGAACAAAGATAATCTGCACCAATTAAGTAAGCCTTACAATCTGTACTTACACTGATTACATCATATGGCAGCTATAGTTTGAGAAATGAGAGGAGGACTCGGGAAACTCATCACAAGGCTTCCTGGAGCATTGGCGTTATTTTAATTAGTTATTATCACAGTGGGGTTACAGCATTGCTCGGAGCATTTTCCTGTTGACTTTGACAGCTTTGTATCTAGTGCAGAGGGAGAAGATTGGCCAAAGTAGACACCACTGTTGATAATGACTATCTCATACCCCATATAATGGCTTGTGAATGTCTACAGGCTGCAGTGTTAATCTCTGATACATTCTGCATTTATGTCTCCCAGTAACACACACTTCACCCCCTAGGGCAGGGGTGCCCACACTTTTTTGGCTGGTGAGCTACTTTTGAAAGGACCAGCTAACCGAGGTCTACCAACCAAAAATAAAATCCCAAATTGCAAGGGTTGCTGAATAACACGTTTTATTTTTACATGGGATAACTACAATGGGGCTGCAACAAACGACTAATTTGATTATCGATTAATCTATAGATTAATGAAACGATTAATCGACTATTCGGACTACTACTGTGTGCCTTGCACAATTTCTCAAACGCTCTTATTTAGCCATCAACTTTTAGATTTAGTTTGAGGTTGTTTTAGGCATGTGGAAACTAACAATGAAGACAATAAAGATGAATACTTGATTCAAAAATACATATATTATTAAATTAACTTAACAAATTGTGAACAAAATTAACATTGCTTTTTATTTGAATTAAATAAAAAATATTTCACATCAAAATAAACAACAATGTTTTAACAAATCTTATTAAATAATCTTATGACAGAACTGGAAACAGAATAGCTGAAACTTTAACAAAATAAATAACTCAGTTACCTCTAATCATTAACCCATGTTTGTATAATGTTAGTTAACTCCGTGTGTTGCTGCTAGCATACATAACACCTGACGTGGAAACGTTACTCGTGGATGGGGCCACAGAGCTACTAGAAAGATAGTCGAACCCGGTGCATTCGTCCGTCTGAATGTGGTGCACTTTTGCTAAATGTTTAGACAAATTGCTCGTGTTACCGCCCTTACATGCTAAACACTTTTGGTGACGAGCATTGTCCACCTCAAGACGGGTAACATGTAACCACACCTTGGAGCGCTTCTCTCCACCATCTCCTCCGTGTGTTGCTGCATGTAGCAGATGCGTGTGTGTAAACTGCCCCGCCCCCTTGCAAATTGACGGGGGAGAGAGAGATCTCTTCTGGATTTGAAAGATAGAAAATACACCGACCATAGACGCATTTGTTTGTCTTTTTGCATGTTAGAAACGAGTTGGCGACACTAAGACTAAGAGATAATGTTTGTGTAGCAATAATACATGACCTTTCTCTTTCTCAACTCGCTACTCGGAGGGAAGTCGCTGTCATATGCCTTGTGAACACTCCGATAATGCCTCTCCACGTTACCTTTCTTTGGCAGAGCGACGCTTGCTTTACAAATAAGGCAAATAACCTTTGAATGTGACATCACAAAAAAGATTCTCCCTCCCATTCTGTGTGGAAGTGGTATGTCTTTAGCTTTTTGCTCGTTCCCGCACTCATTTTGTTGTTTGTCTCTCCCGGCACTTGACTGATTTTGTATCGCTTTGCATTCTGGGTTAACAGACTGGAAAGCAATAGGTCGCTTTTTCTGTCAATCAAGTCAACTCCTGAATTAAGTGGCAGGGAGGCCAAGGGAGGAGGGATCAAAACCTGTTTTGTCTATTTTAACGGAGCTGGATTTTTTTTAATTTATGAATGACTCGCGATCTACCAGCATTGCCCCCGCGGTCGACCGGTCGACCGCGGTCGACGTACTGGGCACCTCTGCCCTAGGGTCTCCATTAAATGAATTCCTGACCTTCACCTTTATGTCACTTTATTAACTGTCATGCTTAAAAATCCCCCCTGTGCCCAATTAAAGCTTGATGAGCATGTCCACAGTTGGGATACTTGGATGTTGGTGATTATAATGACCAGATGGGGAAATCAATCAACTATTAAGTGGCTCTTGTGGTTTAGCAACAAGTTGTTAACCTCCTAACCCTCATTCACATCGAGAAGGATCAAGCGCTGGTGATGCAACAGAATTTATTTAAAGCAGAACATTTTTGAAGGAAAAAGTATAGATAGACAGACAGAGACACACACACACACACACACACACACACACACACACACACACACACACACACACACACACACACACACACACACACACACACACACACACACACACACACACACACACACACACACACAGGGAAACTGTGATGAAAACTCATCTCTTTAGACTCCACTTCGAGCGATAGAATTACTAACAAAGCACTTATATACTAATAAAGGGCTGGCTTTCTAAATGCCAGTTGAGTAGCACTTGAAATGTTTGGCTCTATGAAACCTGATGTACTTATATGATTCTGTTTTCTTAAAGGTTGTATCTTCCTGGTCGAATGCACTTATTGTAAGTCGCTTTGGATAAAAGCGTCAGCTAAATGCAATGTAATGTAATAATGTAATGTAATGTAATGGAAACCACGTATTTGGCCGTTAAATAACACCGAGATAGCCTGTAAAATGTGACTACGCATGACATTTTTTTTTTATTGTTTCGCGCTTCAAACTAAATCATCCCTCCATGCTTCAAAGTTTGAATCGTGAGTAGACTCATGTTTCCAGTCTGGATGAAATGGCACGCTGCACTCAAAGGCGCAAACATGAACAGGTGCCGTCAGCATTTAAAGGGAAAATCAGCCGCGGTAATAAAGTTAAAATCCGAACTTTACCTGTTATTATCGACCGCCGTGGTGAGCATGTCAGAAATGACAGCTCATCCTGGAATTAAGAGTCCGTGCTGTAAGAATGTGCCCTCAGATCGCCGTGGATGCAACCGTGACTTCCATCCAGGTCCAAAGACAGCACCTGCTGATCCGCGCATACAACTGGTTGTGCTCCGTCAGCAGATTCCCAGTAACTGCTGTGGGCTGGAGGCGCTGCTGCGCAATGACGCACGCCATGGACGCGCAGCTGATTTGGAGTCTGCAAATCTGCCCGAGATAAATGCCCAGAATATCTTTCATGATGATATCGTCTGTAAATAACCCTTTTCTTAACAATATGAAGGACAAGAAGTGAAATGTTATGCCAAATTTAAAATTGTTTTAACAACCCCGAGTAGAGGCATTTAGTCCAAGTGTGCCATCAACAGAACAATTATGAATCAAAGAGATATTAGTAGAATAATGAAATCAGTAGGGATGTAAAACACATGCAGTGTTATCCTTTCATCTTTATTTTTGTTCTTTGATGAAACTGAGCGACATTAATCCTGCCAGTGCACGCTTTACCGCACAGACATTATACTTTCTAATCTGCTTCACAGAGAGAGGAAAAATAGGTTGGTTTAAAAATGCAGGGAACGACGCTTAGGGGCTACAAGGAAGGATGGAGGACCTTGCGCCAAGGTGTTCGCCTCTGATGGATGGATCTCGACAACCTTCCATATAGGCCTTGCCTCTTGGCCTCTGTGTGGGTGTACTGGGAACTTTTCCATCCAAAAAGCCCCAAGGGGCAGTCAGTCAGGCAGCAGCTGATCCCATCTAGGCTTACATGTGTGCCATGACAACACAGGGGTGGCTTGGTTGGGCAGGAGAGCATTTATAGGGTTGTATAGGAGATCAAGAGACCACCATCAAGAAGGACAGGGTTTAAGCAGGGATGTATAAAGAGAACTGGAAGCCGGCCCTGATGTTTAATCCAATAAACGTTGCTCAGTTACGCATAACGTCGAAATGCTCCTGAGTGCAGAAATAGAGTGCAGTGATGAAGTATTTGTATAGGCCGACCCCGAAGTTAGCATCTCAAGGGCTCCCTCAAAAAAAAAGATTTTGAAGTGGGTTTTGGAATAATGCAACAAATAACATCTTCAGTAGGATATCTCCATTTATGAATACAACTTTTCACGTTTATGAAGCGTTTTACCCCAAGTAAAAATGTTATGTTATGCTTAAAAAACAAACTACATCAAGGTTGCACATATTTTATTTCATGGATCAAAACTTGAAAATGTCTTCAGCTTGTGTGAACTACATATCAATTTCAGGCATCAAAGCAAAAACATGTTAAAAGCAACGTTGACTTGAAGATCAGTGAAACAGAAGTTGTAAATTGCGAACTAATTCAGCAGATTAAATTACTTCACAGACTAATGCTAGAGCTTTTCAGGTTACTGCTGTTTCTACACGGACCACTATTTCGGTAAGCATGTTGTAACTTCCGGTTGTTGTTGTCATCTCCGGGTATCCCGTGTGCCTGTTCTGTTGCTGATAGCTTATTATCTTAAACTTAATCGATCGTTTTAAAACTCTTGATCACGGCAACTGCCTGACGTTGTAATCACACGTTACTACAGCTTAAGCACTCACAACTCTCCTTCTCCTAGCGACTGTAACTCCACAGTTGCCGACACTCTTTTCGGGTTTGCTAACGGTAGCTACTTTAGCTTGATAGCTAGCCATGGCTCTTTCCCCACCCTCGGGTGCTATTTCCTGCTCTAACTGTCTCATGTTTGGTTACTTCCCTACCTCCTTTACTGGTACCAATACATGTGTTAAATGTAGTATAGTTGTTAGGTTGGAGGCGGGAATCATAGCCATAGAAGCCCGGCTCCGCATCTTAGAAAGTAACTCAGCTACAGTAAAGCTCATGTTAGCCGGTGCTGACCGGCAAAAGGTAGCTCCTCTTAGCCGTCCCCCGGCAACTCCCGAGCAGCAGGGAGATTGGGTGACTGTTCAGAAGGGGCATAATGCGAAACCCGCAGGTTCCCACCAACCCGTTCACGTATCTAACAGATATTCCCCACTCAGCGAGACACCCGCATAGAAGCCAACTCTGGTTATTGGTAGCTCTATTATGAGACACGTGAATTTAGAGACCGAAGCCTCCACAGTCACATGCATTCCGGGGGCCAGAGCGGGCGACGTTGAGGCGCATCTTAAACTGCTGGCTAAAAATAAACGTAAATACAGTAGGATTGTTATTCACGTCGGTGGTAATGATGTTCGTTTACGCCAATCAGAATGCACCAAACTTAATGTGGCGTCGGTGTGTAGTTATGCTAAAACAATTTCGCACACCGTAATCTTCTCTGGTCCCCTCCCCATGTCATCCTTTCAGCGCTGGTTGTCTTGGTGGTGCCCAGCAAACAATGTGGGCTTCGTAAATAATTGGACAGCCTTCTGGGGAAAACCTGGTCTGATTAAGGGAGACGGCATTCATCCTACTTTGGAAGGTGCAAATCTCATTTCGGCAAACATTTCAGGGCTTTGTGGACTTAATCCATGACAAACTGGAGTTGAGACCAGGAGGCGGAGTCACAGTCTTACACGCTTCTCTGCGCTCTCTCCTAGGCAGTCATCCATAGGAATCCCGAACCCAATAAAATACCCAATATTAACGGTGTGTGTGTCTGCCCAAGGACAATTTAAGGTAAAACCTAATAGAGGTGTCATACATAATAACCTAATAAAAGTAAATGTAACAACTACTACAGTGCAACAAAACAGGAAGATTAAATGTGGTCTCTTAAACATAAGATCTCTAGCATCTAAAGCAATATTGGTAAATGATTTAATATCAGATTATAATATTGATATATGCTGTCTCACTGAAACTTGGTTGAGACATGAAGAATATGTCAGCATAAATGAGGCCACTCCACCCAGCCATATCAATACTCATATTGCCCGAGGCACGGGCCGAGGAGGTGGAGTTGCAGCAATCTTTGACTCAAGTTTACTTATCAATACTAAACAAAAATTCAATTATACCTCCTTTGAAAGCCTAGTTTTTAGTCTTACGCATCCGACCTGGAAAACTTTGCAGCCAATCTTATTTGTTACAGTGTACCGTGAACCAGGTCCTTATTCAGAATTCTTATCAGAATTCTCTGAGTTTTTATCAACTTTGGTACTTAAAACAGATAAAGTAATTATCGTAGTGACTTTAATATTCATGATGACGATGATAAAAATAGCCTTACTGTTGCATTTAACTCTATATTAGATTCTGTTGGTTTCTGTCAGAGTGTAAATAAACCAACCCACTGCCATAATCACACTCTCGACCTTGTTCTGACTTATGGTATTGAAATTGAGCAACTATTAGTCGAACCGCATAATTCTGATTTATCCGACCATTTCTTAGTAACTTTTGAAGTACTGTTACTAGACTACAAAGCATTAGTCAAATGCTCCTGCAGCAGAAACCTATCTGTTATGGCTATAGCCAAATTTAAGGAAGAGATTCCACCAATACTTAACTCGATAGCATGTCTGCATGTAAGGGAGGAAACTTATACAAAATGTACACCACCCCAAATTGATCATGTTGTTGATAGTGCTACAGATGCGCTGCGAATAAAATTAGACTATGTTGCTCTTTTGAAAAAGAAGAAAATAAAACAACATAGATTAGCTCCATGGCATAATGCCGAAACCCGCAAAATAAAGCAAAAGTCGAGACAACTTGAAAGGATATGGCGTTCCACTAAACTTGAAGAATCTCGTTTAATTTGGCATATTACTCTCAATGAATATAAGAAAGCATTGCGTAAAGCGAGAGCAGCCTACTACTCTTCATTAATAGATGAGAATAAGAATAATGCAAGATTTCTTTTCAGCACTGTAGCCAGGCTGACAGGGAGCCACAGCTCGATTGAGCCTTCTATTCCCATAGCACTCAATAGTAATGATTTTATGTGCTTTTTTTAACGATAAAATTGTTACTCTTAGAAACTAAATTAATGACCTCTTGCCTTTGACCAATATAGTATTATCAACAGCTCCCGGAAACGTAAGTTCTAATATTACACTAGATAGTAAACTAAAATGCTTTTCAGCCATAAACCTTGAACAATTAAATTCAATGATTCTCTCTTCTAAACCATCAACGTGTATCTTAGACCCGATTCCAACTAAGCTGTTAAAAGAAGTTTTTCCATTAATTAGCACTTCTTTATTAAATATTATGAATATGTCTTTATTATCAGGGTATGTTCCACAATTATTCAAAGTAGCAGTGATAAAACCGCTTCTTAAAAAGCACAACCTCGATCCAGAGGCTTTAGCCAACTATAGACCTATTTCTAATCTTCCGTTCCTCTCAAAAATTCTTGAGAAAGCAGTCGCTAAACAGCTGTGTGATTAGTTAAAAAACTATGATTTATTTGAAGACTTTCAGTCTGGCTTTAGAACACATCATAGCACAGAGACAGCTCTCGTTAAAGTCACAAATGACATTCTAATAGCCTCAGACAAGGGACTTGTCTCTATTCTTGTTTTGCTCGATCTCAGTGCTGCATTTGATACTATTGACCATAATATCCTATTGCAAAGACTAGAGCACTTAGTTGGCATACAGGGAACTGATTTAGGCTGGTTTAGGTCCTATCTATCTGAACGCTCTCAGTTTGTACGTGTCAACGATGAATCTTCCACGCAAACCAAAGTTAGCCATGGAGTGCCACAGGGCTCAGATCTATTTTGTTCACATTATATATGCTTCCGTTAGGCAATATTATAAGGAATCATTCTGTAAACTTTCATTGTTATGCGGATCATACTCAACTATATTTATCAATCAAGCCTGATGAAATTAATCATCAAAATAAAATTCAAGACTGCCTCAAGGACTTAAAAAACGTGGATGACCTTACATTTTTTGATGTTAAACACGACCAAAACTGAAGTTATTGTACTTGGCCCAAAGAATCTACGAAACAAATTATCTAAAGATATAGTAACTATGGATAGCATTAATTTGGCCTCCAGTGAGACTGTAAGGAATCTTGGTGTTATATTTGATCAGGATTTATCCTTTAACGCCCACATAAAATTAATTTCAAGGACCGCCTACTTCAATCTACGTAACATTGCAAAAATCAGGCATATCTTGCCTCAAAACGATGCAGAGAAACTAGTCCATGCATTTGTTTCTTCAAGGCTGGATTATTGTAACTCCTTATTATCAGGGTGTACCAAGAAGTCAGTCAAGTCGCTTCAGCTGATTCAAAATGCTGCAGCTCGTGTTCTAACCAGAGTTAGGAAAAGGGACCACATTACTCCTGTTCTGGCTGCCTAACACTGGCTCCCTATAGAACACAGGATAGAATTTAAAATTCTTCTTCTCGCCTACAAAGCCCTTAATGGGCAGGCGCCATCTTACCTTAAAGAACTCATTATACCCTACTGTCCTACTAGGGCATTGCGTTCCAAGAATGCAGGGTTGTTGGTTGTTCCTCGAGTCTCTAAAAGTCCAATGGGAGCCAGAGCCTTTTTCTTATCAAGCTCCACTTTTGTGAAATCAGCTTCCAGTTTGTGTTCGGACGGCAGACACCCTATCCGTTTTTAAGAATGCGCTTAAGACCTTCCTTTTTGATAAAGCTTATAGTTAGGGCTGATTAGATTCAGCCCCTAGTTTTGCTGATATAGGCTTAGTTTGTCGGGGGACATCTTCCTTCTTCCTTCTCTCTGTCTATACCTGTGTACTCTCATGTTCCCATTAACCCAGCTTCCCCAAATGTCTTTCTTTTTGGTGTTTATATACGCCGGGATCCGGAGTCATGGATGATCCTGCGGTCCTGTGTCATAGATCGCGAGTCCTGGATCTTGAGTCGTGGCTGTGGTCCTGGATCATAAGTCCTGGATGGATATCCTTGTGGATTCATCTTCCCATTATACACACATGCATTTCCAAACATTTGGACTACCTATGTTGCAAATGTATTATCTTTTCAATTTAAACACGGCATCTATTGCACGTCTGTCCGTCCTGGGAGAAGGATCCCTCCTCTGTGGCTCTCCCTGAGGTTTCTCCCATTTTTCCCTTTAAACTGTGGGGTTTTTCTCCGGAAGTTTTTCCCTGTACGATGTGAGGGTCTAAGGACAGAGGGTGTCGTATTGTCATGCTGATATTCTGTTCAAACTGTGAAATCCACTGAGACAAATGTAACATTTGTGATATTGGGCTATATAAATAAACATTGATTGATTTATTGACTAACATGATAGTTGTAGTACCACAGTTTGGCCACTACAGATATGGCATTGAATGCACAACTCACTTCCTGGGTGCTTGGGTTCAAGCCACTCAGCTGACACATTCTTAACTAGAACAGAGAATCCCTTCAACTGATGGATGGGTAGCTTTAACCTCCTGGGGGGATGCTCTCTTGCCAACCCTGAACCCTGACCTTATTGTGGAAGAGGAAAGAAACACGTTCCCTCTGGGGATCATTAAGACATTTATATTCTCTATTTCAAAGAGGCAGAGATTCACTAAAGGCATTTTTTGTCTAAAGTCAAATGAATGAAAATGGCATACACAATCTACAAATGTGTGTTTTTTAAGCAATATGACTAAAGAGAGTTTTACAGTAAGACGAACTGACATTTAAACAAACTCATTTACACTTGTGTATTTAAAAATAAACTCATTTATGATAACAGTTACCATGGGGTCCTCGCATATCTAAAGGTCAAAGTTATGTGACCTGGCAACTCATGCTGTGTAAATGTGACGTCTTTAGTTTGAATTTGAGCCAGCACCTTTGTAACATGCCATCATTTTCAGTTTTGTATTTGGACTACCCTTTAACTGCCAGCACCACCATTTGGTAGAGCACATTTCGCGTCTTGATATCTTGTTGAAAAAAAAAAAAAAAAGTTGAACTCCATCTGATTCAGCCAGCTCTACCCTTTGGTTGACATGTTATGCACAAAACAACCTCTAGATGTCACTGTGGTTCAAACACAATGCCCTTCAGCTAGCTTCAACTGAGAAAGTTGGCAATGCTAAAAATCACTGCTGAAGAAATCACTCTTTTTGGTCAACTTTTGGAAGGTAACCATATCATTTTTGACATATTTTAGTGGCAGGGCACTGACTGAACATAATTAGATAACTTGATGCACAAAATAAGTTTTAACATGGGTGTAATTATTTTTTGGAAAATATGCTCAACCAATCGGTCGAACTGGCCTTTTATGGTAAGCTAGCAATATGACTTTTTCAGAGTTTCAGAGATGTTTTACAATAAAATATGGTAAATAAATGGCTAGATTCATGGTAATATAACTAAATCTAGTACTGCCTTATGAGTTTCAGAGTGAAAGAGTGATAATAATTGATATAGCACCTTTCATGCATGGCATTCAGCCCAAAATTGCACACAGATGAGCAAGTTAGGCCAACACAGGATATAGACATTTGCTGTTAGGCCAGTGGTTTCCTGTTAGGCCAATACAGTAAGATGAGCAAGTATTTTTTTTATCATGAAAAACACTTTACATTACTTTTTTCCATTTTTACAATTATAATTTATTATCTTTTATGAATATATCTGGTTGTATATATTGCTCATTTTCCATAAAAGAAACAAACGTATTTGAGTTTTATTTGAGTTTGATGCATACAAATACTGTACTGTATATGATGATTACTTTTACCATAGCAGGCCAGCACGACCATTTGGTAGAGGCTCATAAAAACAAAATTGTGTGGTCAGTCAAAAAAAAAAATGTGTTTGTGCTTATTTGTGGCCCATTTGATAAGAAAATGCAAACAAAATAATTTTTCCATAGCTTTTTTCTTGGTCCGGCAGTTAAAGGGTTAAATAATGCTGAAATCAGGGAAATAATTTGTTTCAGTACTTTGGCCTCTAGTTATAGAAAAAAATATATAATTGTAACAGTGATATTTTCTACTTCATACTTAATTTTTCCCTTAGGGCAATTCAGGAAAACGCCGGGTTACGTATTGTAACCCTTGTTATATTAGCGCAGGCGGAGCCCTCTACTGGACTTTATGGGTACTACCTTATCATGCAAGCATTCACCTACTGAGATTTCTATGGACGTAGCCGGCCCCGGGGCGGGCCTACCTGAATGCGTGCGCATCTCACTTCCGTATAAAAGGAGGCCTACACCACTCTTCAGCGAGCGGTATAGGACAGACAGTGCCCCAAGGTAGAGGGCTCCGCCTGTGCTAATATAACAAGGGTTACAATACGTAACCCGGCGTTATATCTCTCACAGGCTCTGCCCTCTAATGGACTCTATGGGTACAGTGGGCGGAGCCCCGATGTATGCACGCACTGTCATCCAGTACACCGTTCCACCTCACTGTCCCTGACCGGCTTTAACAGCCACTGCGCCTCACTCACCTCTCCCTCGTTTGTAACCGTGGAGAAGTCTGGGCTGCGGCTGATAGAGCACACCCTGACGCGCTTACCTCGCGAAAAAAGTGTACTCGAAAAACAGTGCTGAGGGCTCCCCTGCGTCCACCTATAGGCAGACACGGAAAAACCCGCAGCCCTGTGTGGGTTCACTATGCACTCTACCTCCTGCCACCCAAAAGAGCACGGGGAGAACGCAAGTGCCCCCTATGTCCCCACACTCAAACACTGACCCCGTGCAGAGTGTATAGGGACTATAGTATGGAGGGCTCTCCCCCTCCTGCCCCCAGGCAGGCGAGGGGAGCCCTCCAGCCCTGAAAAGGGCCCAGAGCACCCCAGAGCACCCCAGAGCACCCCAGAGCACCCCACATCACCCCGCGACCCTTCCTGGGGTCCGGTGAAAGGTGAGGGCATTTTACGCCCGGGGAGAGGGTCAGATGCCCACTGACCAACAGCCCCCCACCTCCTCACCAGTCCTGTGTTGCCCCAGCAAGCACAAACGTTGAGAAAGAGCCAGACATATCCAAGAGATGAAACTTTATGAAGGGGCCTGGCGTTGACCAAGACGCCGCCATGCATATATCCTCCACACTCGCACTGTTGAATAAGGCTGTTGATGTAGCCACAGCTCGTGTTGAGTGCGCACGGACCCCCGTGGGACAGGCTCTCCCTGCCTGCTCGTAGGTGTGTGCAATGCCTTCGCAAAGCCAGCCTGCCAGGCGTTTCTTGGACAGAGCTTTTCCAGTCACTCCGCCCCCGAAGCACACAAACAGCTGTTCAGTGCGTCTCAGGGTAGCTGTGCGCTCTACATAACATGCTAACGCGCGCACCGGGCAGAGGAGGTGTAATTTAGCTTCCCTGGCCCCACCATGGGGCGGAAGACTAAATCCCCCCGACTGAATAACCCTCGACCTGAACGCACTCCTTAGGCTCTTGGGCACAAAGGAGGGGTTCGGTCTGAGTGTCGCGCCGCTCCGGTCACCCCAAATCAGTTAACAGCTCGGGTGCACCGACAGAGCGGTTAACTCGGACTCTCTTTTGGCTTACGTTAAGGCAAGTAGCAATGCTGTCTTCCACGACAGTGCTCTCAGGGAGGAGAGCTCCAGAGGCTCAAATGGTTCTGTGACCAGAGCCTCGAGCACCAGCGGCAGGTCCCACTGCGGGGTGGAGGCGCGCACTACTGGGCGCAGCCTCCTGACCCCTGTAAAAACCGCAACATCAGTGGATGAGAAAAGGCTGACCTGCCGTTGAATCCCTCATGACAGGACGAGATGGCTGCTGCATACACTTTACAGTAGAATGAGCTAGCCCTCTGTCCACCAATAACTGTAAGAAGGACAAAATAGAGCCTAACTCACAAGATAGGGGCTCTATTTTCTGCTCCTCACACCATCGCTGGAATCCCAGCCACTTTGGCCTGTAACAGGCTGTGGTGGATCCTGCTCTAGCTGCCTGGATAGACTGAATAACACTATCAGACAATCCACCCTGTCTCAGCCTGTCCCTCTCAGGAGCCAAGCCTGAAGAGGACGGCCGAGAGTGGGTAACGCCCCGATTGCACCTGCCTCTTGAGACATCGCCCCCCAGAACTGGGGAATCGCCCAGGGCTGGCCCACCTTCATCTGCGTAATTTCTGAGTACCACGGAGCCCCGACGCGATCCAGTGCTACCAGGATGACTGCCAGACGTTCATCTCCCCAGGAGAGGGAAAATGAGACGCAGCGGTGGAAAGGCGTATAGCAGCTTCCTTGGCCATGGCTCGTGTGCAAACGCGTCCACCCCTAAAGGCGGGTTGTCGCTCAGGGCCGTGGAGAACCACAGGGCACAGTGGCTGTTGCGCCGGCTGGCGAACAGATCCACTTCCGCTCTCCCGAACTGGGCCCAGATCTGCTTCACCACCTCTGGGTGAAGCGTTCATTCGCCTGGCAGGGGGCCGCCCCTCAACATGAGGTTAGCCCCCCTGTTCTCCAGTCCCGGGATATGGAGAACCACCTCTGAAGCCCATAACCACAGCCTCTCCGCTGTGGCCAACAAGTTGGCGGAGCGGACTCCGCCCTGCCTGTTGATATAAGCCACTGTGGTGCTGTAGTCGCTCCTGACCAATGCATGTCTCCCTTGAATTAGGGGCATGAAATGCTGGAGGACTAACACTACCGCTCGTAGCTCTAGGAGGTTGCTGTGTCGTGTTTCTTTTAGAGACCAGCGCCCACCTATAGCCCTCTTCAGGAAGGTCCCTCCCCATCCTGTTCCTGTGAACACTGTGATGTAGGAGGTTACCCGTCCCAGTGGAGACCCCCTCCGGAGGCGCCCGGGAGACCCCAGAACCGGAGGTTGCCCTCCACTGAGGGGGGGGGGGATGGTCACCAGCCGCCGTTTGTGCCTCTTGGGATCCAAACACAGGCTGGAGAACCACCTCTGCAGGCGGCGCATATGCAGTAACCCCTGTGGGACCACAACGTGAGCAGCCGCCATGAGACCCAGAGTCTGCATGACAGTTAAAGCTGTCTCTGTCGCCCCCTGTCGCAGCCTGTGAACCGCCCGGAGAAGGGATGCACTTCTGCTCCCTGACAGGGTGGCGCGTAGCGCGCCTGCATCGAACACCACTCCCAACTTCAACGCCTGTTGGTGAGGTATGGGGGTGCTCTTTTTTCAATTGATCGCAAAGCCTAATTTGGTTAGGTGTGTGATCAATTGTGCTGTGCAAAGCATTGCCTGTTCCCTGGACCCGGCAATGACTATGAGGTCGTCTAGGTAAAAGAAAAACTCTCATGCCGTGGGCGCGCAGCGGTTGAAGCGCAGTGGCCACACATTCTGAATGTGCATGGGGATAGGGAGTAGCCGAACGGTAATCTGTTGTACTCGTAGGCTATTCCCTGGAACGCAAAACGCAGACACTTTCTGTGCTCCGGAGCAATTTCCACATGAAAGTATGCGTCTTTCAGGTCGATGGTGGTCAACCAATCGCCCGGTTTGCACTAGCCCCATGAACTGTTTTATAGTTAACATGCAGAATTTTCTGCAGGCAATGTTGCGATTCGGGCCGCTGAGATCTAGAATAGATCTGAATTCCCCTGTCTTCCTGAGAACCAGGAAGTACATGGAATAAAGACAATTTTCTCTGTGCTGAGGGTGCACAACAGACACAGCCTGTTTCTGCACCAGAGCCTGAATCTCTACTGAGAGGAAACCAATCTCCTCCTGGGAAGACAGATTTCCTCTCGCATGCCCATAAAAGGAGGTGGGACGCTGCAAAACTGGAGTGAATAGTCCCGTTTCAGCGTCCTGTCCATCAACTTTGTTAGCATACAGCTGAGTTTCCATTCCCCATAACATTGTGTTAATGGCAAGCCCTCAGCTGTGGGGCAGCAGCGATGAAACTGTGATACTCTCTGGTGATACTCTCCGTTCCGCCGCAAAACTCCCCGTGAAGGGAAGATTTGCCCATGGAGGGTCGACACAGAAAGGGCCGATTATTTACTGAGGTCCCTGAATGCACCGCCGTGCGCTCTTGTTTGAGCGTGCGCTCCACCATAATGCTGTTTTTACCACTACGGCAAACAGCATTTAATCGGAGTCTTTATAGGCGTAGTGTGTTCTACTGAGGTCCCTGAACGCACCGCAACGCGCTCTTGTGTGAGTGCGGGCTCCGCCATAATGCAGCCTTTACCACTATGGAAAAATGCATTAATTGGAGTCTTTGCTCTAGGCCAGGGGTCGGCAACCTTTCTGATATGAAGTGCCATTCAAAAAATTGTTATCAGCGTGCCAACGATCGAGAATTATATCAACGGGGGGGGGGGGGGGGGTTGAGGAGCTTGACGCTCGTCAACTATCAGCAGGAGGGCGGGGGAGCCTCGCTGCGGGGAAGCAGTGTGTGGACCTTTCAGCGCAACTTACATGATGCCGAATTTAACAAACACATTGAAATAATTGGTTTGAACGGCATAATAATAAGGACGACGCACACATGTTATGATATTAGGGTCATGCAGAGTGAGATGAGATCGCTGTCCCTTTTAAGAGAGAGAGAGGTGTGGCTTGTGCATGTGTGTTTGTGGATGGTAGAGCGACAGTGAGGGAACGTGTGTATGTTTCTGGAAGTGAAACGAGGAAGCAGAAAAACAGAGGTCCGTCTGTGATGTATTTTGTGAAACAGAAGAACAGCTAAATAAATGCAACGGCCTCCCAAGAAGTGCTCGCCTCTCTCCAGTCATTTAAGCTAAAGTGGGTTATTGAACCTGAAGCTTGTTGCTTCTGCCCTCCTCGACTACGGTCTGGGAGCCGACAGGAAAGTTCAACACATAGATAGCCAGTCCGCCCCTTTGTAGCATATTATTTCGATGAGAGATGAGCCGATCGCCACTGGGCTTTCAACTAAATACACAGCCACGCAAAAACTGCGGCATTTGTACAGCTCCTTATGGGTACTGCTGCAATTAGTGAAGTGCTTTCCTCCGTGGTGATACGATCAGCACTGCACTACGGAGGGAAGTGTTAGAAAGTTATGGAAAGCCAAAAGTGCCATAATACGGGGGTGAAAAAACGCGCGAACATACGGGGAGGTCCGTTTTTTCGCGCGAAAAAACGCGCGAAAAAACGGGGAGGTCCGTATGTTCGCGCGAAAAAACGGGCCAATATACGTGCGAATGTTCGCGCGGTTTTTTATATGATAATGAGCCCCTCCTTCTGATTTCCTTAGCCAATAAGTTCAAAGTGTCTGTAACCAATCAGTGAAGGGTAAAGCCAGACCAAAACAATCTGTAGATGAAAAGTTCCTGACATGGTGAGGCTGTGCTGTAAATTGTGCATTATTCCAGATTCAGGGGACTAAGTATTAATTTGCCTTTGAATATAATAAATATATCAATCAATATATCAATATAACCTGCCTTCATTGTTTTTTTAAATAAAATGGCATTACCCTTTTCCTTAAACCTCTGGAGTGTGAAGTGAAGGTATTTTCTCAATTTTTAGATGTCGCCTTAAATCCACTTTTAAATGTACTTCTTATAACATGGCATGGTGTTACATGTCAAAAATGTTCAGTAGTCTCTGGTGTTGCTAGAAATGCAAATTCACTCACCTTAGAGCACTGTCTTATGAGAAACCTAGCTTAGAAATCCGATTTTTGGGAAACTTCAAAACTGTTGTGAAACACATATGTACTCATGTCATCCATTTTTTTTGGTGTTTCAGATTTTGTTCACCAAAGTCTTTGGTTCACAAAAGTAGTGAAATATATCAATTACACTATAAGCCTATATAAATGTGTTGTTCATGTCTAAAATGAAAATGTGTAAATTATAATTTAGAGTAAAATATTTCCATCCCTCTACTTTCACCACAGAAAAGTTACATCAGGACTGAATAATGACTTCATATTCCATACCAAGGTTTATGTGATGTGTACAAATACAAATTCAGCATTTCAACTTTATTTTTCAACCAACTATTTATGTTAACATATGAAACTGTAAAATCTCAATATTTCCAATATCAGAACTTTTTCAACCAACTATTCATTATAAATGTAAAGACAGGGGGTCTTTGTCCATGGTCTTTGTCTGTCTTCCAAGACAGTGGGTCTGGCTGCTGTGTAGGTGGGGGTGATGGTGCATGGGCTGCTGGTGGCTGTGTGGGAGGGAGGTAGGTGTGATTGTCCCGGGTTGATGCTGGTGGCTGGATTGGAGGTACGTCTGCTAGGCGAGACTTCTTTGCTGGCTGGGTTGATCGCGATGGCTGTGGTGGAGGCCTTTGTACCGAGGTGTATCTTAATCTTGTGGCAGGGACAGATGGAGGCCGCTGTAGTGATGCTGGTCCTTTGGTCCTCGGTGGTGATGGCTCTGGTGAAGGCCCTTGAGCAACGGTAGATCTTGACCTTGGTGCAGGCACAGATGGAGGTTCTTTCTCCTAGGCCCAGGCAGCTGTGAAATCTGAAAGAAATATAGGACAATAATTACTACTAAGTTCATTCAAATAAAGTTCAAGTGGAATGTTTCTAAAGCACAAATAACAATGCACAACTAAAAATAAAATGGAGAGGCGGGACAGGAGTCTCTCTCTTACACAGGTATTTTCCAGTTATTTCCCATTCAATATAAAGTCAGACACAAATATAACTACATCTATAGGTGTGTATGTGTGGGACGAATACAAGTTGATGTTATTCATCTACACATGTTACCTCACTTTTACACACAGAAATCACTTTTACACAGAGTAAACGTTTACTAACGGAGAGTCTATTTTGTCACAAGAGAAAGTTCATGACTATCGATAAGAATACAAACAATACCTATGTGGGATTCACCATCAAAAAGTTTGTTCTCTTTTATCCTCCTAATGACACGCTTTACATGAACCCTCAGTCTGGCAATGGCCTGTGTCTCCCTCACCTCATAGGCTGGCATTTGCTTCTGCTTTGACAGAAAAGGTGGGCAGTACACCTTGCATTTGCAGCAATCGCTGATCAGGAAGCTCTTATCTACCATCACTGCTATGTTTTCAGTCAACAACGCAGCTTTTCCAGATTGTTTGAAAATCTCCTTGTCGCTGACAGAACCACCATACAGACTGGAAACAAATGTCACTGCGCCATGTGGGGCTATGCCAACCAGGGCTTTCATGGTGCAGTGAGATTTCTATGTAGAATACATTTCACTTTGGAGGAGGAGTGAGGATGGTGTTTGACACCTCAGCTCTGTGCAATCCAGGATCACCTGTGTGTCTGGGAAATCTTTGAATGCCTCTGGGAGGTGGGCTTGAACTTCTGCAGGTGTAAGCCAGATGCACTGTGACCCCAAAAAAGTTGTAAGAAAACTTGTCCATGTTGCAATGATCCGGCTCACAGTGGACTGGTGTACGTTGAAGCGGTTTGCAAGGTCCCTCTCTTTCAAACCCACCGACAGGAAGCATAGAAAAAGGAAGAACTCGTCAATTGGCTGAAGCAGCTGTCTCTGGAAGATAAAAACAAAAAAAGGTTACTATATTAATGTCATGAGTGTAGCACACTATGGGAAAAACATTAAGTTGTTTTAGTTCTCTGATGTATTCAAAAAGGATTGAGTACTTTAGCCTTTTAGCCTACACAAAAGCAATGAAATGTCGGAGAGACATTTTCCCTTCAGTTTGTGTTTAGATTGTGTGTTAAAAGAAACGTAACCTACCGTTGATGGACGTGCGTGTGTAACCACTTCTTCATTACTCTTGGCAGTTGATATCGCTCTAGTAACACAAACCATTTAATGAATTGAAGGCTCAATTAATAACCAGAAGGCCATCAGGTGGTTATAGCTCGGGAATCTGTACACAAAAGACACATGTCAGTCATTAATTGACAGTAAATACAATCGTGTTAACTGTAACACATGGGCTAATGCTTTCCTCTTGTTTGCTATAATACATTACAATTCAAATAGACTGAGTAAGAAGGCACTAGGTGCAGGTATAGTAATCTACAGCAGTAAAATGTAGCAACTACATTAGCAGCAGTAATAATAATCTAAAACATACAGGGAACATTTTACACACAATGACTACGTTTACTCTTCATTCTTACGTGTGCAACTGGGGGAAACGCAGTGGATATTGACATACTTTTACTTTGGTAAGGTTTTGAAGATTTCCACTTGTAGTAAAATATTATCAGTATGTTGTTAGTATTAATATGTTTTACTCCACCACATTTAGTTAACCTTCATAGTTTCTAGTTACTTTTTATTTATGAAAACACAGGATTTATGATTCTACATGTTCAGTTCAGGAGTATTTTAAAACCATAGTATTTGTACTTATACTTCAGTTAAGTTGAGTACTTATTCCAACACTGCATGCATATAGTCAGCGGTCACACGGCAGGTAAACAGGATTCTTTATAAGCTAACCCATCTCAAAAACTTGGATAGAATTTAGCCAAAACATTACCTTGTATAGAATCGGATGTTGTCGTCGGAGACAGCAAACCTCTGTTAGCAAAACTCTCGCTGGACTCTTAACTCCTGCAGTTGCTTCTGCAGATCCTCCACTGTTTTGGAGTTGTCTTCTGCAGCTTGAGAGGACATGTCCAGTGAAGCTGCTTCTGGGTCTATCCGCCTCATGCTGTCCCGCACTCTGCGTCTCTGTATCCACATCTGCTGGGCCTGCAGCTGTGCCCTGACAGATTCAGGGCCAATCTGGTTATTCCCAGCCACTATCTCCTTGATGAGGTCGTCTAGTGTAGCATCTGAGATGGTGGAGTATGTCCCAGAGCGCAGCATGTGGAACTGCCTGAAAAATAAACATGTTTTAAATATATGAGACCTACGGTATTCAGATTTACTTTACAACATGCATAGTGTAACATGGCTACAACCCCTCCTTGGGATGTTTACAATAAATTGAGACAAGATGGCACTTCCAATGTTGAAGACATTGCTACACACCTCAATCGCCGTCTCACTGTGCGCAGAGATACTTTTAATATCTGTGCCATCTTTGTTGCTGTAAAACCACAGCTCCTCAAAAAAGAGATTTGCTCTCTGGAAATGCTGAATTGTGGGGGACCTCGACCACCCAACAAAATGAGTGGGGCGTGGTAGCCAGAATGACCTGCAACAACAGCAAAACATTAGATTACATTTATTGTCATTGTTGTAAAAGCAACGCATTTATGCCGTTGTGCCAGAAACGCACACAATGCGTCTATTTTATTGTCATTGCCCAGCCTAAAGATACTTTAAAAAAAAATGAAATGCAGTTTGGCATTAAACCAGTGGACATGCAATACACTATAGTTGTAGTATACAGTAAGAACAAAAGCATAAATGTG
The DNA here is from genome assembly GCF_949606895.1 of Notothenia rossii. Classification (NCBI taxonomy): domain Eukaryota; kingdom Metazoa; phylum Chordata; class Actinopteri; order Perciformes; family Nototheniidae; genus Notothenia; species Notothenia rossii. The sequence continues at coordinate 58,605,713 of NC_136909.1, read as the reverse complement.
TATGGGCATAGAGATACATAGTTGCAGTCTGTGTCTTCCAACCCTGAAGAAAGAGACTCCCCCTCTGGCACCCTTTCAATGTCCTCATTCACACGTTTGATGATACGTGGTGTACTACAGATGGCCAGACTGCCCTCGACGGGGGAGGGGGAATAGCGTCTCCTCTACTGTGGCAGGATATAAAGGTGGAATTTGGAGTACAGTTTTAAGTGGACAACTCGAGACTCAGAGCGTCTCACCAGAATGTTGTAATTAATAGCTGGCAACTACAGATTAAAAAAGGTGTTTATATTGGTATTACCCATATTTAAAACAAATAATTACTTTAAAATGTATTGGCCTGTTGGACACTTAGTACTCAACAATACTAGCACTGGTTTATCAACGAAAGCCTATGCTAAAGTGAACAATTATCACATCGACCTACCTTGTTGTGCGGGTGTGGTAGGCCAAGATCTCCGGACTTCAAGTATATATTCCCGAAGGTCCTGAAGTAAAAGATCAGCTGTAGGGACGTTAATTAGCCTGCCCCGTGACCACTCGAGGCTCCTTTCCATGGTTTCTAACCTGCCAGTAAACGGTTTGGTGAAATAGGGGAGAAGACAGAATTTGTAAGTGTGAAAGATCTCACACAACCTCAGTTTACGTTACATGCAAAAACAAACTACATTCCTTTGTTTTGGTAGTAGCGATAGGCTTGGCCCTTACCTCGTTACTGTGGATTGTAACACGGCATGACCGGCATCATCTGTTTGGAGAAGTCTTGTGCAGTCATTTATTGTCCTTTTGCAACGCAAGATGAAGTTTCACGTGGACATTTTTCCGGCTGCTGCTACTGCTGCTGCATGCTGCATGCTTATAGAGAGGCGAAGTCCCTCCCTTTCCGGTTGAGCTCCATGGGACCTTATTTCGGAAAATGTATGTATTGAAGTCAATGGAGAGAGAAAGATTATCTTTCGATCCCGTTTGAATTGAACCACAAATTACACATATGATTTTTGTCAATTTAAAAGATAATTTTGCAAGTCAAAAAAATTGAAATGTGTCGTAAAACTGTGAAGTAACACTTTTTTTTTGCCTGAAACCAGTCAATGACCTACATCTCCCGTCGCGCACCACACACCAAGACGGCCGTCACGTTGGCACATTTCACTTCTTTCTAGTTGCGTATTTTTCATAGTCTTATATTTCAACAGTTTTACGACAAACTGAGTTTTTTGACATGGAAGTGATTGTTTAAGATGACAAACATCATAAGTGTAATTCGTGGCACAATTCAAACGGGATCAAAAGATAAGTTTTCTCTCAAGATATATTGCCTGATCTTTTCCCTAACAGCCCTGATACCGAAAATTCATGGTATTTTTCTTTCTTCAGTGTCTGGAAAAGCACAATTATGTTGTTTTTCCGGTTTTGTAGACAACGAAAAAAGTAAACAATCCTTCCTTTCTAAAACAGAACAAAGAACACAAAAATGATGCAATGTGCAATTGCAATTGCACTGAAGAGAAACATTCGAATTCAATTTTTTTTTTTTTTATAAATTAATACATCTGAGGCTGATCAATTCCCATTTATTTGAAACATGAACGCAGGCGACAGGCTACCACCTTAAACAACTGGAGAACAGACAGCTGTTGCCAAGCAGTTGGGACAATTAAGGTGAAGCAGACCTTGGAATACTTTGCATTTATACAAAGATTGTAAGTGAATGAAAAGAGATAACACAAAAAAACGTTTCCTTTCCTTGACTCGAGCCCGGCCCTCCCGGATATTAGACCCTTTGACCGTTAGTCTACAAGCAGATAGTGGATAGATTTAGTTTGAAAGATATAACTGGAGTCCACCCACGCAGCGTCGAAGTGCGCATATTTTAGATATTTAATCATATATTTTCTAATATAAGGGGTAGAAATATGATTCAGATAACCGCATAAATATGTGGGCACATTTTCAATGTATATTGTCTTGTATAAATTAAGTTATACTCTCGAAGGCATGTTTATGTTAAATATTGTATATCATTACAAACAGCAGAGGGCAGTATAGGACACGGAAAGGCCTCAGTGGGCATGCCGTAAAAGGGAATGTGTTGCTGAGCGCATGCCGTAAAGTAAGTGTTGTTATTATGTGTCTGCCGCAGACTTGGCATTCTGGCTGGAACGGCAACAACGTTCCCTCTGCTTCATTCATTTCTCCTGTTCAACAGGTTAGTAGTGTGTACAAAGATTATGTCATATTTCGATCTAAGAAGTGTGTTTGAAACTGTTCTTTATGTGTAGTTTAATGTCATTCTGTCAGCTAGTTCGGCTCCACTACAGTGGCTAATGGCGTCCGCTAGCTTCTTTGTTCTTCTATGTTACTAGGTGTATGACTCCCGTGCAGTAGTTTGGCTTTGAAAGCAATTCTAGAACCCTGAAGGCAAGAGAGACTGAAAAGAGTCAAGCGAAGCTTATAAAAGTTAACAGCATTTAATTACACAAAATATGCGGTGGTGTACAAAATGAAATGTGCGAGTGGAAGCGCTCTCCACATCCGACCGATCAGTTCAGGTCAGGGGGTCGAAGAGATCAATTCTTGGCTTGCTCTTCCTGTTGTCATCTGAGGTCTTCTCCTATTGGCCGGCGTTGTCGGGGGGCGGGTCCAATGCAATTCCTGCCTTTTTCTGTAGCTAAATTGCATCATTCTAGCGTCTGTGGTTATTTAAACATTCCCTGCTACACATTATTCAGCGTCAATAAATGAGTGCTAATCCCAGTGTGCTCAGTGTACAACATCACATGTCATTTCACCTTGGTTCAAGGTTTGAAATCGTATGATTCCGCCAGATGCTAAATGCTAACCGGAAGTGACGAATTTTCAGAATAAAAGTGTTAAGCTAATAGTGAGAACTTCCGGTTTTTCAGAATAAAACTGATTTAAATCAAATAGTGTATTTAATTCAAATTACGCCATATCAACATTGATTTTAATTTCTAACAGCTTACATTTCAAGTGTATTCTGCTTGTATAAATATGTGAAATGCTGGTCTGAGTTCATAATTGTTCATATTATTGAAATTCTAATAGCGCGCTAATGCTATGCTAATATTGTGCCTATCAGTGTACAACAGAGCCAGGTTAAAGTGAGTACAGTCAACCGGGTTGTGTGTGTTATCCCTGTATTATATACTGAAAATGAAGAAGGCTTTAATCCTTCATAAAAGTCATAATATGGCATGTGGATTTATTTCCATTTTTGATTAGAGAAAAATACGTCATACAGTTATTTTGATTTGCTAAATGTAAAGGTATGTTTTTTTTCCTTCAGATTTCACAGCTGCCTGGGCCTAGTGGCCCAGAGGCGGCGTTTATCCAGCAGCCAGAACCTTCATCTGTGCCGGCCCCCAGGTCAAAATCTACCGTGGCTCAAAGACCTCCACCACAGCCATCACCACCAATGACCAGAGGACCAGCATCCCTACAGCGGCCTCCACCTCCATCTGTGCCTGCCACAAGATTAAGATACACCTCGGTACAAAGGCGTCCACCACAGCCATCACCACCAAGGACCCGAGGACCAGAGGACCAGCATCCCTACAGCGGCCTCCACCTCCATCTGTGCCTGCCACAAGATTAAGATACACCTCGATACAAAGGTCTCCACCACAGCCATCACGATCAACCCAGCCAGCAAAGAAGTCTCGCCTAGCACACGTACCTCCCATCCAGCCACCAGCATCAACCCGGGACAATCCCAGCATCAACCCGGGACAATCCCACCTACCTCCCTCCGACACAGCCACCAGCAGGCCATGCACCATCAGCCCCACCTACACAGCAGCCAGACCCACTGTCTTGGAAGACAGACAAAGACCATGGACAAAGACCCCCTGTCTTTACATTTATAATGAATAGTTGGTTGAAAAAGTTCTGATATTGGAAATATTGAGATTTTACAGTTTCATATGTTAACATAAATAGTTGGTTGAAAAATAAAGTTGAAATGCTGAATTTGTATTTGTACACATCACATAAACCTTGGTATGGAATATGAAGTCATTATTCAGTCCTGATGTAACTTTTCTGTGGTGAAAGTAGAGGGATGGAAATATTTTACTCTAAATTATAATTTACACATTTTCATTTTAGACATGAACAACACTTTTATATAGGCTTATAGTGTAATTGATATATTTCACTACTTTTGTGAACCAAAGACTTTGGTGAACAAAATCTGAAACACCAAAAAAAATGGATGACATGAGTACATATGTGTTTCACAACAGTTTTGAAGTTTTCCAAAAATCGGATTTCTAAGCTAGGTTTCTCATAAGACAGTGCTCTAAGGTGAGTGAATTTGCATTTCTAGCAACACCAGAGACTACTGAACATTTTGACATGTAACACCATGCCATGTTATAAGAAGTACATTTAAAAGTGGATTTAAGGAGACATCTAAAAATTGAGAAAATACCTTCACTTCACACTCCAGAGGTTTAAGGAAAAGGGTAATGCCATTTTATTTAAAAAAAAAACAATGAAGGCAGGTTATATTGATATATTGATTGATATATTTATTATATTCAAAGGCAAATTAATACTTAGTCCCCTGAATCTGAAATAATGCACAATTTACAGCACAGCCTCACCATGTCAGGAACTTTTCATCTACAGATTGTTTTGGTCTGGCTTTACCCTTCACTGATTGGTTACAGACACTTTTAACTTATTGGCTAAGGAAATCAGAAGGAGGGGCTCATTATCATATAAAAAACCGCGCGAACATTCGCACGTATATTGGCCCGTTTTTTCGCGCGAAAAAACGGACCTCCCCGTTGAAAAAACGGACCTCCCCGTATGTTCGCGCGTTTTTTCACCCCCGTATTATGGCACTTTTGGCTTTCCATAGTGTTCACCCCCGTATTATGGCACTTTTGGCTTTCCATACACGAGGGCCGCGCGCCCACGTATTAACGCTGTATTTCCCATTCAACGGTGAAATGCATTAATCGGAGCTATAGAGAGGCGAAGTCCCGCCCATCTACTTCCGACCCATGGGACCCCGGAAGCGGAAAAATATACATTGACGTCAATGGAGAGAGAAAAGTCATCTTTCGATCCCGTTTGAATTGTGCCACGAATGACACATATGATGTTTGTCAAATTAAAAGAACATTTTGCAAGTCAAAAAAATAAAAATGTGTCGTAAAACTGTGAAGTTACAATTTTTTTTGTGTGAAACCGCTCAGTGAACTACAGGTCTCTGGTCTCGCACAATACGCGTCACCATCACAAAGATGGCTGTCACGTTAGTAAATTTCACCTGTTTCTTTCAGAATGAGGCGAAAAAGTATAAAACGAGGTGAAAATCACTACAAGTCTGGGCATGTTGAGAGCTGTACATACACGAAAGGGAGCGGTTCTGTAAGAGCCAGCATGCGGGACCGGCTTTACAAGGTTTCAGTGAGTAATATGAGTGCAATGTTTAAGGTTAATGTCAGCTAGCTAACAAGGTACACTAACGTGTTTTGTTTTAGAAACTAGTTTTCTCCTTAAGAACTTTGTGGTGTCTGTGTATGCTGTGGATAACATTAGTGTTCACAAGAACAAGATACACTCCCGTGTTTTGTTTTAGTTGCTCTTCAGATTGAAGCGGCCAGTTCTATATCGACTATATGTGTGATCTCCTTTTTACATCTCGTTGTGTCATTTGAGTTTATTTGCTGTGTGTAGATTCAAGGATTTTGGTTATCTTGTCCAGGGATGCAAACTTGTCACCTTTCGGCGAAATTCTCCGTTTTGAATCCAAAATAGGTCGTTTTTGTGATTCCTGTAGATCTGCAATACAAATATTTTTTGGGTATGGGAGGGGGTCTGGGACCCGGATTAATGTGCGGCCGCGAGCTTTTTTTATATATATTATAATGAAGCGCGAGCTGTGTGCTCGAGTCTTCCTGCCTGTCGGCTCTGCTCATGATGTATAATAAGCCTCTGCTGCTCGGCGATGATGGTCTAGCTTCAGCAGCTACATTACCTACGGTGCGTTCGTTAATATTAACTGTGCGTCCGGAGTCCCTGTGGCACAGACTGGACCGCTGGTGAACAGCTGTTAGAACGGGCCGTTCAGGTGTTCACAATAGAGCTCCCTGTCGGAGCGGCAGAGCGTGATGTGCACTGAAAAGTTTTTTTTTCCCGTCGCAATATTATCGTTGAGCTAGCTAACTAGCATACATTGTCACTATCTGCTAACGTTAGCTTTAGCCTTCGTTTTCTAATCGTTTTTTTCATAGGCTATAAACAGAGGTGGTATAAGTATATATCTTGTAATTGATTAAAATTAGAAGTACTCAGTTCTTGTACTTGAGTAAAAGTAGAAGTACCAGAGTGTAGGAATACTCTGTTACAGTAAAAGTCCTGCATTCCAAATGTTCCTCAAGTAAAAGTAGAAAAGTATTATTATCAAAATATAGTGAAAGTAGCGACAGTAAAAGTAGTCATTTTGCAGATTGGTCCATTTCAGAATAATATGATACGTTTTATAATGATTGATCATGAAAGTGTTCTCAAAGCTGGTAAAGGTGCAGCTAGTCTGAATGACTTTGTATACTGCAGGGTAGCTTTTGGATTTACTCCAGGTCGAACTAAAGTCTGATTTAACACTTGATTATATTTCACATCATTCATCCACATCTGTAAAGTAACTAAAGGTATTACATACATGTAGTGGAGTAAAAGTACACAATTTACCTCTGAACTGTAGTGGAGTAGAAGTACAAAGTAGCAAAACATTGAAATACTTAAGTAAAGTACAAGTATCTCAAAATTGTGCCCAAGTATAGTACTTGTTGAGTTTATGAACTTAGTTACTTTACACCAGTGGCTATAAAGATAGAAAGACTAAGCCTTGCACAGAGGCCTGAAAATACATTTTCAAAATGCTCAACAGTGCTGCCAAAATTATAAACTGACTGCTACACAATTAAAATAAATGCTTTTTATATATTTCTATTAGATGTGACTCTATGGCGTTTCTGTTAATATTAACACTGCTGCTTTAGTTGTTCTGACTGCTAAAATCCTCTGTTATTCCTCATTTTAAAGCCGATATTCTGTGGGGTCAGGGGGCTCGGATCCTTGTCACCTTTTTCATACCTGATGAGTTTGCATCCCTGTTGTCAATTTGTTTGGTTATCTAGGCACAGCTGTGTGTGACTCCCTCTGGTACACTGGTATGTGTTTTCCTAATGTAGAGAGCATTGATTAATTAATAAACTACACACTGACTCTAGATCCTGACCAAATCCTTATTTTTTGATCAAATGTTTTTCAAAAAAATGTATTGTATATTATATAACAGCTGCAAATCACAGACCGGAGTCTCTGCTACTGTGGACCACGAAGGAGGGGATCATCATCCCCATCCCCATCCCCAAAGACCCTGCATGGCATGGAAATCTCCTCCTCCTGGAACAATTCTACACCCAGCATATGCTCCCTGTGTTGGCCAGTAGAGAGGAGGACATTTAAATAAACATACTCTTAACACCCTCGGACTCTGCGTTGTGTTTCGTATGTGTGATGGGGTGTTATGCAGAGGGGAGGAAAACAGGACACAGCAGATTGGGATTGTGGTGGAGATGCTGAGCAGTTATTTAATTGTTGCGTGTAATTATTATTATACTGTGTGCTTCTTAGTTATTCCATCTTTTGCTGTAACATGGATCTGTATGTAACTCTATATTTAATTGTTATCTACCACACTTCCTTCTACATCATACACCATCATTATACATGATGGTGTACTGTATATAGGATATGTATTTATTTGTATACATATCTAAATTGTATAATTTTATTTTTCGTATTTGGGATTTCTCTTTTGTCCACTCAAATACACTTGGCCCTTTCTCTTTTCCATGTGGAAAATGGCAGCTGCATATTCTGCTTTTCTCATCTGCTCCCTGTCTGCTCATCTACGATGAGAAAATTATATAATTAATTACTAATAATCATTTAAACCTGTTATTACCAATATTTCACAAATTCTTCATGTAAACTTAAGAGCACAGCTGTATGTTGAGTATGTCAGCTTTGCTTGGTTCATCTTACTGGGGGGGGGGGGGGGCTGCTACATGGATGTCGGTGCAGTCCACAATAATTTTGCAGCTGAAGGCAGAATGAATTTATTATTGACTCAGAATGAAGCACAACTTCATGTCATACAATACATTGACTTTATTTGTAATTGTGTAAAAAAAATATGAGCATTGATTAGCAAGCAGGACCTGGCAGGAACAGAGAATGGTGATGGATGGAGCTGGGAAGAGAGAAGAATAAAGAAAACAGATCAACTTTATTATCGGATATTAAAAATTCAATTTCAAAACAAGTTGCCGCTCCTACAGTTTTCTAGTGTGTAAAGATGATTTCACATGACCAATGCAAAATATCACACTCAATACATGTGTGTCTCTGAGGGGTGCATTGTGCCTTTGATGTATATAAATAATATACCATAACCAAATACTATTACGTACAGTGGAAATCAGGTTACCAGAGCAGGTCAGACCAGTGTGCATGTTCCTCAGGGTCTCAGCAGTTACAGGTGAGGTAAAGAAAATAAAAGAGAAAAAGGTCAGTAACAACACTTTAAAGTAACAACACTGAATAATTATCTCTTTTAATAATTTTCTCTCAGTAATCACTCAACTACTGTCTTTCCAACAAACAGATTGACTCACTCTCACTATCATCACAATGAAACACGTCCAGAAGAATGTCATGCAAAGCTGCCTGCCTTCCTTCGACTCTCCCTGAACTGCCTGATCTTTTAATGGTCAATGTTAACCATTTGTGCAGATAGCATTAAGTAGAAAAGATCGCTGATACTAATGTGGCGTTAGCCTACCTCCCGCCCCCTTAGCACCTGGTGGAGGGGGCGATAGGCTACTCTTCAAATGTTTCACAAAATACTTACCATCATGACTACTCTTACTGTTTAACATTTTGGTTTACTTCATGTTAAGGCTAATACAAATGACAAGGCTAAGTAATGTAATATAATGCTAACTAACATGCTCGCTACTAGCTAGGTAGCTAACTTGACTATGTTCCATGCAAAACATGTATATTACCTGATATGTTTGGTCCAACGACTCCTGGTCCTTTCATCAGACGGGAAGCGATAGAACGAGCAAGTGGTATGATCTCTTTTGTGATTACAACCTCGTACAAAGCACACAGGCATCTTGTAAAAGTGAATTTATTGGAGCAATCTCTTATATTTATTGGAGGGAATAAATCAGTCTTCTTCTTCCTCTTTGCTTTGCGAGTCACAACCAGTCTTGGAGCATTATCGCCTATGACATCACTTACGCGACCCAGAATGCATTTGGGATTTGTAGTCTTTCTAGTTGCGTATTATTCATAGTCTTATATTTCAGCATTTTTACGACAAACTGTGACTTTTTTTGCATGGAAATGATTGTTTAAGATTGACAAACATCATATGTGTCATTCGTGGCACAATTCAAACGGGATCAAAAGATAACTTTTCTCTCTCCATTGACTTCAATGTATAATTTTCCGCTTCCGGGGTCCCATGGAGGCTCCCGGAAGGGGAGGGACTTCGCCTCTCTATAGAGAACCGCAGTGACGCGTCGTAAAACCCGGAAGTAAACTTCTTCCGGTTCCTTCGCGAAAAACCAATGCAAATTCTCCATAGGATTTTGGAAAATAGCTCGAAATAAGGTCTGTGGTTGACACACATTTAAGAGAGGGTTCACGTTTTGTTCAGCCGGATAATCTCCACATGTCAACCCTACTTTTATAATTTTTGAATCATAAATCTAGTCGCCAAAAGCGAAATGCTAACGTTATGCTATAAACGAACTACAAGCCAGTACAGCAGCAGGGTCGCACGACTTCAACGTCACGCCAACTTAAGATCGTTTCAACTGACTTGCACTGAAACTGCACTTTGAACACTTTAAATATATTAACATTTTAAACTGTATACCCCGGTTATCTAGGCCCGTTTTGTTTAATGTATACCACATTTATCTAGGCCTTTTTTGTTTTATGTATACATGTCACACTGTGGGAAACGATATTTCGATATTTCTGGATGTATAACACATGTAGAATTTTTGACAATAAAGCTGAATTTGACTTTCGCTTGCTTGCATATTTTAACAGAGCTTTTCATTTTAGCCACACTGAATTTAACTGGAAGTCATGGCTGTGTCAATTACCAGTCTGATATCGTTTTACAAAGATGACAAGAAGAGTGTAGATAGAGGAGAGAACCACTACAAGTCAGGACACGTAACAGTGCAGCCTAGATGAAGTTGTGCTTACCGGTGTTGTCAGGGCTAGCATGAGGGACAAGGTTTATAGTGTCGGTGAGTAGTGATAGCAAGAGTACCGTTAACCTTTTAAGACCGAGTTAATTTATTCACATTAATTCCCATCAACAAATCAATTGTATGTGTCACATGAAATCTTTATTAGGCAAGGCAAGGCAAGTTTATTTATATAGCACTTTTCAACACAACGCAATTCAAAGTGCTTTACAAAAAATGAAAGACATTAAGAAAATGGCATTTAAAATCAGTCATTAAAAAGAAAAGCGAATAAAATAAACATTAAAAGAAAAAATACATGGATAAAAGTTACAGTGCAGTCTAAGATATGAATAGTTCAATTAAAAGCAGCGACAAAAAGAAAAGTCCTCAGCCTGGATTTAAAAGTAGTAAGTTGCAGCGGACCTGCAGGTTTCTGGGAGTTTGCTCCAGATATGTGGAGCATAATAACTGTACGCTGCTTTACCATGTTTAGTTCTGACTCTTGGGACAGAAAGCTGACCCATCCCTGAAGACCTAAGAGATCTGGATGGTTCATAATTTAGCAGGAGGTCAGAAATGCATTTTTTTTTAAACCATTCAGTGCTTTATAAACAGCAGCAGTATTTTTGAAATCTATTCTTTGACACACAGGAAGCCAGTGTAAAGACTTCAGAACAGGAGCGATCTGATCCACTTTCTTAGTGTCAGTGAGGAACCAGTGTAAAGGCTTCAGAACAGGAGTGATGTGATCCTCTTTCTTAGTGTTAGTGAGGACTCGAGCAGCGTTGTTCTGAATCAGCTGCAGCTTTCTAATAGATTTTTTAGTGAGACCTGTGAAGACACCATTGCAGTAGTCCAGTCTACTGAAGATAAAAGCATGGACACATTTTTCCAAATCCTGCTGTGACATTAGTCTTTTAATCCTAGATATGTTCTTTAGGTGATAGTAAGCTGATTTAGTAACTGTTTTAATGTGACTGTTGAAACCAATAACAAATTTAACCCGCTGACAAGAGAGCCCACCTCCGAAGATCGTGACTGGCTGAGGGACAGACTCGGGGGCAGGTTCTCAGGAATTTCTTGGCTTCTCTCCCCCGAGCCAGAAGAGGAACACTACAGCTTGGAAACACTTACTGTTCCTGAAATTATCAAATCTGTTGGGCATCAGGGACCTGAGGCAATTGTGGCAAGCATGGCATTGTCTGAAGAGCAACAGAGGGCAATTCAGGTGGCTACCACTGGTCAGCGAACCAACCCAAACTGGCATTTGTTCAGGAAAGGAAGGTTGACTGCCAGCAACTTTGGAGCTGTCCTGAGGTCAAAGCGTGTGACTGCTTCCTTTATTGCTAGGATGCTAGGGCAACAACAGCCCCTTGATGGTGTTTTGTCTGTACAGTGGGGGACTATGAATGAATGTGAGGGCGTCAGGGCTTTCACCACTGCAACTCAGATCCATGAGTCAGATTCGTGGCTCTCCCTATCAGGATTGTTGGGGGCATCTCCGGATGGTCAGGTAGGGTCTTCCGCTGTGCTGGAGGTAAAGTGTCCCTACGGAGCAAGGGAAATGACAATTAGTGAAGCATTGCAAATCAAGGGCTTCTGTGTCAGTAAGGAAGGAGAAACATTCAGCCTGCGTGAGGAACATCCTTACTGGCACCAAGTGCAAGGTCAGCTTCACCTCACTGCAAGGAAGAAGAAATACAAAATTGTGAGTTGTTTTTAATTTACATTTACTCGCCTTTGCAATGTTGTGGTTGTTAGAGTGTAAGGTTTCCTGTCAGCTCATCTGTTGGGAAGATATAAAATATAGTTTCATGGAAGTCACACCGTCACATATACTGTAAGAGCATTAAGACATACAGTACATAGGCTAAAACAAAACATCTAAAGATATAACCTTGCACTTTGATAAGTCTCGTGAACATTTTCACTATTTTGACATTTTTATAGATGAAAATTGAACTAAAGAAATAAATGGTAGATTAATCCATATTGAAAATAGGTGTCAGCTGCTACACTAATTATAACAGTTATATTTCTTAATTAATTAAGATAAGATATTACTGTATTGATCCCAATTTGGGAAATGTTTGTGTTGCAGCAGCATAACAAGAAAAACAAAATATAAGTTATATATACAAAAGTATGTGAGGGATGGAATATTACATTTAATATAAATGTAAAATGTACATGTGATTTTACGTCCAAGAGAACTTTCAGCAGTGCCATCTCTATAACGGCGATACAGTGACTACCCATTATTTATATTTCACCGTGACATGGACAAAAATGTAACGTCAGCTTACCTCATGGCACGAATCCAGACTATCCTTTGGAAAACATTGGCCGGGAAACGATAGAACAAGCACGTTTCATGCGAAGACCTGTGGCTGCATCCCGGAGCAAAGCAACAAACCATTGCGTAGCTAACTAGTAGCGCTAGCTTTAGCTAACGTTAGCCAACGAAACGAACTGCCAAGTAAAATTGGAAAACACTGGTAATTAATTATTCTATAATTTGTAAAACTACGGTGTTAAAAACGACAATTTCAAAAATACAGATTCTAATGGTCAGATATAGATATACAGATACTAAAGATAGGCAGGTACTTGCTTTCAAGCGCAACACAGGGGAAAACAAACTTAGCGGGAGTGTTTACGTGTTCGGCGTAATGACGTACAACGGCCTCGACAATTTCTGTAGTCCTTTTCAGCCATTCGGTAACAACCATCGTTTTTCAGACACGTAAACTCTTCAAAAATCCTCAGTGGGGTCACTGCTGATGTATTTAATGTCGTAGAACAAAACGTCAATTACCTCTTAAATTTGTGTCAACCACAGACCTTATTTCGAGCTATTTTCCAAAACCCTATGGAAAAAATGCATTGCTTTTTGAGGAAGGAACCGGAAGTGCTAAAAATGCTAACTTACTTCCGGGTTTTAAGACGCGTCACTGCGGTTCTCTATTATACCAGGCAAGGTGTGTTTTCTGACAACAGCACGCCGGCAATAGCGTCTCTTGAACCCGCACAGTGCTTTGACAGCACTCGGTTTATTCCACTCACGTGCACACGCTCACCTGCTGGCTCCCTTTACTGGGGTTTACAGCAGGGGCGGGGAGTGTAGGACGGTGTTTCTTCCGCTGGGGATGGGCAATAATAAGCCACGCTGCGATTACTCCTTATCCCGTGAGCAAGGAGATCGATCCATAGAGCCCTTCCGTAAAGACGGGGGCTCCCAGTCGATCAACACGGTCGTCTTTGGAAAAATGCCATGCCGTGATATCTCAGGGACATCACATGGCGGCCCAATAATCGCTCTGACCTGGTGAGGCGGGGGCATCTCTAGCAATGAGCGAGTAGCCCACACACCCGCCGCCATTATCATCATCCAGGGAGAGTACAGCCCTGGGCGGTGGACTTCCATGGACGCCAGACTCGGAAGGAATGGCGAACGTGAAAAGGCACCACCTCGGCCATATCCTGGTCCCCCAAACACTCGAAGCAGAGGTGGTGGGGATCGGCGCCCGCTATCTTTCTTTCTCTTTCTTCCTTTCTCTCAAAAAGTACGTCTCGGACTCAGTGCTAGGCTATCACCTCCGCTCGCTGAAGAGTAAAGGATGGTGGTCAGGAGGCGAGGCCTCCTTTTATACGGAAGTGAGATGCGCACGCATTCAGGTAGGCCCGCCCCGGGGCCGGCTACGTCCATATAAATCTCAGTAGGTGAATGCTTGCATGATAAGGTAGTACCCATAGAGTCTAGTAGAGGGCGGAGCCTGTGAGAGATATAACAGAAAAACAATTAATAAAGAAACAAATCTAAAAATACTATATGACAAATGTGTTCAAAATAACAAATATATCAAAGGTCTGCGTGAAAAGTTAAATGTAATCAGTTTGTTATAGTGTGTGTGTTCACAAGTTTATGGTTTATGAAATAAAACCAGTAGTCATGAGGGACATACAGTATGAAGGGATGTTTATAATCTTATTGTGCTGAGAATGAATATTCTCTGTTGCAACAATTTCCTTAATATAAATAAAGTCTTATCTTTAATTATCTTATGAAGATGAAACTCATATTGATAAAAAATATCATTACTTAACAATCAACTAATATGGTGCACTTTTACCATGTAGTATTAAACATGTATCTATTTAGGAGATGTTTCCCAAACCAGTCAGAGGCCCCAGCAAAAATACATTTTTCAGAATTGTATCTTTTCTAGTGACAAATTACACTAGGCCTACTGCTATTTTTAACATGAGGGTAAAATGACTGTCCACTCGTAAAACATATAGCATTTTGTTGAAAAAAAGCTGAAAATTAAGGAATATTCACTTTTTGGTTATTGTCAACATTGTCTTAAATTTCATTCCAAGAGGCCTTTAAAAGTCTTAAGTCTATGTCAGGGTTTGAGTTTTTGTGTGTCTAGTGTTGGGGTTATTTTGCTGTTCTGTCCTCCCTGTCGTTAGTTTCCCTGGTGTGTCTAATTGTCTGATTGTGTTCACCTGTTGCCCTTGTGTTTCTCCTCCCCTGCCAGGCTGTTTCTCGTCTCGTGATAACCCCTGCCTGTATTTAGTCTTGTCTCTTCCTGTGTTCAGTGTTGTTTCATTATTTGTCGTTCATGTCTCCCTTCATGTTGGTCACAGTCCCTTTTTGTTTGGATGCTACCTAGTGCCTTGTACCTGATTCTTGTTTTTTTCAGCTTTTGTGAATAAAGCTCGCCTTTTGTTCCATTTTGAAATCTGCTTCCCTGCTCATTCTGCATTTGGGTCCTATTTTTAACAGAATGAACCGACCAACTTTGGACTTGGAAGACTCTGATTATTTTGCTCTACAGGCGGAATGTCTTGGGTACTCTCTGGAGTACATCTTTTATACTTGGAATGGCGCCTCATCTAGACGTGGTAGAGAGGCTGCGTTGAAGGAGGCACGTCAGGAGGTTGCTCGCAAGCCCTGGCTCATGCTGTGTTCACACCGGACGCGATGCGAATATTCGCTTCGCTCTAAACGCTCCTATCGTATCGCTCTAGTCGCTCGAGTTTCACCGCGGCTGCCAGCTGTGTTTACTCGCATCATTCAAACAAGACACGCTGGCTCGGGAGCTACAACCACAACAAAATGAACATATTTTACCGTGATTAAATTGTAATACACATTTCTAAATGATGCCGAAGTAACAACATACTGATACCGGTTAGTAAAAACCATGAATTAATGCTTGACAAGTCTGCAGACAAGACGGCAGGCGAAAAACCTTTTAAAATGCTTGTTTTCTGAATGGAGATTGGGTCGACCAGGCTAAGCTAACGTTGTATATGCTCACTCCATACTCATAACAACGGCCTACAGACATAAATAAACCAGCGACTGTATTCACCATGACACAGACAGTCTGTGGTGTGTACTTGTTTAACTTCTGTACAGTTTCTGAACAGATATGAGGAGCTGTGATCTCTGTGTGCTAACTGCTAACAGCTAATGGCTGATGTTTTCTGGTTGAACGTCAGTGACGGCAGGCTGAGATCCTCACCTCTGATTGGCTTCCGCCAGAACGCGTCACGTGAATTTGACGCTCGAGTTGAACAATTTGAACTCTCGCGTTTGACGCGGCCCCCTTCAATCGCCTCAATCGCGTGATTCGCGCCGCGTCCACCGCTTCATGCGCGCCGTCGGAGCGAATTCGTGTCTGATCGTGTCTCTGCATTGACTTTACATGTAATCGTGCCGCCCCCAAACGTCACATCGCATCCGGTGTGAACGCAGCATCAGGAGCATGTTGCCTGAGTGGCTACAACTTTTCACAAGTTGTCCTGAGGACTTGTCCGAAGCCTCTAACCCTTTCCTGGGGTATGACCAGGCCTTGGGAGGCCCACGGATCCTCCAAATAATCTCTAGGAGACACAAGACCAAGATTCCAGGCCGTGCTCCAGTGGTTACGGTTCCAGTGCCGGCCCACACAGCCATGTTTCCGGCTCCAGAACCGGCCAATACAGCCATGGTTCCGGCCCCAGTTCTGGCCCCAGCAGCCATGATTCCAGCCTCAGTCCTGGCCCCAGCAGCCATGGTTCCAGCCTCAGTTCTGGCCCCAGCAGCCATGGTTCCGGCTCCAGAACCGGCCCACAAAGCCATGGATCCGTGCACCAGTATACCGGCCCACAAAGCTATGCTTCCGTGCTCCATTACCTGGCTTTCACAGCCAGGGTCCAGGCTTCTGTTCCGTGCCCAACAGCCATGGTTCCGGCTCCAGAACCAGCCCCAGCAGCCATGGTTTCGGCTCCAGTACTGGCTCTCCGGCCGACGCCAGCTCCCCGTGTCCTGTCGGCATACCGGCCGACTCCAGCCCCTCGTCTCCTGTTGGCTCTCCGGCCGACGCCAGCTCCCCGTGTCCTGTCGGCGTACCGGCCGACGCCAGCTCCCCGTGTCCTGTCGGCATTCCGGCCGACTCCAGCCACCCGTGTTCTGTCGGCGAACCGACCGTCTCAGGTCCCCTCTCGAGTCTCTTCTCGAGTCCCCTCTCGAGTTCCCGCTCAAGTTCCCTCTCGAGTCCCCTCTCAAGTCTCCTTTCAAGTCACCTCTCAAGTTCCATTTCAAGCCACCTCTCGAGTTCCCTCTCAAGCCTCCTTTCAAGTCACCTCTCGAGTTCCCACTCAAGTCACCTCTCGAGTTCCCTCTCTCAAGCCCCCTCTCGAGTCTCCTCTCGAGTTCCCTCTCGAGTTCCCTCCAGTGACAGAGCCAGGACATTTTCAGTTGGGTGGCCAGGGTGTAACCAGTGATCATTTTGGGGTGGCATTGAACTCACTATTATATGAACATAAAAATACATCTCACTCTAAAATAATGGGTTATTTAAGGCACCTACAACACACCTCTACATTATTTGGGATTAAGTGGTGGAATAGATCAAATAATATTCAGTATATCTAACCATTTTTTTCGTATTCCCACAGGCAAAGTAACAACTAAGCTTACATTATATAAATGTAGTGCAATATACAGACTGTTTAGCTTATGGTGATCAGCAGCACTATGAGCTCATTCTCTCAGTGTACCATCAGGAATACAGAGACACACACACACACACACACACACACACACACACACACACACACACACACACACACACACACACACACACACACACACACACACACACACACACACACACACACACACATTACTTAATTACTTTAAAGTGAACCTATACGGAGCCCCCCTGGTGACATTGGTGAGAAAAATATTAATACATGGCCACGAATTAATATTATGTTCCCAAGCATTATTAATGTGTGGCCACAAATTAATAATGTGTGGCCACTAATTAGTTATTATGTTCCCACGCATTAGTTATTATGTTCCCACGCATTAGTAATTTGTGGGAACACAATAATTATTACGCAATAACTACATCCAGATAGTCTACAGAAACTGATGACTGAGTGACAACACTAGCTAAACTCTGTACCTAGGCCACGGCTATTATCGAGGAGCATGGATCATTTTGATTTGATTTTATTTTATTTTCATTTGGGTATGAATTATAATGATATTCTGCAATTCCTTGCAGTTAAGCACAGTGTCATCATTAGCAAAAGGCACTTGATTCGGCTGCTGAAAATGCACGGTTTGAAACGTAAACAATATGCGGACATTGGTCAAGTCGTCGACTTCATTAAGCAGGAGCTAGAAGGACCGGGGAGACTTCATGGCTACAGGTGGATGCATGCAAAATGCCTGCAGAATGGGATCAATGCAAAAAAGGAAGATGTTTGTTTAATCCTTGCAAATCTGGATCCAAACTTCTCAGCTATGCGTCGAGCCCGGAGACTAATCCGCAGACGGTATTTTGCGCAAGGGCCAAACTACATTTGGCATGTTGATTCCTATGACAAATTAAAGCCCTATGGCATTTGCATAAATGGATGCATAGATGGGTTTTGATCCCTCCCAAGGCAAAGTATCCTCAAGATCAACATAATGACTAAATGACTGGCCAAAGGTTACTTCATCATCAGTGTAGGTGTTGCGCTGCATTGCTGCATCATGGGCTTCAGGCAAAGCATGTGATACTCCTGTACCTTGGTCTTCTTCTTCCTCAATCCTAAATATTTCTGTTGTCATTTCTAGAGTTCCTTGGTCTTGTCTTCTTCCTTCCTCATTGTTGTCACTGATGAACTCCACATTTGATGATTCTTCATACGTCAGTAGCTCTGCATGTGGAATTAAGAGGTTTATCACATCAGCGTCCGACATTGAAGATAAGTCGATTATGACTTCTGGTTCTGATGCTTGACTTTGTTTGACATCCTGTGAAGGGTTTCTTATGACCTCTGAGGGTGTTCCTGGTGAAGTATCAGTAAAGCTGTCCGCCTCTTGAACATTGCCCTTGGTGCAAAGTTACAATCTGAGTAATTTAACTTTGTTTTTTTTAATACAGATCCTCAACTGTACAATCTGGGTCAATCTCGTTTTGTGCAAAGTCACGGATCCTGCGGACATGGTCTGTCAATTTTAAAGACTTGCAGAGACCATTTAGGAAAAAAAGGGACTCAGCCATTTCTTGGATTTCTCCGAGTTTTGTCTGCCTGTCCACCTTTTGCAGTTCGCACCTGTTTGAAAGCATTGTCGTCTTCACTGAAATTAATCCACCCAATTTCTAATCTCTTTGCCTGTCTCTTTGCATTTTTGTTTCCTTTTAATTTATCCCAATTCAGCTGTCTTTTAACTTTCTCGCTGTCTGGAGCTCAACACTTTGCCCTTATTCTTTCCAGTTGACCTCGTTTAGATGCTACTGAATCTCCACAATGACTGTTGCGGCAGAAGGCTACAGCTGCCAATCTGCCTCCGTAATGTGGGATGTACTTTGCCAGATCTTCTTCAGACATCAGTGCAATTACTGACGGATCAATCTGCAAATGTAAACAAAAGTAACAACATGTTAACAGGATCATACTTAAATTGTCATGGGTCACAAACTACGTAAATTATTTAGCAAATTTACATATTTATACCTAATTGAGAAACCAACATTTTTGCTTTCTATTTCAAGACAGTTACAGGCCAAATAAATAAATAAAACACAAATATGTATGCACTGTTTCTGTGTATATATATATACATGTGTGTGTGCACGCGCGCGCGCGTGCGTGCGTGCGTGCGTGTGTGTGTGTGTGTGTGAGACAGGTGTGAAACATTAGCGGCGGTCATATTCTGTACCGTTATGCGGTACTGTATCTGTTGATAAGTCTAAATAAGAGGCATTGTAGTGTAGGCTATGGCATGAGAATGTAATACTCTTTCACTGTATATGCTGAAGTAGATTTTTCATTGTGTAGATCAGGGGTATTCAACTAAAATTCAACGAGGTCCAGTTAGAGAAAATGTCCCCATGTGAAGGTTCGGAGCTTCAACATTTCTAAGTTGCTTTATGAATTAGTGTGATATGTTTTGAAGTAGCCTACAGCTTTATCAACGTCTGCATGTTATCAACAACTGACTGCCAATCAAATTAAGAAAGTACAATTCGAAAACAACAATATCTATTGTCTATTAACATTGAACTATACAGATGTACAGTAAAATACTGTGGATATGTGTAATGTTCCTCTCGGGCTGCATTTAAAAATAAAATAGAGAAAATAAATAGAATAGCTTTTCAAAATGTGTGCATCTTAAAAGTGCTTCATTTTAGATAAATAAAATAAAGCGTAGCAGCAGCTTGAGTTTTTCTTTTTCTTTGTTAACCGTTTCACATCATGACTTAACTGTTTCAGACGATTATAGAACAATATCAGTCTTTACACATCATAACAATTGAACAGTTTTAAAGTTTCTCTTTCTTTCCCTCTTATATTGCAGTCCCTCACTCACTTTTTTGTATTCAGTTCGAGAATTGAGCTTGAGCTTGTCCTGCCAGGAGTTTGTAAATCTGAGCTGAAATGGTGTCAGGGCCATTCTCATACACATGCAGGTGCTCATTGGTTACAGTGACGCAAACACAGGTATGGTGAAAAAAGAGAGAAATATTTGAAGCAGAAAAAAAACAGCGTAATATACCATCTGATAAAGGCCTGTGCTATAATGCTTCAATGAACTGGCTATTCTTTGTAATATACTCAGATCAATAGGAGACAGAGATGTTAAGTTATAAATCAAGGGTTTTTATTATTATTTACAGCAGGGGTGGGGAACCTTTTTCCTTTAAATTTTTACAACATCCTCTGAGGGTCGTACAAATGATTGAACTCAACCTTAGCTTGAAAAAACTAAAATCACAGCCCATTCATTTCGCCTTTCTTTCATGCTGTGCAAAGAAAAAGCAACCTGTGTGCAAATGTAGTATCCTATCCATGTGAACATGATTTAAGTGTGGGGGAGAACCTCACCTCCTCTAGGGGGGTCCGGGGGTATGCTCCCCCGGGAAGATTTGTTTTTAAATATTGAAGTTAAATGCATCAATCTGGTGCACTTTGAGAGCAACATGAGGAGATCGATACATCTTTCAACACCCATATGAAACAGAACTGTAAGCAGATTTTTCTTTTTGGATATTTTACAAATCACTCCCCTTTTAAACTCTATTCTTGTTATTTTTAACAACTTTTTTGTTACTGTCATATAGTATTTTATAGGCCTACCTGTTTTTCATTTAGTCTCATTAATAACTATAATGATCATATCAAGGTGTGCCTTAATCTCACTGAGCTGAGGTTATTTGAGCCTCTCGGGAGAGAGCTCTCTTCCACCTGGTTGTAGAAAAGCTCTTTAAATTCGTTAGCATAGCTAGCTAACCATATGCTAATAACAACAGATCGCCACTGTGCTTACAACTAAAGACACAGCCACGCAAACACTGCGGCATGTGTACGGCGCCTTATGGGTACTGCAATATTTGAAGAGCTGGAGCGGCCTTCCGGTGCTCTCTGTCAGCACTCCTTTCAGACGAGACATATACCACGTGAAGACACGTTCCGCTCGTGTTGTGTTCAAGGAACCTGTCCTTGGCCAGGAAAAACAGGTACTCACTTGTTTAATTATTTTTGTGGTCTAGATTTATTCTTCTTTTTTGAAGTGAGAAGTTGTCCGTCAGTCGGACTGACGGACGGACTCCCCCCCCAAAACGAAAACTCTTCGGTTCTCCACGAATTACACAAGTCACCCAAATCAGCGTTAAAAAAGCGGGAGGTGCCGAAAAATCCCCTATTAATGTATTGATTATAGCTCCGGGTCCGTATAGGTCGGCTTCTGGGTCCGGATCCGGACCGCCTGTTGCCGACCCCTGTGTAGATGATATTCATGAATATTTTTCTGAAGAATACCTTGTCGTTTTGGAGTTTGTTCAGGATTTCTGCTCCAGTTCCACGATCTTGCAGAAACTGCAACAAGAGATCCTCCTGTCTCTCCATCATATAGGCTATTTTAGCACCTGTAAAGGCAGACATTTCATTAAACTCAAATAAAACTAAAAACACTTGTCCACATATTGCCTAAAGGGGATCTGCACAAGGTAACGCAGTTTAGTATTTGTTCACAACCACAGTTGAAAGTTTCACTTACAGCTTGATGCTAGTAGGTTTTCAGAAACATGAATGAATCACTATGTAATTCCAGAGGAATATAATGAGCTAAATTGGTGGTTTCAACCAGTGGCTGACCTAGATTTGTTGTTGTTATACACCTCGCTGCACTTTTGCATGTACAATTTTGCAGTGTTACAATTATGTTAGTTGCAACAGATCAAAACCCGACTTAAAATTAAATGTTTGACCTTTGGTTGCATATAGGAATTGTATTAATATTAACTGCGGTGTTGTTAGGCTTTCCCCTGAGATGAAGAGGCCTCGGGTAGGCTAATGGCAGCTGATGGAGTGTATTGCCTATCAGGGATCAGGGCGGGGAACAACCTAATAAGTAGGATGTTAGGACATGTGCTTCTAAAATACACTTTATGTTCCCACACTTTCATTTTAGTGATGCTTCCTCTGCTATGATTTGAAGTTGGTTGCAACTTAGTCACTACGGATCTCACTTATATTTAGAATGATTTTTTGAGCATTGACAGCGTATGGCCACGTATTAATATGTTTCTCACCAATGTCACCAGGGGGGCTCCGTAGACCTATCATGCTATATTTGAATAATATAGTGTAGGACCATACCTATATAAGGCATATTTTTACTTTTTATTTTTCAAAATACCTAACAGATCATGCATTTTAGCCATTCCTCATTTCGATCAATTTAACACTATCCACTACATGGGCTGATTCTGTGAGAACAGCACCTACTCTTCTGCCGGGGGTCCTGCCAACCCTATGTCCTGTGTCATTGGAGGCCCTGCCGACTACTGTTCTGCCGGGGATCCTGCCAAACCTATGTCCCCTGCCAACACCAGCCCTTGCTCCGTCGGGGGTCCCACTGACGCTGCCCCATGTTCCGTCCAGGGTCCCGTCCCCACCTAAGACCCCCTCCTCAAACTCTGCCTTGCCCCTGGGCCGTCCGCCCGAGACCCCCTCCTCAAACTCTGCCTTGCCCCCGGGCCGTCCTCCCGAGACCCCCTCCATGGACTCTGCCTTGCCCCCGGGCCGTCCGCCCGAGACCCCCACCATGGACTCTGCCTTGCCCCCGGGCCGTCCGCCCGAGAACCCCTCAATGAACTATGCCTTTCCTGGGCTGTTGATCCAGACCTGTCCTCCGGAGCCCCTCCACCCACCCAGTTTGAAATGTTTGACTTTTTGTAGGGACGTCTGGAATCCGGCCCTTGAGGGGGGGGGGGGGGGGGGGGGGGGGGTTATGTCAGGGTTTGAGTTTTTGTGTGTCTAGTTTTGGGGTTATTTTGCTGTTCTTTCCTCCCTGTCGTTAGTTTCCCTGGTGTGTCTAATTGTCTGATTGTGTTCACCTGTTGCCCTTGTGTTTCTCCTCCCCTGCCCGGCTTTTTCTCGTCTCGTGATTACCCCTCCCTGTATTTAGTCTTGTCTCTTCCTGTGTTCAGTGTTGGTTCATTATCTGTCGTTCATGTCTCCCTTCATGTTTGTCACAGTCCCTTTTAGTTTGGATGCTACCTCGTGCCTTGTACCTGTTCGTGGATTTGTGTTTCTTTCAGCTTTTGTGAATAAAGTTCGCCTTTTGTTCCAATTTGAAACCTGCTTCCCTCCTCATTCTACATTTGGGTCCTATTTTTCCCTAACCCTGACAGTCTATTGTGCCTTAAGCTGTAGAAATCCTTACTTCACACCTTCTGCATGTCTCAAAGTACACTCAAATAATATCATGTGACTATTGGGAACTATTGCCTGAAAGCCAGTCTCTGTCTATCCATGCTCCCAATCAATCAATAAATTCAATTCAATAGCGCAAGTTATTGCCATGTGCCATATATTGCTGTCCTTGTACTGTTACAGGTTTAATATATTCTGAACATCCTTGAAGTTTCACCAGGGGACCCCTCCCCCTGTCATTCTTCATGTAAAGAGGAAGGGACAGGTGAAAGGGTGAGGCCGATAACTTGAAGGCCATCATGCCTTCCACCTTTTCCTCCAACAGCAGGTGATGAATCTCTCCCATATATATTTCCCTGTTTTTCACCCAGGGTTATATGACCATGTGCATGTTTTATGTATTATTCGGTTCTCGAAGTTCCATCACTTAGACCTTGGTCACCACGAGGAGACCAGATTAATGGCCCCCCCTGAAACCAAAGCTTTCACACATTTGTCCATTGATCTCATGAGCTGTCAGGGGGTCAAGTGTGTCATCAATTATTAATATTCAATGAGTTGCAAATACTGTATATGTAGAGATTAAGATATGTTGTAAGTGTAGTCGTAAGTACGTTTTTGACTTCTGTCCAATCATTCAACATTTAACCACAAAGCCAGTAAAGCTTGCTGGGACATCAGCATGGCCATGCATTATGCAACATTTCGACAACCACAATCTTTAGGTTGACACAATTCATCTATTTAAAAAAGCGTTTCAACTAGTCGCAAGGTAACCTTGCCCTCCCAATCTGTGTGATGGATTTCAGTGCAAAGCCTCAGAAATTACTCATCCACAATTTATTTCCCAAGCACAAGAGGCTTGGAAGAGCATGTACTATGTCATCAGCCGTATAATCTACTGCCCTTGACTTGGAAAGGTGAAGATCTATCTATTTGGCTACAATTGATGTAGCATTTAGTCACCATTACTTCTAAATTGACAATAATGTGTTGACCAAACACTTATCTTCACCCTATATTTGCAATAACTCTGAACGATGGACCACTCCTCTATTCCAGCCTGAGCAGCAGGGGCTACATCTGTTTATGAATTATAGGTTTTAAATTTGATAACACCAATGTGTTTCCTATTGTAGATTGTGTTCGTTGTTCTCGATTCCAGGAGGAAGTTAAAAAGAGACAATGTAGTCCTGGAAAAGTTTCTCCTCATATTTTCATTCATGACTTTTTATTTGATACATTCTAAAAGGCTGAAAGCATAATTTACATGTGGCCGGAAGTGACGTAATGTAAAAACGTAACATTATCCATATGCTAATGCTAACCGTAAATTAAGAATTTTCAGAATAAAACAGTTTTAATTATACAGTATATTTAATCTAAATTACGCCATATAAACATTGATTTTAATTTCTTACCCCTCGATTCCACCGGTCTGCGTCGCGTTACGGCTGCACCGCGGTTTTGGTCCGGCCTCCTCCGGCATCATACCCTACCGGGCGGGTTTCAGAAGCATTTCAGAAGCGGAGCGTCTTGCCTGCCGGCTCGCAGTTTTTGTTGATTTGGGCATATTTCCTGGACAGGCTGCTTTGTACAGACAAAGTTAATAATACTTGTAATATTCCAGTTATAAACGAGATGAATCAAAGATGTATTGCTGTATTTTAGTGGTAAAAAAATGCATTCATCATCATAATTATTCTATAATTTACACAGTGCCTGTAAACCGGAGGAGAACGCTGGCATTTCTCCTCCTACTTGAAAGACTAAGGAGGGATAGGGTCTGCAAAATTAGTTTATTTTGGGGATAGGCCGGAAGGATGCTCTGACCGGTCCACTTCCTGCCCGGCGCCTCTGCAACGCCTCGCGTCGAAAAATAGACTTGAATCCTATTTTGAGCGGAGCCCAGCGCCGAGACGCTACTGGGACGCTTCTCAGCCGTAACGCGGCACGTCTGGTGGAATAGCACCCATTGACTAGAGTGGCCGCGATCTTTGCGAACGACGCGGCGTAGCTGTAATGCGGCCGTAACGGGCCGTAACACGACGCAGTGGTGGACGGACCCGGTGGAATCGAGAGGTTACACCCTCCCCTCCCTATGAGCCCACTGTGCTCTGATTGGTCAGCTCGCCCACTCTGTTCTGATTAGTCAAGCACCGAGCTGAACATCAGTGTTTATGTTTTACAATGGCGTTTGTTAGCAACCAGAAAATGACACCAGTAATGACAAACAGATGAGAATGCTGGGTGGGGTCTGGGTGCCGTGTTGGCGGGACGTTGCGGGGCTCGCTGCTCCGCCCTTTGAGGCTCGAGGACCGGACAGTGGCCGTTTCCCCATGTCGAGTATACCTGCTGCAGAGCCACTATTTCAAGTATACTACGTCATCGAGTGGCGCCGAATGCTGGGCATTTAACACACATTTAAACAGTCCTTCGGCGCCATTCGATGACAGTATACTTGAAATAGTGGCTCTGCAGCAGGTATACTCGACATGGAGAAACGGCCAGTGTGAGCTGGATTACTGGTGTCGTTTCCTGGTTGCTACGTGGGTTCTGCGAGACAGCGAGACACCGCAGAGCACAAACACACCGCGGCTGAGAAAAGATAAGGCTGAGTGAGTGAGTGTGTGTGTGTGTGTGTGTGTGTGTGTGTGTGTGTGTGTGTGTGTGTGTGTGTGTGTGTGTGTGTGTGTGTGTGTGTGTGTGTGTGTGTGTGTGTGTGTGTGTGTGTGTGTGTGTGTGTGTGTGTGTGTGTGTGTGTGTGTGTGTGTGTGTGTGTGTGTGTGTGTGTGTGTGTGTGTGTGTGTGTGTGTGTGTGTGTGTGTGAGAGACAGGTGTGAAACATTAGCGGCGGTGTGCGGAGCTCCGCGGTGAAAAGATAAGGCTGAGTGAGTGTGTGTATGTGTGTGCATTAAATGTGTGAGTTAATGTCAATCTTTCCCGGAAGAAAAAAATGGAAAAAGACAAATCTACAACGAGGCGTGCTGGGGCAGCATAGACACGTATTTTCTGTGTTAGAGTTGTTCTCGCTACTGGGTGTACTTTGAGGGTTTGTGAGTTTGCAGACCGTTTACATGCAGAAAAAGCTACATAACACACAAGGGGACGGGCAATAACCAGAAAAGCATATGATGGGACCTTTAATGCACACCATGCGTAGCATTTTGAGCTGTTGCAGTATTGATTATCTTTACTGCAGTAAGTCCACACATTCCCTCATTTAGCTGTCCGTCACACCTGCTAGTTATTGGCTACGAGTAAAAAAAACACTACTATTAAACATGTTCAATTCATTATAAACCCACTGCTTGGCTTGCTCTGGGAACTAAAATAAATATTACTCAGTCAAGATGTTCTCCTGCAAACCCTCTGGTACGTTTTCATATGAGAAATAATTTTGAAGCATCTGAATATAGATGCTAGAATTACACTTTACCTAACACATCTTATAGGCCTACATGTTAGCATTTGAGGTCTTCTTGAAAAGTTAAAAACCTCATGATATCAAAGCGTTGTTACGTCTGGCTTAACACAAGCTCCGTGCAACCTCATTAGACAGATGCGGATGCCAGGGGGGACTGTGGTATCTGGGGTAAACTGTTAGTGGCATTCCTGCTTTACTTTCATAGGAACAGATGTCACAGACTGCCTTTTCATTCCACCTGAGATTTCCATCCTTTCATTTTTCCCGTGTGTTCATATTAAATAGTTTTTGTGCCGAGTGTTCCCAGACTCTGGCGCTGTGATGACTGGAATCACCTCAGTGCAAGGCAGAATGAAATGTCACAATACAAATTCAAATACATTGCAAATACATGGATGCATGTTGCAACCATGTCATTAGCTGAGAAAGTACTGAAAGAGCTAAGTATTCTGGCCTAGTAATGTGACCCTATAATGATACCCTATGCATGTCATTCACTTTGCATAGCTGAAGGGGCTTTGGCTCATTAAAATAACTTGGCTTCTTATTTTTTTTTAAAGACAGAAATTGTAATCAGAGACATAAGAAGGTGATCATTATTGTTACCCACAGACGCAACCCATTAACCTGTTTAGCCCTGAGCCTGTTTTTCAGGTCTCAGGTTCGAAAATGACATTCCCAGAACAAATGACCATATCTTCCCTTCTAAAGGGGTTGAATTAATAATCTTTTTTCTCAAAGTAATGATTAACCTGTGAGTTGGATGTAGAAAAGTCAAAATCAATATAGATGTTTTTTATTTTAAAGAAAATTCAGATTGAACATTTAAATAACTGTAAATTATAGTGTCCGTCCAACAATTATTTTTTACTTATAGTGAAAACTACCCTTGGATGATGTTAAGGTAGACTAAAAGCTTTAGGAATCCAAAGTACAACATATAATAAGTACCCTGTATTAAGATTGATGCAAAAACAAGTGAAGTTTGACCTTTTTAGAGAGGTTTAGCAAAAGAAACTCCACCTCTGAGGTGTTTTGGGTGGAAATGGGGGTTTTACCGTTTCTCTGGAACCCATTGTTCAATTTTGGTGATTGACATCTCTTTCTGACCGTTAGAGCCAATAGAATTGAAGGGGAATCTCCCCACTCACACACATGGTAAAACAAAAAGGTGGGGGCTTCGCACACGCAGTTTTGCACCAGAGTGAAGCTGTCTCTAAGTCTGACATCTGAAAACCGAAAAGCAGGTTTATTGCTCATGGCTTATCAGAAATCATTTCAAAGGGACACACATTGGATTAACCTATGGATTAACTTCAGCAGCGTTTTTATCGTTTTAATGCCATTGAAGACCACTTTTGACCAGACAACGACACAGGTGAGCCATGTTAGCGTTTTTAGCCTCCTAGCGCCATATGTTTTGATGTCTGTTCTTGTTATTATGTCTGAGAGTTCGTATAATTGAGTGATAATGAAGGGTACCCCTCGATTCTGTGTCACCTCACGATGTGAAACGATGGGTTGGATGTGCAGCAAAGATAAATAATAAGGTTTTGTGAGTGAATTTCGGTGCAGTCATCTGTTAGCATTTTTCGCTCATTGCTAATTCAGAGGCTCAGCGTTAGCATTGTGGGGTTTTAAAAACATTTTTTTTTAAAAGGTCAGTTAGATGAGTTTCTTCCCATTACATGGATATAAAACATTTATAGTTTATTAAATGAACATGCTCTCAGACACTGTTTCCTGCAAGAGTTTGCAGGAGGGCCACAGTACCGGGGTCTCTCGGGCTTAACAGGTTAAGGTCAAAATATAATATTTGTGACTCTGAAAGAGTCTGTGCCTCACCAGCCATGAACCTCACTGCATGTCACTGATACATACATACATACATACATTTTTACATAGTCCTCCTCAGTCTCAAATGCTTACATTGTTTATGGAGGCATTCAAATTTAAGACTGGTAAATTAACACTGAAAACTCCTGTTTTTTTTTGCATTAAGTCACACTGGGATGTTTGCTGGAATTGATTGCATGGGGCACAGCCCTACCTAGAGAAAATTCCACCAGCCGCCACTGTGTGCGACTACTGAGCATTTAGAACAATTCTCTTGGATCCACAGTGTGAAATTTACATAGTCTATCTGTGGAAGTACATGGGAGTCAGGAGAGATTAGTATCTCATGAATGCAGATTGATTGTCTAGCTGCATTAGTGCTGTGATGGACAGGTGAATTCTCAAGGGTCTCCTCTTGCCTTCTGCTAAAAGCATGCTGGGATATGGCCTGGGTCTCATAAGTGTTAAAAGAAGCAATCCAATAAAGAAAATAAAGACATTATGAAGACATTATGTAGTTTCCGGAAATTAAACGCAATACTATTGATGCAAAGGGATTTCAGCGTATGTGTGTAATGGCATTGAGTGACGGATGATTGTTGATGATGGAGGATGGTTGCAGAGAAACTATAATTATTTTCACGCCTTTTCACAGTCTGCACCGCCTGCATTTGGGGACTGTCTGCTCCACATTTGTTATGGGCTGTAATTAGGACACTGTTTATGTTTGTTTATATATGTATGCCAGATTTAGTGAATGGTGTCCATAAATGCTTCCTAAACATGTACAGTCATATCTATGAATAACATATGGAAATTTCCATATGTGAATATTGCCTCACTGAAATTTGACTGATTGAGTGCAGATACATAATAACATGACTCACAGCATGAATTACTTTTTCAGAGTAAGCCAAAAGAGATACTTGGAGTTGTTTTTGTTTTTCAACGTGACTACAAATGTTCAAAGTATACCTACAATAGTTGGTTAAAAAGACATAAATATGTTCAAAGCAAATTTGAAAAATAAATGTGTCATTGCCGAGCCTCTGCTTTAATAAGGTAGTATGCTCTTTGTGTCTCTCTGAGCATGTGTGAACAATCAGTGCCAAGAAGGGAGTGCAACACATTCCCAGAGGCAATAGTCCATATGTCTGGGAAGTATGACTAATAGCCCTAACGTTTATGGAATAAAAGTATTATCTTAGGGAACTTAGCCTCTGAAATAATTATGGAGCCTGTTCTACAACGCCAGCTCCTCATTCTGTAAAAGGATGTGGATTTGTGTATCAATAAATAAGAGTTCCACACAACACTAGCAACAACTTATTATGAAATTATGAAGATGGATGACCACTGAATGAAATGACTTCTGCCGATAAAAGCAATTCAATAATGGTTTAGAGACTGGAGACATTTCACTCAGTGGTAATTTTAGATATCATGTTACATTTACGACTTTTAATCGAGGCTAGTTGTATGTGTTGAATCTTGAGATTCAAACCCAATGACCTTCAAAGCTCATTGAAAGAATCAAGGTCATTTTAATTTAACTTGGTTAAATGTTGCTCTTAAAGCACCCTTAGGGCAGAGGACACAACACAAAATACATTTACACAAACTCTATATTGCTTTTGTGAATGTCTTATAAATGAGCGTAACATTATTTTTGCAGCACATCTCTTTATATAACTCGCTAAAGCGGGATCAAGAACGTGATCTAGATTAAATAACTTTGAACTCTGAATAATGGATTGTCTTACATATACTCTGTTTCATGGTAATGCAGCATCCCTGGTTCTAGTGTCTCAGGCATTATAACAGTATGTATAAATGCAATTAAAAGTGCTTTAAGGGGAGGTTAAACTAAATTCTTTAAAATAATTTTAAATGAAGCTCAGCACAAGTTCAACCAGGAAGACCTTCTTTACTCATTCATTTACTATTTCCATGTTACTACTCTCTCTCCTCTCAATAAGTGATCTGGGACGTCACTCCCCAGCTTAACCAATCACTTCACTCTATTCTCACAAGCCTATCATAGCGCCCCGCCAAACCTTTTAAATCTGCTCTCCCCTCTGAAAGTTGTCATTTCAGGTGAATCGAAGCAACCCTCCTCCACCTCTTTTCCCCCTCCTGTCCCTCTGAATCCAGGATCAAGCTAAGCCATTCCCCTTCTGACCGAACCCAACTATCCATTCACCACCACCAGTTTCTAGACCCCGGGGGATTTCATCGGATCGGTTCTCCACTCCCGGATGATACTCCTGCACAACGGGGCCTAATCGCCAAAACTCCATTACATTCATTTGTGTATTCCTGGCAATAAATATGTATTTTTACATCATTACATTACATGTTAGACGCTTTTATCCAAAGCGACTTACATACTCAATACTGTGGGCAATCCCCACAGGAACAAATTGGGGTGAAGTGTCTTGCCCAGGGACACAACGAGATGCTGACTGCAGTGGGGTTTGAACCTGTGCTCCCCTGATCCAAATACCAATGCACTATCCACTGCGCCACACGCCTCCCTTCATCATCAAAACCGTCTCTCCTGATTGAAATGCTCAAATGCAGTGCTCTGCAGGGATCAAAGCACGTATATATGCGTCTCCCTGCTTCCACCGTCTACACGGTGAGTAGAGTAAGAACTAAGATATATGTGGGGAAGCGTGTGGCGCAGTGGTTAGAACCTTGGTTTTGGGATCAGGGGGTCACAGGTTCAAACCCCACTGCAGTCAGCATGTCGTTGTGTCCCTGGGCAAGACATTTCACCCCAAATTGCTCCTGTGGGGATTGTCCACAGCACTGAGTATGTAAGTCGCTTTGGATAAAAGCGTCTAACAAATAACATGTAATGTAATGTATAGGTGAAGAGGCACAGCGTGCCTACATCAATGCACTCGTAGTGGATTATTTTATCAACTATAAGCTTTATCAAAAAGGAAGGTCTTAAGCGTACTCTTAAAAATGGATAGGCTGTCTGCCGCCCAAATTGTCTGGCTCCCATTGTACTTTTAGAGACTCTAGGAACAACCAACAACCGTGCATTCTTGGAACGCAATGCCCTAGTAGGACAGTAGGGTATAATGAGTTCTTTAAGGTAAGATGGCGCCTGCCCATTAAGGGCTTTGTAGGCGAGAAGAAGAATTTTAAATTATATCCTGTGTTCTATAGGGAGCCAGTGTAAGGCAGCCAGAACAGGAGTAATGTGGTCCCTTTTCCTAACTCTTGTTAGTACACGAGCTGCAGCAATTTGAATCAGCTGAAGCGACTTAACTGACTTCTTGGTACACCCTGATAATAAAGAGTTACAATAATCCAGCCTTGAAGTAACAAATGCATGGACTAGTTTCTCTGCATTGTTTTGAGGCAAGATATGCCTGATTTTTGCAATGTTACGTAGATGGAAGAAGGCGAATCCTTGAGATTGATTTTATGTGGGCGTTAAAAGATAAATCCTGATCAAATATAACAGCAAGATTCATTAGTCTCACTGGAGGCCAAAATAATGCCATCCGTAGTTAATATATCTTTAGATAGTTTGTGTTACGCTCTCCGGGAGCTTACAGGATTGAACTCACAATGCTGAACACCAGGACGAGGAGACAGAGTTTATGTGGTAAAAAAGGTTTATTAACCCAAAAAAGCCTTAAGGAGACAAAAAGAGGGATAAAATGTCCACTTAATCCAGGGCCAGGGTTTATCACCAGCGGAGGTGCGGAGAAGCACGGAGGTACGCTGGCGAGATGAGCCGAGGATTCTGAGCTGGCGAGAGTTACCCGGTTGGAGCTGGTGTGCGGGAAGTAGGGTGCTGCAGCACCCCCTGTTGGCGAGTGGTGTACATTTTAAAAACTGAGTGACCACCTAAATACAAATGATTAAATTACATAAAATAGTTATGATTTTACTAAAATTAGCTGTATACAGTAGCATATAATAGTCATAGTATATATTTGTATTGAATTTATTTTCCAAATAAATAAAATCAGAGTCATCTAGGTCGTAGGTCATGGGAGAGTGACGTAATTGACGCGACACACACACTGCAGAGTGACAACTTTCTAGAATGGCGCAAAAAAGGATTTGGGATTTTTTTTCTCCAACAAACAACCCAATAAAAAGAGTGGACCACCAGCTACTCCTCAGCTCACCACCTCTACAACTAGAGTAATATGACACAGAAGAGACTGACACATCTGACTTTGATGCATGTCCAAAGTAACATTTTGGACAATGTGGATTAACTGCTCTAATGAGGGTCTTCATTAGTGCCACCCCAGAGAGGAAGGCTACATTTAGAGTTTTGTGAAGCCCCAACACAAGGTAAGACGATATTTTCCTTTAATGCTGCTGCCGCTGTGCAGTGTTTTGCCTTGTCAATCAGTTAAAATTGAATTCATAGTTTTATTAATATTGTAAATAATATTTTCTGACTATTCATAATGTTATGTAGGTTTGTAAGACCCATAGTTAGCATGTGGGCATGTGCAGCTGTTGCTAAGTGATGTAGGTCTATAATGGTTTATTAAGCCTAACAGTTAAGGCGAGACACCCCAGGTGAATACGGTACTTTTTTTTTACTTCAAGATATCAGCTAGAAATGTATCCAGTTAACTACCTAAAATAAGGCAATTGTTTCTTGTATTACAAGTTTTCTGAATATGCAAATTATCCATTATCTAATTAAATATGCGCATATTTGGATAAAGCCAGGTTCAAAATTCTTGTTTCATTTTGTAGTCATATTAGCATCTTAAGCTTTTACAGAAGGGATTTTGGATATCTCTTTTAACACTCCATAAATCAGAAAATACTGTCAACAGCCCTAAAATATCAATTTTCGCCATGTTTTTTTTTTTTTTTTAGGTATAACATCTTATATCATTCAGGCTATGAATGACATATGAACAAACCCTTCTGTAAAAGCCTTCATAATATTGATAGGAATATAACTGGAAGGTTTGGTGTATGTAAGTGCAAATGAAGTGGACATTTCGGACTCAGAGTAGGAGAAAAAACTCATTTTGAGAAAACGACCTTTAAAGATTGCAGTGTGGCTCTAGCTAAACCCTCCTGTTCTTTGGATGACAGCTTGCGCCTCGACGCACTCCGTGAAGGTATTTCATGTTCGGGGTCATTTGTTTTTTGTATAACCTTGCTTCGTGCAAGTGACAATTGTTGTTGTCTTCTCTGTGAACTGTGTGTTTCGCCATTCTTTTGCCCTTTTGAGATTTAAATTTCTAGCGGAAAGATAACCAGGAAGTGTTTTAGCACACCACGTGACACATCTGAACGAATCACGTTGTCAGAAGTTGACACCAGCCAATGAGATTTTGTTTCTTGGTTTAAGACCCCTTTGTACTTTCACGATTGGTTGCTCCTTACAAAGGAAATGACCATATTTGGATCCAATGAGATTGTGCAGGAGAGACGGAGCTTTCCAACGATTATCTCTGTTGACATGGTGCAAACAGTTGTCGCGGTACTTTATGTTATGTTAGAATGCTAACTTTTGGTGAATTTAGGAGAAATATACAGACGCAAATAGACAAACTATAGTAAAATAAACACTTAAATATGTATTTCGTACGTTTTCCTTCCAAAAGCCTGAAAGAAAACATATTATGGAATCAAAATAGCACAAAATCTCAAAATTTACCAGTGCATGAAAAACAATGTTTTTGCCTGCCGTGTCTCGCCTTTAACAAACAATTTATGCGGCTCATATCGCTGACAGCCGGGCCGGCCCTTTTTTCTTTTTTAAGCGGCCCCCCTCCCCACTTTTGGCAGCACCCCCTGAGAAAAATGACTTCCCGTGGCTATGAGGTCATCCACATTTTTAAGTCCTTGAAGGAGTCTTGAATTGTATTTAGATGATTGGATTCATCAGGCTTGGTGGATAAATATAGTTGAGTATCATTCGGAACAATGGACATTTACAGAATGATTCCTTATAATATTGCCTAACAGAAGAATATGTGAACAAATTAGGTCCAAGCACTGTGCCCTGTGGCACTCTACGGCTCACTTTGGTTTGCATGGAAGATTCATCGCTGACACACACAAACTGAGACCGTTCAGATAGATAGGACCTAAACCAGCCTAAAGCAGTTCCCTTTATGCCAACTAAGTGCTCTAGTCTTTGCAATAGGATACCATGGTCGATAGTATCAAATGCAACACTGAGATTGAGCAAGACAAGAATAGAGACAAGTCCTTTGTCTGAATGAGAAGGTCATTTGTGACTTTAACCAGAGCTGTCTCTGTGCTATGATGTGTTCTAAAGCAAGACTGAGAATCTTCAAATAAATCATTGTTTTTTAAGTAATCACACAACGGTTTTGCGACTGCTTTTTCATGAATTTTTGAGAGGAACGTGTTGTGTCTCGTCAAATGTGTTAGTTATGTTTATGTATTTTGCCATGTCTTGTTTTCCATTTTAAGTCAAGGGTCCTTTTTAATCATAAAAGATGCCCAAGGACTGACTCTCTGCACTGGTTGCTATCGCCTCCAATGTTTTCATTTCTGTTATTAATCCTGCTTTTCAAACAAGTGTCCATTGTGTGATCTTCGAGAGACGGTTTTGCATATTTATTAAATGAATTCGAATATCTCACTTTTAACGTTGGTTTTACATTTTTCCACAATCAAGCACTTTATTTAATCTTCATCAGAAAGCCACTGCTGCTGCGATTCTCTGGCCCATCTCACGTTCCATTGTCCCCTCACTTGAGAACAAGACCCAGAAATATTTGAACTCCTATTATATTTATTATATTATTATTAAGGCTGTCAAACGATTACATTTTTTTATCAGATTAATCACAGTTTAACAATTAATTAATCATGGTTAATCACCATTCGAACTATGTCCAAAATATGCCATTTCTTTATGTATATTGTTGTGGGAATGGAAAGATAAATGAAAGAAGGCGGATATATCCATTTAACATACAGTATGTAAGTAGTTATATTCATTCCGCTTCCATCACATTAGTATGCATAAAAAAGTGACAGGTCACACTTCCCCCATTATGCAAATGAGCTAAGTCCCGCCTCCCCTTTGATCGAGGTGTGAGATCTCAAGTAGGTGTGAGATCCGTCGATAGGAGGGGGGTGATGTGTATTCACAGGTGTGAAAAGCCCCCCACTGTTGCGCCTTATGGTGTGTAATAAAAAATGTTTCAATCACATTAGTATGCATAAAAAGTGACAGGTGGGCCCGCCCCACGTGTGTGTGTGTGTGTGTGTGTGTGTGTGTGTGTGTGTGTGTGTGTGTGTGTGTGTGTGTGTGTGTGTGTGTGTGTGTGTGTGTGTGTGTGTGTGTGTGTGTGTGTGTGTGTGTGTGTGTGTGTGTGTGTGTGTGTGTGTGTGTGTGTGTGTGTGTGTGTGTGTGTGTGTGTGTGTGTGTGTGTGTGTGTGTGTGTGTGTGTGTGTGTGTGTGTGTGTGTGTGTGTGTGTGTGTGTGTGTGTGTGTGTGTGTGTGTGTGTGTGTGTGTGTGTGTGTGTGTGTGTGTGTGTGTGTGTGTGTGTGGACCTTCACTCCTGAGCTATAGATGCCTGTCTTAACACCCCATGGCCCTGCAGTCGGCCAGAGGCTGTAAAAGTCCTGGAAAGCAGGCAGGCACCTCGTTTGAGAGATGACTGTGTGTGTATTAGAGAGCCTGAGGAGACACATTTTTACCGCCCATGCTTGACTGTTTATCTGTGCACTTTCAACTGTATACAATACAACACAAAAATGCCCAGTGCTGCTAAGAAATAAGTTCAGAAAGCTCTGAAAGCTCTAACAAAAGTAACTCTCCAGTTATTTCAGACAGAGTATGCGGATTCGGTCCGATCAGAACAAATAAAGCACCTTTTGCCTTCCTAGTCAAGAGTGTTGATTAAGTTAGTCTGCACACACTCCCTTACTGTCACACTTTCCTCTTACTATGGCCAGTGTCTGTAAAGGTGGGGGAGACTGTCTCCCCCCTTCCTGCCATCTCTCTCTGTTTCTGCTGATGTGTAAAATATACAAAATAACGTTTTATATACTTACTCTCTTGTTAAAAGGCGATGAAGTTTGCAGCGTAAGCCAGCCATCAGTGTTCTAGTTTTAAGGTTTTGCATACCTCAAAGTGTGTCTAAAAGTATCTTGGCAAGAGAAAAATAGCCAAAATCCACCGAGGTCATTAAAAAGAAACCGAATTCCACGTTTCACAAATGAACAGACACAAATGCAGACTTGACTACTTGGCAGTTGATTAAAGCAGATGTGTCCTTTTTCATCTCTCAAAGGTTTGGGTCCTGTTCAACACTGGGTACAGAAATATATTCAATATACAGTCATTTGTACGTAAAGATGTTTTAAGTTGTAAGAACTTAGAAATATACATTTGATTGCATTTAAAGTGGCTGTAGACAACTTATCATAATGAAGTAGTTGATTGCACAAATTTGTAATGGATGTAAAATAAAGACGACATTAGCATTTAAATTGGCTCCCTATAGGACTTGCTTTCTCTATGAAATTATGTCTGCTCTGAGTAGTGTTCTCCCTTTCACAATAAAAAGCCCAAACACAATACTTTCTGGATCACTGCAGGAAGTAATGTGCTAAAATGTAAATACAAATAGCTTACAGTAGCTCCCAATTAGTTGAAAAATTGGAAAACCGCAAGGACTGTGGAAACACCTACTGGTAAAGGATTGTGGATGCAAATTATGCAAAGAGGAAGAAAAAACATTCTATCTAAAGCTATATAACACAATCTACGTATTGACAGTATGAGTACAACAAAAACAGTATGCATGTTGATGCAAACGACGATGTTCAGTAAACGATCAATCAAAATCGAAGGATCCAATGTATTTTTAAATGGAGCAGAAATAGAACTAGTCTCCCAGTTCAAGTATCTTGAACAGGGAGTGTCATATTGGACTCGAACTTGACTTTTAAGAAACATATCAAGAAAGTATCCAATACCATGAAATTCAACTTGCAACATTTTAAACAAATTAGACCTTTTCTTAACTGTCAATGCTGCAAAGTCATACCTCCACTGTATGATTCTATCCCACATTGAATACTGTTTTACAAACTGGTCGTTTGCTTGTGCCAGACACCTGAAACCCATAGAACAGCTGTTCAAGAGAGCTATCCAGGTGTTTGACAGAAAGCCACAGTCATACCACCACTGTACCATCCTTGAAAATCACAATGTCTTGAGTTTTTGACAATTTTAAGTCTTTTAAAAGTATGTGTTTTTTAAATAATATTTACATGGGCTGGCCCCCCTCCCCTTGGGAGAATTCATCCACAGAAAACACACTGGACGCAGCACCAGGTCAGAAACCAGAGGAGACTGTGAAGTCCACCACAGACGGACCACCTTTGGACAAAATGTCCTCTCCATTAAAGGCAGCTCATTGTGGAATAGCCCCCCAACTGAGATACGGGATTTTCCCACTCTCAATAGTTTTAAAGTTCAACTTAAAGAATGGTAGAGCAACAAACAGACGTGTAATCACCGCTAAATAAATGCACTTTAACACAGGGGTATCTCCTCTTGCACTTTATGTAGCGCTTTTATCTTATCTTGCACTTTATATATCATAGCTGCTACATTGTACTGCCATGTGGTAAATGCTTGTATGCTGCTCATGCTCTTTTTGCATATCATGTATTTATTTTTGCTGTATATATATAAATGTCATGTTCTTATGCTGTATGTGACGGGACTATAGATGGAAATTAGCTCAAAGCTAAAATCCGGCTCATTTACACTTTTTTTTTAAAGTGTTCATCAATGTGCACTATGGTAGCCCTGAAGAAAATTAAACATTAAAATATCTTATTGATGTCCCCATTCCCAGTTTGTTTTGGGAATAATTGCGATATTTACTATGTTTTGGTAGCTCTTAACAAAACAGAATTTTTGTAAAAGACTGCGACTCTAAAAGGCAAGTTTGTGATTTTAACACTGTTTCGATGAAACAATACATTATACAATATTACGACTTTTTGCCATATTTTTAACACAATATACTTGTACCTTTTTTTTTTTGTGGTTGTAGGGCTTCAAGATATGTTGCATGTCATGTATAAACACGGTGTCATCTTTTCCTTGAAACTGACGTGCTGTCCGTTTTACAAAACAAGTTATTTTTCTGTTTCTTCATCCTCTGAATTTTCCTCCCCCGTCCCTCTTCCTTCAGCCAGCACAACAAGAATCAAGGTGGATCTGTGAAATGAAACACCTCTTCCCAAAGCGTGACTTCCCTATTGAGAGCATGCGTCTAGGGCAGTAGGGTCTAAACCAGGGGTGGGGAACCTCCGGCCTCGGGGCCGTATACGGCCCGCGAGACCATTTGGTACGGCCCTCGAGGTAATTTATAAACACACGCAAAAAAAAAAAAAAATTGAAGAAATATAGACCGCAAAAAAATAAAAAAAGCGAGTGCCTATTTTTCCTGGCCAAGATTAGGGTCCTTGAACACAACACGAGCCTAACGTGTCTGACAGGGGTGCAGTTTTGACAGAGAGCACCAGAAAGCCAGAACGCCGCTCCGGCACTTGAGAAATTGCAGTACCCATAAGGAGC
This sequence comes from Notothenia rossii, assembly GCF_949606895.1. Classification (NCBI taxonomy): domain Eukaryota; kingdom Metazoa; phylum Chordata; class Actinopteri; order Perciformes; family Nototheniidae; genus Notothenia; species Notothenia rossii. The sequence continues at coordinate 58,566,306 of NC_136909.1, read as the reverse complement.
CGTACACATGCCGCAGTTTTTGCGTGGCTGTGTCTTTAGTTGAAAGCCCAGTGGGCGATCTGTTCATCTGAGTAGTAAGATTCATCCCGCTTTCATCTCATTAGTATGCATAGAGGGTGACAGGTGCTGTGACAGGTCACACCTCTACCTACTTATGCTAATGAGCTAAGTCCCGCCTCCCTTTCTTCGAGGTGTGAGATCTCAAGTAGGTGTGATATCCTAAGTAGGTGTGAGATCCGTCGATAGGAGGGGGTTGATGTGTATTCACAGGTGTGAAAAGCCCCCACTGTTGCGCCTTATGGTGTATCATAAAAAATGTTTCAATCACATTAGTATGCATAAAAAGTGACAGGTGGGCCCGCCCCCAAGTCTATTAAAACAAAATGCCGCTTCCATCACATTAGTATGCATAAAAGTGACAGAAGGGCCCGCCCCAATTATGTGATGTCAGAAGACCGAGGGGGTGGAGTGAGATAAAAAAAAGAACCCCGTGCAGATAAAAAGCCAGTCATTTCCAATCATCAAGTCATCTCTCCAAAAAGAAAAAATGGCCAGGAGACGCCTCGATATGGGTTTAATCAGCGAGACGCCTGTGACAACTTACCGCCATCCGTCCGGAGCGCCAGTCAAGAAACGGATGCAGTATCTGTGCCGTGTTCAAACACCTCCGGTCGAAGATCTTGAAGAAAAATGGCTTCTGGAAAATGAACATGTTTGGGGATACGTATTCAACTATATGGCGAATGAACTGCATTTCTACAATCTGAAGAATGGAGAAACGTATGGACCCCACAGTGTTAAAGCGACGTTGACCTCAACAGATTGGGCTGTGTTAACTCTGGTGTCTTCCAGAGATCTCCACGCAACCATTGTATCGGAAGAAGTAGTGCATCAAGAAAATACTGTGAAACCAGCGGTGTACAAGATATTTGCAACAAAAAGCAAAGAAACGCAAACAAAAAGCGAGATCAGAGAAGAGTTTTCACCGTTACCCCTCAATGTGGAGGAAGAAGAAGGAAATATCCCCCCGTCGCCAGAAGTGAAAAGAGTCCTGACGAGCACCGTCTGGGAAACTAAAAGCGGACCATCTGGACGATGGTATTACCGCACAAGCCGTTTGCTGACGCAGGGGGGGAGGGGTTCTTTCTAAAACACAGTGTCCTGCCATCTCTCTCTGTTTCTGCTGATGTGTAAAATATACAAAATAACGTTTTATATACTTACTCTTGTTAAAAGGTGATGACGTTTGTAGCATAAGCCAGCCATCAGTGTTCTAGTTTTAAGGATCGAAGGATCCAATGTATTTTTAAATGGAGCAGAAATAGAACTAGTCTCCCAGTGCAAGTATCTTGAACAGGGAGTGTCATATTGGACTCGCACTTGACTTTTTAAGAAACATATCCAGAAAGTATCCAATACCATGAAATTCAACTTGCAACATTTTAAAACAAATTAGACCTTTTTCTTAACTGTCAATGCTGCAAAGTCATACCTCCACTGTATGATTCTATCCCACATTGAATACTGTTTTACAAACTGGTCATTTGCTTGTGCCACACACCTGAAACCCATAGAACAGCTGTTCAAGAGAGCTATCCAGGTGTTTGACAGAAAGCCACAGTCATACCACCACTGTACCATCCTTGAATATGCTGCTCATGCTCTTTCTGCATATCATGTATTTATTTTTCTCTGTATGTATATATATAAATGTCATGTTCTTATATGCTGTATGTGACGGGACTATAGATGGAAATGAGCTCAGAGCTAAAATCAGGCTCATTTACACTTGTAAGCATTATATTTCTTTTAAAGTGTTCATCAATGTGCACTACGGTAGCCCTGAAGAAAATTAAACATTAAAATATGTTATCGATGTCCCCATTCCCAGTTTGTTTTGGGAATAATTGCGATGTTTACTATGTTTTGGTAGCTCTTAACATGTCATGCATAAACACGGTGTCATCTCTTCCTTGAAACTGACGTGCTGCCCGTTTTACAAAACAAGTTATTTTTCTGCTTCTTCATCCTCTGAATTTTCCTCCCCCGTCCCTCTTCCTTCAGCCAGCACAACAAGAATCAAGGTGGATCTGTGAAATGAAACACCTCTTCCCAAAGCGTGACTTCCCTATTGAGAGCATGCGTCTAGGGCAGTAGGGTCTAAACCAATTGGCCAGATATACTAACATGCAGAACGTACGGTATGTTTGAAGACTAACCATTTATCCAGTTCAAGCTGTGTTTAAGATGTGACATTGCGCTCTGACTATTTCTCGTAAAATGGTGACAAACTATTACTTATTCTTAAATTTGACCTCTTGCTGCCTGGTTGAAATTGATAGATGAAAAATAACTTTAAAAAAAAAAAGACTCAAACAGTGAGGGACATTATACTGGTGAAAAAACTCTCAATTCTACAGATGACTCCCCCAATTCAACGCAATAAGTCCCTCCCTCCACTCAGCAAAGCATATAAAACTAAGGACCCCACTAAGACGACAGTTTGAAAACTAGCTATGGATCTGAGAAAAACCAAGTCTGATGTAGCCTACCCTTATTATCACCAGGATAACGTATATGGGCTTAATGAATGGATGTTACGAAGTAGGGCAGAGGATGTTCCCGAAGAAGAGCTCTCCTCTATATCATATCCATGTAAGGTCTTTAGGACAAAAGAGGACTATGATAACATGACATATGAAGAATATCTTTCTTTAAAAGATGGTATTATAGATAACCTCTATAGAAACAATATATCTCATACCACTCACCAAGATCGCAAACGACATTTAGCAGATAAGAAAAGCAAAAGTAAAGAAAACCGAAGAAAAAGAAAAAGAAAAATGAAAAGGAGAAGAAAAATGAAAAGCAAACGCAGAATGCGAATGAAAAGAAAAGGGACCATAGGATGGAAAACGAAAAAGACAAAAAGAAGGAAGGTGAAAAGAAAAAGGAACAAAGTGCAGAAATGTCAACTAACTATAGAGGATGGTGTTGTAGACCCATTACCGAATCATAATAATCTTATAGATCAGCTACCGCTAACCGACTGTTGCGAATGTGTTGAACAAATACCAAAAGCAATGGCAGAGCTTTGCTTCAATATAATGAGAGAAAAAGCACGATACTACGGAATTGCCCAAATTGGAGACAGTGCCAAAGCATGTATTAAAAGACTGTTGGAGGATCTCTATTCTAGTGTCGGTTGCCATTACATCGAAGGATATGCCAAAACGTGTGACGACATAGACAAAGCTTTTGAAAACAATTATATGGTACCTGTCCTTAAAGCTAAACAAATCCTATGACAGGTATTCAACAGACCACAAGAAGCACAAGAAGCCCCAGAAAGGATTACATTCAGAGCTAATAATGGTGAAACCGAAGAGCAAGCAAAGCAGATTATAATCGTTGCGGGTGAAAGGATAGAGAATTTGCAAGTGATGTTAATGCATTTATCTGATATAAAAAATGCATTCGTTTACTTCCAAGAGACCCCTAAACATCTACTTGGGCAATGTGAATTGAACGATAAACTGATCACTGTAAATGAAAGGCGGAGAGAAACAGCAGTGCAAATTGTTAAGTCTATTACCTTGTATGCACTACGACATTAACTTGGTAAAATGTAATATGTTTTTCTGAAAATGGGGTGAATGTTTTGTTTTCAATTAAACAACCAAAACAAATGAAAATGTGTTTTATTTTTGCTTTCATGTATAGTAATAGTATTGTAAACGAAACAGTTAAAGTGGTCCTAGAATCTTCATTTTCCGAAACATTCTGTAACATTACCGAAGAAATGAAACAAACACCAAAAGTGTACCATGTGCTCTCATTGTATGCTCTGTTTGTAGATGTAATGCATCTTTGTGTCAAAAACAGCATACACATGAATATTTTGACTGAAGTGAAAAAACTCCATGATATTTCCAGTAATCTGGGGAATTCTAGCAGGAGACGGTCCTGGGGATGTTACAATCAGTATAACTATTGAATTTGTGTGTGAAAAAATAAAAATGTAAATAGAAGATACAAAAAAAAAAAGTTTTTACATTTTAAAAACTGTTGTCTTCATTATAGCAAGGGGAGGGTAACAGGGAAGATGTATGATACAAGTGTATTGAAACGTGTGTATTATACCCCCACAGAAACACAGAAACGCGGAAGCACAGAAACACAAAAACACAGAAAAAACTCATTATAGTTATAAAAGAATAAGACACTAAAGTAAACAGGTATAAAATACTGTATGACAGTAAAACAAAGTTGTTATTAATAAAGAAGAATACAGTTAAAAAGGGAGTGATTTGTAAAATATCCATAAAGAAAAAGAAAATCTGCTTACAGTTCTGTTTCATATGGATGTTGAGAGATGTATCCATAGATCTCTTCATGTTGCTCTCAAAGTGCACCAGATTGATGCTTTTAACTTCAATATTTAAAAACCAATCTTCCCGGGGAGCATGCCCCCCGGACCCCCCTAGAGGGTGTGAGGTACCCCCCCACTTAAATCATGTCCACATTGATATGAAACTAAATACATTTGCACACATCTTGTGTCCATATCTTTCTGTTGTGGTTTTCATGCCACACCATGCACGTGCATGCATGCGCGAGTCATGGTACGATATCTGGATTAAGAGGTTGCTTTTCTTTGCACAGCATGAAAGAAAGGCCAAATGAATGGGCTCTGATTTTAGTTTTTTTAAGCAGAGGTCAATAATTTGTACGGCCCTCGGAGGATGTTGAAAAAATTGAAATGGCCCTCGGGAGGAAAAAGGTTCCCCACCCCTGGTCTAAACCAATTGGCCAGATATACTAACATGCAACATTTTGAAGACTAACCATTTATCCAGTTCAAGCTGTCTTTAGGATGTGACATTGCGCTCTGACTATCGTAAAAATCGTGACAAACTATTACTTATTCTTAAATTTGAACTCTTGCTGCTTGGTTGAAAATGATAGATGAAAAATAACTTTAAAAAAAAAGACTCAAACAGCGAGGGACATTATACTGGTGAAAAAAACTCTCAATTCGACAGATGACTCCCCCCACTCAACGCAATAAGTCCCTCCCTCCACTCAGCAAAGCATCTAAAACTAAGGACCCCACTAAGACGACAGTTTGAAAACTAGCTATGGATCTGAGAAAAACCAAGTCTCCCCCCGCGAGTTGCAGCCAGGAACAAACTCCTGGACTACCATCATCACCACCATTCTGAACACCCGAATCTTGCAGTACTACTGCTGCTTATTTTGCTCTTTGGGCCAAGACCTCTCTGTTTATGGACACAGTGAAATCAGTGTTGGTTTATATTGTGGAGAGGGTGATACATCGGTACAGAGAAGAAATATGCAACGGAGGCCGAGTCAGTCACCCCGGCCAGAGGCAACACGATTGTCTGAATGACATGCCCGATTTTTTCTTCAGAAACAATTACAACGCGTTAACGAAAAGACTCTGGCTCACCGACTTCATTACTGAGATCGACCAGACTCTTATTGATAAAGAAATGTTCACGGATGATTGGAGGATCCAAGGCGCTTCGGAGGCTTTTCTGCACAATCTCAAAAATTGTAGACGCCTCAAAGAGAGACTTGAAAAGATCCATGCCAAGTTGGATGGAGAAGAAGAAGACTAATAACCTGCGGTTGATTGAAGCCAGGGATTTTTTCTTTTTCGATCCACTGACTTTTTCTTTAAAGTAAAATAAAAATGGGGAACTACTATGCAAAACGCTCGGTATATATTGATCAGAATGTAGTCAATACCCTTTTAATAAGTGTGGTGATGAAGACGATTGAAAACAGAGTGAATAGTGATCCCCGTGTAAACAGAATGGCTGAAGTTTGTAAACTAGAAGACATTTTGGATATCGTTCGTTCTGGCAGTACTATTCCTGGTCATTGGGAAACGATTGTAAACGAAACGTTTAAAGTTGTCCTGGAATCTTCATTTTCCGAAACATTCTGTAACATTACCGAAGAAATGAAACAAACATCAAAAGTGTATTATGTGCTCTCATTGTATGCTCTGTTTGTAGATGTAATGCATCTTTGTGTCAAAAACAGCATACACATGAATATTTTGACTGAAGTGAAAAAACTCCATCATGATATTTCCAGTAATCTGGGGAATTCTAAGCTGGAGACGGTCCTGGGGATGTTACAATCAGTATAACTATTGATTTTCTGTGTGAAAAAATTAAAATGTAAAGGAAAATTTAAAAAGAAAGTGTTTTTTACATTTTAGAAACCGTTGTCTTCATTATAGCAAGGGGAGCGTGTCTGATACATGTGTATTACAGTCCTTCACATGCACTGTTGTCTTCATTATAACAAGGGGAGGGTAACAGTGAAGATGTATGATACATGTGTATTGAAACGTGCGTATTATACCCCCACAGAAACACAGAAACATGGAAACACAGAAACACAGAAGACACTGAAACCACTGAAACACTGAAAAAACACAGAAACACTGAAAGACCGACACACAGAAACACCGAAACACAGAGACACCGAACCACAGAAACACAGAAACACCGAAACACTGAAACACAGAACCACAGAGACACAGAAACACAGAAACACAGAAAACACAGAAACACAGAAACACAAAAACACTGAAACACCGACACACAGAAACACAGAAACATAGAACCACAGAAACATAGAAACACAGAAACACAGAAAACACAGAAACATAAAAACACAGAAACACAAAAACACAAAAACACTGAAACACTGAAACACCGACACACAGAAACACCGAAAACACTGAAAACACAAAAAACAGGCTTGTGTGCTAGTATGGTTTTTGAATAAACACATCAGTATTTTAAAAAGTCGATGGGAGGCTGATACTATTTGACTTATTTGATTATAATACTGATGAACGTTCAAAAGAAAGCACTTTGGCAATTTACCACATACGTTTTAAAATGCTTAATAAGCACCGTAACTTTCATGATATAATTTCTCCGTCATAATCGTTTGTGTCCGTGAACGGCCGACTGTTGTGTGACGTCAAATGCTGCGGCTGCAACGCATTGTGGGGCAGCATTTTCTCCTCTCCTTTCGGTTAGGGAGGTCCAGTGGTTCCTAAGCTAAAGGAGGTTATAAAGGAAGTTTGAAACCTCCTTTCCTATCATTCTAGAGAATTCGAACGGCACTTATCATGGCTGCCACTGAGGGACTTCCAGTCATTTCACTCGGTTAGGAAGGTTCCTAAGCTAAACTGACTATACGAACGCAACCGGAAGGGAGGATACACGCGAGCAGACTAAGCGGAAGTGTTTTCACTACTCGCGTATAAAAGCCCCGCCCCCACCTTCACAGCTGGTCGATTTCAACAGAGGAAAACAGACAACTGGAAGATGATTGGAAAAGCGTCACATAAATGTATAAGTGCTGGGAATTATTATGTGCAATTCATTTCTAAAAGGCTTTCACATTACTATAATTATATATTTATTTAAATGTAGGCTACATTTTACACCAAAACGGAACACAAAAGCAGGACCAACCATCATACATTGAATTCCGTGACTAACAAGAGAAAGATTCATTCATTTAAATAAATATTTAACCAGAAATGGGCCGGTTCTAAAGAGTTATTCAGTTAAGCCCGATGAGAGGGGATACAGCTGTGCACATGTCATCATTAACAGACGTCGTTTAAGAGTGATGTTTGAGTGAACGAGGACATCCCAATTAATACCTGAGGACTCCTCTGTCCTCGCTTCACCTCCTCGTGTCTCTCGCTCGCATCTTACGGAGGTGGAGCTGAGATGCAAGGAAGGGACGCGAGTGAGGGAAAGGAGGAGTCGAGGAGGGGTATTGGGATGAGGCTAGTGTCTCATCAGTTAGAGCTCCTCCAGAGAGCCTCCTCGATGCTCGATGCTCGGTCTTCGAAGTGCATTTAGAGAAATTAGATGTCCTTCAAAATGGCGCGCTGAAATTCATTTCCGGGTCATTATCGTTATTTATTGTTCATCCTCTTCTATAGAGCAAAGTCTTGATTTCCTCCAGTATGCCTTTGATGTTATTCCATCCCATTTATCTCAACTCAAGTTAGTATTAAATGCAGACAACTCCAAACTCATGATATTCTCAAATGGCACAAAGTTAACTTATTTTCTCCCCAACGTTTGTACTGTTCAAGGGACTGACATTGACATTGAAAGGGTCACTACATACACATATCTAGGTGTTATTATTGATCAGAACTTATCTTTCAAGTCACACATTGAAAATGTTTTAAAGTTAGGTTTGTCCTTTACAGACTTTGGATACTGTGTACCATTGTGCATTATGTTTTATTACATATATATATTGTGAGTTTGGAATAAATATGCACTTTATGAAAATTATTAGTTGGTTACTGTTAGTAAAAAACAACGCACTCTCACTCCATAATCGTCCAGGAGCGACGTTTGGTCAGGGTCCCGTGGCGTGCAGTTGTGACGCTCCTAGGCTCCTTCAGCTTCATAAAGGGACGCAAATAGCTTTCAACTGATTGCAATGTATTCCCATCTGCGGCGGGATTTGACGCTCATGGAAGCCCGGCATTCGTTTGTGTTGGCTGCCCTTAAAGTGCAACTTCCAGGTTAAAGACACCTGTGAATAAATGTGTAGGAAAATGATGAATACACTAGATTTTCAAAAAATAATACAGAAATATACACTACAGTGACATCTGGCGTCGTTTTTGTAAGAAATGTTCATTTCCGCATAAAAAAGCCTCGGCACGTGACCTCCCGCGTGTGACGTAACACGGGGGACACAAGGGGGAGAGCAGCCGGTGTAACGTATTAATAAACATGGATCCCAATGCTAGTTTCGACACAGAAGACGCAGAATAAGTTGAACATGAATATTCGAATGCATATGACGGACCACAACCTTATAATTATGAGCCTGCTAGGCGTCCAAGAGACCAGGAGCAGCCAAGGATTAGAAGAAATAACGGCCATCGGAGAGAAATTGAGCTGTGGTGTGAGGAGAACCAGTGGAGAACTGGGCAGCTATCTTGGTGAGTGACCGGCGTTAGCTACAGAATGTTACCTAACGTCACATCACAACATTGTAAAGTTAGCTATTATATATCAGGCTATAACTAAAGTAGAATTGATAATATAGTAACGTTACTGGCAGGACTGTTGATACTGATCCATAACCAGTGTTGGGCAAGTTACTTCCAAAATGTAATATATTACATATGACTTATTACTCTCTTTTGAAAGTAATAAGTTACATTACAATATTACTGTCTCTGAAATGTAATGAGTTACACTGCTTTAGTTACTTTTTAGTTACTTTCACCAAAATAACCGCAAAAGAATAGCTAGGTATTTTAAATGCTAAAATGTAGTTTAGTGCAGCTCATTATGCATCCAGTGAAGGGCAATGTGGTATAGCATAACAACTGTGTAGGCCCTTAAAGACCCTGTGAAGTGTGCACCTGTGCATGATCTGTTATGCTAATACGTATAGTAATGACCAAAATTGTCCATTGGAACCCATATCAAAAGATGTTGGAATAGCAACGAATTTGACGAGTTTTGAATTTGCCGGGGAAATCTGCAGTCGACCTTCGCCTTCGTGGGCGTGGCTTGCGATCTACTGCGTGACTTCACGAGATGGACGCCGCTGCACTGTTTACATTCACCACCGTTCATTTTTTCTCTTTTTCAAAGTCGAATTTCTCAACGTTTTTGAGCTAGTATTTTCCTGGAAAGTGTGTCGGAGTCGACTGGAAGTGATTGCCAATCGAGAAAACCTGACAATGGAGGCGACAGTGAAGAAAGAGGGATGAAAAACACAGGGGAAACGATGCATTGCCGCTGGCTGTAGTAATGTCAAGTCTGCCGAAGTGGCGATGTTTCTGTTCCCAAAAGATGAAGGTGAGCCTGGCTGGTGTCATTGTTTCGTAGATTCTTTGATTGATCATGATAAATAAAGGCCACTTGTCGATTCGAGAGAGAGAGAAAGAGAGACTGAGAGAGTTACAGGGTTGTCGTTAGCATCTGGTGCTAGCTCGGAGCTAACGGAGATTAGCTGTTTCAACATAAGGAGAGGTAGAGTGTGTGGGACTGAGAGAGATAACGTCAGCTCAGGGAGGTAAACTGTAGCCTAAGTTATCTCAGTGGGTTTGGTCATCTATGTAAACAAACATTTCCATCTATGTAATATTAGTTGTATAAAATAGGTTAAAAAATCCTTCCAATGTTTTTTGATTATTGAAATATATGTTTCATATGAGTGTTGAGAGCTGTATCCATAAATCTCTTAATGTTGCCCTCAAAGTGCACCAAATTGATCACTTTCCTCATCTATCCTGTCCGAAAAGCTGTCCAAATCAATCATTTCTCTCACACTAGAAATCACTTTCCAAAGTCTCCGCCATGTTTACAATCGCAACTGGGTACATCTTGTGACGTCACAGCCACTATCGTCTGCAACTTCCGTTAGGCTCAGACGGCAAAATTAATAATTCATTAATTCATTAATTATGAATTATTAAAAATTATTTTAGCCATGAACAGGCACAATGATATGTAAGGAATGAAACTGCCATTTCATTTTGGTGCAAAAACATGCACTTCACTGGGTCTTTAAGGCTACTAACAACTTGCATTACACGGCTTAGTTGAATACTCCATTCTGATTGTAAATTCTTAACATGTGACACGTTGTTAATACAGCAGTACAGACCGTTGTCAAGGACTATAATGAAGGTTAACATATTGTAAATCAAGGCAAATATTATTCAAACCATGCTCATGGTTTGAAATGGCAAACATTGAAAGGCAAAAGTATTATTAAAACCATGTAGCCTACTACATCATCACCTTGGTCCCATCATATACGCTGGGAAGAGAATATTTACTGTGCTTGAAAACTGGTATCACATCATCATGTGAGGTTGACTTTGTGACCTGGAGAACATTTCAGCTGCAACATCAGCTCGTTGATAATAAGTTTGGGATATGAGATATTTTTGTAGCCATTCGTGGTGAAGGCATCTGTGCTATTGTATGCATTATTTTTGACCCAACATTTCTACAGGCATGTCAGAATATGGTACTATTTTCACATGAATATTCTAGCCATTGTCTATTTTTATACCACAAGCTGCAAAATGTCCACCTTACCCCACTGTACAGGCGGGTAGTTGTTTAAATATACCTGGCACCTGTGGGCCGCAGAGGGGCGGCGTAGTTTCGGGCGACGAAGACTGCTGCTCCGGGGCCGGCGAGTCAGGCGGGAGTAAGCTAGTGTCCACAACGGAGGGTAACGTGATGTCCGCATCTGACCTGTTGCTACTGTCTGCAGTAGATGCAGTGTTGCTGGCGTTTAGTGATGGTTGCTTTAACCATTTTCGTATAAATGATTATCCACAGATCAGATGTGTGTCACTGCTGTGGAAGCACTTTGGAAATGATGCACGCGCAGCGGAGCAGGTCACGCGCACCTGACACAATTTGTTATTTGTATTTTTCGCTACGTTCTCTTTTTTGAATGGTTGCATAACGTTCAATTTCCCCGAAGATCTCGACGCGAAGCCTAAAGGGTAAACACCAGGTTTACTAATCTACCCGCACAATTTGTCCGGTGTCGGAATGTCTCGCTATGTTAGTACATTCTTAAAAAACAAAACACCATTTAATTTCGGGTTAAAATGTGTTGTAACTGCGTTACTGAGCATTGTAAAGGGTAATATATTACCCACATTTCATTAGTAATGCGTTACATTACTTCGTTACAGCAACAAAATATATATTACTGTAACTCCGTTACTTTTGTAACGCGTTACACCCCAACACTGTCCATAACAGAAACTAATGCGCAAGTATCAGCCGTATCTCGCGTTACCTAATGCAAATCCACACTACGTCTTACGGTGCTGTGTACCGGAGGGGAGGGAGAGAGCAGCGAAGGGGGGAGAGAGATGTAATACGGTTTCCTGATAAACGTTTTGTTTTGTAGGTGCTTGTGTGGGGAATGCCAGCCCATGACCTCAGCTGTGGAGAGCATGTGCTGCAGGGAGGTGGATCCCTTCTGGGCCCTGGTGGAGAACCTCACCCCCAGACCAGACATAACATGCCTGACACTGCACCCAGGCTTTGAAGCATGCTGTCTGAATCTCTTTGTGCTAGAGATAGCCTACATGAACTTCAGGCAGGAGCATGGCCCGCTTCAGGCCAGCAGACATGAGTATGTTTAGATTACAATTAAAAAGATAAATACTATTAAAGATAATACAGTTGCTATTGACCCCGAGTGTTTAGCAGGTTTCAAAACCCAGAACCTGTAGATTATATACTATATAACACTTGTTGATGATGTTAACAAGGCTATCAACTTTACCTGTAGATATTGTGTCCCTATCCCCAGGCAATACCGCTACACAGCTTACAGGCAGGTCATCCGCTGGGCCTATGGAGTTCTAGGCAGGCACATTAGGAAGCCCTTACCCTCATGTGTTGTGTCTGCCATCAGAAGACAGTTCCCAGAAGAAGGAGGAGGAATTTACAAAGGTTTTGAGTGGCCTCATTTTGATGACGATCAATACAATTACTCACAATCATAGTGTGTTCGCACTATGTGTTCGCATACACATGCATTTCCAAACATTTTGTCTACCTATGCTGTAAATGTGGTATTTTTTCAATTTACACAAATAAACATTGATTGATTGATAGATAGATACAGGGATGCAAACACACGTATGGTGAAAAAAGAGAGAACTATTCGAAGCAGAAAAAAAACAGCGTAATATACCATCTGACAAAGGCCTGCGCTATAATGCTTCAATTAACTGGCTATTCTTTATAATATACTCTGATCAATAGGAGACAGAGATGTTAAGTTATAAATCAAGGGTTTTTATTATTATTTACAGCAGGGGTGGGGAACCTTTTTCCTTTCAATTTTTACAACATCCTCCGAGGGCCGTACAAATTATTGAACTGCTTAAAAAAACAAAAATCACAGCCCATTAATTTGGCCTTTCTTTCATGCTGTGCAAAGAAAAAGCAACCTCTTAATCCAGATATCTTGCCATGACTCGCGCATGCACGCACGCACGTGCATGGTTGTGGCAGAAAGATATGGACACAAGATGTGTGCAAATGTATTTAGTATCCTATCCATGTGAACATGATTTAAGTGGGGGGGACCTAACCTCCTCTAGTGGGGTCTCGGGAAGATTTTTTTTTAAATATTGAAGTTAAAAGCATCAATCTGGTGCACTTTGAGAGCAACATGAAGAGATCTATGGATACATCTCAACACCCATTTGAAACAGAACTGTAAGCAGATTTTTTTTGGGGGATATTTTACAAATCACTCCCCTTTTAAACTCTATTCTTGTTATTTTTAACAACTTTTTTGTTACTGTCATATTGCATTTTATACCTGTTTTTCATTTAGACTCTAATGTCTCATTAATAATTATAATGATCATATCAAGGTGTGCCTAACCTCACTGAGCTGAGGTTATTTGAGCCTCTCAGGAGAGAGCTCTCTTCCACCTGGTTGTAGAAAAGCTCTTTAAATTCGTTAGCATAGCTAGCTAACCAGATGCTAATAACAACAGATCGCCACTGTGCTTACAACTAAAGAAAGCCACGCAAACACTGCGGTGTGTACGGCTCCTTATGGGTACTGCAATATTTGAAGAGCTGGAGCGGCGTTCCGGTGCTCTCCGTCAGCACTCTAGTCTACACTCCTTTCCGACGAGACGTATACCACGTGAAGACACGTTACGCTCGTGTTGTGTTCAAGGAACCTGCCCTTGGCCAGGAAAAACAGGCACTCGCTTGTTTAATTATTTTGCGGTCTAGATTTCTTCTTCTTTTTTGAAGTGAAAAGTTGTCCGTTAGTCGGACTGAAGGACGGACGGACCCCCCCCACCCCCAAAACGAAAACTCTTCGGTTCTCCGCGAATTACACAAGTCACCCAAATCAGCGTTAAAAAAGCGGGAGGCGCCGAAAAGCGACTAATTTGCATCACTGTAGATAGTCTTTTCATTAATAACCACCAAAATACGTTATTTGAACACTCCTCTCGATCGATTTACAAAAAAAAGAATAGTATGGCCCGCCCTAATACACCAACGCAGTTGTTAAAGATATACATTTTTCAACACAGAATCATTTAACAAATTACACCATATCCAATCATTTTACGAGTCAGAAAATGCTATCATTGCAGTTATTGTTTATTGAATTAGATTACCATGACCTCAACATAATTATGTAGAGTACAAGTCCACAGCCAAGAAAATTGTATTTGCATATCATTTCATTTATGAATATGGAATTATTTATTTAATATTATTATCGCAGCTCAACGAGGCTCCCTCCTGTCATATGGAGGGAGTAAATACAGCGGCAAGCTTTGGGACTTGTCCCAACATATCCTATGAAGAGAGAAAGAAAATATTGTTATTATATATTAATATTGATTTTTGCACCATCAAAATCTCTTACCAGGTTTTATCTAACAAATAAACAAATGTTAATTTAGAATAATCTTACCCTGAAAACTGTGAACCACAGAATCTGCTGGTTTCACACAAATTTCCTGTGTTAAACCGGGAATGCCGTGCCAGATAAAGGCCAACTGCCTCATCCTTGGCGATCTCCTGGCAGGAAGTGGAAAGGGGGGCAGGGGCAGTGGAGGACAAGACTGCACTGCTCTCTCGTAGAGTCTCTGGTGACCTGGAGTAGCCCTCTCTCAGAGACTCCATCAGGGCTGCAGCGTATGCTGAAGGAAGGAAACAAGTGATCACATTCAGTGATATTATAGATGCATCACACAATAAATAATATTTAGGGACCGAGTAAAACAGCTAACCGTATGATGGCTTCTCCTTGATAGGGCGAACTACCCAGCCACCTTTGCAGAACCTTGGGTAGCGAACTGCATAACGCACCTCACCATCACTGGTTCGAGCAACCTCTCTGCTGCTATTGTGGTTAAAGTGCAGGGCTGCCATAAGAAGCCTGTAGAAAAAGAAGATTATGCAGTTCACAAGTTGTTTGTACATATGTGAATAAACTGTTTAACTGATAGCATTAGTCGGTTAAACTTCGTATTGTTCGTTAACGGTTAAATGGTTAATTATTAACATCCCTAAGCCGTACACATTATTTCACCATCACATCATATTTACCTGCTGTACATCCCAAGGAAGGAGAACCCAGTGTGCTTTGGTGCAAAGTGGAGGATGAGGGAGTGAAATGCCTCCAGGGAATAGGTCTGATGCTGTGGAGACAACTTCCGGATATCCTTCACCAATGCTGTTCTCAAAGTCACCCTCTCCAGTTTAATGGCTGCAGTTGTTCCTGTACAAACACATATTTTGTTCTGATGTTACTAGAATTGTCTACATATGCATGTATTACCTACACTGATAAAGCACGATTGTGTGATACTATCAGGTGTTATTTATATAACGCCTTGTTAATGTGTTAGCACACTTTGGGTTATATATTGATGGAGTGCTCTGGAACCAAAATAAACTAAGCACCAACAAGCACTTGGACGACTAAGATGTTTCAGCAACACAGTGTACAGAGTACGTTACCTGGTTCCAGCAACTCCTTGTCCCTTGCTTCTCCCTCCAGAGGTGGATGTGCACAGCAGGGAAATGCAGGAGTGCCGTGTTCATGTATGTCTTGAACATGATTCACCATACTTTGCCACTTGGCTTCCATCACATCTGGATCTCCATCAGGAGTGGAAGCTGCAGTCCAGTACAGGTGATTGATGATGGCTGGCCTCCACAGCTTCAGGTCCTCACACTCCCTCTCCTTTGCAGCAGCATCCAAAGCTTTCCCTAGACCTGTTTCACAACAGAAACAAAATGTTAAAAAAGAAAATGTAATTATAAACAAATTTCAGCCTCATCAAACCTACCAACATCAAGATACATACTTTTACCAATATGCCAGATATCAAAGAAATGAGTCATTCCTCCTGGACACAACTCCTCCCGCACCCACTTGGCAACCTAAAGAGTGAAACACAACAACTTAATTAACTAGTAAGAAAATGCATTTTTTGCTGTTAATATGGTGCGCCAAGAATCTTTGTGTGTACATATGTCTGTTCGTTCTTGTGTGTCTTTACCTGGCGATTTCAGTCCGTAATAAGGGCTGAAACTTGCATGCGTTGCTCCTTAAGGAAGTCAATGCTGCGTTTCAGACCCCCTAGTTCACACCAGGTGCTGCTTGGGACCTCTGAGCTCTGTAAAACAACATTATGCAGTCATATCACTAACCGTGTCACATCAGACGAAAGCACATCTGATTTGTGTGACTGATAATGTTAACTTACCTGGACAAGTTGAAGATCCAAAACCTTGTTTATTCTGTCCTCGATCAAGAAGTAGGTGCCATATTTGGCACAATGGCCAGGAGAGTCTGACCTATGAGTGTCAAAAACAGTTTAATTCAGACGTTAAAGCCCAAAAAACAATGCAATGCAGTTATTGTAAGTTGCTTTGGATAAAACTAAATGAATTTTCTTTAAATATTGTTTTGATCTCTTTTTGATATCAATAATACAAGCTGAAGTGTTCTACCTGCAGTCACCAGAGAGGATTAGCCCACCCCCCATCTCCTTCAGTTCTCGGATGATCCCAGCCTGCTCAGTTTGCCAGGCCTGCATGATAGTAGGGATTGTGTACAGGCGTTGATGGCGGAAGAAGGTGCCGACACTGATGCACTGAAGCCCTAACAGTTTCAACATCCGTATTGTCTGGGTAGCCATGCAACCTGAAAAGTGGATGGCCCCACTCAGTAACAGGTTGCAGGCTGGCATGTTTCTGTACAGCATTGGCTGGTTCTGCCAAAAACGCTCATACCCACATGCTGCACCTAACTAAGAGATGTGAAAAGCAGAACATTGCCAGTACAACTCTTAGTCAGTCAAAAATCTATTATACCATAAAACTAATGAAGTATAGACACAGTGAATTGATAAAACATAAAAATTAAATAAAACAAAAATGTACATACAGGTTATGATACAACCTTTATTTTTACATCAGTGGAATTCACACATATCCTCTTACTTGTTTTATCTTTATATACGTTCCCTCTTGCTGCTCCACATTACCCTGGGTTTCCCCACAACAGGAAGGGCAAATGGTGAACAAGGACATCAGCTGGGTTTGGCACACAATGAACTTGTCAGCAGCACTGAACAAAAAAAAAACACTTGTTATTTCTGACCGACACAATTTGGTAATACAGTACACATCATCTAAAATTAAAAGAAGCCTTACTTGAGATCAACATTAGTTCGCTGCAGTGGCTCTTTTGATGGTTCCTTGTCAGACGACTCGCTCATCATTTCCTCCTCTGAGCTCCATGGCATATCCCCAGGGTGGTCCATGGTTACAGAAGATGACTCATCATCACTGTGTGCAGGACTGGGCAGTGGAGATTCTGTCTGACACCCCACACTGACCATCCTGGGCTGTACCTGGACAGCTAGGATAAAAAGATATATATTATATAATTGTGCCTGCCATACACAACAGCCCTGCCATACAATCTACCTTTATAAAGCTTATGTTCAGGTTTTGTTGACATTCGGGCTGAGATGTTTTAATTCATTTATATGTTAATTATTGAGGTCATAGCAAGTCTTGGAGTTGTAACAGCTTGCATCATACTGAGATGTTTTTCTAATATGTTTTTAAAACTATGCAGAGTCTTTACCGCGTTTTGATGTAAAATGGGCGCGCTACTTCTTTGTTACATTTACCTGATGAACGATGGAAAGGTCTGAGGATACACTGTGAGCCGCAGTGAAGTACAGATGTTGGCTGAGGAACCAGTGGAGAGACGACCTCTTGCTCTGGGTCTATAAGCCCAGCATCACTGGCTGTAGGTGAATCTGCAGTACTGTTGTCTCCCAAAGTCTTGAAAACACACACATGAAACACATGATTACACATGAAAATAAATAGCAACTGCGCCTTTAGATATGCAAATAAAGTCCCCACGCCAATTCTAGCTAACATTATCCATTATGACTTAGCAAGTGGGTTTAAAAAGCTAGCAACATTAACTTACAACAATAAATACTAAACACATGTTGTTTGTCATTATTGAAATCATTATACTGACTAATTTGGAAGTTAGCAAACGTTAGAAAAACAATACTTACGGTGCACAGTTCATGTTTTCGTTTTGCTGA
Organism: Notothenia rossii; assembly: GCF_949606895.1. Lineage (NCBI taxonomy): Eukaryota > Metazoa > Chordata > Actinopteri > Perciformes > Nototheniidae > Notothenia > Notothenia rossii. The sequence continues at coordinate 58,548,077 of NC_136909.1, read as the reverse complement.
ATCTCAGACCGACGCTCCCCCGCTATCACTCCAGCCTGCTGCTGCTGCTGCCGGAGCTGTGTGTATTGACGGAACCGCACTAGCTATCAGCCTCACACGGTCCTGGCTTCGATATCCCATACTGCACTCCATCACATCACTTGACTCATAATCCTCCGGTCGAAAATGAGCACCACAAACGACCACGTTTTTCGTCACAGACGCAGCATTGAAGTCCCGTCTCTTTGTCTGCACAAAACAAACCCAGGACCGAAAGCTAGCTAGCTTTCTTTTCCTGTTAGGGAAATAGTGGACTCGATGTCCTGACAGGCTGGTATTTGTGCAACCTGCACAAACACAATACTGCACCATGATTACAAATGGTGAAATACAATGTAAAACTACAGAAAAATACCAGCTCCTTAAAACACAACCGCTCTACTCAACGCAACTCTACTATACCCGCGGTCAGAGAGCGGAGATGTGTCCCCTGTGTGATGTAATATGACGCGTTTGACGTATGCCCTTAAAAAAAGCCGTTTTTAAGAGCAGAGCTCAAAATTGCTCCTTTCCCTCTGAATTTCTGCGCTTATGTCTCGTGAAACATATCAAATCCTGCATTCACTTTTTTAATTGTAATTTTCAAGCAAGTTTAAGCATAAATGTAGACAAAATAAAAACCCGCAAGATGCTCTTTAAAGGCAATGTGAGCGTCCATTCCCATTGGATAACGGAGAATTGTACACCCGGAAGTAAGTATTCCCCTTACTGTCGATTTATTTAACAGTGATATCTGCACTACTCATCGACTAAAAACCACCAGATTATCCTTGTTAATTACACAACATTGATTGGTTTAAATTGTGTGCAATGCTTTTGTATTTTTCCCCTTCGATTCGGAGAAACAAATATTTTTTCGGAGTAAAGGATGGCAGAAGACAATACACTACCCAGAATCCCCGGCTATCGTTTAGGACTACACCATGTGCTCTGTTTGACAAACCCTGTGATTAGTCCTCAAGCTCTGTGATTGGTTGACCTCCAACTGCATTCCATATAAAAAAAAATGTTTCGTAAAAGATAAAATCATACTTTATTCAACAGTGCTTTACTCTTTGAAAGTCATCACATGAATGCATTGTAATAAATGGTTCTTCTGCATTCATTATATTACACATCTGTCGTAGTTTATTTATTATTTTTATTTATCTACAGAGATCGGGCTCAGAATAGACCGGAAACTATTCATTTACCGTTCAGTTTGAATTTCACAATAAAGTTAGTAGTAATATTTTCTTTTGATATTATTGTTTTTTATTAACTACTAGACCGCTGGGTCATGTTAAGACCATCTTTTCTGTGTTGCTGTGGGTTTTTTCCATCACTTTTGTGTTACAAATATCAAAACAATAACTAAATATATCAGTTGTAAACTAAACCAGAAACAGCAGTATATTTTATTTTGTTAACATTGTAAACTTGACAGCTTTTTAACCCAAACCACCGACTGGTTAAAACACGTTATTACACGTTTAGAGTAATGCAATGCAGGTATATTGTGTTGCTTTTTAATGACTGTTTAAAATGCCTTTTTCTTAATGTCTTTTATTATTATTAACTACTTGTTACTTGTTGCTAGGGACGCTGCTATCGATATTGTGTTTTTCGCAACATGTTCTCTATCTATGGCACGTCTCTACTGGGAGTTGTAGTTTTAAAAGACGTATTCGTATTTCCCATAATAAGAAGTTGCCAGTATACTGTGTACACCCCTGGAGGTTTAGGGGATAGCAAACACTCAAATTTAAAACATATAATTAATAAATGGGTGAAAATTGCTTGTGCCCATAATGGGCAGCATTAATATATATACACACATGCCAGCTAAGGTCAGAAGAGCTTTATTTAACAGCTGTTATTATGTTTATGACCCCTCCTTTTGTTAATTGATAACATTACATTACATTACATTAATTTATAAGCCTAAAACATGCACTTTTCAAGGTTCAGAGGCAAATTTAGCAAATATGGCAGTAACCATCGATCATCTTAAGATAAGATATACTTTATTGATCCCAAGTTGGAAACATTTGTGTTACATCAGCATGTGTAACAGTTGTAAATATGCAGTGGTGTTTATTTGTAAATCATTTAGTATAATCACACAAATTCTGTGTTTTATATTTAATAATTCTGTGTTCTTTATTTATTGATTGTTCAATACCTGATAAGGCCGAAGATGAAATATCTATATACATCCTATAAGAGTATAATACATATGTATAATATCAGTTAAAATAAGTGCTTCAACATAATTAACATTGCTGGAGGTATGCACAAATATTGACACAGATGTAGCGATTCATTTCAGACAGTTTGAAACGCGAGGGCCGTCATTGGTACGTGATCTGCCCTCGCTCAAGGGAAAACCTCCAGCTTGACTTGAGACCGTCCCCGTGGTAGATAAATGTAATTATAATGAAGCCAGCTGCAATTGATCATTGATCCACCAGGGGGTGCAGTGGGATTCCACACTGGAGCTCATGTGAAATAAAGTCAGATACAGTACGCTGGATGTACAGCGGAACTTTGTTAAGATCCATATGTCACGGATATCATACTACTGTGCTAAATAAGAGACATGTAATCATTTACAAAACATCACCATGTTGTTATTTAACAAAATAATTTTGTTTTTCGAAAAAAACGAACAGGAGGAAATGCAGCCCGGCTCTCGATTTTTAATCCTAATTTAATCATCATCTTCACCACGATCATTTATGTTCACCGAATTGACATGAAATCACTGACACATATGAATATACTGTATTCAACTTCATTAAAACGTTATTAACGTGCCTAAACTCAGTAATTCACCAAAAACATGTATATTTTAATGGAGCTTCGTCGGTCGATCAGGATCCCAAAGTGTAGCGGAGGGATCCTCATCTGCATGAAGGGTGTTATTTTCCCCATAAGGAACAAGTCGCTGCAAATTATCCTGCTTATTACATGGCCACATTCTCAACAAAGTAACGACATGACTCCCAATATTAATTTAAATGCTTTTAAGGATTTAGAAAATGTTTTTATTGATTTAAAAAATAGTTTTATGTATTGATTTAAATTTAAATGCATCCGCTAAGAAAAATAGTCCGTTGTTACCGTTTTTTAAACAGTGTGAATGAAACGGCAGCTCTCAGCTGTGTATTTACACAACTAATGGACCATCAACCACAGCTCTCTCCCCCCTCCCCCCCTGATCTTTCTTCTCCAGCAGCTAAATTAACTGTAGGTTACTCTGAGTGACCATAGACTGTATGTGACAAGCTTACAGTTAACGACGTAACAACACCATAAAAGCTGGTGGGTTGAAAGCAATACGGGAGGTAAAAAGAACTAGAATAATTGTGATTTATTTATTGTGGCTTTTATGTTTTTAGGTATAAAATGTTATGTAATTCAGGCTTATAGTTCACAGTTCTCTAAAAGCCTTCAACAATGACAATATTCATAGTAATTTAATAAATCCTTCCAAAACACATTGTAAAAAATAGCCTACTGTAAGTTAAGAAATCATTCCAATATGTACATCTTCTGATGTAACAACAATAACATTATACATAGTAACATAGCTGAACATGGTATTGCACATTTAGCTTTGAGTGTTACTGACCTGAGATGTTTTTATTACCCCACCCCACGGAATAACAAAAGATTTTAGCAGTCAGAACAACTAAAGCAGCAGTGTTAATAATAACAGAAACGCCAAAGAGTCACATCTAATAGAAATATATAAAAGCATTTATTTTAAATTGTGTAGCAGTCAGTTTATAATTTTGGCAGCACTTTTGAGCATTTTGAAAATGTATTTTCATGCCTCTGTGCAAGGCTTAGTGTTTCTATCTTTATAGCCACATGGTGTAAAGTAACTAAGTTCATAAACTCAACAAGTACTATACTTGGGCACAATTTTGAGATACTTGTACTTTATTTAAGTATTTCAATGTTTTGCTAATTTGTTCTTCTACTCCACTACAGTTCAGAGGTACATGCTGTACTTTTCCTCCACTCCATGTATGTAATACATTTAGTTACTTTACAGATGTGGATGAATGATGTGAAATATAATCAAGTGTTAATTCCGACTTTAGTTCCACCTGGAGTAAATCCACAAGCTACCCTGCAGTATACAAAGTCATTCAAATTAGCTGCACCTTTACCAGCTTTGAGAACACTTTCATGATCAATCATTATAAAACATATCATATCTATTATTCTGAAATGAACCAATCTGCACAATGACTACTTTTACTGTCGCTACTTTCACTATATTTTGATGAGAATACTTTTCTACTTTTACTTGAGGAACATTTTGAATGCAGGACTTTTACTGTAACAGAGTATTTCTACACTCTGGGACTATTACTTTTACTCAAGTACAAGATCTGAGTACTTCTACTTTTACTCAAGTACAAGACCTGAGTACTTCTACTTTTACTCTAGTACAAGATCTGTGTGCTTCTACTTTTACTCAAGTACAAGACCTGAGTGCTTCTACTTTTACTCAAGTACAAGATCTGAGTACTTCTACGTTTACTCTAGTACAAGATCTGTGTGCTTCTACTTTTACTCAAGTGCAAGATCTGAGTACTTCTACTTTTACTCAAGAAAAATATCTGAGTACTTCTACTTTTACTCAAGTACAATATATATATATACTTATACCACCTCTGTTTATAGCCTATGAAAAAAACTATTAGAAATAGAAGGCTAAAGCTAACGTTAGCAGATAGTGACAATGTATGCTAGCTAGCTAGTTCAACGATTCCTTAAATAATATTGCCACAGAAAAACTTTTCAGTTCACATCACGGTCTGCCGCTCCGACAGGGAGCTCTGCTCTGAACACCTGAACGGCCCGTTCTAACAGCTGTTCACCAGCGGTCCAGTCTGTGCCACAGGGACTCCGGACCCGCAGTTAATATTAACGAACGCACCCGTAGGTAATGTAGCTGCTGAAGCCAGACCATCATCTCGGAGCAGCAGAGCCTTATTATACATCCATGAGCAGAGCCGACAGGCAGGAAGACTCGAGCACACAACACGCACTTCATTATAATATATAAAAAAAGAACACCATGCGTGTCATGATGGCACATAACAGCTCACGGCCGCAGATTACTCCGGGTCCCAGCCCCCCCCATACCCCAAAAATATTTGTATTGCAGATCTACATGAATCACACAAACGACTTATTTTGGATTCAAAACGGCGAATTTCGCCGAAAGGTGACAAGTTTGCATCACTGAACATAGACAGAGCACAACTGAAACATAACATCTGAGATGTAACAACATAATACACTTTTCGGGGATGCTTGGGATGTGAGTGAGGGACACGGCTTAGAACGGGCGTGTCGCCTGGCAGGACAGGAGTGTGTGTGCACCAGTCTGCCTTGATCTATTAATTCATGTCCGTGACACTCACTGCTGCCCACAGCTGTTTTATAGAAGGACATTCCTTCACTTCATGAAAGTGTTTTAACCACACACACCTCTACACACACATGACGGGTGTTATTTTCCCCATAAGAAACAAGTCGCTGCAAATTATCCCGCTTATTACACGGCCACATTCTCAACAAAGTAACGACATGACTCCCAATATTAATTGAAATGCTTTTATGGATTTAGAAAATGTTTTTATTGATTTAAAAAATAGTTGTATGTATTGATTTAAAAAATAGTTGTATGTATTGATTTAAATTGACATGCATCCGCTAAGAAAAATAGTCCGTTGTTACAGTTTTTTAAACAGTCTGAATGAAACGGCAGCTCTCAGATGTGTATTTACACAACTAATGGCCCATCAACCACAGCTCTCTGCCCCCCTCCCCCCTTGATCTTTCTTCTCCAGCAGCTAAATTAACGGTAGGTTACTCTGAGTGACAAGCTTACAGTTAGACACAACACTGTAATTGCAAGTGACCCTCAGTTAGTTGACTTTCATGTTCAACTGCTAAATTCGTTACTGATAAAAAAAGGGCTTCTACTGTACATATTACCTTAACACTAGAACCGCCAGAGGTTTTTGTATAGGCCTACCTAAACCCGTCAAATCCCGCTTTTAGAATGCAATTTTTAACAACATAGGGTGCTACATAACACACTTTCAGGAAAAGTCACGGACCGGGAGATTTTAATATTTTATTGAAAAAAAGTTACATTGCACACAAACAACACACATCACACAAATTGACCCGATTGGCGGTTTTAGTGTTAAATAAACTGACTAATTAATGAAACCAGTTCAATACGCATTATTCTTATTCTTATCATTCTTTATGAGCGCAGAAATAGTCTTAAAATCAGATCTGTTTTTTAAATGAAATCTGACGGCAGGCAGTTAGCTCTGATCACCTATGATAAATGCGCCGCACCTAATCGCTGGCCATTCAGCCACAGACACTGTTCGAAATGGGGGGGAGCCAGGGGAGCTTGGCTCCCCCGAAGAGGGAGGGAGCTCCCCTGAAGGCCGACTTTGAGATAAATAGGGGGAGCCCAAAACAATCGTGAATATTTGTGTCATACAGATTAGAAATGTTGAGTTTCTGTAAATAACAGTTCTTGAAATAAATAATAGTTATTGTTCATTACAGTTTCTGAATATTTGTTTTATATTTGTGAATATGTCTGGGTGTTGCCATCTGTACGTGGCAGCGCTGCATTCTTACTTACGCTGCTATGGTTATGGCGGTGATGCCGGCGCGGTATTTTAAATGTTCATATTGATATTTTTTTAACTCCGGCTTTGAAATAAAAAATATGGCAAAACGAAAACAGCCAAGCGTCACAGCTTTTGGATTCACAAGCAAAGAAGCGAAGGAGTCTAAAAATGACAACGTGAACGGAAAACAACTTTTAGTTGGCCGGCTGTAAGCGGCGTTAGGGTCGAGCTTGACAGCTCCATACCGAGGGAGAGGCCTCAACAACGGCCACATCCGCCGGCATAGTGACACCGTCTGTATGAGAAGAGTGTTTTTATAGCAATTGATCGCATCCGCGCTGCTGCGCCAGTCAACAGAGCGTGCGTGTGACATATTTAGTAGCAGGATGTGCTCTGAAAAATAGGGCTCCCCGAAAGCAAATGGGCAATTCGAACACTGACAGAGCTCCCTCTATGCAAATCAAACTCTAGACGGTGTGAAAGCACCTATTGTTTTAAATAATGGTCGGAATGTGACCTGTGAGCCTTCTGAATTACCGTGGGACAGCGCATTCTAAACTAAAATCTTCAATCAATAAAGTAACATCTTATCTTATCTTAATAATATCTTCATATTAATAATAATAATAAATCATACAGTATGCGTCCGAAAGGGAGCAGGAGGAAGCAAACACAAAAATATACAAAAAATATACTGCATATTAAAGCAAACGATTGTAAAGGTAAAAGTATGAGCATAACAAATAAAGAAGTGTAATGTAAACATTTAAATTATAATTATGATTATTTAATATATAAAGACTATATATTATTGAATTACAAGATTAGATATACTTTAGTTGATCAAAAATATTGATGTGTTCAAATGCTCTTCAAAACACAACTGAAAGTCCATGAAACTTGTCTTTCTGTATTTGTGAATGAAGCGCCATCTCCTGGTTAAAACCTGAAATTGAAAATCTGGCAACGCCCTCTTGGAAAATAGTGGGAGGGCTTAACATTCCTCTATACTGGTCTGAGGCAGGTCGTAGGCAGGAAGCTGTAAACTGGAGTCTGAAATGAAGTGCTACATCTGTAGATGTCTTGTAATGCACTATTGAGGAACCTGCGACCCAAGTTTTTCATTCATTGCATAACTACACCGTTTGTGAATAAACCTTAGAAAATCTTGAAATCTTGAAAGGGATGTGCAAAATAGTCATTATATACAGTCTTTAATTAACTATTAGTAGAGAATAACGAGTAATGAATATACTTTATAGGGATCCTATTAATATCTAATAATAAAAATAATGATATTCAATAACATGCTTTAACCACTAGGTGTCCCTTTCTATCAGCTGTGCACCTTTATGGTGTAAATACAGCCTATCTACCAATTGGATCAAATATAAAAGTCAGCCGAATTAGTGTTGATCCTGCCGCTGCGAAGAGACGTATTGTGTGAAAAGAAATGTAAGATGTTGTTTAATTGCAGATATATTTATGATCCACGTCACGTTTTCAGTGTCGGCGGCAGTTCCTCATGTTTGTCTAGAAGTCTTCTCATCAGGGCTCTATAAATAGAGAACTACGGCAGATATGTAATATTTAATGCAGCCGAACCGTGTATTACAATGCTGTTATGCGATGACTTTCAGAGAGAAAAGCAAGCACACTCAGAATAAATTATTATAATTTTTTTTTAAATGTTTTCGGTCTTTTGTTAATGACGATGTGATGTGAGATGTGAGACTGGAATTGCACAGGGGAAAATAACGTATCTTTAGATGCGGATTTTGTTAAACTAATAAGTTTGCGCTGTGGACCAACACTATATATTGACGGGGAAGGGGGTAGCAATAAAGATAACACCATTAAACAGTTACACAACATAACAGAAATAATATCGATAGCAGCGTCCCTAGCAACCACCTTGGTAACAATGAAAACGTTGTATAGACGCAATTTCCTGAAGTAATCTTCGTAATAACTAGCAAACTAAATATCATGTACATCCACTGCACAGATAATCTGAAATAACAAGTCATATTTCTCGCATCAAATGACATCAAAACGCATTTTAATGGACAAACTCACTTTAAAATAGGCATTTTCCACCGAGAATAAAACAAAGTTCGGCCATGTTTTTTTTTCCTGCAGGGAGAAATGTGAAGATCACGTGACATAGACGCCAGCCATTGGAATGAATGGTGAAAAGAAAACGTAGGGATCTTACAATTTCAGAGCCGTTTTTTTAGAAATACTACGTCCTACGTTGTGGACCAACGTAGTTATTACACGTTTTTTTATGAGACTGGGTTGGTGACACCGGCTATATTTGCCGGTGTCGTCAGAGGATCTGTTCCCAGAATCTTCTTGTGAGCACACAAGAATTCTGAGTGACAGGATACTCTTGTTGTCATCCGGGACTCATAGAACCGTAGTTACAGACGTAACTATCGTTCTATTTTGTCCCTACTGACCGCCAGAGGCAGTACTTTAGCAATGGATGACTTATACCAACCATGTCATGAAGAATCCAAGCCCTTGCTCACTACTGGGAGCAGCGGAGCTCGACAAAAGGACCACGCCCAAAAGATGGGGAGTGGCGACATTAACCCGATAAAACCTGGAGAATGTGCCAGAAGACGCCCACGACGCCGTGGTGCAGATGGTCTCCAGGGGTGCCCCTCTCAGGGCAGCCCAAGATGTTGAGATGCTCCTTGTAGAGTGGCATCTCAGCTCTGATGGCAGGGGGCGGCCACTGGCCCCATAGGCATGTGAGATGGTATCGACGACCTAGTGGGGCAGCCGCTGTTTAGAGTCAAGCTGCTCCACTGTCTCACGTGGTGTTCCTCAGGGGTCAGTATTGGGTCCACTCCTGTTTCTTATCTACCTAATCCCCCTTTGCACTATCCTCCGTCATCATAATGTTCATTTCCACTGTTATGCCGATGATACCCAGGTCTACATTTCCAGCAAACCCAACACTGCCCTCCCCCCAACCTCTCTCACCAACTGCCTCCAGGACATCAGGAGCTGGATGAGCAGGAACTTCCTAAAACTCAACGGCAGCAAAACCGAAGACCTGCTGGTTGGCACCAAAACCACCCTCTCCAAAACCCCATCCTCCCCTGCCTCCAACCTCATCATTGATGGCTACTCCATCCCCTTCTCTGGCCAAGTTAAGAGACTTGGTGTCATCCTGGACAGCTCCCTCTCATTTTCCCCTCACATAAATAACATCACCCGGACAGCCTTTTTCCACATACGCAACATCTCCAGACTCCGCCCATCCCTTTCTCAATCAAACACTGAAGTCCTGGTCAATGCATTTGTCACGTCCCGCATCGACTACTGTAACGCCATCCTCTCAGGCATACCCACCAAGCTCATCAATAAACTACAAATCATACAGAACTTTGCAGCCCCGATCATCACCGGCACCAAGGCCTCAGAACACATCACCCCCATCCTCATCCAACTCCACTGGCTCCCTGTTCAATCCCGTATCAACTTCAAAAACCTACTGCTCACTTACAAAGCCCTACATAACCTGGCCCTCCCCTATCTGGCTTACCTTCTTCAAGAGTAGACCCCCTCTTGCTCCCTCCGCTCCTCCTTTGCTGGTCTGCTGACCGTCCCCACCCCACGCCTCATCACCATGGGTGCTCGGGCTTTTAGCTGCACTGCTCCCAGAATCTGGAACTCCCTCCCCCCGCACATCCGACAGTCAGTCACAATCACCATAGTCAAATCCCAATTAAAAACCCACCTGTTCAAATGTGCCTACTCACTTAGTGCTCCCCACTATATGTTTCATTTGTGTCCACTTGACTGTCTCCTCCATGATTTCCTGTTTGTGTTTTTATCATGTTCTGTTGCCTATTAGCGTTTTCTTTCTTTTCTTTTTTTAACAAATTGTACGGTGTCCTTGGATGTCATGAAAGGCGCCTAAAAAATAAAATGTATTATTATTATTATTATTATTATTAGAGGGCCCAACCTCTCTTAGTGCCGCCATGGCAAACGAAGAGCTGCTCCGACTGCCGTATACAGGCAGTAGCATCCATAAACGCCCTGAGGGCACCCACAGGGCACAGAAACTCTGAGGTGCCGTTATCCTGAATGTCAAATCGTGCTAGCTGGACAGGCTGATTTGAAGTGGGTTTGTGGAAGCACCTTGGGCAGGAATGCCACATTTGCCCAAAGGGCAACACCTGAGAGTCCCACGCTTACGGAGAGGGTATGCAACTCCCCAACTCGCTTCCCTGAGGCTTTGACAAGCAGAAATGCTGCCTTCGTGGACAGCCACTTAAGCCCCACCTGGGCCAGGGGCTCGAAGGCAGGAGATGATAGGGCATCCGGCAGTAGGGGCAGGTCCCAAGCCGTAGCCCTCGGGGTGCTAGGGGGATACTGCCGTAAAGCCCCTATTAGGATGAGGAACACCGACCTGTGGCATTAAAAACAGGCAACAACCGGAAGACAGATAAGAAGAGCAGACTACGTGATATAAACAAACAACAAATAGCGTGTGCGTTCCATTTTCACTCTCGTCCATCGAAAGCATGTTTCGTGCGGTACTGGAGCTATCAGCCATTGGAGTGTTGCTTGTGGAAGACATTCTCAAGCAACCGTTTTCCTTCTCATGCACTGATTCGCTAGCTGAACAGCCAATCAGAGTGATTTCTTTGTGCGTCGGCCATGAAAGGCCAAATAAGGTGTGTCACGGCCGACGGTGCGGGACACACCAAATTGAGTTTGGATGACAGGGCACGCTTCGTCGTCCGACTAACGAAAACGGCCGATTTCGGCCTGGTGTGTCAGGGCCTTAAGGGCACAACGGCTGAGGCAACCGTCAGTCTGCCCAAGGGCCGGAGGAACTGAATATAAGGCACCATCTTGCACCGGCCTGAAGATGGGAAGAAGGTGGGAAATGTCGTCCATGCGATGAGGTGTCAGGTAGGCCCTCATGGCGACAGAGTCTAGGACCATGATGATGCTGTATGATGTCCCTTTTGTTGTTCTGTTTTTATGTTTCATGTGGAACCTACTTGAGCAGGTCTCCCTTGAAAAAGAGATCAATGATCTCAATGGGATACACCTGGATAAATAAAGGTTTGAAATGAAATGAAATGAAACCATCCCCAGGTAAGTGACCTGTTGGGAAGGGTCCAGGCAACTCTTCCCGGTGCTCACTGTTAGGCCCAACCGGTCTACGTGAGATAAGAGGCGCGCCGTATCCTGGGCCACTTGAGACCGGGATGGCGCGCAGACCAGCCAGTCATCTAAATACGGCAGGACCTTCGCGCCCTGTGCCTGCAGGGGTGCGAGAGCTGCCGCCACGACCCTAGGGAGAGACCAAAGGGAAGCACCCGGGACTGATAGTGTTGGCTCTGAAAGGCAAACCTCAAGAACTTCCGGTGGTGAGATGCAACCGGCACATGGAAGTAGGCATCCCTCAAGTCCACTCCCCCTGTGCATGTGAAGAGGTTTAGCCGAAGCCGCTAGCGACATGGCATCCTCAAGCAGAGGTTTGGCAACCGAAGGAGGGCCAGGCGGCAAGCTATTAGACCCCGCTGGCTGAAGGGCCAAGATGAGCGACTTCATCTGCTCCATGAAGGCGGCTAACCGATCCACCTTATAGGACAGCCTGTTTCTAGTACTCTACCTGGGGGTTGAACCCATAGTCATCACTCCATCAAGTCGCCGGGAACGGCCAGACTGAGCTGCAGGAAATTGTGATGAGGAGAGGTGTGGCTGCTGCCAGACGCTCCTGTAGTGGCAATTTCTTATGTTACTTTATATGGTAAAGCCAAATGATTATATTATGCTTAGAAATTGTATTGGAGCAACTCGACCTGTTGAACCACAAGGGAGCATCCCGCCAAGGTCGTACCTGAAGAATGCGGCCCTCCCTAAGGGAGGATTTTAAGATAATAGTTTTCTGTAGTTGTCTTATCTTTTACTTCCTGCACAGCAATCAGTCCTCTATAAAACACACACACACACATTATACCCTGTGTGCACTCCTGCAGACTACTCTATACTCTGTGAGACATGTACCTTCGAGGCGCCTCGAATAAAGATCTTAAAAGACAACGCTGCCTGCTTTCACCAGTTTATTATTGATTACTCTCATTGTACATCTTTACAGTATTGACGAGTTTAAAATATCCACAACAAATTGGTGTCAGAAGAGTGGGATCTCTGAAAGCTCCGTCGGGGACACCCAGGTACGCTGGTGGTTGGCCGCCGGGATCCTCGGATTCTCCTCTACCTCGACAGAAAGTGTTACGGGACGAGAGGACCAGCGCCTGAGTGAAACTGATTGACTTCACGAGATCCAACGAACTCAATTCCTCTAAAATATCTGGTGAGATGTACAATTTCTAATTGTTTAAAAGTAAAACGTAATTAACCTCCATGACATTTATTAAGCGGGTTGCTCAAAATTGGATATTTGGTATATCCGTAGGATATTTGGTATATCCGTCGTAAAAGGTTTTACGATCAGTTTTTGTGTGATTTGTACTGAGGAACAAATATCACATCACCGACGGGTGAAAAATAGTGTTTTGGTAACACGGGGTGTTTTGGTAACACTTAAAGACTTTCTCCATGGGGACAAAGCAAAGTAAGGGGGCAGAGCCTCCTGAGGGCCCAATTGTAGATGTCATGCGAGCAAAATATGGTGAAAGCAGTCTGTCTAAATTAAATATATGGACGGAAATGTTCGGATTTCCAAAGGGAGGATCTTTGAGTAAATAAAAAATCAAAGACATAAAGGACAAATTACAAGAGTGTGAAGATGGAATGAGAAAGAAGAGTACAATTAAAGTAAAAGAGTTGGAAAAGATAGAAAGTCACAGAAAGTGGTTAAAATACTGGGAGGGTGAAGCAGAATGCCGTGAAAGGAGGCAGTTGGCCTCGGCAATAAAGAAAATAAAGGTGGATGATGAAAGTGAAGGAAAAAGGGAAAATAAATGTTGTCCGAAATAACACAATCCATTCCACCAGACATCCACTTCTCTGTATCCGTCTCTTACAGGTACGAGGGACCCTCTCCTCAACAACGGATTTCCGTTCCAACCTCAGGTCCATCCACCTCCCCTGGCGTATCGAGACCCAAACCATCTGGACGCCGGTGCCATGGGTGGGGATCCAGCAGAGGCAGAAAAACGACAAACGCAGCGACCGAAAAAACAAGGCCCAACTGACCATGGTCCAAGCCCTTACAACCGCCTGGTCACACCAACCCCAAGGAGACGGCTGTGGCAAGGGGGGCCAAAGAGGCAGGGGAGGTGTCCGAGGCCGTGGAGGTTTCAGAGGAAAAGGCAGAGGACGAGGAGGCAACTACACTGGCAATAATGGTGCTTGTTTCCACTGTGGTGAAATGGGTCACTTTATCGCTGAATGTCCGAAGAACACCCAAAAGAAAGACACTCAATCTGCTCAAAACAATGACAATTCTTCAAACTTACATCGTCCGCGGGAGGAGGTGGAGGAAGAGGAGGGAATTTGGTCGAGTGAGACGGGACCTCTGCCTGCAGCATCAAAACAGGGAAGTGCCACACACATCGTGCAAGCTATTGATACATTAGAAAAATTAGAAAACATGCCTGTGGTTAAAGAGGGTACATATTTGAAATATGACACTGAAACAGCATTTAAGAAATTTCCCACACTAACTCTGGCTATCATGGGTGTTGATGTTACATTTTTGGTTGATTCTGGGGCTACACATTCTGTAGTAAAACTGGCAGATTTGCCAAATTGTAAATTTAGTGGTAGATTTATCCACTCAATAGGAGCTGCTGGTGTGACTGTAAAGGAGAAGTTTTCTGTACCAATTCAGTGTAGAGATAACGGTGATGCCAGCCATCCATTTCCCACATCAGTAAAACACAGTTTTCTTCTGTCATCTGTCTGATCCTCCGGTTTGGCCACGTGGGAGGACGCTGGCGTTGCTTGTTCGCCGCTTCTCCGTCTGCGTTTTAACTTTTCTTGCCTTGTAAAAAGTGTTCGTTTTGACTGCTGGATTATATATAGCCTACTGTTCTGTCACAACTGTGATGATCGCATTGTTCAGTTTTTTCATCTGGCTACTCACCATTTCTGTAGATCAGCTGTCTGGGGCTAGCTACCTGTCAGCTGTTAGCATCGACAGCCGCCGAATCCCATTTTTCCCCTGGGTTTTTGGCTCGGACTTCCACCTCTCTCGCCATCTGGATTATCCCTAAACCGGATTGACTGTTGCCTTGAGGGCCGAACTGTCCGTGAGTTAGCTCCGATCATTGCATTCCTACAAGGAGTGCTGTTGCTCGAGGCTCGGTCGCTAGCCGGTTAGCTGCTGTGGATATGGTGCTTCAATACTCTGCTCTCCAACTTCTGAGTTTTTTCAGCTCTACTGCACCAGTCTGCCTGGATGCCATCAGATCATCAGGACTCTTGCAGCGCCCCCGCTACATACACAGATCATCCCGCTACAAATTTATTCACACAAATTCTAGTATTCCTGTGGTACAATCGGCTCTGCATTTCCGTGTTGCTTGTCGACGTCATCTAAACACACGTCACGTGCGCACCAGCTGCTTGAAGCCCCTGGCCTGCTCTGACAGTAGCACTCCTCCTGTCTCCTCTGCAGCCACCTTCATGCTGCTCAATACCCGCTCCCTCAACAATAAAGCACTACTCATCCATGACATCATCATTGATAGGAAACTTGATTTCTTATGTTTAACGGAGACATGGCAGAACCAGCAGGATTTCTTCGCTCTCAACCAAGCTACTCCCCCAGGCTACGTTTACCTCCATAAACCTCGCTCCATGGGCCGCGGCGGGGGGCTGGCTGTCATCCACCGAGCAGGCATCCGGGTCAGGGAGATTCCCTCTCCACATATCACATAATTTGAGTGTATTACATTCTCGCTCTCCGGATCACCTCTACTCCAGGTTGCCCTGATTTACCGCCCCCCCAAAGCTTCCACCACCTTCATGTCCGAGCTGAGTGAGCTTCTGTCCTCTCTCTGCTCTAAATCACCTTCCACCTATCTGCTGGGAGATTTTAACATCCACGTCGACTCCACCAGCTGTAGCTTTGCCGCAGAATTTCTGTCACTTCTGGACTGCCTCAACATAACACAGCATGTCCAGGGCCCCACCCACTCCAAAGGTCACACGCTGGATCTAGTCTGCTCCACTGGTGCCCCCCCTCTCACCTGCAGCGCCTAGACCTGGCAGTATCAGACCACCATGCCATCATCTTCACCATCCCCATCCCCCTGCCTAGGCAGCGCCCCAGGCGCACAATCACCTTTAGAGACACCAAATCAGTGAGTGCATCAGCCCTATCAGACCTCCTCATAACCCACATGGCCCCGGCTCTCTCCGACACTCAGCCGGACGTGTTGGTGGCCCGCTACAACACTGCCCTCTCTCTCAGCCTGGACTCTCTGGCTCCCCTCAGAAGCCGGACGGTGTCTTTTCTCCGCCCGGCACCATGGTTCACCTCTGATCTTCGCACAATGAAGCAAACTGGTCGTCGGCTGGAGCGGCTTTCCAGACGAACTGGCCTCACCGTCCATCGTATGGCCTTGGTGGACCATGTGAGGTCCTACAAGGAGGCTCTCTCCAAGACCGCCTACTACTCCTCCCTCATCACCTCACAACAAAATCACCCCAGATCCTTGCTCTCTCTCCTCCTTCTCCCCAGTGGATGTTCCACTGGTCTCGAAGCTGGTGACCAATGCTAAGGCCTCCACCTGCTCCCTTGACCCCATGCCCACGGTGCTGGTCAAGGCCTGCCTTCCCACCCTCTGCCCCATCATAACAGACATCATCAACTCCTCTCTGTCATCTGGAATAGTTCCCTCCTGCTTCAAAACCGCCTCCATCACTCCCATCCTCAAGAAGCCTGGTCTTGACCCTGAGGAGCTCTCCAACCTTCCTTTCCTTAGTAAAACCTTGGAAAGAGCAGTCGCCGCCCAGCTTCATCAACATCTGTCAAACCATGAGCTCTACGAACCCCTACAGTCAGCCTACAGAGCACATCACAGCACAGAGACCGCCCTCCTCAAGATCACTAATGACCTCCTTCTCGCTGCTGACTCCGGACAAATCAGTATTCTCATCCTCCTCGACCTCTCTGCGGCCTTTGACACCGTTTCTCATACAGTCCTCCTGAAATGCCTCTCCGACAACCTTGGCATCACTGGCACAGCTCTGTCATGGTTTCAGTCCTATCTCTCAACCAGGTCTCAGTTTGTCAGCATCAGCGGCTCATCCTCCCCCCCGGCCCCAGTCAACCATGGTGTCCCCCAAGGCTCCGTGCTTGGTCCCCTACTTTTCACTATTTACATGCTCCCCCTTGGCCAGATCATACGTCACTTCGGTCTCAATTTCCACTGCTACGCTGATGACACTCAGCTCTATCTCAGCACCTCACCATCTGCCCAGCTCCCTCCACAGTCTCTGGTCAATTGTCTCCATGCCATAAAAACCTGGATGACAGCAAATCTACTCAAACTCAACAGTAAGAAGACTGAGCTCATGGTTGTGGCCCCCAAGGCACTGCTCCGGAAGGTTGGGGATCTCCTCCTCCACATTGACGGCTGTTCCATCTCCCCGTCTCCCGAAGTCCGTAACCTGGGTGTCATCCTTGACTCAACTCTCTCATTTCAGTCACATATCAAATCCGTCACCAAGTCTGCCTTCTATCACCTCAGGAACATCTCCCATCTACGACCATCACTCTCCGATTCCGTGGCCGAGACCCTGATCCATGCATTCGTCTCCTCCCGGTTGGACTACTGCAACGGAGTCCTGTTCGGGGTTCCCAGTAAAGCCCTGGACAGGCTCCAGTATGTGCAGAACTCGGCTGCCAGGGTGCTCACTCACACCAAGCCCTGGCAGCACATCACCCCCACCCTCATCCACCTCCACTGGCTCCCAGTCAAGCACCGTATCACATATAAACTCCTTCTTCTGACCTACAAATGCCTCCATGCCCTCGCCCCCCAATACCTGTCTGACCTTCTCTTCCACCACACTCCATCTCGGAGGCTCCGATCGTCTGGACAGGATCTCCTCTCTACCCCCCGCACCAGGTTGCGGACTTTCGGTGACAGAGCTTTCAGTGTAGCATCCCCCACCCTCTGGAACTCTCTCCCCCCCGAAATCCGCAGCGCCCCAACCTTGGACACTTTCAAAAAAGCCCTCAAAACGCACCTTTTCACCAAGGCTTTCCCCACTATATAGTTAGTTTGATAGGTTTATTTTTATTTTTCCGCTACTTGCTTGCCACCCCCCCTCCCTGACCTGTCTGCCTCTTTTCCCCTACTCCCCCCCCTGCCCGACTTGTGAAGCGACCTTGGGTTTCGTGAAAGGCGCTATATAAATATTATGTATTATTATTATTGATCTCATTTCTACAAATGAGGGTCTAAAGGTCAGACGGCCATCTCCTATGATGGTCCAAAAACTCGCATTTGACGAAGAATTGTTGTATGTGTATCAATGGCTGGCAACATTTCCTGATTCTCAGAAACTGTTGCGTTTGGCCCGTCAGCGTGTCTCCTCACTGGCTGTGTTTATGGAAGCTCCTCATTTGCATTGCACTGCTAGTGTTTCTGATGATAAATGCAAATACTATGATGAACAGTTTCTGTTGGAATGATGAAATCATGCTTAAAACGATGTATTGGAGCTCGCTGCGCAGCGCTATTTCTGTCACACTCACACCCGCACAACACCAGCTGTATCAAATCCCAGGGGCGGTCACACACATTTCACTAGCGAGGGGCCCCACTGATAAATGGAGGGATTTGGGTCCATTCGTTAAAGATTGGGAATCTATTACTGATTGGACAGCCACACACACACCTCAGATCATGTACTCTATGTCACATGATGTGTTTAAGTACGATGTCAACTGTAATGTACACGCGCTGCGTACTCTGGCTCTGATTGGGGATGATTCTGTTAACCCTGTGCCAGGCCCAGGGGAGCCTGTGTTTTCAGGTTACTCTCATATTTCTGAGCTTCCTGCCACGCTAAAAGATGTGCCTCCGACACTCTGGGCAGCTCACAAATATGATGTTGGTCTAATCCGTTCTGCCGAACCTATTGTTATCACCCCAAAGTCTACCTACCGCCCAAACCAACCCCAGTACCCATTAAAGCGTGAAGCTGTTGATGGCATCCGGCCAGTTTTTACCTCTCTGCTTAAACAAGGGGTCATTGTTCCATGTAATGATTCTCCGGTACGCACTCCAGTGTTTCCTGTTAAAAAGATCCGGGACAAACCTCCTGACGAATGGAGATTTGTGCAGGATTTATGAGCTGTAAATGAAGCCGTACATGCACGTGCGCCGCTCGTTCCAAATCCTTATCTCATTCTCTCTCAGGTTCCAGCCTCTGCAGCCTTTTTCACTGTTGTAGACCTCTCAATTGCATTTTTCAGTGTCCCTGTACATAAAGACAGTCAATTTTGGTTCGCATTTGAATATGAGGGTAAGCCATACACATTCACACGTTTGTGTCAAGGCTACTGCGAATCTCCCACTGTGTACAACCAAGCATTGTGTACAAGTTTGGCCTCTCTACAAGTTTCCAAAGGCACCGCTCTCATACAATATGTTGATGACCTCATGATTTGCGCACCCACAGCAGAACAGTGTGAAGCTGATACCATCTCCTTGTTACAACACCTCGCAGCTGAGGGCCACAAGGCCAGTTTGTCTAAACTTCAGTATGTGCAAAAGACAGTTACATTTCTGGGTCACATCATTTCAGGAGAGGGAAAAACACTTTCAGATAAGCATATTGCATCATTGGCTGCTCTGCCAAAACCTGTCACTAAGCGACAGATGATGTCATTTTTGGGTATGTGTTCATACTGCAGGTCATTCATTCCTAACTATTCTCCGCTCGAACAGCCACTCCGTACAATCACGCATGTCACCGGTTTGAAACCTGCGGATCGCCTTATATGGACGCCGGAAGCCGACGAAGCCTTCATTAACATGAAGCTGGCTCTCCAATCCCCGCCGACGCTAGGTCTGCCTGATCCTACCAAGCCTCTTACACAGGCAGTAGATGAACGCGATGGGTGTATGACCTCAGTTCTCCTTCAAGATCATGGGGGAAAACAGAGGCCTGTTGCCTATTTTTCCTCCAAGCTGGACACTGTAGCTGCTGGCCTGCCTAAATGTCTCTCACGTGACATTGTAGGTTATGCACCTTTAACACTGTTGGTTCCACATGCTGTTTCTCTCATCCTCTGTGAACAGAGAACATCACACCTCTCTGCTGCACGTTATCTTAGGTATCACACATGCCTGCTAGACATGCCTAATGTTGAAGTCAAACGCTGTACCACTCTGAACCCAGCATCTCTTATGCCTCTCCCAGAAGACGGTGACGAACACGACTGTGTTGCCAAGCTTCTTATTGTATGTACTCCCAGACCTGACTTAAAAGATGTACCGCTGACCAACCCTGACCTCGTTTTGTATGTTGATGGGTCCGCCTCTCGCGACCCTGTGGGCACTAATCGGGTGGGTTTCTCTGTTGTTTCAGATTCTGCTGTCCTCTGTTCCGGACCGCTCCCATGCCACCTCTCAGCACAAGCAGCAGAGCTCATAGCACTGACTGAGGCCTGCACTTTGGCAAAAGGCAAATCTGTAACTATCTACACTGACTCACGTTATGCCTTCGGGGTAGTACACGCTTTTGGGGCTATCTGGAAGTGGAGACAATTCCTGAAATCTGACGGTAAGCCAGTGCTTAACCATGTCCTAGTTGCAGGCTTATTGGACGCCATTCTGCTCCCGTCTGAGGTCGCAGTATGTAAATGTGCTGCACACACCAGCAACACCGACCCCGTTTCATTAGGAAATGCTGCTGCTGACTCAGCTGCAAGGGAAGCCGCCCTGATTCCTCTCGCACCACAAGCACACTCGTTTGTTAACATCCCTGTTTCCTCCATCACTGACAATATGTCGTTACTAACTGCCATGCAGCAGTTAGCTCCACCAACAGAAAAAGCACAGTGAAAAACTGCTGGTGCTACCTTTGACCCCACCTCCAGCATCTGGGTTGGTCCAAATTCCAATCCATGTCTCCCGAGGCATTTTTTCTCACATTTTGCTAAATTGACACATGGGTTGGATCATGTGTCAAAAGGGGGGATGTTAGAGGCTATCAATCAACATTGGTTCACAAGGGGATTCACAGTAACAGCTCAAAAGCATTGTGAAGCATGCTTAATTTGCATTACGCAAAATTCTGGTAGACCGGTAAAGGTTACAGGAACAGGTGCACAACCACCCCTAACTAGACCATTTGAGCACCTAATGCTGGATTTCATCGAACTTAGTCCATCCGAGGGTAAGAAACACTGTCTTGACATGTTGACATGTGGTCCAAATGGGTTGAATCATTTCCGGTAAACGCACAGACAGCAAATGCTGTGGCTAAAGCTTTACTAAGGGAAATTATTCCTAGATGGGGGATACCAAGCAAGATCTCTAGCGACAATGGTTCACATTTTGCTAATGAGGCCATTGCACAGATAGGAGAATACCTTGGCATGGACATCAGAAAGCATTGTGCTTACCATCCACAGAGTGGTGGTGCAGTGGAAAGAGAGAACGGTACAATCAAAAACAAGCTAGCAAAATGCTGCGCAGACACAGGTTTATCCTGGACACAAGCCCTGCCCATTGTGCTGATGTACATGAGGATGCGGAAACGAACACGGAGTCAGCTCAGCCCGTTTGAGATCCTTTTTGCAGCTCCTATGTTGTCATGTTGTCATATTGTGTTAACC
This sequence comes from Notothenia rossii, assembly GCF_949606895.1. Classification (NCBI taxonomy): domain Eukaryota; kingdom Metazoa; phylum Chordata; class Actinopteri; order Perciformes; family Nototheniidae; genus Notothenia; species Notothenia rossii. The sequence continues at coordinate 58,526,555 of NC_136909.1, read as the reverse complement.
TGTCATCCAATTTAGCAGATATCAGACGCCAGGTAGCGGCAGCTCTACCTACCCCTGCTACTGGTCCACTCCACCGTATCCAACCAGGCGACTTTGTGCTGGTCAAGGACTTCCGGAGAAAGAGCTGGAGATCCAGCCGTTGGCAAGGTCCCTACCAGGTGCTTCTCGTCACCCAGACAGCGGTCAAGGTCGCCGAGAGAGCCACGTGGGTCCACGCCAGCCACTGCAAAGCTGTCATCTCCGCCCCAGTCTAGCCGGTCCAGTAGAAACAGACGACGACAAGTGACGTGCCAAGTCACCACCAGCACCACACACGCATCACATACACCCTAGTACCACACACAAGACTCATGGGCGACGGCCAGCTGTGCTTTTTCATATGCCTCTGGTTCCTCGTCTGTGCCGTCATGGTGTGGGGTTTAATTGACATGGTCATGAAGGCACGGGCTCAGTCAGACTAGACACATCCACGAAGCAGACGACGACACCAACATAAACTGTTTGCCTGATCGCTGGCGAGTGATTGAAGATGGAACCCCTCATACAAGAATTGGCTAACGCCCACCTGGAAAGAAGACAACGCAACCGTGAGCAATGCAGAAACTGTTGGAGGGTGTGGACACTAGTAGAGTGGATCCTTTGCATATTCCTTATGGGTTTTGTGTTTGCCATAATCCTATACTTCATGTATCCATGGTTAGTACACAACCCTCTAATCAAAGTCAAAGTAGCAAAAAGGTACGTTGGGGAATCCGGGAGAACCGTATGGTCAAAGGGGCTTATCAAAGTAGGGATTGGTAACATTACTCTGGGAGAAGGGGAAGATAGCACAGTGCAGTTAGACCCGTGTAACTACTTCCCTTGCCCCGACCCTATGAAGCTGGGGCGGGCAGACGTTTACATCTGCTATGTAATAGATGGCACTTACACTAGTACCTACTGTTCCGGAGGATGGGCTTTGGTTTTATGGACCACCTCACGCAAGGACTGGGGTTATACCTTATGGGCCGACAAAACAAAAATCAAAAGGAGACTATCTATCTCTAAAGTCAACTCATCAAGTCCCGCCGTCCTACTACAACTACAGGAGGCCAAAATATCAGACAGGGGCTATTATGTTGTTTGCGCGTATGTATCTGGCAAAGACCCATGTGGCGCGTTTTATATAGACATCACCCCCAAAAACGACACCCCTAAAGCCAAACCTCTAACACAACTTCTAACATCAATAGGTACATCAACCGTTCTGAAACATGACCCTTCCGTAGGTAACAGCATTGACGACTTAAAAGACGACGTTTGGAAAACTAGTAATAGACTAGACGGTAACGTATGGTGGCACACTCTAAGGTCATTTCTGCAGGCCGCAGGGCAAAACGGTTCGTGTTATGCATGCACCCTTTTCCCCCAGGACTCATCAATGGCATTACCTGTTCGCCCACGACCTCTAAACAACACAGAACAGCTGTGTGCCTTTATGGCCCTGACCGGGTCTACCAGAGGGTTGAATAAATGGTATTTTGCAAACGCCTCTCTTCCAGCACCATGTGAGCACATGGCGAACGCCACACTGCGCGCAATAAACTCCACCGAGATGATGACTAACTCCTTTGAATTGTACGACCCGGTGGCACGCGTTCACCCCAGCCGTCTAGAAAACCTTACCCATAGTCTCTGCATTAGTAGAAGGAAAAACCGCATAGGCTTACACCTTGGCACAACCACGGGTTGTACTCGTATCATAAAAAACACATGCGGCGCTGAAAAATTCAATCTCAAAGACTGTCTAGTAAAAGGATTTCCCGATAGAATCAATTCGTCCCAAGCATTCCCTAATGTCATGCATACCTCTCTTCTCCTAGCATGGCCTACCGATGCTGGGGCAGGGGCTCCGCAAGACTATGTGTGGCTGTGCGGAAACAAGTTGTATCAAGTCTTAGCACCCTTTTGAACGGGCACGTGCACCTTAGTGGATTTGACTCCAGCAATCACCGTTCTCGACTCATTGATGCATACTACACACCACTATCCAGAATTCAGACATCCCGACCACCATAGGGCTAAGAGGGCTTCAATGACATCTCACGGCGAGAAGGGTTTCAGCGGGGCGTTCCCCTGGTGGGGCTCCGTGAATAACGCTCATAATATAGACAAAATACACACACGATTGGAAAACCTCACTTTCGAAGTTACTCAAGGTTTTCAGGCTTTGAATCCGTTTATGGTAGCAACTAGAAATATGCTAATGCAACATCAATTTGCTCTAGATATCCTGTTTGCCTCAAGGGGGGGCCTATGTCACGTTATTGGAGACTCTTGTTGCACATACATTCCAGACATATCAGAGAACATGACTCGCACCATACAACACCTTAACGCACTTCTGGCAGACATGAAGGCTGACGATGTGGACTACGACCCTATAGGCTGGGACTGGTGGTCCTGGCTCACATCGGGAGGGTGGGAAGGTTGGCTGGCCAGAATAGTCACGCCACTCCTCACCATCTTAGCCTTGCTCCTCTGTTGTACATGCTGTGTAGTTCCCCTCATGAAGAAATGTTTTTCTAGTATGATCTCCTCTGCATTCGTACAATACACCGCTCTACCTCAAACCATTGACAAAGTTACGACCAACCCAGATTCAGCCCCCACTGATTCCGACACTGAAGAGTCAGACACTGAACTGTATAATTGTGTGTAAAATTGCCATTCCCTCTTTTCAGTATTCTTTTGCTTTCTACATACGGAGTCTGTCCTCCACAAAAACAGCCACTTTCCATGATATGTTTATGATGTGTTTACTTAAACCAGCGATGGAGTGTATTCATTGATGTGTTATATCAGTCTATCCTGTCATTTGGTTTATTTTCTTGATTGATCAAATATGATCAAAAGGGGGGAATGTAGTGGCAATTTCTTATGTTACTTTATATGGTAAAGCCAAATGATTATATTATGCTTAGAAATTGTATTGGAGCAACTCGACCTGTTGAACCACAAGGGAGCATCCCGCCAAGGTCGTACCTGAAGAATGCGGCCCTCCCTAAGGGAGGATTGTAAGATAATAGTTTTCTGTAGTTGTCTTATCTTTTACTTCCTGCACAGCGATCAGTCCTCTATAAAACACACACACACACATTATACCCTGTGTGCACTCCTGCAGACTACTCTATACTCTGTGAGACATGTACCTTCGAGGCGCCTCGAATAAAGATCTTAAAAGACAACGCTGCCTGCTTTCACCAGTTTATTATTGATTACTCTCATTGTACATCTTTACAGTATTGACGAGTTTAAAATATCCACAACAAAACCTTTGCGACTCTAGCCAATCTGAGCGCCCAAGGCATGAAGCTACAGTTCATGCAGGTGCTTTGCGTGAGACCCTCCCTCAAATGCTCGAGGCCAAGGCAGAGGGGGGCAGCGGTCATGGCCGTCCTCGGGCTCAAGAGACGCCATACAGGCGCTACATGAATGAGCCATTCTGAGGTAGCCAGATGCAGCGTAGCCGGGAGCGGGTGCGAGAACACAGCCTTCACCAGCTACCTGCTGAACGGAAAGAGTAGTAGAGCAATGCTCCTACTCGCCGAACACAAAGAGGGATGTAACCACACCCACGTTACCAGCAGCAGGAGCGGGAGCGAGGGCACTGCCTCCACCTAGCTGGGTTGAATAAAGAAGTTTAACAGGACAGCTTAGCCAGGCGGCTGCTGCTAGAATCAAGCAACACGTCTACCAGGAGCGGGGGCGAGAACACTGCCTTTGCTGGTTGAGTTAATAACGAATTCCAGATGCAGCATTACCGGGCCTTCACCAGCTACCTGCTGAACGGAAAGAGTAGAGCAATGCTCCTACCTACCTTACCTCCAGTTCAAGACCCTTTTCTGGGATCCCGTCTGGCCTTGGGAGGTCCGGAGCCGACGCCACATGTCCAGGCTTCCTAGAAGGAGACGCAAGGCACAACTCCCCAGCCGTTTCTTTGAATGATGATATTTGTATTGTTTTTGAGCTGTTCCTTTTTTGTTGTTTGAATTGTTTTTTTAATAATAATAATAATAATACATGGGACTTTTATAGCGCTTTTCATGAAACTCAAAGACGCTTTGACAGAGAATTAAGAAAACACAACAAAAAAAAAAGAGACAAAGAAATACAAAAAGAGATAAACAAAACAGAAAATAGGGGGGGGGGGGTCAGTGGTTGAATGCAGTGTTGAACAAGTGGGTTTTGAGTGATGTTTTGAATGCTATGAGGGAGGAAGAATCTCTGATGGATTGGGGTAGTTAAACTTTTATATTTGGATGTCAGGATTGTTTCTGTTGTGAAATGTCTCGTGCTTCCTTTTGTTTGTTTTTTCTTCAAAAATCTTCTGACCATGATGGAACTAAGTGTTTTCATATTTTAGTTTTTATGTGTTATTTTTTTGTTTCCTTCTTTGATAATACATTTTTTAAATCAACACAGGCTAATGAACTGCTCTTCGGAATTCTAACAGCAAGCAGTACATACAGATGTAGCACTGAATTTCAGACTCCAGCTTACAGCTTCCTGCCTACGACCTGCCTAATACCAGTATAGAGGAATGTTAAGCCCTCCCACTATTTTCCAAGAGGGCGTTGCCAGATTTTCAATTTCAGGTTTTAACCAGGAGATGGCGCTTCATTCACAAATACAGAAAGATAAGTTTCATGGACTTTCAGTTGTGTTTTGAAGAGCATTTGAACACATCAATATTTTTGATCAACTAAAGTATATCTAATCTTGTAATTCAATAATATATAGTCTTTATATATTAAATAATCATAATTATAATGTAAATGTTTACATTACACTTCTTTATTTGTTATGCTCATACCAACAATTGTTTGCTTTAATATGCAGTATATTTTTTGTATATTTTTGTGTTTGCTTCCTCCTGCTCCCTTTCGGACACATACTGTATGATTTATTATTATTATTAATATGAAGATATTATTAGGATAAGATAAGATGTTACTTTATTGATTGAACCTTTTAGTTTAGAATGTGCTGTCCCACTGTAATTCAGAAGGCTCACAGGTCACATTCCGACCATTATTTAAAACAATAGGTGCTTTCACACCGTCTACAGTTTGATTTGTATAGAGGGACCTCTGTGGCTGAATGGCCAGATTAGGTGTGGCGCATTTATCATAGGTGATCAGAGCTAACTGCCTGCCGTCAGATTTCATTTAAAAAACAGATCTGATTTTAAGACTACTTCAGCGCTCATAAAGAATGATAAGAATAAGAATAATGCGTATTGAACTGGTTTCATTAATTAGTGAGTTTATTTAACACTAGAACCGCCAATCGGGTCAATTTGTGTGATGTGTGTTGTGTGTGTGCAATGTAACTTTTTTTCAATAAAATATTAAAGTCTCCCAGTCCGTGACTTTTCCTGAAAGTGTGTTATGTAGCACCCTATGTTGTTAAAAATTGCATTTTAATAGCGGGATTTGACAGGTTTAGGTAGGCCTATACAAAAACCTCTGGCGGTTCGAGTGTTAAGGTAATTAGGTACAGTAGAAGCCCTTTTTTATCAGTAACGAATTTAGCAGTTGAACATAAAAGTCAACTAACTGAGGGTCACTTGCAATGACAGTGTTGTGTCTAATTGTAAGCTTGTCACTCAGAGTAACCTACAGTTAATTTAGCTGCTGGAGAAGAAAGATCAGGGGGGGTAGGGGGGAGAGAGCTGTGGTTGATGGGCCATTAGTTGTGTAAATACACAGCTGAGAGCTGCCGTTTCATTCAGACTGTTTAAAAAACGGTAACAACGGACTATTTTTCTGAGCGGATGCATGTCAATTTAAATCAATACAACTATTTTTTAAATCAATAAAAACATTTTCTAAATCCATAAAAGCATTTCAATTAATACCGGGAGTCATTTCGTTACTTTGTTGAGAATGTGGCCGTGTAATAAGCGGGATAATTTGCAGCGACTTGTTCCTTATGGGGAAAATAGCATCCGTCATGCAGATCAGGATCCCTCCGCCACGCTTTGGGATCCTGATCTGCCGACGAGGCTCCATTAAAATATAAATATTTTTAGTGAATTACTGAGTTTAGGCACGTTAATAACGTTTTAATGAAGTTGAATACAGTATATTCATATGTGTCAGTGATTTCATGTCAATTCGGCGAACATAAACATAAATGATCGTGGTGAAGATGATGATTAGGATTAAAAATCGAGAGCCGGGCTGCATTTCCTCCTGTTCGTTTTTTTCGACTAAACAACATTATTTTGTCAAATAACAACATGGTGATGTTTTGTAAATTATTACATGTCTCTTATTTAGCACAGAGTATGATATCCGTCACATATGGATCTTAACAAAGTTCCGCTGTACATCCAGCGTACTGTATCTGACTTTATTTCACATGAGCTCCAGTGTGGAACCCCACTGTACCCCCTGGTGGATCAATGATCCATTGAAGCTGGCTTCATTATAATTACATTTATCTATCACGGGGGCGGTCTCAAGTCAAGCTGGAGGTTTTCCCTTGAGCGAGGGCAGATCACGTACCAATCACGGCCCTCGCGTTTCAAACTGTCTGAAATGAATCGCTACATCTGTAACCAGTTTGCGAAAAGTGTACGGTCTCAGTGTTTCTATAAGGAAGTAAAATGAATGAGAATCCTTAATGTAGTGCAGATATCTAAAGTTGTCATAGTCATTAATCCTCAACTAAAGAAAAAAAAGATCCTCCCTTTACGCTGTACATGACATCATGTAACATATACAGTATATCAAGTTTATGGGGCTTTTAACTGGAGTTAAACCTTATCACTTCACTATAATGAAAGAGTTCAAGTCTGTCTAAGCTTGCACCCAGTGTAAAACTCATTGCTTTGCATTGCTCATCTATCATGCATGCACCATCTGTCTGGGGATTCATTCAATTTTTCTCTCTCCTCATAGGTTTTGTCACTCTCTTTCACAGTCTGTCTCCCAAACATTAGGCTGCTGTCTTTTTAATATCAGGATTTTGCCAGTGATCAGGTGACAGGGGTGTACACCATATCAGATTAGCAAGTCTGCCATATTGCTCAGAAATGTGTGGGAGACTACAAAGCCCTGTCAAATGCCAGAAAGGATCCCTGTATAATCTCTCAGTACAAACTCTGCTGCAGGACACAGCAGCTGTTTTTTCTGCAACGCCACAAAAAAGAATAAGGCAAAGGAACCGCTCTTTACTCGCTTGTTCAGCCAACTGAGGTGTTTAGTTGTGTACAAGTAATAATAATAATACGTTTTATTTGTAGCATTTTTCATGCAGCAGTTGCAGCTCAAAGTGCTTTCACAGGGCACACATCACAATTTAATCAGGCCAGACGTTAACACCTTTAAGTAGGCTACATATGCGTAATAACAACATGATATACTGTAACAGTTTAACACTTTAATATGTTACTCATGTCACTTGTGTTTTTTATATTACTGCTACACATTTTCAGTCAAAGTTATTTGTCTTCATTTGGATTGGATTACTATTGAGTGCTTTTTCTCTATATTAAGTTAGCTTACTTGTTATTGCTATTGACTATTAAAGGAATTCTAATTCTGAAGAGACAAGAAATGTTTGTAGTTTGTCATCCTTCTTGTTCCAGATTTAGTTTAGAATACTGCAGCATCACATCGTTTTTTATGTCATTTTCCAGACAGACATGTAGCAAATTATTGACGCTAATGGGCTACCCCACACTGGAGACAGTTAACTATTTCCTCACAACATGTTTCAAGTAACATACTCCCGTCTTTCTGGGAGTCCATCTCCTGAGAGATGTTTGCACTTGGTTTCTTCGACACCATGAACACCATTGAACACCATTGAACAAATTCTACTTTTAAAACACGGCATCATAAAGCCAAAGACGGAGAACATCTAGAAAGTTTGCGATTAAGAGAAGCTAGTTTTCACGGCTCCATAACGCCATAAATTGACTCTTCAAAGCTCAATGGCTGACCTACTTTTGTGCAGCCAATTATATTATGTCTCCCTCTTGCATCTTTTTAAAGTGGGTCAAGAAACACAAGATTTCTGAGAACAAACTTTGTTCGTTTGAACAAAGGTGTGATTTTTGTTCTTCTTAACTGACTGATGATTTATAAATGCATTGGGTTGTCAGGATCAATTCAGCATGAATTCCTTGGATAAACAGAAAACTGTTGATATAAATGGAAAGATGTTTAAGAAGAAGATATACCAAGAACTAAGATGAAAGAAGTATTTTGTTGAAAGAGGAGCTGAAAACCAACTTCAGTTATGCTATGACTTTTTGCAGATATCTTCAGCAGGTAAAGTAGTATTCTAATAAACAGAACTTTTCTGTTGCTCTGTTTTTGTTTACCATTTCCATGAAAGTGGGGTGTTTTGGAAATGGTGTGTACCTCTACTGTATGACTTACAATATGACCAACAACAACACATTTTTAGTTTTCTTCGATAAGTCCCAATGTTAAAAGTGCTACAGGACAGCAAGTGTGGCATTTTTTACTAAGATGTATCATGCCCATAAATGTTCACCAGTAAGTTGCAACTTTTGCAGTCTGATGTTCGGTACTGGATGGGAAACTTACAGTCAAACTCCTTTTTCCCCGAATGAGTTTTGTTCTAGTTCCGCGCTGGTGCTAGTTGGGTTGAATATTAGTTTTCAATGTTTGACCAACTGCCAACCAGGTGTGTTTTTTCCAACAACTGTAGGCAGGGCCGTATCCAGGATTTCATAAATACCGAGGTCCAAACATGCTAGGGGGCTGACAATGTCAGCATAAATTATTTTTGAAAGTGTAATGCATAAGAATCAGTTGATTGTTACTATTAATGATCTGGACATGCAGAAGAGGCTAAAATGATCACAAAACATTGTCAACATTCATTTTCCATGTCTCTCTCCTATCCATAACCTGCAGCCTCTCTTCCATCTTCTTTAGTCTCTCTGTCGTCTTCCTGTTCATTACTCTCTCTGTCCTCTTCTCTTTCTCTTTGTTCAATCTCTCCCTCGTTGTTCACTTTTTCCTCCTCCTCAATTGTCACTCCTGCCAGTGAATTCAAAGCAATTCAGCAATTTAGTTAATTTCACTTGTTTGTTTGCATTATTCTCAAAAGAGAACAAAGATGTAAGAAAATTGTGTTTTATACAATTGTATGTTATTATGACATCATAACTGCAATAGATGTATGTTGTTTTAAAATTATGCCTATTGTCTATTGTAGGAGCCATATGTTAAAATGTATATTTGAATATTATAATCCTTTGTTATTAGTGCTATCATATCATTTATTTGAACCAGCCGTGTGAAATTGACGGCATAGACGACCGCAGCTGTACGTGATTACGAGACGTTATAGCCAACGGCAGCTACTGGTGATTGGGGGGTGAGAAGGAGAAAGAAGCACCGAGCAACATAGTTTTTTGAACTTAGAGAATATGTGTTTGCATTTGATACTTTTTTGTGTAAGTAAAAAACAAACTATCGTGAGATGTATTTTGTCTGAGTCAAGCTTATTTGCTATCTGTGAGGCGAATTTTGGATTACTGGAACTACATCTATATTGTAAACGAAGACTATTGTTATAGATGTATAGATCGATAGATGGGGTTATTAATTCTACATTATTTTTGTGTGACTGTACCTGCAGTTCCTCCCTGACTTCCATCACTTTTTCTTTCTCTCTCTCTCTCTCTCTCTCTGCCTGTCCTGTCTCTTCCTTACCAAAGCTGAGCTTCGACTGACGTAGTCTTTTCATTATATCTGAGTCAGTGTAAAAAGAAAACAATACAATGTTATATCTTCAATGTTTTACTCAAATTTAAATGAAATGATTACAACGTTTGTTAAAAGGTAATCCTTCTGATATTGGATGAATGTAATTAACTTTAGCTCTCTAGCTAGTTTATTCACGCAATTTAAACCAAAGTATAGCCTATAGCTGCAATATATAAGTTAGTGTGCATGTTGTCGGTCGTCTACTGACTAACATAGAGCATTCACATAGGATCTGCTGGTCCTATGATGTCCTGATGAGCAGAAACACAAGCAGCCCGCTGGACTCAGATCTCTAGATACCTCATCACTCCTCCTCTGCTCCGATACAAGTCCGGGCTGCGGTGGTTTGTTGATAAATGTCATCTCCGTCTGTTTGCTTTAATTGAGGCTACATAGTTATGCAGCGCCCCCGTCGTGAATAAATGGAAGTACTACAAAGAACCCCGTTTAGTGCAATTATTTCAGAAGTTTTGTTATATACACAGCTCGGAAAATATTACAGAGGTCCGGACCTCGGTGACCTCGGTGACCTCAATGGTGGATACGGCCCTGCATGTAGGAGCCAAGTCATGACACCATTGTTTATTTCACTGTCTTTTTTGAGCCAACAAACTAAATAGTACCTGTGTGAAAAATGCAGTCCATATATGTACAGTGGGGCAAAAAAGTATTTAGTCAGCCACCAATTGTGCAAGTTATCCCACTTAAAAAGATGAGAGAGGCCTGTAATTTTCATCCTAGGTATACCTCAACTATGAGACACAAAATGAGGAAAATAAATCCAGAAAATCACATTGTCTGATTTTTAAAGAATTTATTTGCAAATTATTGTGGAAAATAAGTATTTGGTTACCTACAAACAAACAAGATTTCTGGCTCTCACAGACCTGTAACTTCTTCTTTAAGAGCCTCCTCTGTCCTCCACTCATTAACTGCGTTAATGTCACCTGTTTGAACTCTTTATCAGTATAAAAGACACCTGTCCACAACCTCAAACAGTCACACTCCAAACTCCACTATGGCCAAGACCAAAGAGCTGTCAAAGGACACCAGAAACAAAATTGTAGACCTGCACCAGGCTGGGAAGACTGAATCTGCAATAGGTAAGCAGCTTGGTGTGAAGAAATCCACTATGGGAGCAATTACTGATAGCACTGATAATCTCCCTCGATCTGGGGCTCCACGCAAGATCTCCCCCCGTGGGGTCAAAATGATCACAAGAACGGTGAGCTATCCCAGAACCACACGGGGGGACCTAGTCAATGACCTGCAGAGAGCTGGGACCAAAGTAACAAAGGCTACCATCAGTAACACACTACGCCGCCAGGGACTCAAATCCTGCAGTGCCAAACGTGTTCCCCTGCTTAAGCCAGTACATGTCCAGGCCCGTCTGAAGTTTGCTAGAGAGCAATTAGATGATCCAGAAGAGGATTGGGAGAATGTCATATGGTCAGATGAAACCAAAATATAACTTTTTGGTAAAAACTCAACTAGACGTGTTTGGAGGAGAAAGAATGCTGAGTTGCACCCAAAGAACACCATATCTACTGTAAAACATAGGGGTGGAAACATCATGCTTTGGGGCTGTTTTTCTGCAAAGGGACCAGGACGACTGATCCGTGTAAAGGAAATAATTAATGGGAGATTGTGAGATTTTGAGCGCCAACCTCTTTCCATCAGCAAGGGCATTGAAGATGAAACGAGGCTGGGTCTTTCAGCATGACAATGATCCCAAACACACCGCCCGGGCAACGAAGGAATGGCTTCGTAAGAGCATAAGTAAGCATTTCAAGGTCCTGGAGTGGCCTAGCCAGTCTCCAGATCTCAACCCCATAGAAAATCTTTGGAGGGATTTGAAAGTCCGTGTTGCCCAGCGACAGCCCCACAACATCACTGCTCTAGAGGAGATCTGCATGGAGGAATGGGCCAAAATACCAGCAACAGTGTGTGAAAACCTTGTGAAGACTTACAGAAAACGTTTGACCTCTGTCATAGCCAACAAAGGGTATATAACAAAGTATTGAGATTAACTTTTGTTATTGACCAAATACTTATTTTCCACCCTAATTTGCAAATAAATTCTTAAAAATCAGACAGTGATTTTCTGGATTTTTTTTTTCTCATTTTGTCTCTCATAGTTGAGGTATACCTAGGATGAAAATTACAGGCCTCTCTCATCTTTTTAAGTGGGAGAACTTGCACAATTGGTGGCTGACTAAATACTTTTTTGCCCCACTGTATATGTAAGTAGAGCTTCAAAATTCAAGAATAAGAAACAGAAGCAAGAGATCAAAAATAAAGAGTAGGCCATTTATTGAAAACTGAATTTAAACTCAAACAGTCTATTCATCATCTGATCAAAAGTTTAAGGACATAGCCCAAAAAAGAAGAAAACTGAACTTAAAGTGTCAAAAAAGAACTCAGTGAGCAGCCCCACCGTTGTTGTTGATAACTTGTTTATGCATGCTTGATGCAAGACTTTCCAGGAGGCTGGTGGGAACGTTGCTCCATGTGGTGAAGATGGCTTCAACAAGGGTATCCACGGTTTTTAAACTTCCCTTACCATCCATCCCTAAATGTTCTCCATGGGATTTAGATCAGGGAAACACGCAGGATGGTTAAAAAGAGCGATGTTATTCTCCTGGAAGAAGTCCTTCGTCAGGCGGGCGTTGTCCTGTTGAAAGACCCAGTCATCGCCATACAAACGAGAGTCCTCAGTCAAGAGGCATGCCCGCTGCAGCATCTCCACATAGCCAGCTGCCGTTTGACACCCTGCACAACCTGAAGCTCCATTGTGCAGCCATTGGTTGGTAGCCATCAGGACCATCCAGGTTACTTTTTTTCTTGTCAGAGAACAAAACTTTCTTCCAACTTTCAATGTCCAATGTTTGTTGCTCCCTTGCAAAAGTCCAGACGGGCAAGTTTGTGGAATGGGAGGAGGGGTGGCCTTCGAAGAAGATTTTGTTCTTTGAGCCCTGCTCTAACAGATGCCGTCTTATGGTTATAGGGCTGCAGTCAGCATCGGCCTTAATTTTGGTCGAGGATTGGCCTGTGTCTTTACGGACAGCCTGTAGGATCCTCCGGCTTAGCACAGGTTAATTTTGTTTGGGTCTACCACTTAATTTGTTTGTCCTGTAACCCCCAGGATCTTATAACGTTTAACGTTTTGCAACAATAATTGCACGAAACGGTGTCCCAGGGCTTCTTAACATTTAACAAACTATTAATGTGTCATACCCACTTAACGGAAACAAACTCAGCTATCAGACAATACTAACAATTTTTACCCAAACAAAACACAAGGGTAACACCAAGCGTCTAAATCAGCACTAAGCAAACAAATTGCACTTAGCACATGATGTCATGGTTTTGGATTTATGTTTTCCTCCTTTGTTTTGAAATGTTTTCCTCCTTGTGTCTTGTCTGATCCTACTCCCTGTGTTTGCCTTCCTGTCATTAGTTTCCCTCCTGTGTCCGATTGTGCCTCATTGTGTTCACCTGTTGCCCTTGTGTTTCTGCCTCCCCTGCCAGCTGTGTCTTGTCCTGTGATTACCCTTCTGTGTATTTAGTCTTGTCTTCCCTTGTGCTCCATGTCTGTTCGTCGTCATTTCATGTCCCTGTCACCTACGCTTGTCCGTGTCCAGTGGTGTAGTGGGCGTTGGATGCGGGGGTACGCCGTCCCCCCACTTATTTGAAGCATGATTTCTTTTTTTAATAGTCTAATACATCTAAAGTCATTGCCAGTGTTATCAGTTGCAAGTGTGTGTTTGTTGTATTAATGACGAAAACATAATAGGCAGATTTCACAGTAATTATAATAAAAACGTAGCTCAAGCATTTATGCAACTTGATTTGAAGCGTGTGTGTGTGAGGGGCAGAACCGTGTGTGTAGGGTGACCAGGTGTCCCAGGCCGGATCGGTTCGCTGACAGCCGGCACCGCCCTTTATTATTATATTGTCTAAACGGCATCATGTAAGTTGCGCTGACAGGCGACACAGAGGTCCCCCAAGCCCCTCCCCCCCCCCCGTTGACAGTTCACGAGCGCGCGTGTCTCCCGTCCACCCACCACCCCGTCCACCCAGTAAAAAAATCCCCACTACACCACTGTCCGTGTCTCCTGCCTGTTCCCGTCGTAAGTTTGTTCCTGTCTGTCGTGCTCCCCGGTTTTGTTTCTGTTAATTAGTTTCTTGTTTTTTCCTGCCTTTGGCTTTTGTTAATAAAGCTCGCTTTTTGTTACCTTACCTTTTTTAGTCTTTTTTTTAAACTGCACTTGGATCCCATTTTCCACACACCCTGACAGTACGAACAGATCAGTATGGACCCAGCAGTTTTTTCATTTAGCCAAGAGCTTTTTGAGCTTAAATACAATCTGGAGTGTATTTTCAATGACTGGAGGAGGGCCTCATCCAGAGAGGCCAAAGAGGCTGCCCTTAACGAGGCACGCAGGGAGGTTGACAGCAGGCCCTGGCTTAGGAGCTTGTTGCCTGGGAAGCTAAGAATTTTTACTAGCAGCCCTGAGTGCCAGCCTCAAGCCTCAAACCCCGTCTTGGGATCCCGCCTTGGCCTAGGAGGTCCACGGAGCCTCCAAAAGGTCTCTCAGCCATGGTCCCTGCTCCTGAACCGGAACTTACAACCATGTTTCCGGCCCCAAAACTGGCCCACACAGCCATGATCCAGGCTTCAGTTCCGGTTCCCACAGCCATGGTTCCGGCTCCAGAACCGGCCCGTGCAGCCATGGTCCCTGCTCCAGAACCGGCCCATACAGCCGTGGTTCCGGCTCCACTTCCAGCCATGGTTCCGGCTCAAGTACCGGGCCCAGCAGCCATTGTCCCGACCCCGGCTCCTCGTCGCCTGTTGGCTCTCCGGCCGACACCAGCACCTCGTCTCCTGTTGGCTCTCCGGCCGACGCCAGCTCCCCGTGTCCTGTCGGCGTACCGACCGACTCAAGTCCCCTCTCAAGTCCCCTCTCCAGTTCCCTCTCAAGTCTCCTCTCAAGTCCTCTCTCGAGTCCTATAGCTCCTGTAAAGGAGGTGGCTAGTGGGCATGCGCAGATGAGAGGGATGAACCGCAGGGAGTGCTGTCTAAAGGAAAGCGCTATGCGGTTACAGGGGCATTATGGCCAGCGTATTACTGTCTCACGGCCCCTACACACGGCGGCGTGCGTTGCCGCTTCAACGCTTCTGCCCATTCACTTTGAATGGGGTGACGTCACGATTCGCCGAACTGCATTGTGGGAGCAAAGCGTAGCTTCTCTCGCGGTGCTCGCTGCAAATGTAGAGCAATGTTCTACTTTTGCCGCCTCGCGTCAGCCAATCAAATCCCGTTTATGCAAATCTGCCAGTACACGCGCTAGCCAATCAAAGTGAGTGTAAGCTGGGAAAGCCAGACCGCAGTTCATTTCCTCATATGCCCAAAAATTGAGGAGAAACTAATCATAGCGGTAGGGAATCACCCGGTGCTTTATGATCAGTCCCTGTTCACCTATACCGGGATACAAACCGGAGGAGCCAGGCATGGAGGGAGGTGGCAGAGACAGTGGGTGAAACTGGTAGGTTTTCGCCTGTTTGGGGAGTTTATATCCAGTGTACTTCGTTTGAATGGACAGCTAGCAGGCATAGACATTATTTAGCCAGCATGGAATGTTGCGTAAAATAGCACCATAGACATTAATGTCATAAATGCTCATCATATAAAGTGTGACATGTAAAACCTTTTATCCAATTGACAGGAGAGATTCATGTGATTGATTGTTGGTCGCGTTGGTCGCGTAAACTCCCCAAGCTCAAGACACACCCACCGCCAAGCGGCAACGCACGCCGCCGTGTGTAGGGGCCGTCAGAGAACACACTACGCCTAGAGCAAGGACTCCAATTAATGCAGTTTACCGAAGTGGTAGTAAGGGCTGCAGTATGGCGGAGCCCGCACTCACACAAGAGCGCGTGGCGGTGGGTTCAGGGACCTCAGTAGAACACACTACGCCTATAAAGACTCCTATTAAATTCTGTTTACCGTAGTGGTGAAAACAGCCTCACTCAAGAGCACGGCGGTGCGTTCAGGGACCTCAGTAAATAATCGGCCCTTTATGTGTCGACCCTCCATGGGCAAATCTTCCCTTCACGGGGAGTTTTGCGGCGGAACGGGTCACCAGAGAGTTTCACAGCTTCATAGCTGCGGCCCCCCAGCTGAGGACTTGTCCATTTGATGTAGTATTGTTATATGTGCCAAGAGCAAGGACTGTGTTAGGTAAGACAGCTTTTATGTGCGCAGCTCCACTTGCTTGGAACAATCTTCAGCAAGAATTGAAACTGAGCAATCTCATTCCTCTGCAGGTTTTTAAAGCTAGGCTAAATGAAATGCTCGTTGATACTATGGGCACTTGTAAATGTCTATAACTATGTAAATGTATCCTGCAAATATAATGTATGATGTCCTTTCTTGTTTTATGTTTCATGTGGAACCTATATGCTGCAGGTCTCCCTTGAAAAAGAGATCTATAATATCAATGGGACCAATCTGGTTAAATAAAGGTTTGAAATGAATGAGACAATGTTATGGGGAATGGAAACTCAGCTGTGTACTAACACACTGGATGGACAGGACGCTGAAACGAGGCTATTCACTCCAGTTTTGCAGCGGCCCACCTCCTTTTATGACCATGCGAGAGGAAATCTATCTTCCCAGGATGAGATTGTTTTCCTCTCAGCAGAGATTCAGGCTCTGGTGCAGAAACAGGCTGTGTCTGTTGTGCACCCTCAGCACAGAGAAAATGGTCTTTATTCCATGTACTTCCTGGTTCTCAGGAAGACAGGGGAATTCAAATCTATTCTAGATCTCAGCAGCCTGAATCGCTACATTGCCAGCAGAAAATTCCGCATGTTAACTATACAACAGTTAATGGGGCTAGTGCAAACCAGGCGATTGGTAGACCACCATCGACCTGAAAGACGCATACTTTCATGTGGAAATTGCTCCGGAGCACAGCAAGTGTCTGCGTTTTGCCTTCCAGGGGATAGCCGACGAGAACAACAGATTACCGTTCGTCTACTCCCTATCCCCACGCACGTTCAGTAAATGTGTGGCCACTGCGCTTCAACCGCTGCGCGCCCACGGCATGACTGCATATGCGCCGCCTGCAGAGATGGTTCTCCAGCCTGCGTTTGGATCCCAAGAGGCACAAATGGCGGCTGGTAACCACCCCCCCCCCCCCCTCAGTGGAGGGCAACCTCCGGTTCTGGGGGTCTCCCGGGCACCTCCGGATGGTCTCCAATGGGACGGGTAACCTCCTACATCACAGTGTTCACAGGAACAGGATGGGGAGGGACCTGCCTGAAGAGGGCTATAGGTGGGCGCTGGTCTCTAACAGAAACACGACACAGCAACCTCCTAGAGCTACGGGCGGTAGTTTTAGTCCTCCAGCATTTCATGCCCCTAATTCAAGGGAGACATGTATTGGTCAGGAGCGACAATAGCACCACAGTGGCATATATCAACAGGCAAGGCGGATTCCGCTCCGCCGCCTTGTTGGCCACAGCGGAGAGGCTGTGGTTATGGGCATCAGAGGTGGTTTTATCTCTGAGAACCCTCCATATCCCGGGACTGGAGAACAGGGGAGCCAACCTCATGTTGATGGGCGGCCTCCTGCCAGGTGAATGGACGCTTCACCCAGAGGTGGTGAAGCAGATCTGGGCCCAGTTCGGGAGAGCGGTAGTGGATCTGTTCGCCAGCCGGCGCAACAGCCACTGTGCCCTGTGGTTCTCCATGGCCCTGAGCGACGACCCGCCTTTAGGGGTGGATGCGTTTGCACACAAGCCATGGCCAAGGAAGCTGCTATATGCCTTTCCACTGCTGCGTCTCATTCTCCCTCTCCTGGGGAGAGTGAGGCGAGAACGTCTGGCAGTCATTCTGGTAGCGCCGGATCGCGTCGGGGCTCCGTGGTACTCAGAGATGACACAGATGAAGGTGGGCCAGCACTGGGCAATCTCCCAGTTCTGGGGGGCGATGTCTCCTCTCCAGGCTTGGCTCCTGAGAGGGACAGGCTGAGACAGGGTGGATTGTCTGACAGCGTTATTCAGTCTATCCAGGCAGCTAGAGCAGGATCCACCACAGCCTGTTACAGGCCAAAGTGGCTGGGATTCCAGCGATGGTGTGAGGAGCAGAAAATAGAGCCCCTATCTTGTGAGTTAGGCTCTATTTTTTTCCTTCTTACAGTTATTGGTGGACTTTCTCATTCTACTGTAAAGTGTATGCAGCAGCCATCTCGTCCTGTCATGAGGGATTCAACGGCAGGTCAGCCTTTTCTCATCAACTGATGTTGCGGTTTTTACAGGGGGTCAGGAGGCTGCGCCCAGTAGTGCGCGCCTCCACCCAGCAGTAGGACCTGCCGCTGGTGCTCGTGGCTCTGGTCACAGAGCCATTTGAGCCTCTAGAGCTCTCCTCCCTGAAAGCACAGTCATGGAAGACAGCGTTGCTACTTGCCTTAACGTCAGCCAAAAGAGTGTCCGAGTTAACCGCTCTGTCGGTGCACCCAAGCTGTTTACTGATTCGGGTTGACACTCAGACCGAACCCCTCCTTTATGCCCAAGAGCCTAAGGAGTGCGTTCAGGCCGAGGGTCATTCAGTTGGGGGGTTTTAGTCTTCCACCCCATGGTGGGGCCAGGGAAGCCAAATTACACCTCCTCTGCCCGGTGCGCGCGTTAGCATGTTATGTAGAGCGCACAGCTACCCTGAGACGCACTGAACAGCTGTTTGTGTGCTTCGGGGGCGGGGTGACTGGAAAAGCTCTATCCAAGAAACGCCTGGCAGGCTGGCTTTGCGGAGGCATTGCACACGCCTATGAGCAGGCAGGGAAAGCCTGTCCCACGGGGGTCCGTGCGCACTCCACACGAGCTGTGGCTGCATCGACAGTTTTATTCCGTTTTATTGTAACCCTTGTTATATTAGCACAGGCGGGGCCCTCTACCCTGGGGCACTGTCTGTCCTATACCGCTCGCTGAAGAGTGATGAAGGATGATGGTCAGGAGGCGGGGCCTCCTTTTATACGGAAGTGAGATGCGCACGCATTCAGGTAGGCCCGCCCCGGGGCCGGCTACGTCTATAGAAGTCTCAGTCGGTGAATGCTTGCATGATAAGGTAGTACCAATAGAGTCCAGTAGAGGGCTCCGCCTGTGCTAATATAACAAGGGTTTCAATACGTAACCCGGCGTTACTAGTTAAACAATGTAATCAGTAACCTAAGTATCAAAATATAAAAGTAATGTAACCTGATTACTTTCCGTTACTTTGGGATTACCTCAATTTCAAATGCAATGCAAATAAATCCAACCCTAACCCTAACAAAGATATTTGGTCCTTAAAAGGATTTTATTGATAGAAAAAGCTGCCTTTCCTTCAGCATATTCAGGCAGCAGCCTATACACCAACACTGAAACTCATGAGCACATACTACAGCTTAAAAAAGCAGAAATAAAATCTGAGCTGACAGAAAATGCTCCATTTTAGTTTAATACACAAAGTCCAGCTCACACACACTATTGTATGAACATAGGATCACCTGCTGAATTAAAAACCGAACAAATTAACCAAAGAAAGTGAAAGCCATAAAGCAGATTCAAGCAGTAGGCGTATAGATTCACACTTAAAGTATTAGCCTACAGAACAGTACAGCTGACAGAGAAGGGACAACATCTGATCCTTTACAACAAACACTATATGCTCTTTTTAGGTTTATAGAAACATTATAATCCTGTTAGTAAGATTAACGTCTTGTTTTATGTAACTTTAAGGGGATACATTTTTGGTGTCCTGATTACGTAATCCCGTTACTCCCCAAGCAGGGTTTGCTGTGGACAGTGTGGGCTTATTTAATTGACATAAATGAAACTAATTGTCCCCACCCTATTACAGGGCTTTTATAAAAATCCAAACTTAGATTTCAGCTAAGCCCTTAATAACATGAGATTCAGGGCATCAGTCTTGTGTGTGACTCTCAAACACTGCAACTGCAGCCAAGGCCGTTTGGCAAGCAGGGCTGTATTCTATGTCACTGGGAGGAATACACAGCAGAGCCTGAGGAGTGGAAAGAAGTGGAAGAAGGCAAAATGCCAGCAGACACTCCAGAATAATCACTCTCCCCCGTCAGCCCCACACAAAGTTCTGTCAGCACAAATACAGCCCACCACCCACTTCTCTGTTGGAGGTCTTACAAACATTACGGAGCCAAACCGACACAGTTCAGCAGGGTTTTGGGAAAAAGCATACGCCAGGTAAACACAGTCACAGGCAGACAATGACAGAGTACTCTGTGCAGGTTATTCAGTACAGTGTGTGACAGAAAGTCCAGCAGCTGCTCTCAAATGTTGATTAAAATGCTAGTTTATTTTTTAATTGGCCAGAAAAACCTTGTTGGAAGGTAAGGGGCCTTACAGTGAAGCATTTGTCAGTTATGGACTATTGAAAAGTCGGAAATTATAACATTTAACAATCATATTTGCTTTTTCGGGATTGTGGCCTTACTCATGTAAAACTGGCACCCTGTGTAAATTAACTTCTCCGTTCATGATGAAGTCTTGTACTTGAGCCCAGGGGCTTATCATCATCAGACTGATAGCCTTGGGCTCTAAGATTGTAATGACCTTGGCAACAATAGAAGGTTAGAGATTGAGTCAAATAAAGTACAGTTATAGTAGGCAGCCAAAACAACTTTGTTACACTGAAATGCTCCAGCCTTTCCATAACCACCCTTTGCTACTTAGCATGGTAGCTTGATTCTTGAAACATCACGAGATCCTGGAAGAACTGCAGGATCTCGAGATCACATAAACATCCATCTTGTCTGGCATCAAGTAATGCGTTTGAGCATACTGTGAGGAGCTACTAGAAACCAGGAGCTTGATTTAGGAAGTGAAAAAATACAGACAGGCAATTGTTTATCAGAATCAGAATCCCTTTATTAGTCCCACAGAGTCGAAATTTGCAGCATTACAGCAGGAAAGAGCCACAGACAGCTTAGTGTTGCATATCTTACATACGTTAAAAAAGTACTAAGTTATAATATAATAAACAATATGCTAAAAAATTACTAAGTTATAATATAATAAACAATATGCTAAGAAAAAAAAGATAAAACTTTACATAATTTTCAAAAATACAGATCAAAAACAAATCAAATCAACAAATCAAATCCTGTAGCAGTAGGATTTAGCAGCCCGTTATATATTACAGTTATTAAAGATGGCATATGTATATAAAGTATATATTGCACGTAAAGCACATATTGCACATAGTTTTACGGTATTTAACAGCAGCAAGTTACACAATTTACAAAATACAAGATACATACCTTGTAACAGTAACAAGGGTTAAGCAGCCAGGTATAAATTACACAGTTATTAACGGCATATATATATTGCACATATAGCACATATTGCACAATGTTGGTTTGTATTTAGCAGAAAGGGGTGATATAGTCTGTGTTGTGGTATGTGTAGGAGGGTCTACTAGGGGCAGTGCTGGTTGTAAAGTCTGACCGCTGCAGGAAGGAAGGACCTGCGGTATCTCTCCGTGTGACAGGTGGGGTGCAGCAGCCTGTCGCTGAAGGTGCTGCACAGTGAGGACAGGTTGTCCTGGAGGAGGTGGGACATATGGTCCAGCAGGGAGGACAGCTTGGCTGCCATTCTCCTGTCTCCCACCACCTCCACAGTGTCCAGAGGACTCCCCAGGACAGAGCTGGCCTTCCTTACCAGTCTGTTCAATCTCTTCCCGTCAGCAACCGAGATGCTGCTGCCCCAGCAGGCCACACCATAGAAAATGGCTGACGCCACAACAGAGTCAAAGAAGGTCTGAAGGAGTCCCCCCTGCACCCCGAAAGACCTCAGTCTCCTCAGCAGAAAGAGTCTACTCTGTCCCTTCTTGTACAGAGCAGCAGAATTATCAGTCCAGTCCAGTTTATTGTTCAGGTGAACACCCAGGTTTTTGTAAGATTTCACCATCTCAATGTCCGCTCCCTGGATGTTCACTGCTGGTGTCGGGGGGGAGTGTTGGCGCCGTCTGAAATCCACCACCAGCTCCTTGGTCTTCGCTGCGTTCAGCTGAAGGTGGTTTCTCTGGCACCAGAGGGTGAAGTCCTGCGTCAGCTCCCTGTACTCCCTGTCGTCCTCGTTGGTGATGAGGCCAACGATGGCGGAGTCGTCAGAGAACTTCTGCAGGTGACAGGTTGCAGTGTTGTGGGTGAAGTCTGCAGTGTAGACTTCACCCACAACACTATCAGATAAATTAATATCTGAGAGGAAACTGCAAGGTGTAGGCTACCTTTTGCTGATCAGCCTGCCCATCCATCTGTCCATCAGACACACGCGCTGCCACTCTGAGAAACACTCTAAGAGCGGGCGTACATGCTCGAGATGTGTCATGGTTGTCATGGTTGTCATGGTTGTCATGGCGACGAGCCACAGAGCTCTCCGAAAGGGCTGTGAGGGAGTCTCCACACGTTGCGTTTCACTCCGGTTCTCATCATGAGGCGCATACACGCTCAGGGGATGAGTGGAAGTGTGTGCAGTACTGTCCACATGAGGCGTTACAATGGCGCTCATGGGCTTATTATGACCGTGTGGAGACGTATCTCGGACAGAGGAATGCCGCGAGCTCTGCGGTTTAATAACCAGCAGGCTCCTGCAGCGAGCCCTGTTGACTACTTATCAACAGATTGGTGACAGCCGGCTTGATTAGCGAACTCTGCAGTTTATCAGCGATAGATTAAAACTGCACATTTATGCAATGAGCCCTGCTGGTTATAGGCAGATGGCTTACACAGAGTGGCTTGATACTGATGACTCAGACAAGAAATTGGAAAATGAAACCATTTTATTTTCCTCACAACACGTCAGAAACGGCTCTGCTTCCTCTGAGGTTCTCGCGGAGCAGACCAAGAGCGGGAGTGCCTCACTCCCCGTTTACTCACCTCCGGGGGAGCAGAGATGCAGGGCGGAGCCCCTGCAGCCGCAGACGGGCGATCCTGACGCCGCGGCTGTGGTCGTCTCTCCATCTGCCGTTGTGGCCGGGTTGGACGCTGCGGCTGCTGCGGCTGTTGCGGCTTCTGCGGCTGCTGCGGGCGTTGATGCCGCTGTGGCCGCCCAGCAGGCTGGAGCCAGCTGACGTGCTGGCGGATGTCGTCCGCCTGTTCTGCAGCTGCCTTCATGGACTCCACCATGGCGTGGAACTGGGCTCCGAACAGCCCGTCCGGGCTGATTGGAGCGTCCAGTAGCACCTTCCTGGCCGTCTCCGTAAAATAAGCCTGCTGCAGCCAGAGGTGGTGCTGAATCTGCGTCACCCACGCGGCGATCCTCGCCTGGGACTGGGAGACAGCGACGGACGCACACAGAGTGAGCCCCGTGCTGGCCGCCTTGCCGATCTCCTCCGCTTCATCAGCGGCCAAGGTGCTGGACCGCTCCACCAGCGTCATCACCTAGTTGGAGAGCAGCGCGATGTTGTTAGCCGCCGTCGACGCCTGAAAGGCACACTGGTGCACCCGGTCGGCCTGGCGGGCGACATACTGGACCCTGGGGGAGGCCAATGTAGGGCGCCGTCCGGCGATCATGTTGCCCTGTCTAACCCCAAAAAATGCCGTCAGGCTCGGCTCCAGAGAAGGGGTGGTTGGGAAACCAGCATCTGTGAACCCCTCCACCTTGGTGAGGGGACCAAATGTGGCCACCGGAGCCCTCAGGGTCTTCGGGTTCGTCGCCGCCCCCCTCCTGGTACCTCTTGATGGCGGGGAAGCGTGGCCAGACCGAATCACTCCTGACTGTCTGCACCCCAGAAAAAACTCCGGTCATATCGTCCGGAGCACACCTCTCCTGAGCTACGGGAACGGGGAGACGTCTGCAGGTGGCCGCCTTGCAAATGATCTCCGGCAGTTCCAACATGATGCCACCTAGTGCTGGCAGCGCCGTGGTGACGGAGAAGGGGACCGCGTGCTCGGCCGCCAAACCGGCACCCTGCTCCGACTCTGTCTCCCCCTCCGGGGGAGAGGAGGGAGGGGAGAACCGCACGGTGAACCGTGGAGGGAGACGGGGTAGGAGTCGTCCGACTCCTGCCCGGCACTCGGCTCCAGGGACATGCTGCCATCCACAGGCTCGAAAGCCTGGACGGGCCAATCGTCCTCCTCGGCCGCAGCAGCGAGAGCATCCGTTCTTCGCTCCCTGTCGGCCGAGGGGAGACGGGCACAGTGTGAGCATGCGACCTGCTGGCTGAGAGCCGCGTACGCGTGCTCTGACCCCAGGCAGGATTCGCACATCGTGTGCTGGTCGTAGCTCATAATGTATCCAGAGCCACATGACGGACAATCTCTTACACAATTGCTGCTCATGGTTGACTCTGCTCTTAGTGTCTCTGTGCTTCAGCAACGTGGTGCTGAAGAAAAGAGGGAGCAGATCGTCGGGCCTCTTTCCTATTTATACCGGAAGGGAGCCCGAGGGTGGGGCCCACCTTGCGGGTGGGCGTGGACTGCAAGTGTTTCAGTGCTGCGCGGGTACGCAGGGGATTAACCAAGAACGATAGCCTTAGAGGGCGAAGCCATATACGAAATAGAACCCCAGACACGGTAGAGAACATAAACAAAGCTAAAAAGAGTGCAAAAAGTACGGGCTTGACTTCCATAGTGCAAGTATAAGTTAAACAAAGTATATACAATACAAATAAAAAGATAAGATAGATAAAAAATAAGTAAATATAAGGAAAACTACTCAGTGTGAGTAAGAGCTGCTGTAACAGGCTGCCACTCGCGCGGCACCGGAAGAGTCTCAACCTGGTCTCAACACGGTCTCACTCCCTGATAGTCCAATAGCGACGCTTGGTAAGGTCCTTTGGCGTGCAGTTGTGACGCACCGAGTCTCCTTCAGCTTCATAAATGGATGCAAAGAGCTTTCAACTGATTGCAGTGTATTCCCATCGGCGGCGGTATTTGACGCTCATGGAAGCACCGCATCGGTCCATGTCGGCGGCAGTTAAAGGCAATGTGAGCGTCCATTCCCATTTAGTCTAGATGGAAATAGGGGTCCACGCGCACCCCTCGGAATTTTTTATGCCACCTGATTTTTCTTAATCCTTAAAGTGTCTACTTTCAGAATCTGCCAGGTGCCAAGCTGAAATAATGTCCGAAAGGCTCCATTTTTAACCCTTTATTGCACCTAACCCAAAACCGAAACATTAAAATGTGATGTAGCAAGAGGCATAACCTTTGAAGTAAACAACATACAGAGACAAATGAATACATTTTTCCATACAATTCTGACCCTAGGAATTCAATGGGATGGTTATTTTTGACATTTGACAACATTTTGACTGTATTTCTGGACAAAAACAGCAAAAAAATGCAAAAAATGTGTGTCTGACCGATTACTTTTTTATTTTTTCAAACGCATAGAGTGAATATTTGTTGACAATCAGTTTTTTTTCAATCCTCCAAGTGTTTATTTTGAGATTATATTGGGTACCAAGCTGAAATAATGTCTCAAAGGCTAGTTTTAACCCTTTATAGCACCTAATCCAAAAATCGAAAAATGAAAATATAATGTAGAAGAGGCATAACTTTTGAAGTAGACAACTTACAGAGCAAAATTAATACATTTTCCCACACAATTTTGATCCTAGGAATTCAATGGGATTTGTGTATGACCAACTACCTTTTCATTTTTTAAAGTGCATAGTGAATATTCGTTCACAATCAGTTTTTTTCTAAAACTTTAAGTGTTTATTTTTGGATAATATTGGGTACCAAGCTGATGATGTGGGTGACCGGGTCTCGGCAGTTGGTTGACAGTTGGTTGCCGTTGGTTACCTGGTACCTGGCTACCTGCAGGTGGCAGTCTCCCACTGCTTTCTTTGGGAACAATCTCAATGATTTTCTTCGTAAGTATTATTAATAATTATTATTAACTATTATTAAGATATACCTAATAGTCATATACAAGTAATTATTCAACAAAAGGTATACAGAAATCACATCTGTAATCTTGTACTAAGTAGTGTTGGTAGCTAGCTAAATTGGTAGCTAGCTAAGTTGGTAGCTAGCTGAGTTGATAGCTAGCTAATGTTTTTCAGCATTTTCAGGCTGATTACTCACTACTAACAATAGGGAAAAGGAAAAAACATTGTATTCTTGACTATAGTGTTGTTAGCTAGCTAAGTTAGTAGCTAGATAATGTTTTTCTTTATTTTCAGTTTGATTACTCATACTAACCATAGGAAAAAGGAAACAGTTCATCATTTGGTCCTCCTCAGAGGTTTGGTAGCTACCTAATGTTTCTAATTTCTTTATTCAGGCTGATTCCTTCATAAACTGCTGACAATGGGAAAAAGGAAACATTGTAACACAGCTGAAGTGCCTCCAAAGAGGATTAGATCGATAACATGTATTTTACATGTCTCAACTTCTGAGTATGGTAATTTTATCATGCTCGGCAAATGCAATGGGGGGGCAAGCGAGAAGCTATCGTATCTACACAGTGTTCGTGATATGAGACTCTGCGAAACAGCCACCTCACCATACTGCATGAAGGATATTTGTGACCAAATACCATTGCGTTAGAAGGATTGCCTTTGGATAAAACTGGCTATCATCAAAACTGCTAGAAAACCTTCACAGGGAAATTGGATCGTTTAAAAGTGTCAAAGGCTTCTACATCTGGTGAATCAACGTCATCAATAAAGGACTCCCTGAGCCATCCCAAATGTCTCTCAAGTCAAACTGAAGGGGCTCGGTGTTCCTTCTTGTTCCCAAATCAGTGTATTTTCTGTGACAAAACAACAACCAAGTTCAAGGGGAAGACTGAAGAGCTAAAAAGGTTTCAGAGTTGGAAACACAAAGAACCAGCCTGGAAAGTTATCGAACCTAGGGCACTGGAATTGAAGAAAGAGGATCTTTATCGCAAGGTGCAGGGCAAGGACCTCTTTGCTATGGAAGGTCAGTATCATCCAATATGCAGAAATAACTTCAGCAATGAGTACCAAAACCATGAGCGTGGAAGGAAGAGAGTAAAAAAGGCAGCAGACAACATTGACAGCCCGCAGGCCCGGAAAATGGCAGCACATGACAAGTCCTATTGTGTAGTAAAGGATTACATTCTTAGGAATGTGGTTGAACACAAAGAAGTCGTCCAGCTAAGATCCATGTGCAACTTGTACAGGAAGACACTGGAAGGTGAAGGTTTTCCTAATCCTGAATACCGCAGTGAGAAATTGGTAAGACGTTTAAAAGGAGACAAAGACATATCTCATGAACTCACATTCTCAAAGGTACCAGACCATGGTTGTCTTGAGTTGAACCTTATATACAGCTCAAGCATTACTGTAGATGAAGCAGTTAAATGTGCGTACAAACTTGGAACATCTGATCAACTACAAGAAGCAGCACTCACCCTCAATTCTCACATTAAAAAGGCATTCAAAGAGTCAAAGGAGCTACCATGGCCCCCAACTGCACAGGAGCTGGTGAAAATGGATGAACTGCTCCCAGAACATCTTGTACAATTTCTGAGCTCAGTGGTGACTGGGACACTTGATGAAGAACAGTGTGAGAAGACGCAGAGGCTGGTCTATTCGATTACACAAGATGTGTGTCGAGCAGCAACTAACAGCAAGTGGAAACTCCCAAAGCACATCCTCCTGTGTGCCACACTTCGGCACCTCTATCGAAGCAAACAGGTGAGTGATCAGATAACTTATTGCTTATGAGGTCCTACATTGTCATTGCTCAACTATGCTTCATACAGGTATTTGATATTGATAAAAAAAACATTTGTTTATCTTTACAGCTCACAACCATCCTTTCACGACTAGGACACTCAGAGACATATGACTTCAGTATGGAACTTGAGACAGCCATGGCCAAGGCTTTTGATGAGATGTCCACCAACCTGACCCCTCAAATCATCACTTGCAAGGGAAACACTGTTTTTCACAGCGATTGGGACAACCTGAACAGAATCACCACCAACGTTTATGGTTCAAATGTGGTAAACAGCGCCGGGGGAATCATGATTCAAGAAGTGAAGGAGAGCCATGTGAGCACCAAGAAAAGGACCCTTCCTCTCTATGACAAGTCATCCAAGATGAGAAGCCTTAAGATCACGCCTCCCGAGACGCTGCCAGAGCTGGCATTCAAAAGAGTTGGCCCCAAATTCCCCAAGAATGTCAACTTTACCCCTCCTGCCGAGAACCAAGTGTCATATGATGCCTCAATGTTGCAGTACAACACCCACCTCCTCAGCAGATGGTTGAGCAGCCAGGGCAAGCAGCAAGTGCCTGGATTTGGTGGTTTTATTTCAAGCACAGGGAAAGTGCCTCCTAGGAAATCTACCATCGACTTTTACACCCCCATCAACCAGCCCATTACAGACAACGCAGTAGTGTATGAGCTACTCGAGAAATCCGAGGCAGCAACCGAGGAGGTTGGACAGCCATACACCATCAACATGTTTGACCTGGGAGTCGTCATGAAAGCCTGTCCTATAGTATGGAAGTACGAGGAGGAATTAAGTAAGCATGTGAACCTCATTGGCAAGTTCCACACAGCCATGAATTACATGAGCAGACTCACTGGGCGAAAGTGTCTTGGAGCTGGCTACGCCGAGATCCTCATAGAAGCTGGCCTCGCAAACAGTGGTTGCCTGAAAAATATCCTGAGCGGGAAGTCATATGCCAAGGCTCTCTTCAGTCTGAAGGCGGTCACAGAGGCACTCGAACGGTTGCTGTTTAATGTTTTTCTAGAGGAGGAGAAACCAGACATCCCATATGAGATCCCCTTCAACCTCATCCACTCTTGCACTTTTGAGAGCCTCAACTCCACTCTGAAGGATCCCACACTGCTCAAGCTGATTGTTGACTACCTCCAATACCAAGACAAGGTACGCAGGGGCCACCTGGGCAAAACAGGCATGTTCTGGCTCTCCATGATGGATCATGCAAGGCTGGTCTGTATGATGGATTTTGCTGTGAAAACCAACAATTTCGAGCTGTTCCATCACTGCAACGGCGCCATGGCAGATCTCTTCTTTGCGTACGATGGCCACAACTACGCCAGGTAATCTATGCACTCATTCACTGAATACTCAATATAAAAATAAGTGGAAGCTTATTGTAGTTGTTGTGATAAACTTTAATTATCATTAATTTCCTACAGGTACCTTACCTGGTTTGAGGCCTTTCTCACAAACATCGACCTCTCCCATCCTGTTGCTCTTGATTACATCAAGCTTGGAGATATAGCTGTTGCATGATCATTGATCCCAGGGGCTCTCGCAGCAGTGGACAAGACCATGGAGGAGACATTCATAAGGTTTGCTCAGACTTCAGGTATGTCAGTTTGTGGACACAAACATAGTCACCTATATTTAATTTCCATGTTCATGTTGGTTGTGACGCTAAAATTCAGACTTCTCCCTCTCTACATTGCAGGTGGTCTACTAGGTCTCTTCAACAACTGTGGCGCATACCAGAAATGGTGCCGCACAACCTCTGCCCGCGATCAGCTCTATGAGCTTACTCTTGAGATATGTGGCATGATTGACGACCCTGAGATGCCGAAAGCAGGCAAGCACCGTGAGCTGGAGCCTGCTCAAATCTAAAAGTCTGAATTAGCGGTGCAGAGCGTCATCTCTGCCATCAATGGCTTCACAAACCCCTGGAGAATCCCAGACAAAAGTAGACTGTACTCCCTCGCATCTGGAGCTCCCATCGATCCAGAGGTTGAGGCTGACGTGCTGCGGGCCGAGGCTGCAGGCAGGGCTGCCAAGGAGCAGTTCATCCAAGAGCGCTTCATTTCCAAGAGGAAAGACTTCTTTGATCGCCTCAAGAAACTTACGCTCAAGACAATGGATTACTGCAGCAAGAGGGTCAAACTTACATCTGCGCAGGGGAAGGTGGATATTGATTTTACTTATACCATTTGCATATTTCATTACACAAAAACATTATTCAGAAAGGAATTAAACCGTAAAACTCTGTTGTATTTATGCCTTCCTCATTTCCTTATTTTCCATTCCAGCTCTTTTTGTACAAGGAGCAGAGCAACCTCGCCTTTCAGCTGCTCGTTAAGTCGCAGATTATGGAGATGCCCATCAACCTTGAGGAACTCATGCGGTATCCCCTCTCACCTGTTCCTCATGCCCTTGGCTCTCCAGATGGCTATTTTGCTAAAACCAACAAGGCCACTATCCTTCACCATCTGCTGCAGGACAGGGACGAAGACGTACGTTACCCCAATGATGCCCTCTTCATACAGGATGGCAACGCTCTCTTCCACATGATGTCCAACCTCCCACCGACCTTCGGAGGGATTTGCATGCAGCTCCTGGACCAAATGGTTGCCAAGCACCATTCTGTGTTCTCTACAGATTGCTACCAGCCAGATTCCATCAAAGCCCAGGAGAGGCTCAGATGTGGCTCTTCTGAGAAGCGCCTAATTGATGGTCCAAACACCCGGAGGCCCTATGACTTTAAATCATTCCTTGGCAATGAGCTTAACAAGAAGCAGCTATGTGACCTGCTTCTCAGGGTCTGGGGGAGCAATGAGGCAGCATCCCGGATTGAGAAGAGCATGAAAGCAGTGGTGTGTGTTGACGGAAGATCTTATGACCTAACATCAACAAATGGAAAAGTACGTTGACAGAAAAAGTGTGACAAACACATACAATTGCAGACCATAATTGGGCTCTTAATACATACGACAAAAACTGCATAACTTAAAATGTTAATTCGTTAAAATATGTAGTAGTATTCATGTACTTTGTTTGATTGTTACAGGTCCAGACTTCTGAGATCTATGAACTGCGATCCAACCAGGAGGAGACAGACAGCCGGATTGTCCTGTACCTCCACCAGGCTGCCAAATGGGGGTACAAGTCCAGTGTGGTGAGGACACCTGACACAGACATCCTGATGATCCTCCTCTACCATGCCAGCAGGATCAACCTCTCCATCTACCTTGACCACGGCTCTGGCAAACATCGCACACTGATAAATGTGACAGAACTGTCGGAATCACTGGGCCCTGACTACTGTAGCACACTGCTGGGATTCTACGTCTTTACTGGGGAGGACTGTACCAGCGCTTTTAAAGGCAAAGGCAAGGTGAATCCCCTGAAGAAGCTGGAGAAGACTCCTAAACTCTACAAAGCTTTCAGGCAGCTTGGTGCAGACTGGATGGTCACTGATGAGCTTCAAGAGGAGATGGAGAGCTTCACATGCATTATGCATGGACACAGTACGGGTGAAAATAATGAGAAAGATGGCCAGCGCTGACAAAGTCCTGGACTCTAAGTCAAAAGTAGACCCAGAACGCCTGCCTCCCCTCAAGGTCTGTCTCATTCTACATGTCCAGCGAGCCAACTACAGAGTCGCCTTCTATAAGAGAGCAGACAAGGCAATAACCGAGAGCCCAAAACCACATGATCCAGGCATGGGCTGGGAGAAGACAGGAGAAGAGGAGGTGTTGGAACCGGTCTGGGCAATTGGACCCATCCTCCCTCCTTCTCTTGTTGAGGTACTGGCTCAGAGAGCCGAGTCAGAAGAGCATGCCGCTCTTGACAAGGTGACCGATTACGCCAACAATAACTTGTCTGTGGGTGAAGTGGATGGAGAGTACGAGCATGAGGATGAAGAGCTGGAGATGGAAGAAATTGAATTAGAAGATCTCTTCAGTGACGATGAGGATGATGAGTAGTTTAGGTCAGCAAGTTGGTAGTGACATGAAAAGGTAAATGTATTCATTGTTCAAGTTGTAATTATATCACACTTTACATAATCTTCCATGTTTGATTTTGGTGCAATAAAGAGTTAAAAATAAACCCAACAAGATTTTATTTAATCATTTCATTTCATTGAAAGGGTTAGAGAAAAACTGATTGTGAACATATATTCACCCTATGTGTTGAAAAGGTAGTTGGTCATACACACATGTTTGGTCATTTATTGCTGTTTTTGTCCAGAAATACAGTCAAAATGTTGTCAAATGTCAACAATAACCATCCCATTGAATTCCTAGGATCAAATTTATGTGGGAACATTTATTAATTTTGCTCTGTAAGTTGTCTTCTTCAAAAGTTATGCCTCTTCTACATAATATTTTCATTTTTCGATTTTTGGGTTAGGTGCTATAAAGGGTTAAAACTAGCCTTTAGGACATTATTTCAGCTTGGTACCCAATATAATCTTAAAATAAACACTTGGAGGATTGAAAAAAAACTGATTGTCAACAAATATTCACTATGCGTTTGAAAAATAAAAAAGTAGTTGGTCAGACACATATATTTTGCATTTTGTTGCTGTTTTTGTCCAGAAATACAGTCGAAATGTTGTCAAATGTCAAAAATAACCATCCCATTGAATTCCTAGGGTCAGAATTGTATGGAAAAATGTATTCATTTGTCTCTGTATGTTGTTTACTTCAAAGGTTATGCCTCTTGCTACATCACATTTTAATGTTTCGGTTTTGGGTTAGGTGCAATAAAGGGTTAAAAATGGAGCCTTTCGGACATTATTTCAGCTTGGCACCTGGCAGATTCTGAAAGTAGACACTTTAAGGATTAAGAAAAATCAGGTGGCATAACAAATTCCGAGGGGTGTGCGTGGACCCCTATTTCCATCTAGACTAATTGGATAACGGAGAATTTTACACTCGGAAGTAAGTATTCTCCTTACTGTCGATTGATTTTACAGTGATATCTGCACTACTCATCAATTCAAAAACACCGGATTATCTTTGTTAATTAAACGACATTGATAGGTTTAAATTGTGTACAATGCTTTTGTGTTTTTCCCCTTCGATTCGTTTATTATTGTCGAGTCACGCCACGTTCTCCTTCACCACACCAGGACAGACTGCGCATGCTCACCACACATGACCTCTCAACCCAATGCTTACATGCGTCCCCCCTTACTGAAAGAAATGTCCCCATTTCCACACACATGGTGAGAACACAACAAAACATAAAAAAATAAAAAATAATGCACATCCACAGCCCAAATAAAACATCAACTTGCTATGACATAACCTATTCCCCTGTCCTGCACACTTGAAAAAACACAATTATGCAGCATATAATACACAGGAGAAAATAAGCACACAAACATGTAAACACCAGTCACTCTTCCCATAACAAAGTCCATTAAGCTGACAGGAGGCCGCGCTAACCTCCCAGCCCGGAACACCGTTGGTGCGGCTTGTTCGAGCTCAGGGGAATCACCAGCTCCAGAACCCGGCCCAAGATCACGGTCACTTTCCCCATCAGAAAACCTCAAGCGTCCAGAGCTCTGTGGGGAGACTGCATCTTGCAGGCTGAGCAAGGTTTAAGAGAGACCTTGATGGTCCCTCCAAGGGAAAGGCTACCGGCAGGTTGTATCGCCGTAGCCTGTCATAATGGACAGTTTGGAGAGAGGCTTCACCCCCAAACGGGCTACTTAGTTGGTACGTGACCCCCACTTCATCCCCCCTATCCATTCGCCTCTGCGCCAGATAAGGCCCCTTCCAGTGGGGAGCCAGTTTACGGCGGCTCTCAGTGGGATCATTTAACCACACCAAATCCCCGACTTCATATGGGACGTGCTGGAATGTACACTGGTATTGTACGCAAACGCGACCTGTGACAGAAAAGAGTCCCACTCCCCCTCACATGATAGAAGAGATTTCGCCAACTGATCGATAAGTGTCCTATTAAACCTTTCTACCATGCCATCAGACTTCGGATTGTAAGGCGTGGTGTGCGTCTTCTTCACACCTAACATGCCGCACAAATGCCTCACAACATCTGATTTGAACTGTCTGCCCATATCAGTGTGCAGAGTTTCCATTACCCCATGCTCCAATATGTAGTTCTGGAAGAGACACTCTGCGACCGTGGCGGCTTTTTGATCGGGGATGGCATACAGATTTACAAATTTTGTGAAATAGTCCTCAACAACCAACACATACCGGTTGCCTTTTGATGTGACCGGCAACTCCAGTATGTCAGCCGCCACACGCTGGAAAGGTCTAACTGCATGCAAAGTTCTCATGGGGGGATGGTGTTTAGGCACCGGGGACTTCCTTCTCTGACAGGCATAACATTGGTCACACCATGATCGAATGTCACTGTGCATGGAAGGAAGCACACACTTCTTGCACGTGCCAAAACGCGTTCACACGCCAGGTGAGCAGTCAGTGGAGCACCATGCAAGTGTCCCAGGACCTCTGGAACTAAGACAGCAGGAACAACAACCTGAGTAGACTGCCCTGCCTCAGACAGCCAAACAACTCTACATAAAAGTCCCTCCACAAAAATCAGCCGGGGAAACTCATGCCAAAGTCTCTTCACACCCCAACTAGCATCTTTTAACCTCCATCTAGGGGGCCGTTGGCCATGCTCCAGCCAGGCCAAAACTTGTCCGATGTCTGCATCCTTTTGTTGGAGCTCCCTAATACCAGAGCCATCATATGACAGAGTGAAGATTAGGGTCTGGTCCACTGAAGACCCTGAATCAGGAGAAGGAGGGCCTGAAATCGGTCCTTGGGCTTGGGCCGTGGCAGGAGTCCCCACAGCACACACATCACTATGACCACTGTCCCCAGTGCCAGGGAGAATTGTACTCAAGGGAGCGGATGTGGCATAGAGACTGCCTGAATTCTCCAAAGCTTCAGGGGTGTCAGGCCTGCGTGAAAGGGCATCTGCATTTGTGTGTTTGGCCCCACTCTTGTGCACAATCACCCAGTCGTATGGGTCCAGCTCCAGAGCCCAACGGCTACGACGCCCCGTCCTGTCATTGTCAACCTGAAGTCGTCGCGGACCCAACCAAGGTTGGTGATCTGTAATAATTGTGAAGGGGAGAAGACCCAAGTAATGCCTGAAATTACGCACTGCCCACACTATCACTGAACCAACATCCTCCTGACTGCTTTTCTGTTTTTTGTTTTTTTGTTTGTGTTTTTGTGTTTTTGTTCTTGTTTTGTTTGTCGACCTGACTCATAATGTAAAGCGTCTTTGGGTCTAGAAAAGCGCTATATAAATCCCATTTATTATTATTATTACTATCGCCCACAGCTCCCTGTCGTAGGTAGACCAACGCCGTTCAGCTGCTGTGAGGAAGCGACTAGCGTAGGCCACCACTCTCTCCAGGCCGTCCACTTCTTGTGACAGCACATCCCCCACAGCAATCTGCGAAGCATCTGTACAAAGCACGAAACTCTTGGTGAAGTCCGGGTGACACATGATAGGTTCGGCACAAAGACCATCCCGCCAAAACTCAAATGCCTCCTGGCACTCCGCCGTCCACTGAAAAGGGACATCCTTTCCCGTCAGATGGTTGAGGGGGGCAGCACGCTGGGCAAAACTCCTCACAAACCTCCTATAATAAGAGCAGAGACCCAGAAAAGCACGCACCTCTGTAGCGGACCGTGGAACTGGCCAAGTCTTCACCTTATCTGTGTTACGGGGGTCAGGACGAAGCCCCCCGGCGGAGATGAAATGACCAAGAAATACCACGTGATCACGGGCAAGATGGCACTTCCTGGCATTCAATCTAAGCCCAGCTGCCCCAATCCGAATGAAGACCTCCTCCAAAGCAGACATGTGGGCCTCAAAACGAACTACTGTAAATCAGCATATCGTCAAGATATACCCCCTTCACACCAGCTCCATAACCCTCTGGAAGGTGGCGGGTGCATTGGTCAGACCCATAGGCATGGATGCAAACTGGTATCGACCCTGGCCAGTGGTGAATGCTGTCTTTTCGCGGTCCTCCTCAGCCACTTCCACCTGCCAGTAACCGTCAGAAAAATCCAAGGTGCTGAACCAGGAGGCCCCTGCCAATGCGTCCAATGTGTCCTCCACCCGTGGCAGTGGATGAGAATCCTTTATTGTCACAGAGTTGAGTCCCCTGTAGTTCACGCAGAATCGCCATGTGTTGTTCTTTTTCCTGATGAGGACCACTCGTAGAGATGTTACAATATTCTGGTATGAAATCTGTGGCATGCATGAGAGGAATATCAACATACCCCAGGTGAGGCAGACCACGACCAACATCCATAACAGCTCGAGCCTGCAATATGAAATCAAACCCCAGCAGAATAGCTTGTGTTGCCCCTAGCACTACATGTACAGCCTGCTCCCAATGTTTGCCCCCCAACTGTATGGGAAGAGTCACAGTACCCAGAGTGTCCAACAATTGACCATTTACTGTGCGTGAAAAAGTGTACTGGGTATTTAGCACACGTTTACGTAAGGCAGACATGGACATTCTGAAGTCCTCAGAAATAAGTGAAACATTGGACCCAGAGTCTATCAAAACAGTTACATCAGCACCCTCAACAAGTCCTCTAACATAGGCTGTGGGCTTAGACTCACCCACAGAACAAGAGTCCAATGCACGAGCAGGCGCTTTCCCAGCAGAATAGTCCATTTGACCCTGTAGTGGTGAAACCGGCATCTGGGTCTCGATGCCAGTCACTGGAAGTTTCCCTGCAGCCGTCCGTGCGAGGATGGAGATGGTGACCGCCGAGAGGGAGACAAAAACCTCACTCCACGCCTTGGCTGACGTTCCGCAGCGCTGTGTGGTCCTTGCGGGACATCGCTGCCTGATCGTTGCGGAGAGAAGTCCGCAGAGGTGTCTCGGGTTCCCCGCTCACGTGGAGACCATTCCCTGGCACCAAAACCATCCTGCGGTCTGCGCTGAGGAGAACGGACACCCTGCTGCGGTCGTCCCTGTGGGAATCCCCGGTGGTAGATCTGCAACCAAACCCGCCACAGTCACAGTGGCAGGCACGCCGGTGCACCCTCTGACGATCCCAGGTCAAGGCGGAGCTCCCTCTGCCATTCTCAGCTCCACGGCTATGTGCTCTCAAGTCTTTCACCTCAGTCTGTAAGTTGTCCACCTTCAAGGTGAGGCGTTCAACCACATTTATGAGCTTATCCGCGGTATTAGCATTACAGTCGAAAACACCAGCCGATGGTGAATTTAGCGATGCAACAACAGCAGGATGCGGAGGACAGTAGGGCAAACCAGGTGTGTTCAACCTCATTGCCTGCCTGGCCCGCTCACAACGCCCAGCAATTATCAATGCCTCCTCCATATCAGTTGCCCCCTGTTCATGGCATTTTGCTTGAAGTGCAGGATCAAGGCCAGCCAAAAAACGTCTGAATTTCTCACCATTTACTGCAGCGCGGTCATAATCGGGAAAAGCCTATGCCACGAGTCTGGAAATGTCCGCCGCATACACCTCCAAACACTTGTTCATCTGGCGGGGCCGTGCAGATACACAGGTCTGGAAATAAAGCAGGAACTGTCTCTGGCCAAAAGCCTCCGCCAGCTTCTCCTTCACACGTTTGTAATCACACTGCACATCTGCCGGCAAGCTGTCCCACAGCAGGAAAGCTGCACCGTCTGGTAGGTAGAATGTTCAGCAAGGTAGCTGCGTAGGTCGTGCACCTAGCACCCCTCGTCTGAGCACGAACAGCGGCTTCAAACTGTCTTATCCACGTAGCGAACTGCCTCTGGCCGTCGCCCCTAAACATCGGCGGCAGCTCCACTTTAATATCATTACTCACAGAACCAGTCCAAGAAGCAGTACATCCGTTATGATCGTCTTCCATATTGCCGTCACTCTTCATTCCTCCGAACATGAAGCTCCGGCGCTAGCACCGTTAGCACAGCTAGCCAGCAGAGCCAACCAGAAAGTCCAGTAATTGTCCACAGAAAAAAATAATCCAAGAACGGATTAAACACACTCCGATACCGCTGCCACCAATGTAACGTCCGAGGTGTTAAGGCTTCAATGATACTTCTGTGTAACAAAAACTCAGGAACTTAATACTTTTTGGAGTATCCCAGATAGCGCCTCCATTTATTATTGTCGAGTCACACCACGTTCTCCTTCACCACACCAGGACAGACTGCGCATCCTCACCACACATGACCTCTCAACCCAATGCTTACAGTATTATAGTATTATAGTATTATTCAATAACAGGAGGGGTATTCATTTTATTTTGAATAGCGTAGGCTACTTTTCTTAATAAGCGAGCTGTTATTAAAAAATATTAATGCCGCTTCCGGTAACACGGCAACAAAAGGGGCAGGAATTGTGATGGCCGGTCTCTTGTTCCCAAAGCCACGGAGGGAGAAGTTGGCGACAGTGTGTGTGAGGCTCCAGAGACGCCGTTGGTATGTTTCTCCTGTGTTTATTGTGTTTTATGTACTTGATCTGTTGCCTTATTTTGTGAGAGT
This sequence comes from Notothenia rossii, assembly GCF_949606895.1. Lineage (NCBI taxonomy): Eukaryota > Metazoa > Chordata > Actinopteri > Perciformes > Nototheniidae > Notothenia > Notothenia rossii. Next base: position 58,488,509 of record NC_136909.1, on the reverse strand, counting down.
GCTGTTGCGCAATCAACTGCTTTTTATGCAGCGTGGTCTGACTGCGCTCCGTTTGTTTGATGTATATATGTATACAGCGCAGGTGGTGTTCAGTTGAGGTTTTCTCTGGTACTTGTTTCCAAGTAGAGAAATGCACTCTTATTAATTCATTTAAGTTAATAAATTATAAAATAACTCGGAATTTATCTTTTTAATTAAAGTACCCTGAAAAGGCAGGAATGTGACGATGTGACTGAGTTGGTGTTATTATTATTGAGAAAAACGCATTGAGGCATGCAAAATGTTTGTAATTTGTGTTTGCATGTGAGCTAACATTTGTTTGTCCTTTGTGTTTTGAAGGTTTTCAACCTTTTGACCTTTTTTTTTTGGCTTGCTGCTTTGATTGGTGGAAGGGAGTGTTCGGCAGAGTAAGGCCGCTCCGGTAGAGGCGCACTGGTTGGCAACAGAGAAGCCATGTTTAGTTAAGTTCTTACCTGACTGGATTCCGGCCGACTCCAGCCCCTCGTCTCCTGTCGGCGTAACGGCCGACGCCAGCTCCCCGTGTCCTGTCGGCATTCCGGCCGACGCCAGCTCCCCGTGTCCTGTCGTCATTCCGGCCGACTCCAGCCCCCTGTGTTCTGTCGGCGAGTCCCCTCTCATGCCCTCTCTCGAGCCCTCTCTCGAGTCCCCTCTCGAGTTCCCTATCGAGTCCCCTCTCTATTCCCCCAGGATCCCGTCTACGCCTGTCTCACGGGCTCCGGTTCCCGCCCGGCCGACACCGGGTCCTGCCCGGCCTCCGGAGCTGTCCGGTCTTCGCCCTCGAGCCCGGCCCCCTCGAGCCTGGCCCCCTGAGAGCCGCGGTCTTCGCCCTCAAGCCCGGCCCCCTGACTTTCTCGGCCGCGGCCCTCGCCCTCGGGCCTGGCCGCCTGGCCCCCTGACTCTTCCTGCCGCTGCCTTCGCCCTCATGCTCTGCCCCCTGAGTTCGCCCGCTGTGGCCCTCACCCCTTTATGAACTCTGCCTTGCCCCCAGGCCGACCGCCCGAGACCCCCACAATGAACTCTGCCTTGCCCCCTGGCCGTCCGCCCGAGACCCCCTCCTGGTCCTCTGCCGTGCCCCTGGGCTGTCAGCCCAGACCCGTACTCCAGACCCCTTCCACCCACCCTTTTGGCCCTAGTGATGCCCTAGGATGCTACTTTGTACCTGTTCATGGATTCTTGTTGTACCTCGTACCTGTTCATGGATTCTTATTTTTTCAGCTTTTGAAAATAAAGCTCACTTTTTTTCCTTTTGAAACCTGAGGCCTGTATTACGAAGCTGGTTCAACCTAAGTTGCATATGTTTGAGTTAGCCGGTTGGCATAATCCAAAATATACGCGCTCTCGCTAAACGGTACTACGACACGGGTTATCAAGTGGATCGCTCAAGCCAGCCGTGTCCTATCTAGTTAGGTGCGCGTTCACATGAAAGGGGTGGTATTTGGAGCATTCGACCAATCACAAACATGGACAAGCGTACTGACAGCGCAGCGTGTCATACTTCCCGAATGAAAAGTCAACTATATAGTTAGACAAATATGAAGACGTTAAACTTTAAACATCCATGACTTAAACACTTTATCCAGGATAAAAGCCACATAGCTGTATCTGCAAGGTGAATACAGCTGGTAAAAGAAAAAGTGTTTGAATGCGTACATTAACAGGTTTATGATATCACTGCCCCGTCTGGATCTGACTTTAATTACATTTTACTCGAGTGTTTCGTCAACTTAATGTGTTGCTTAAAATAATACTTCTGCATACAGTATGTGACACTGTAAGTGTTGCACGGCCAGATACGGCTCAAGGAGCTGACTCAGATAAGGAAATATATGATACATTATGATGTGATATGCCACGGACAGTACTGCTACTTTGATCCGGTTACTTATGTTGTGGCAGATATTTAATTAAGCTTTCTTAACGCTAATGTTATAATTGTCAGATTGCTCTGAAGATGGGAGGTGATATTCTATTAATGTTCACGTTCACACAGTGATTTTTGCCGGCCGTCTTTCCTGCAACGGCAGTTTAAACTGTATTTCCTTTCTCCTGTAATATGACTTGATAGCTTTAAACTCTGCACACTGAGCTCTGATTGGTCATCAGGCAGTGCTTTCACTGAGTTGAGCTCTTAGCCTGCAACCTAACCTGCTCCGGGGCAGGTTAGCCGCTCAGCATAAGTTACCATGGAGATCTAGCCTGCTAAAAAGAGAACCAGCGTCGTAGGACCGGAAACCCCGAGTTTTCTCTGAAGTTAGCCGGCTAAGCGAAAATCCTGCTTCGTAGTACAGGCCTCTGCTTGCTCCTCAATCTACATTTGGGTCCTATTTTTCCCCAACCGTGACACCATGCAATATATTAGACTTTAAGTATTTGTCAGGCTTAATATTTATCTGTACTGGAGATGCCCCCTGTTGGCGTCAACCGATAGAGGTGTTATGGTTGTATCTTGTTATGCACAATGTTGATTCTTCTCTCAGAACTAGCTAAATACATGGGTCTGGGGTAGAGATCTTCAGAATTGGTTTGGCAAACCACTGTGTCACCTCGTGGCTGCAGCACATGTCTTGTGAATTATCCGGCCCGAAGCTCCAATTAAACCATCAGTGTTTGCCATCAGAGTTCCTGCTCTCCCTGTGTCTCTCTGAGTCTCGTCTCCATTGCTTCGGAAGTTTCCATCACAACTTTGATGGCTTCTGAACTTTTGACCTGACATAGATTGCAACAAGAGCTTCACCATGAGCCTGAGTCTTCATCATGTCTTCACCATGAGCCTGAGTCTTCATCATGTCTTCATCATGAGCCTGAGTCTTCGTCATGTCTTAACCATGAGCCTGAGTCTTCATCATGTCTTCATCATTAGCCTGTGTCTTCATCATGTCTTCACCATGAGCCTGAGTCTTCATCAAGTCTTCATCATGAGCCTGAGTCTTCATCATGTCTTCACCCTGAGCCTGAGTCTTCATCATGAGCCTGAGTCTTCACCATGAGCCTGAGTCTTCATCATGTCTTCACCATGAGCCTGAGTCTTCATCATGTCTTCATCATGAGCCTGAGTCTTCATCATGTCTTCTTCAACAGCCTGAGTCATCACAAGGTCTTTATGACCTAGAAGTCACATGGTTTCCTACCTTAAGCTTTGTTCACACTATAGAAACAAAAGCTACATTGGAACTATTTACTGTATCTGGTCTAGGTTGGCCGTTTCTTATTTTATGTGTTGCTCGATGACTTTGTAATGTCATTAGGAATACAGAATATATGTATCAAAATAATATGACTGCATTTCATTTAAATGTCCCCCTCAACTTTAATTAGTGGTGACATGCACATCATTCAGCAGCAATAGCCAGGTGTCAGGCTGTAGCTTCATGGCACCGGCTTCCATTGTAAATAACTTCCATCCTGTTACCTTGACGCCCGTAGTGTGAACATATAATAAAAGGGCTGTTTCAATGAAAACAATGACAGGGTTGGAAATGCAATTTGCTTTTGAGAGATTGCTTCTATTTCCTTCTGTGTGCATTGGGTGATTGACAGGAAACAGTGCAGAGTATTGCACCGCTGATATGAAAACACCCAACTGAGGGATGCTGAAATCAGATTAAAGTTGCAGAAATCCGATTTAATCTAGATCCTTATTGTGAAGAAGTTGTCAGACTACAGGAGAATAAGCAGCCATTCAAGAACAAACATTTGTATTATATTGGATTCATTGCATCAAAGTGGATTAATATGATTCCATGTGTTAAATGTATTTCTCCACTGCATGCTATTTAAAGAAAAGTTAATAAATAATATGTCCAACACCAGCAAATATGAATATGATCCAGTGTTGTCAATAGTAAATGAGAATACATATCCTATTAGGCATTGTGCATGTTTCTGTGAGTGGGAAAGCGAAAGGCAGAACAATGTGTGTGTAGCAGGCTCCAGCAGGAGCTGAGACTCACTGATCATTTTGGGATGCATATGGTAGGAGGAAAGAAAGGGTGGGTGGGGAAAGAGGACAGGATGAGAGCGAGAAATTCTAATTTGCTCAGGGTTGCATGGCAAATATTTTCTGCCGATATGTTTACAGAAAAACAGGATAGTGGGATGCTTGCTTCTGTTTTTGCATCATTCACCAGTGCACTCCGAATATGTTCCAGTACAATATGCTGTACGCATCACTATGGCTTGGGCATTTTTCATCGCCAACACATTGCCATTTATATGCAGAAATGTCAAGTTCTGAGCAATTGTTATTGGAAGCGTTTTTCTCTGGAATAGGCGGAAAAAGCCTGTGATGTGTTTTGCTCTTTGTCCTCTATGTTCTAGTTGATGCAACACAACATTCTTGAGGATTTTTATCATACATCGTGTCCCCATTTTATTGTGAATGACTTTTCTTTTAAACAGGAATACAAAAGGACAAATACATGCATACAGTATTTATGCAACTTTGAATGTTTCTTGTTTAAGCTGAATGTAATGATAGTGTTTTGTTAAATAAATTAGGCTCAAAGGTCAACTAAATTGTAGTTGTGATTGTGTTTGTTTGATTTTAAGTGAAACTATCATATGGAGTATGAGTGCAATACTAAGTATGCCATTTGAGCCAATTCTATGTGAAAAAGTGACTGTTTGGAACATAGTGAAACTCAGGGGCAGTACAAAAGTGGGTTATACTGTGGTAGGGGTCTAAGACACATTTACATTTTGACATCTTACTTCACCTCAAAATCTTAATTATTTTGGAATTCATGGGACCAACTGACAACTCAAACGGTTGGAAACCAATAAAAGCTGCACCAGCACTTACAATGAGCTTGCTTGTTTGAAGTGAATCTTGTCAGCACTGTTCTTGTTGCCCTTAGTTTGAATCTGTATTTAGTTTACATTACATGTTAGACGCTTTTATCAAAAGCGACTTATATACTCAATACACTGGACAATCCCCACAGGAGCAATTTGGGGTGAAGTAGCTCAGGGACACAACGACATGCTGACTGCAGTGGGTGTTGAACCTGTGCTCCCCTGATCCCAACACAAACGCTCAACCCACTGCACCACACGCCTCACTTTATGGATTACACACTTATTGTATGACACTTTGGATAAAGTTTCAGCTAAATCGAATGTAATGTAAAAAGAGAGATCTCAAAGGAGTATGGTCTGGACACAGAAGATATAGATGGATGCGATGTGGAGATAATTACTCAAAATACTAAAATTACATTTATTTCGGCCATAAGCTTTGCTTCGCCTCGCTGTTTTGTCGAGTTCCATCATCAACAAAACATTGCTTGAAGACCAGGCAGTATGGAAGTTAAGTGAAGAACGGAGGAACCAGGAGTGAGAGGGGAAGACAGTCGGTCTCTGACTCTTTCAGAACACTGCTGCTTTAAAGAAGAACACAAGAAGAACACTAACACGCTCTATAATCTCAGTCAGCTCAGCATTCGTGAACAGAAAGCATCACTTTCTCAGCAGTTGAAATGGAGAACATCTGCGTAGGCACATGAACACAAAGTTCACAATGTATGTGTAATAGGCAATGGCCAGCAGTGTTTTCAGTTTGATGTCTTTGTAACTGCTGTGAGCAGCAGAGAGGCTGTCTGTTCACAGGAGGCTGCTTCAACATCCTTTCACAACATAATTATGCATCAAACTGGGATCTAAGCCCAGAGGATCTGTGGGGTTTGGGCAAAACTTTCAAAGACGGGAAAGGACTCGATAGCATTCTTAACAATAAGTGACAAGACCTCAGTTTGTCTGTATTGTTTCTGAGCAAAAGGATTACATAAATCGATGATCATGTCAGTACTTGCCTAGCACGAGTACAACAGCAAACAAAAGGGACAAGGTGGATTAGATTGCTGCTAAGCAACTGTAAACATGTCTTTAGTTTTGAGATTTTACTTATCTATGTTGTCTGTTTGTTTGTTTCGTAGTAACTCTGCTGTCATTTCAGACCCAGCCAATCCCATTCTGCTCTCCTAGTGGATTAACTCCACCTCACCTGCTTCCCTAATCATCCTGGTTTACAGGCCTACTCCCACCAGTACACTGCCAGGTTGTTTTCCTGCCTTCAGCCTTAACGGTCCAGCGTTGAATACTATAGTAGCTAGTACCTGACTTCTGCCCGTTTTTTTTTACCTTTGCCTGTTTTCCCCTGGACTCTAGCTTAGCCCTTTACCTGTTTTGCTTGCCTGGACTTTTGTATCTGTGCTCCTTTATTTTTCTCTCAGTAAAGTTTTTGTTTAATCTGTCATTTATTTCCTTGAATCCCTATATCCAAACACATATTACTACTGCGCTATTTACGAATTGTGCTCTGTGAGACACAGTGCTCTCCGGTTCTTTGAGTGACTATTTACAAATGCACCCTACAAGTAGTTGACAAGTATTAAAAGTGAAGGGTAAATTCTTACCTCCAATTCTGGCTAAAAACCTGAAGAATAGCTTCAGACATACATTTGGCAAAGGTCTTGGATAGGGCAGAAGTAGTTATATTCATGCCGCATTCGTCTGATTAGTATGCATAAAAAGGTGACAGGTCACACCTCCCCCAATTATGCAAATGAGTTAAGTCCCGCCTCCCTTTGTTCGAGGTGTGATATCCCAAGTAGGTGTGAGATCCATCGATAGGAGGGGTTGATGTGTATTCACAGGTGTTAAAAAGCCCCCAATGTAGCGCCTTATGGCGCCAAAAAAATAAAAAAATAAAATGCTGTTTCAATCACATTAGTATGCAAAAAAAGTGACAGGTGGGCCCGCCACCAAGTGTGTGTGTGTGTGTGTGTGACGGTCTCCCCTAACCCCTGCTGTGGACCGGGGCTACATCAAATCTTATTTTAGCCCCTAAAGAAAAGCCCACCATAAACATAATAATTAAAAATAGTATTGATGTATCTTATCACTTTCCTTCTTCATCAGACAGCCCCTTTCTAACGGGAATCTAAGCTAACATCTACTCTCGTCTCAAAGCCTCCTTCCTTCTGCGGTGATGCAGGCAAATGCTGCCCCTCTATACTATACTAAAGTCACCATACAAACTTTATTGTCCTATCTAAATTAGATTAAGGTTTTAATATGATTTGTTAATTAGTTTACTAGCTGTGAGGAAGTGTCTGTCTACATTGCAAGGATTAGACTGATGGTTGAAATGTTTTTGAGCCATTGACCTGGCTAAGGGTTTATAAGGATATCTAGTTTCTACAGCAAGAGAAAGGTGATGATGAACCACCCTGGCATTTCTTCTCTGCGTTTTCCTGACCTGGATCTGATCCTGAAAAACTCTGGTAAGTACTTCATATAATTATTAAATGTTGTATGTTGTGTGTTAAACAACCTCTGTGTATATATATATTGTATTTATTGTGTATTAGCACTATGATTCATAAGGGTTTTGAAGTTTTGGGGAGACTGTTAACTAATGTTGAAGTACTTTAGTGGATGGGATGGAGTCTCACACAGTGTCGATGAAGGTGTGTGTGTGTGTGTGTGTGTGTGTGTGCGTGCGTGTGTGTGTGTGTGTGTGTGTGTGTGTGTGTGTGTGTGTGTGTGTGTGTGTGTGTGTGTGTGTGTGTGTGTGTGTGTGTGTGTGTGTGTGTGTGTGTGTGTGTGTGTGTGTGTGTGTGTGTGGGGGGGGTGACTGTGTGAGCCTGGCCCTGCCCCCTCCTCCCCCCTTCCTGCCATCTTATCACTAGACAGAGGGGGGATGGAATTTAAAAACAGTTACCTTACACTTGTATTTGTTCTCTCACAGTGTCTGTAAAGGTGGGGGAGACTGTCTCCCCCCTTCCTGCCATCTCTCTGTTTCTGCTGATGTGTAAAATATACAAAATAACGTTTTATATACTTACTCTCTTGTTAAAAGGTGATGAAGTTTGCAGCGTAAGCCAGCCATCAGTGTTCTAGTTCTAAGGTTTTGCATACCTCAAAGTGTGTCTAAAAGTATCTTGGCAAGAGAAAAAAGCCAAAATCCACCTAGGCCATTAAAAGGAAAATTCCTTACAAAGTACTTCATATAACACTGTTTCGATGAAACAATGCAGTCTTGATAACTTGACTTGACTAACATTACTTTTTTAAATATATGTTTTTAGATGCTTTACTTTGATTTCTTTCATGTTATTTTAACACGTTACTTTTTTCATATTTTTTCAACATCGCCCCCAAGTCTGTCTCCAGACTCAAATCACAGCTTTGAAAACTCAAATCACAGCTTTCAAAAAGTTCAGTCAGAGCAGCCAAAAAACTGTCCACGTTTTACAAATGAACAGACACAAATGCAGACTTGACTACTTGGCGGTTGATTAAAGCAGATTTGTCCTTTTTCATCTCTCAAAGGTTTGGGTCCTGTTCAACACTGGGTACAGAAATATATTCAATATACAGTCATTTGTACGTAAAGATTTTTTAAGTTGTAAGCACTTAGAAATATACATTTGATTGCATTTAAAGTGCCTGTAGACAACTTATCATAATGAAGTAGTTGATTGCACAAATTTGTAATGGATGTAGAATAAAGACGACATTAGCATTTAAATTGGCTCCCTATAAGACTCGCTTTCTCTATGAAATTATGTCTGGCTCTGAGTAGTGTTCTCCGTTTCACAATAAAAGCCCAAACACAATACTTTCTGAATCACTGCAGGAAGTATTGTGCTAAAATGCAAATACAAATGGCTTACAGTAGCTCCCAAGTAGTTGAACAATTGGAAAACCGCAAGGACTGTGGAAACACCTACTGGCAAAGGATTGCGGATGCAAATTATGCAAAGAGGAAGAAAAAAAATTATATCTAAAGCTAGATAACACAATCTACGTATTGACAGTATGAGTACAACAAAAACAGTATGCATGTTGATGCAAACGACAATGTTCAGTAAACGATCAATCAAAATAGAAGGATCCAATGTATTTTTAAATGGAGCAGAAATAGAACTAGTCTCCTAGTTCAAGTATCTTGAACAGGGAGTGTTATATTGGACTCGAACTTGACTTTTAAGAAACATATCAAGAAAGTATCCAATACCATTCAATTCAACTTGCAACATTTTAAACAAATTAGACCTTTTCTTAACTATCAATGCTGCAAAGTCATACCTCCACTGTATGATTCTATCCCACATTGAATACTGTTTTACAAACTGGTCGTTTGCTTGTGCCACACACCTGAAACCCATAGAACAGCTGTTCAAGAGAGCTATCCAGGTGTTTGACAGAAAGCCACAGTCATACCACCACTGTACCATCCTTGAAAATCACAATTTCTTGAGTTTTGACAATTTTAAGTCTTTTAAAAGTATGTGTTTTTTTAAAGTAATATTTACATGGGCTGGCCCCCCCCTCCGCTTAGGAGAATTCATCCACAGAAAACACACTGGACGCAGCACTAGGTCAGAAACCAGAGGAGACTGTGAAGTCCACTACAGAAGGGCCACCTTTGGACAAAATGTCCTCTCCATTAGAGGCAGCTCATTGTGGAATAGCCCCCCAACTGAGATACGGGATTGTCCCACTCTCAATAGTTTTAAAGGTCAACTTAAAGAATGGTTGAGCAACAAACAGATGTGTAATCACCGCTAAATAAATGCACTTTAACACAGGGGTATCTCCTCTTGCACTTTATGTAGCGCTTTTATCTTATCTTACACTTTATATATCATAGCTGCTACATTGTACTGCCATGTGGTAAATGCTTGTATGCTGCTCATGCTCTTTCAGCATATCATGTATTTATTTTTGCTGTATATATAAATGTCATGTTCTTATATGCTGTATGTGACGGGACTACAGATGGAAATTAGCTCAAAGCTAAAATCCGGCTCATTTACACTTGTAAGCATTATTTTTTGTTTTAAAGTGTTCATCAATGTGCACTACGGTGGCCCTGAAGAAAATTAAACATTCAAATATGTTATCGATGTTCCCATTCCCAGTTTGTTTGGGAATAATTGCGATGTTTCCTGTGTTTTGGTAGCTCTTAACAAAACAGAATTTTTGTGTATGACAACTTTACAACTGGTAGAAAGTTAAGTACTTTTTCTGAACAGATTTTCTTTAAGACTGTGACTCTTAACACACCATCCCCCCGAGAGCCAGACATACTCATCCCCTTTTCAGCCATCATTTCTGTGTTTCCGTGTTTCTGAGTTTCTTTGGGGGTATAATACGCACGTTTCAATACACATGTATCATACATCTTCCCTGTTACCCTCCCCTTGTTAGAATGAAGACAACAGTGCATGTGAAGGACTTTAATACACATGTATCAGACACGCTCCCCTTGCTATAATGAAGACAACGGTTTCTAAAATGTAAAAAACACTTTTTTTTTTAATTTTCCTTTACATTTTAATTTTTTACACACAAAATCAATAGTTATACTGATTGTAACATCCCCAGGACCTTCTCCAGTTTAGAATTCCCCAGATTACTGGAAATATCATGATGGAGTTTTTTCACTTCAGTCAAAATATTCATGTGTATGCTGTTTTTGACACAAAGATGCATTACATCTACAAACAGAGCATACAATGAGAGCACATGATACACTTTTGATGTTTGTTTAATTTCTTCGGTAATTTTACAGAATGTTTCGGGAAATGAAGATTCCAGGACCACTTTAAATGTTTCGTTTACAATCGTTTCCCAATGACCAGGAATAGTACTGCCAGAACGAACGATATCCAAAATGTCTTCTAGTTTACAAACTTCAGCCATTCTGTTTACACAGGGGTCACTATTCACTCTGTTTTCAATCGTCCTCATCACCACACTTATTAAAAGGGTATTGACTACATTCTGATCAATATATACCGAGCGTTTCTCATAGTAGTTCCCCATTTTTATTTTACTTTAAAGAAAAAGTCAATGTATCGAAAAAGAAACAATTCCTGGCTTCAATCAACCGTAGGTTATTAGTCTTCTTCTTCTCCATCCAACTCGGCATGGATCTTTTCAAGTCTCTCCTTGAGGCGTCTGCAATTTTTGAGATTGTGCAGAAAAGCCTCCGAAGCGCCTTGGATCCTCCAATCATCCGTGAACATTTCTTTATCAATAAGAGTCTGCTCGATCTTAGTAATGAAGTCAGTGAGCCAGAGTCTTTTCATTAACGCGTTGTAATTGTTTCTGAAGAAAAGATCGGGCATGTCATTCAGACAATCGTATTGCCTCTGGCCGGGGTGACTGACTCGGCATCCGTTGCATATTTCTTCTCTGTACCGATGTATCACCCCCTCCACAATATCAACCAACACTGATTTCACTGTCTCCATAAGCAGAGACGTCTTGGCCCAAGGAGCAAAATAAGAAGCAGTAGTACTGCAAGATTCGGGTGTCCAGAATGGTGGTGATGATGGTAGTCCAGGAGTTTGTTCCTGGCTGCAACTCACGGGGGGAGACTTGGTTTTTCTCAGATCCATAGCTAGTTTTCAAACTGTCGTCTTAGTGGGGGTCCTTAGTTTTAGATGCTTTGCTGAGCGGAGGGAGAGACTTATTGCGTTGAATGGGGGGAATCATCTGTAGAATTGAGAGTTTTTTCACCAGTATAATGTCCCTCGCTGTTTGAATCTTTTTTTTAAAGTTATTTTTCATCTATCATTTTCAACCAAGCAGCAACAGGTCAAATTTAAGAATAAGTAATTGTTTGTCACCATTTTACGGGAAATAGTCAGAGCGCAATGTCACATCTTAAAAACAGCTTGAACTGGATAAATGGTTAGTCTTTTTCAAACATACCGTACGTTCTGCATGTTATTATATCTGGCCAATTGGTTTAGACCCTACTGCCCTAGACGCATGCTCTCAATAGGGAAGTCACGCTTTGGGAAGAGGTGTTTCATTTCACAGATCCACCTTGATTCTTGTTGTGCTGGCTGAAGGAAGAGGGACGGGGGAGGAAAATTCAGAGGATGAAGAAGCAGAAAAATAACTTGTTTTGTAAAACGGACAGCACGTCAGTTTCAAGAAAAAGATGACAGCGTGTTTATGCATGACATGCAAAATATCTTGAAGCCCGACAACCACAAAAAAAGGTACAAGTATATTGTGTTGAAAATATCGCAAAAAGTCTTAATATTGTATAATTGAGTTGCATGTTGTATTTTGCTAAAAACTACTATGTAGTTTTTCAAAAATATAATGAAAAAAGGAGAGAAAGACAAAACAAAATATCGAGAGTTTTTTCACTAGTATAATGTCCCTTGCTGTTTGACTCTTTTTTTTAAAGTTATTTTTACATCAATACTATTTTTAATTATTATGTTTATGGTGGGCTTTTTTTTAGGGGCTAAAATAAGATTCGATGTAGCCCCGGTCCACAGCAGGGGTTAGGGGAGACCGTCACACACACACACACACACACACACACACACACACACACACACACACACACACACACACACACACACACACACACACACACACACACACACACACACACACACACACACACACACACACACACACACACACACACACACACACACACACACACACACACACACACTCACTTGGGGGCGGGCCCACCTGTCACTTTTTATGCATACTAATGTTATTGAAACAGCATCTTTTTTGTACGCCATAAGGCGCTACAGTGGGGGCTTTTTCACACCTGTGAATACACATCACCCCCTCCTGTCAACGGATCTCACACCTACTTGGGATATCACACCTCGAACAAAGGGAGGGCGGGACTTAGCTCATTTGCATAATTGGGGGAGGTGTGACCTGTCACTTTTTTATGCATACTAATGAGACAAATGCGGCATGAATATAACTACTGGCAGACAGTCAGCACTTGGCTAGCAAGGTCAGTGTGCCGTAGAAAGAGGATAGAAGATGCGAGCTAGTTTTTATCATTAAGTTATGTATGGGTCAGAACACTGACCCGCTGCAGGCTCATTCTATGAGTAAATTGAACGTCAGAGTTCCGGAGGATGAGGACATTAGAGACAGCTACAATAAAGGACAGTGAGAGAGAGGTTGGGGATAGCCTGCAAAAGGTTGAACTTGACATCTTGGCTCACTGGAGAAGGATTTCAGAAGCGGAGTAGCCCATCTGTTTCGTTACATAAAGTGTTTCCCCTCAAGTGGGATTGTGAATTGAGGGAAATGCCCATTCAGTCTGGTGAAAGAAAAGCCAAGTGATCCGTAAAAAAGCTGAGACCATCCTAAAGGGCATGTGGTGGCAGAGAGGTATCCTGTCTCCCTGCTTCTTAATATGTGTCATCCTTCAGAAATGGTTTGACTGTAAAAGACAGGAATGGAAAGAGCACTTCACTCAATTGGAAAGTACTGTTGTTTGAAAGAGATGTGAACGTCTACATTGTGGAACTAAGGAACCCCGACAAGGTGAATCAATGACCGGCTAGCTGCACATTATTCGGCTGATTACACAGCTACTTGATAAATAAATAAATAACTTGATTGAAACAAGGTTTAATTTTTTTATAAATGTTTATGTTGCTTCCGCCAAGAAAACATATTCCCTTGTAAAGTAGAGCAATGGTTGAAAACAGGCATTTGCAAGTGCAAAGCAACTTAAAATGACGGCAGCACTGATCGAGGTTTTCTGTAACTGTCCAAGTCTGTTCACAAAAATCTCTTCTGCTGTTCCCTTTAGTGTTCACTTCATGACTGTTGATTTATTTGTCGTACAGCTCTGTCTTTTAACCTATATCCTTCTCTTGCGCAGTTTTCTTGTTCTTGTTCTCTGTTTTTTTTTACTGGGGACACTGCTATAAAGAATCAAGTATTGATTTAAGCCTTTAAAAAAAAAGATATATAATATTCTTTACTCAATGACTTTGAAAAAAAAAAAAGGCATCAGGGGCTCAGTCTGTAGGGACTTGGTCTTGGAACCAAAGGGTTGCCAGTTCACGTCCTGATCGGACCAACAAAAAATGGAGTGAGCTGGAAAGGTGCAATTTCACCTCCTAGGCCACTGCCGATGTGCACCTAACCTCAAAACTGCTCCCTTAGCGCTGTGTAATGTGGGTAAACACAACAGATTGGGGAAATAGATTTCCCTTTAAGGGATTAATAAAGTATGTCTTCTTCTTCTTCTTTATTGAAAGAAAAGAAAAAGAAACATAAGGCTGCATAACTGCAAAATCTCACTGTCCCTGATGCTAATATGCTCTGCCCTGCCCCAACACGTATTTGCCCAAACTTTGTCCCATGGCTGGTCAAAACTAAAAGTTTATGGTGGAAGATGATCATGTCATGTTGTGTTGTTAAGATTAAAAGTTTATTAGGATCCCAAGTTCCACTACTTTAAAAGCCTTTAGTGGATGTGACTTTCTACCGCAGTGATCCAATAATGGAAAACAGCAACATTTAAGTCATAAGCTGGTTAAATTGAATTTGTCAACAGGGCACTGTGGCTCAGTGGATAGAGTGCTGGACTTCGAATCAGGGGGTAACAAGTTTGAGTCCCACTGCAGTCAGCATGTTGTTGTGTCCCTGGGCAAGACACTTCACCCCAAAATGCTCCTGTGGGGATTGTCCACAGTGTTGAATGTAAGTTGCTTTGGATAAAAACGTCTAACTAATATCTAATGGGAGTTATCATTGTTTTCAAGCCTCATGAAGTACATAGGGGCGTGCTATACAAAATGGAAAGTCTTATTATTTTTTCAAACCACCAAAAGTAACTTAAAATAAGATGGCTAGTAGGGATGTTGTATAAAGAGCAAAAAACTTGACTTTCATGGGAGACTGATTCACGTCCCGTCTGAAACCCAAAACGTTTTTGTTAAACTTCACTTTAACTTTAGATACTTAGTCATTTCAACTCAAAGCACATCCATTTCCTTAATCTAACCAAGTAGTCAATAAACATTATAGACCGATGATCGGCTTCAATATATTGTTCAATTAAAAGCAATAGGGGATATATGTCCTGTAAGCCTGCCGGCAGACAAGTGACAGGCAGCAGGCTAACACTTAAATTGGTATTTCCTCATCTTCTTAGTGTTTAATATTCTTATGCAGCACCCACATTCACAACTTTGACTTTTAACATTATAAAACGTTTTTAAATTAGTATCACAGTTTAGCTGTGAGGAAGTGTTTCACATTGACGTGCATGTATTGACCATAATGTATTTTACCTAATGTAAAAGTAAAGAAAATCTGAACTTTGGTTCTTTTTGTCGATTGACATGCAGCTTTTAGGCATGATACAAAAAAAATTCCGCTTTTCGGACGATGCCGTAATCTCACAAGGCAGTGATGTAGCTTGCTCTCATCTATGTGGCGTGCGAGAACACATGATTGACGGGCAAAGCGGGTGGCTTGGCTTAAAGACATTATAGACCTTAGTTTAATGTTTACTTTGTTGCTGTGCACATAAAGGGCTTCCTATTTCTTCAGAAGGATACCTTATAATTGTTTCCATAATCCATCCCACTCGTCATTAAGATCATGATTTCATGATTGAGATACCTTTCCTTTAAAGATTCAAACTGAATAAAAACGATGCGTGGGGAGGCTTTACTTTAATAGGATTCATTTATACTTTCCTGTTATTAAATTGGGAGTTGCCCTATTTAAAATAATCATGTTGTGAGGGACAGTGGGATGCCTTATTTTGGCGCGTGTCCTGAGGCTGGAGCCAATCTGTTGGGCAAACAGCCAGGGAGCAACTGAGAGGAGACGGAGCAGGGCTGTATTTAGAAACAGAATGATGGGAAAAACTTAAAACGTGTCCACAAAAACAGATACATATAACTTAGAATTGATCCAAATTTCCCTTTGACACATCTGAGATTTGTTCAATCAGTTTTATGACAGCAATGCATTATACGTTTCTGCAAGCACACTTTTCTTATCATCAAAGAGAAAGAAGGGAGAAAAGAGTGAGGGATGGGGAGGAAGGGAAGCAGCTGCCTCAGAAATTGCTTTCATATGTGACCGCCATTTGAACTTTGTCATCAGCATAGCGTGTCAACAGTTCTCCAGCAAATATATATATAGAAGGTTTCTCATTTCTCTAATTCCCCTCCTCAACTCCTATCCTTGTGTCTTAGTCCCGTCCATGGGAGATGCGAGCGTAGGAGTCGAGGAGGGGAACCGAGGAGAGAGGAGGGGAAGCAGCAGGCGGTTAGAGAAATAAGAACTCCTCTCCTCTGAGCGGTCATTTTAAAGAAACGTCCATTAATGATGACAGGAAGCACAGCAGCCCTCTGTCTGATGGGCAGATGTGTTCATGACTACTTATATATTTACTTTTAATTAATTGACAGTGCGGTATAATGAGACAATAACAGGCTACAGATAAGGACATAGGCTATATACACACACACACACACACACACACACACACACACACACACACACACACACACACACACACACACACACACACACACACACACACACACACACACACACACACACACACACACACACACACACACACACACACACACACACACACACACACACACACACTTATATAAATATATACAATTTCAGATTCAAACAAGTATGAGAGCACTCTCATAATAACGTAACACTATCAGAGACTGGATACACCCCCCCCCCATACTGATACGGCTTGGTGATCACACGCTTACTGCCACATATGTTGCTACATGGGTTAGAAGGCTGTCTTTTTAAGGGATGGGAATAAGGGAATAGAGGACATAAAATGGGGCACAGTCAGAGGGAGGGAGGTGGATGGTTCTGGCTGGTTACCATGGTACCTGTGATCTACGATGTTGCAGAAGTATTAAATATCACTGAGGGTCCTTTTACTTTTCATACACTCTTCCAGAAGCAGGACCTGCTCCTGTTTGGGGAAACACATCAACCAGTGGAGAAAATACATAACTTCATACAGAGTAACACAAACACACATTCACACACTTGGTATAACAGGATGATGAAATACAGGTTCTCATTAGTCAGGTAAAACTATTTGTGGATGTCAGGTTTCCACTGAAATATTCATGAAACGTGTCTTCCTCTTTTTGAAAGGATGGTGTCATACTTGGTCAAAGTTCATAAAGTCAAGTCAGGTATCTATGAATTAAACTTTCATGACACAATGCACAAAACCTTTTTGTTGTCAATACTAATACAATTTATAAAGCATTCTCATGGATTGAAATTTACATACAGGAAGGATTCAGCAAAATAAAGAATGAATATGTAAAAGTTACCTGGAATCATTCACAAACTGGTACATGTATCACCCCTGTATGCAGCAGTGATATGTTAATATATGGGAATGCTGTTTTACCCATACAGTAAGGCAACTCAATAAGCCAGGTTGAAGCTCTGCATGAAAACGCATGATTGGATGGTAAACTTTAGTTCATCAGGAATTCACAGGGACATTGAGATCACATTTAAAGTACAGAAATTAAGTGTGATGGCCAAAGCCACACAGGGTAAACCAACTACACTGCACCCTCACCTTCAGTAGTTTTGCTGCAGCTGCGATAAAACATGCCAATTAACACCACACATTTGCTTTAAATGGTAAACTCTAGTGATGTTACGTATTGCGCCGAGGCTTCGGAGCGTGTGTCGAGTAATCCCCGAAGCTTTTTGTGACGCATGCAGTGTTTCCCACACAATGTTAATACTTGGGCGGGCCGCCCAGGTATATTAAGGCCCGCCCAAGTATATTTCGGACCTTTTAAAAAAAAAATGTATCCGTCCGCGAGCGACGCCATCTGCGAGTGATTAACTAATGGACAATGAGCCCTCGCTCTACGTCTCCTGTGCCTGTTCGCTCTGCGGTTGATTAACTAGGGGACAATAATCCCCCCCTGTTCGCTCTGCGATCGATTAACTAGTGTATGATCCCTCGCTCGACACCTCCTGTTCGTGCTGCCATCGCGTGGAGGGAAACGAAAAACGGAGAAGACGACGTTAATTTAGAAGACGCGGACACTAAGGTAAAGTAACTATTTTCTCCTTATTGTGTTGCTGTTTTCTGACTTTGGTAGGAGATTCGAATTATTTGAAGTTAGTGGCAACTAAGAGTGTATTTAACGTAACCAGGCCAACTTTGCTGCGTGCAAGTTACGTGTGCTAAATTAAATATAAAAAAGATTATAATTTGTTTTCTCTTCGGGCTATGCCAGTTAGAAGGACACAGATTAACTTTAGCTAAGGTTAGACTGTTAATTTCCCCTGCATTACTCCTCAGATATGAGTATTCAAAAATATTTTAAGAGAATACGGCGTGAGGATGAGGAGGAGAGACGAGGAGAGGAGGAGAGACCACAGGTAACTTAGCCAATGTTAGCATTTTGCTTGCATTGGCAATAATAAATGCATAAGTCTCAATAATGATATATGTCGGTTCATTTGACCTGAAATTATACAATTGCAGTCAACAGTGAGTTGCAATGCAGAGACCAAACTAGATTCAAGCTTGTTTTCAATTCTAGCCGGTGGTCAGTGAAGATGCTGGCACAACTAGTCAGAGTACTGAGGGAGAGGCAGCAGGTCCCAGTGTGGTAGAAGCAGCAGCAGGTCCCAGTGTAGAAGCAGGTGCAGGTCCCAGTGTGATACAAGCAGCAGCAGGTCCCAGTGTGGTACAAGCAGGTGCAGGTGAACAAGCAGCACAGTTCCAAGCATCACAGACACAGACACAGACATAGTATAATAGCAAGGAGAACTCTACCATTTAAATGCAGTAATACCAATGCATTATTTTCAGATTCCAAGCATCGCCACTCAGGATGGAACCCTGATTGGCTCAAAATGCCACAGTTCAAGAATTGGCTCTACCTCACCCAGCATGGTATGAATGGCATTTGCAAGTTCATATTTGTAATAAAACTTATTTTTTGTAAGAATTAACACGTTTTTCTTTTTAAAAAGGAATGTTTTGCCGAATCTGCAGGCAACACAAGCCTCCAATAAAGAAAGGCCCCTTAAAATGGGCTTTCTTAGAAGTTGGGATTCTTGTTTTCCGCAAGGATTATATCGAGTGCCACATCTC
Source organism: Notothenia rossii (assembly GCF_949606895.1). Lineage (NCBI taxonomy): Eukaryota > Metazoa > Chordata > Actinopteri > Perciformes > Nototheniidae > Notothenia > Notothenia rossii. The sequence continues at coordinate 58,469,527 of NC_136909.1, read as the reverse complement.
CTCAGAGCCTCATCAATATAGTGTAAAGCATCAGGTCTCACTTGCATCAGGTATATCATTTTTTTTATGTAAAGCTAATTTCTGCAACCTATCAACCATGTTTGGCTCATATAATGAATTATGTCTTTGCCCTTGGTCTAGGCTACTCAGTGATGCAGGCTTTTGAGCCCACAGTTATTATGGAGCATGAGGCCGTCATAGGTGGATTCAAATGTCTTTACTGGCTAGTAAAGAATGACATGGCTCACCACACCAACTACCCTAAGCTCTTAAGTTTAGCTCAGCTTTTGGGTTGTGATTACTTTGAAAATCTGAAGGTAAACCTAGTACAAAATGATGCTTGTGAAACTAAAAACTTTGACCAGCTAAATGTTAAATGATGTCTTTTTCTCAGGTGGATCAAAGAAACAATTATCAATCACACAGAATAGTGGATGAAATGCTGGAGATCCTTGCAGAGATAGTAGAGTCGCCTATTTTGGAAGAGATAAGGTCATCTCAAGCAATCAGGTCTAGAGGTTGATGAAACCACAGATGTATCTGTAAACCGCCAGCTGGATTTACATGTTAGGTGGGGTATTTTTTAAAGGTATGATGTGCATTTAAATAAAGATGTAGGCCTAGTTAAACTTAATATTTATTAATATGTGTGAAAACCTATACATTTTTATTTTAGACACCTGGATAAAGAGGGTTATGTTTTCAACCATTTCCTTGACCTGGTAACTCTGGAAGATGGGAAAGCTGACAGCGTTGTTGCTGCCATCAAGAGTGTACTACAGAAGAAGGATCTCCCGGTAGACAGGCTCTACGGACTCGGGACAGACGGTGCAGCAGTGATGACGGGTATGGAGTTTATTGTTAAATCTAATGGATTGTGTGAAATGTGTATTGTCAGCTGTTATTAAAGGAAACAAAATGACGCCGTCAACACTGCATTTAATTCTTAAACTTAGGCCGTCTGAATGGAGTGGCAAAGCAGCTCACAGACAGTTTTCCAAAGCTGGTTTCTGTAGCGTGTGCTGCTCACAGACTAGCACTGGCATGCAAAGATGCCTCAAATGCTGTCAGGTATATGGCAAACTTCAGGAACCACCTGCAGGGACTGCACCTATTCTTCCGAAATAGTGCAAATAGGTCAGCCACACTGAGTGCTGCCGCTACCACTCTTGGTCTGAACGACTTGAAAGTCAAGGTGTGTTTTCACCTATTTTCATAATACTATTGTGGTGTCATATTATTTACATATATTTTACTTACCAGTGTTTCTACTTGTTGTTAGGAGGTGAAAGATACAAGGTGGCTATCGCAGCACCTAGCCGTTCAAAACCTCCAGAGGAAACTTACAGCTGTGCTGGCTGCTCTGGCGGAAGAAGCAACCACAAGGAAGTGCCCAGTGGCCAAAGGTCTATAATGTCTGTGCCACATACCGCTTTGTGGCTGCCCTCTACCTTCAGGCAGATGTGCTGCCCCACATTGCAATGCTGTCTAAGGTGTTTCAGAGAGCTGATGTGAACTTTCTCCACATAAAGGAGTAGGTAGATTACAAAGAAATGCATTTGATGCTCCCAGTTATTTGCATTATCCATCCTATTATATTGTTGTCTTTTTCCACATTTAGGTGCCAGTCACACTTGTTACTCTGAGGAGAATTCTGGAGGCAGGCGAGACCCCACTCCCCGAAACGTTCCTTGCTCGCCTACACCAAGACTTGGACAACCCAGGTGGACTTGGGGCGTTTAGCATTGCCGGAGAGGAGGAGAGGATCAGGAGGGGAGCGCCCCCGGGAAGATATGTGGGCCAGATTTGTCAGAGATGTAAATACATCCCTTCTTACTTTTACATTCCAATATTTATTTTCCTTGAACTGAAAAATTTATAATATCAATCCAGGTCCTCAAACCTTACATCTGCAGCCTGGAGAGCAACATTGAGAGCAGGTTCCAGCATATTGAAGTGCTGGGGGCCTTCAGTGTCCTGGGTCCAAAGGCAGTTACCTCCAATGATGTAACCAACATTTCAATGTTGCAGACCCTTGCCAACAAATTCATCCCAGGGCAGGATGCCACAGTTATCCAAGAGTGGACCTCCTACAAGCAGCATGTTCTTGAAGGAACATTTAAGGTTGGTAAATACCTAAATTAATATGAACTTGACGGTTAGAATTGCTTGTTTTGACATCTGTAAATATTTCAATTATACTGTATACTCATTTGCCCTGCCTTGGCTAATCTCTGAAGGACAAGACACAAGCTGAGATCATGCAGCTCCTGGCCAGTGAGAAGGACGAATGGGCAGAAATATACCCAAACCTCAGCCTTCTCTCTTCAGCGGGGTTGGTCATCCCTGTCTCCAGTGTAAACTGCGAGAGGGATTTTTCTACGATGAACAGGGTAAGTGTCTTGCATGTCATTCTGTATAGTTCATTTAAAACAAACTGTCTGTTTTACAGATGAAAAATGACATGAGAAACCGACTGAAAGGGGAGCACCTGGCTGCATGTATGCGGATAGCAGTCAGTGGACCAGCGGGATGGGATGAGGCGTTCTCATACACACAGGCGTTGGAGCTGTTCTTCAACAAACCTAGACGGATTAAGTGCTCTGACAAACAGTGCCATCTTTGTACAAAATGAATATTGCCATACAGTAATGTAAAGTTAATGAATAAACCTGTTGTTAAAACTTGTTGTTTGTCACATGTGTTGCGCGTCACAAAGCCCGCCCCGCGGTCCGCTCACACCGCTCGCAGCCCCCCCCCCCTGGCACCTTCCCCCCCAAGTATATTTCAGATCTGTGGGAAACACTGGCATGTATCGAGGCTTGTATCGTTTTGGGCCAGTGACGTCATCGATGACAAACGAAGCCTCGCTGCCTGTCGATACCACGTGACTGCTTCAGGAAGCGATTCAGATCGGTTGAACCGTTGAACCACAACGCTCATAATACCCATGGTGACATAAGAACCATATTACCCCTCCTGTACCCGGGCCCGCTGGTGACACGATGGAATTAAAAGAGCTCAGAACCTCACTTATATAGAGGTCGGAACATGTCATAAGTATAAATAGATACAAGCATAAATAAATGTAGGAATAAAAACATGAATAAATAAATGAATAAATAAAGGAATAAATATGTTAAAGTGTTTTCAGGGAGATTCAGTGTGTGTGCTGTGGCTCAGCTGAAAAGCAGTTGACTCACGACCGTAGGGTCCCTGGTTCAACGACTCGTCAATACGTATTTTTTGTTGTTTATAAAAGCTACAGCTAAATGAGATAATGTAGTTAATAAATGTATTCTTTGATATGGTTTAGCCTTTCTCAGGCTACCACATGGTTAAGTTTATGAATATTACTAAGGAATACAAATCCCTCTTTGCAATATTTACAGGTGGTGCGCCAATAGGAAGTGGAGCACACAGGAGACAACTGTTTAATCACAGACTGTTATGTTTGTGGGGGAATGGCAGTGCATACATTATTTGAGATATATTTCGAACTCGGACTTCATTTTAAGGACATTGCGGCTAGGGGTGTAGAGCTATTTTTTTATTTGTAAAGCCTCCTTCACTTCATCCATCAGGAGGCAGCCTCTGAGAAGTGCAGCACCAGCGCGTACCCACCGCCTTCACTGTGTTCCCCACTGTAGGCTGCTACGTTTCAACCACAGAGACTTCTACACACACACACACACACATCGAACGGCCCGATTATTCCCCCTATTACTCGTTGTATGAAGGAAATGTCCGGTCACAAAGGCACATTATGTGTGTGTGTGTATGTGCTCTGCTCAGCACCGCTGTGTGTGTGTATGTTCGGTGTGTTTGTGTGTGTCCAACAACAGCAGTTGTTTTCAAATTACCATGAACAGTAATTTACACACATCTGGCCAACTCCATAGGTATGTGGGTGTTCCCAAAATAAGTTAGTTTAATCTTAATCTCGATGTAGTGCTAAATGCTGTCAGAGTGCACCGGAGCGAACGCCCCGGTATGATGTTATTATGGCTGGCAAACAAGCCCAGCGGTCTCACTGACATTTCAGTTATATCAATATGTGTACAGTGGTCCTAATTTGTTTTAATTGTATCCTAGTTTTAAACTGTGTTAATATGTTTTGGATGCATATTGTTATATTATTTGTTCAGGCTGTTACATACAATTAGCCACTGTTGCCACCTATATTAGGCTATATTATATTATTATATTAATATTTGTAAAGCAGTCCTAATTTTTTGTTTTAATTGTATCCTGGTTTTAAACGTTGTTAATATGTTTTGGATGCATATTGGTATTTCTTCAGGTTGTTAAATACAATTAGCATCTGTTGCCACCTGCTGGTGAGTAAATATTCAAATCAGTTAAAATTAACAACCGGTCCGCGAATGTATCTGCTGGTCCTTGGCACAATAAAGGTTGGGAACCCCTGAGATAGAGCACACTGTTGAGATGTCCAATCTGCCTGTTTTACACACTTTGACCAACAGGGGGTTTGTGTTCAAATGAAGCCCATGATGAAGCCTCATGAGATGAACCCTTTTGCGAACCAATTGGCTGGAAAGCTTCAAAGCTTCATCTCGCCATCACTAGTAAACTCTTTATTTGATTGTAATCTGTCATTACTTCAAACATTTTAGCACAGCTAACACAAGTATTTGTTTGTATTAATGACTTTCTTTGTCTCTTGAGTTACCATGTCCATTGGGGGAGGTTACTTCCTGGTTCAGCAAAGGGCGTGGCCGAGCACTGAGGACTCATAAATACTGCAAGGAGCCAATTGGGACAAACCTCCTGCTTCCATGTCAAAGGGGGGATTTGGGATGTGTCAGTGTCCTTTGTGTTTTCTGTTACTATTAATTATCCCTTGGTTTCAACTTGGTTTGGCCAAGCCACATATAGGTTCCTTAGTTTTTCATTGTAGCAGGTGTAGGTGGCGGTATGCACCTTTTAAGTTGTTTGCAATCCGCCAAAAGCAAGAAGAAGAAGAAGATTTTGATTTTTAAAACAAATTTTATTTCCATTTGTTTTAACTATACACCGAAACAAAAAACAAAAAACATTACACAAATCAAATAAATAAACAGATTTTCACGTCTACCAAATAAATGTCATTTGAAAACGTTTTACCCATTTCAAAACATCATCTTTTACACACTTTAAAAACAAAAAAATTCACCTACCCTTTAAAACTTCAATATTAGAGAGTCATTTTCCCCCAGTGAGCACAGAACCTGCCCAACAGCCCACACATCCAGAAACCCCTGTAGATGATTGATCAGCGTATAGTATGCATGCTCCACCCTCAGACGCGCTGCCACCAGCCCCCTCAGACAGAGCACTGCATCCGTCCACCCTACTCCAGCAAGTTTGTTCTTCCTACTTTTCCAGATTGCTAATTTTGCATTAGCAAACAAGAAATTGATCAATAGTAGGATTTCCTTCTTTTTCAGGATGTATTTGGGGCCATGGACAAAAAGTGGTATGGAGAAAACCTCCCCGAACCCCTCCACCCACTCCTGTAACATTTTTTTAAGACCAGCCAACCGGGGACAGGACACCACTAAATGCTCCAATGTTTCTGCCATAAAACAGAACGGACAGCCCCCCCTTGTGCCTGGGTCAAAATGAGCCCTGTATTTGTTAGTGGCTATTGCACCGTGTATAATTCTCCATTGGATGTCAGCCATCCGTTTTTCAACGGGAGACTTATACAGGATCCGCCAGCTGCCCTGAGGGGAAGAGCCCAAACCAAACACATCTGTCCACCTCGACTCTCTGACGCCTGCGAGCGAGCTGAGGTTTAGCACCTTTACGCAGCTAAGATATAGCTTCTTCCCATTGCAGGAGCTGAACATTCCAGGTGTTAGAGTCCCCAGTGATAGCAGGAGACCATCCTCCTCTCTCCATTCCCCCACCGCAGGACCCACACTCAAGGCAGGAAAAACATAATCATGTCCCTTTCTCCACTGGTCGGCCAGATCTGCATCCAGAGCAAAAGTCCGGTGGGATGGCGACAGCGACTGCCACACCTCTTCTACCAGGTTCTCCAGAACTCGAGTTGATCGAATGCCCGTCACCTCAGCCAGTTTTTCTGTCGAGATCCCTGTCAAATGGCCAAGTTTTACCACTCCCGCTTCAATGAACGCATTTTTTAGGGCGGCTGAAGAGAAAATGGTTCCGGAAAGAAAACCAGTGTCAAACAGGGGCTCCTCAAACAGCCACATCCCAGGCCGGGGGTCGGGTGGTCTGGTAAAACTCAGAATCTTCCAGGCATTGATGACTGAGCAGTAAAAAGGTGCAAGTCCAGTTATCTTGTACGCAGGGGCCTTCAGCAGAAACAGGTGTTTATCAAAACCAAAGCCCCCTGCCCTCCAGAGCAACAGCCGGGCCATAGCCAGCCAGCAGGGAGAGGCACCATACAGCAGCCGCTGAGCTGCCTGCAGTCTAAAAGCAGCAGTCCTCGCAGTAATGTCCACAAGGCCCTGCCCCCCCTCCGCCACAGGGAGGTACAGGACCGATGCTGGCACCCAGTGATGACCCGACCAGAAGAAATCCACGAGGAGCCGCTGCAGTTGTTTCATGAGGCCCGGCGGTGGGGTTAACACCTGGAGTCTGTGCCACAAAGATGAGGCAACCAGATTGTTGGCTACAAGAACTCTTCCCCTGTAGGACAGCTGGGGTAGCAGCCATTTCCATTTAGCTAATTTTGCTCGCACCTTTCCCAGCAATCCCTCCCAGTTCTGTGCCACCATGTCCTCAGACTCCAACCAAACTCCCAGGACCTTTAAACCCTCGTTTCCCCAGCTGAGGTTACCAGGAAGACTGGGCCTATTTTCTAAACTCCACTGACCTACCAAAATTGCCTCACTCTTCTCCCAGTTAACTTTGGCTGAGGCAGCCTTCCTATACAAAACTAAACTGTCCTGTAGCTCCTGGATATCTCGCTGACCCTGGATAAAAACACTGACATCATCAGCATAAGCTGATACAACCACCGGGGGGGCCTGAGCTGACACTGGCAGACTCAGGCCCCTCAGCCGGTTTCTAAGCCTGCACAAAAGTGGCTCGATGGCAATACTATATAATAGGCCTGAGATAGGGCAGCCCTGCCTGATCCCCCTTTTAACTGGTACAGGTCTGCTCAGCCCTCCCCCCACTTTCACAACACAACATGCATCACTGTACAAACACTTCACCCAGGTCAAAGAATGCTCCCCAACACCAAAAGCCTGCAATGTGGCAGCCAGAAAAGTGTAATCCACACGATCAAAGGCCTTCTCTTGGTCAATAGAAATAATACCAACATTTATATTGTACAGTTTGCAAACATCAAAAGTGTCTCTCATCAAAAACAAATTGTCCACAATTGATCTGCCAGGGATGCAATATGTTTGATCAGTACCAACAAGAAGTTCGATAAAACACTTCAGTCTGTTAGCTAAAACCTTTGACAGTATCTTATAGTCCGTACATAAGAGAGCCACAGGTCTCCAATTCTTCAGCAGGGTTAGCTCTCCTTTCTTAGGCAACAGTGAAATCACTGCACCCCTACAGGAAGCTGGAAGAGTCCCTTTCCCAAAGGACTCCATCAATACATCCAACAAATCATGTCCTAAAATGCTCCAAAAATGTTTAAAAAAGTCTGCAGGTAAACCGTCTATGCCCGGAGCCTTGCCGGAGGCCATGTGTGTCACCGCAGAGGTCAGTTCCTCCAGCGTAATGTCAGAGCCCAAGGTGTCACTTTCGGCTGGACTCAGCTGTGGAAGACCCTGAAAAAGTTCATCAGCGGCTTCCACGTCACAACCTTCGGCTTTGAACAGGTCCGTGTAGAAGGACACTGCATGTCTCCTCATCTCAGCAGGTTCAGAGGTTACCTGTCCATCGGGAAGACGCAGACATACCATCTGCTTCCTTTGGCCCACAGACCTCTCCAGGTTGAAGAAAAAGGTGGTTGGTGCATCAATGTCTCTCATGGAAGTAAAACGGGCTCTAATCAGAGCTCCCTTGGCTTTCTCCTGAAGAAAACAGTTAAGCTGTTGTTGTTTTAGGAGGGACTGTTCTATATTTCGAGCAGACACACTCTCTAACTCTCTGATCTCTCTCTCTAACTGCTCTATAGCTCTCCTAGTGTTTGCAGTGGAGTAGGCTGTATACTGTTGACAGAACACTCTAATCTGAGCCTTTCCTACCTCCCACCACTGACTCAGGGAGGGAAAAGACTCTTTCTTTGATTTCCAGTTGATCCAAAACAAATTAAAATTCTCACAGAAAATCAAATCTTGTAAAATTTTAACATTAAACTGCCAGAACGATCTAGGTTTCCCTTTGTTGGATAAAACCAAATCCAAAGAAACTAGCTGATGATCTGTAAAACCAACAGGTTGGATGTGACAGTTCACTGCACGAGTAATAAAAGAAGAAGACATGTAAAATCTGTCTAGCCTGGCTGCACTGACGCCCCCATCTAGCATTCTCATCCAGGTGTATTGTTTAACGGAGGGATGCTTCATCCTCCACACATCCACTAAGTCAGCCTCTCTTATCACCTGTGACAGTAAAAGGGACGACTGAGGATGAGGCTCCCGTCCTATTCTGTCTAAAGTGACATTAGTGCAAACGTTCCAGTCCCCCCCCAGTATAACACACTCCCCCTGTACACTAGTGTCTAGCTTGTCTTTTAATAACTGAAACACAGATACACGTGCAGGGCCCTGATTGGGTGCATACACATTAATAAAGGTGAAACTGAACTCTAACAGTTCCACTTTCACCATCAAGGCTCTACCTGCCACTATCTCAGTGCTGGATAAAATCTTTACATTTAGAGAGGGGGAGAATAAAACAGCTACTCCAGCACTAAGGTTTGAGCCATGACTGAGTACATACTGACCCCCCCACCACATCCCCCAGTCCGTCTCATTCAGGCTATCACTGTGCGTTTCCTGCAGAAATATCAAATCTAATTTTTTCTGATTAAAGACTTCTAACACTAAAGCTCTTTTCTGTGCACTTCTACCCCCGTTCATGTTCAAGGAAGCAACCCTTAAAGCCTGCATTAGAGAAAGGGGACAGAGAGAAAGAACAGACAGGTACACACAGCAGAGAGGAGACACCCAGTGTTGCATGATCATGTTGAAATTATTTAGACCTTTTCAGTTTCTTCCCTCTTTTGCTTCCTGTCGTATCTTTTTTCACAGCAGTTACATGCCTCCTGAGACGATAACGTTTCTTTTCATCCAGCAGGTCTAACCCTACAACTTTCTGAAGAGTTCTCACTGTATGAAGAAACTTGTCAATGTCAGGGAAAAAATCTCTCACTTCCACTGACTTGCCAAAAGACTCGTCTAAAAAGACATTAATCTCTTCCAAAGAATATATCTCTGCGTTCTGAGAGAGACTATCTGCAACTGAACCACAGTCAGAATCCCCCTCACCGTCTGTGTCCATCTCTGTCACCTCATTATTGTCTGCAGCCTGTTGAAGCTCATTTTTCCGCCCAGAGCCAGACGACAGCTCCTTCTGTGTGCCAACAGCCTCTACCTGTCCCACAGCACCAGTCCTCACCTGCCCTGCTACATCATCTCTCACCCGTTTACCTGTTTCCAAATGTTTTCCTCTCACACTCACCACACTCTCTACAGTCCCTGTTTCATCTCTCACGATATTCATCCCTACTTCCTCCGCAGCCACCGGGGCCCCGGCGGGTGCAGCAGCAGCCCCCGCGACACCGGGTCCCGCTGCCGCGGACCAGGCCGCCCCGGGCTCGGCCGCCACAGCGGCCCCGGCCGCCCCCGGCTCAGCCGCCCCAGCGGCCCCCGGCTCGGCTGCCCCGGGCCCAGCCGCACCCGGCGGAGCGGCGTGCCGTCTCTGTGGACATGCAACACGTTTGTGACCCGACTCCCCGCACTCAAAACACTTTACGCTCCCTGAGCTCGCATAAACCATATAAAAACCCTCTTCGTGCCTCACCCGGAAGGACACATCTAGTGTCTGAGTGGGACAATTCAGAAACATGAAAACCTGTCTCCGCAGAGAATGGACATGTTTGAACTTTTCATCCTTACACCCCAGAGCAACAGTGCGGAGACTACTGGCAAACTTACCAAAACGCTTCAGCTCCCGTTCCAGCGCCTCATTCGGGATGAACGGAGGAACGCCAGACACAGTGATCCGCGTGGACGGTGTCGCCAGCGGTGAAACTTGAATGTATTCCTCGTTTAGCATTAATCCGCTCTCGATAAGTTCCGTCACATATTTCTGGTCTTTCAAAAAGACCACGACCGCTTTGTTCATGCGGGAAGCATAGGAGATATTTACATGACCGACCTGATCACCCACAGCCAGCAGCACCTGCTCCACTGTGCTTGCGGCCTGAGCCACCAGCCGCACTCCGTGTCTCAGAGACACCGGCGGCGCCCCGGAGGACGCCATCCCCGCCACGAGGCACGGAAAAACACTAAATTAACAAATTAACCGTACTTGCAAAGGGTACAAAAATCCCAACGAAAGATCATACAGTTAAAGAAACGATTGAAACAGAAACAAAAGAGTTAAAGTTGAAATTCCCTCTTCCCTCTTCAAACACACATCCACCACCGAAGAAGAAGAAGAAGAAGAAAAATAATGTAGCAGGTCAGTTTGTTGAGTTGATGCCATGTTTCTTTGAGGTATTTTCTGTTGACCTCTTTTATAGGTCTATTTATTAGAAATTATTGATTTATTATGTTTTCTTTAAAGTGATTTATTTAAACCTGTCTTGTTGACTTACTGCTTGGTCCCTGACAAAGGCTAAAAAGACTATTCTGCTTCTTTTTTACCTTTCCTGTAGTGTGTTCTATAGGTTTTTGTGCATGTAAATGGTCTGCAAAGGTTAAAATCCCTGTGTTCCCTTCAGAGGGTGTTTCTCTCTGATTTTATTGGTTTGGTCGGTTGCTGAAATATTTCTATTGATACCCAAAATGTCTAACTTTGCTTTTCATTGTTTGTTAGTTAGTGGTTTATGCCTTAGTTTGTATCCAACCAACAATGTTGTCCTAGATTTAAAAGCTTTGTGTTCAGATTGTTCGGTCTATTTCATCTGTTGAGTTTTAATCAGTTAGTTGGTGATGATAGTTTCAGTTAAGTTCTGTTTGTTTGACATGTTTTTTTGGCCCGGAACTTAATGTCATACTTTGTGTATTATTCTGTTTCATTTTTTGGTAATTCAAAGCTAAGAATTTCACCTTATATCTGCCAGCTCTGTCCCGCACAGTCTAACTTGAACACGATTCAACCCTTTTAACACAAATCCAATCACCAGACCATTGATCCTACCCCACCATCAGGAAAGCAATAGGATGTAGAGAAGCTGAGCCCTTGAGAAACATCCTGATTAGGTAAGGCTGTTATTTATGTCAATGAGCATGAATGATAATGGCCTTGAGGAAGTGACTCAGGGTGCAGTTATGACCCTGAATATGAGATATAGTTTTTGTTGAGGTCAAGCTGCACTGAAGCGCTGTCAGGCCGCGGAAGATGGGAGGTATAAGTGCATCCAGCGTGTGTCTTTAAGTGGTGTTATTGATGCCTGTCAAGGGTAACCATAGCGTGGATAATCACAACCGACACCCTTTCTCTGGGGCTCTGAGTGAATCGACGAGACATGGAAGTGTTGGAACCTCTTAACAAGATCTATCAGCCTTGCTAATCACACTCAGCAATCTAAATGGAAGCGACATTAAGCCTATATACATTCTATAGCGTGTTGAAAGTGAAATAAACATGACATTACATTGCATTTAGCTGATGCTTTTATCCAAAGCGACTTACAATAAGTGCGTTCGACCAACAAAGTACAAACTTGAAGAAAACAGAATCATATAATCAGGTTTCATAGAGCTAAAATATTTCAAGTGCTACTCAACTGGCTTTAGATAAGCCAGTCCTTTATTAGTATATAAGTGTTTTGTTAATAGTTCTATCGCTCGAAGAGGAGTCGAAAGAGATGAGTTTTCAGTCTCCGCCGGAAGATGTGTAAGCTTTCTGCTGTCTTGATTTCAATGGGGAGCTCATTCCACCATTTTGGAGCCAGGATAGCAAACCCACATGCTTTTGCTGATGGGAACTTGGGTCCCCCTCGCAGTGCGGGTGCAGCGAGCTGTTTGGCTGATGCAGAGCGGAGTGCACGTGCTGGGGTGTACGGTTTAACCATGTCCTGGATGTAGGAAAGGCCAGATCCATTCGCAGCATGGTACGCAAGTACCATTGTCTTGAAGTGGATTCTAGCAGTTACCGGAAGCCAGTGAAGGGAGCGGAGGAGCGGCGTGGTGTGGGAGAATTTAGGAAGGTTGAAGACCAGACGAGCCGCTGCATTCTGGATGAGCTGCAGAGGTCGGATGGCACATGCAGGTAGACCAGCCAGGAGGGAGTTGCATTAGTCTAGGCGAGAGATGACGAAAGCCTGGACCAGAACCTGCGTCGCTTTCAGGGTCAGCTGGGGACGTATTCTCCTGATGTTGTAAAGGGTGTATCTGCAGCAGCGGGTTGTAGCAGCTATATTTGCAGTGAAGGACAGTTTGTTATCTCGGGTCACACCCAGATTCCTTGCAGTCTGAGTTGGGGAAACAATCAAGGTGCCGATGTTGATTGTTAGGTCAAGAGTGGGACAATCTTTTCCCGGAAGGAAAAGCAGTTCAGTCTTGTCAAGGTTGAGCTTGAGGTGGTGAGCAGACATCCACTGAGAGATGTCAGCTAGACAAGCAGAGATGTGTTCGACGACCTGGCTCTCAGAGCGGCGAAAGGACATAATTAATTGGTTGTCGTCAGCGTAGCAGTGGTATGAAAAACCATGCGGGCTAATGAATGATCCAAGCGAGTTTGTGTACAAGGAGAAGAGGAGGGGACCAAGAACAGAGCCTTGAGGGACCCCTGTAGTTAATTGACAAGGGTCGGACTCGGACCCTCTCCAAGTTACACTGTAGGTGCGGTCTTTGAGGTATGAGGTGAGGAGGGAAAGTGCAGAGCCTGAAACTCCAAGTTCTTGGAGAGTGCGAAGGAGGATCTGATGATTCACCGTGTCGAATTCAGCAGACAGGCCCAGAAGGATGATGACAGAGGAGAGGGAGGCTGCTTTAGCAGTGTGCAGTTCGTCAGAGACAGCAAGGAGGGCAGTTTCTGTTGAGTGACCTGCCTTGAAACCAGACTGGTGCGGATCCAGAAGGTTGTTCTGATGGAGATAACAGGAGAGTTGTTTAAAGACAGCGCGTTCAAGTGTTTTAGATAGGAACGGGAGGAGAGAGACAGGCCTGTAGTTTATAACATCAGATGGGTTGAGAGTGGGTTTCTTGAGGAGAGGGTTTACTCTTGCCTCCTTGAGACTGTTTGGAAAGTGACAAGAAGTTAGAGAAGTGTTGATGAAATGGGTGAGAAACGGTAGAATATCAGGAGCAATAGTCTGAAGGAGGTTAGAGGGGATAGGGTCCAGAGGACAGGTGGTATGACGGGCAGAGGTAATGAGGGTAAGAACCTCACTTGGAGAGAGAGGGGAGAAGGAGGTCAGTGTGTGGGTGAAAGGTGGGTCTGGTGACCCAGCGGTGAGTAAAGGTGAGTCAGAAAAAGAAGAGCGAATATCATCAACCTTTTTTTCAAAGTGGTTAACAAAGTCGCTTGACAGAAGGGAGGATGGGGAAGGGGCTTTTGGGGGGGTCCAAGAGGGAGGAGAAGATGGAAAATAGTGTTTTGGGATTGTAATAGGAAGATTGGCATACAGGGAACTGCATTAGGCTGGTTTAGGTCCTATCTATCTGAACGCTCTCAGTTTGTACGTGTCAACGATGAATCTTCCATGCAAACCAAAGTTAGCCATGGAGTGCCACAGGGCTCAGTGCTTGGACCTATTTTGTTCACCCTATACAGGACTGTCTCAGAAAATTAGAATATTGTGATAAAGTTCTTTATTTTCTGTAATGCAATTAAAAAAACTAAAATGTCATACATTCTGGATTCATTACAAATCAACTGAAATATTGCAAGCCTTTTATTATTTTAATATTGCTGATTATGGCATACAGCTTAAGAAAACTCAAATATCCTATCTCTAAATATTAGAATATCATGAAAAAGTATACTAGTAGGGTGTTCAACGAATCACTTGAATCGTCTAATTAACTCGAAACACCTGCAAGGGTTTCCTGAGCCTTGAAAAACACTCAGCTTGGTTCAGTAAACTAAATCACAAGTATGGGGAAGACTGCTGATCTGACTGCTGTCCAGAGGACCGTCATTGACACCCTCCATCAGGAGGGTAAGACACAAAAAGAAATTTCTCAAAGAGCAAGCTGTTCACAGAGTGCAGTTTCAAAGCACATCCACAAAAAGTCTGTTGGAAGGGGGAAATGTGGCAGGAAACGCTGCACAACCAAGAGAGATGACCGCAGCCTTAACAGCATTGTGAAGAAGAGTCGCTTCCAGAATTTGGGGGAGCTTCAAAGACAGTGGACTGAAGCTGGAGTCCAGGTATCAAAAGTCACTGTTCACAGACGTGTCCGGGAAATGGGCTACAATAGCCGTATTCCCATGGTCAAGCCACTTCTGAACTCAAGACAACGGAAGAGGCGTCTGACTTGGGCTAAGGAAAAGAAGCACTGGACAGTTGCACAGTGGTCCAAAGTCCTCTTTTCAGACGAAAGCAAGTTTTGTATTTCATTTGGAAGTCAAGGCGCCAGAGTCTGGAGAAAGGCTGGAGAGGAGCAAAATCCAAGTTGCTTGAAATCCAGTGTGAAGTTCCCACAGTCAGCGATGGTTTGGGGAGCCATGTCAGCTGCTGGTGTTGGTCCACTGTGTTTCATCAAGCCCAGAGTAAATGCAGCTGTGTACCAAGAGATTTTAGAGCACTACATGCTTCCGTCTGCTGAAAAGCTCTATGGAGATGAGGAATTCATTTTCCAGCCTGATCTGGCACCTGCCCACAGTGCCAAAACCACCAGTAACTGGTGCACTGACCATGGCATTACTGTCCTCGATTGGCCTGCAAATTCCCCTGACCTGAACCCCATAGAGAATATGTGGGGTATTGTGAAGAAGAAGCTGAAAGACACCAGACCCAACAATGCTAATGAGCTAAAGGCCGCTATTGAAGCATCCTGGGCATCCATAACACCTCAGCAATGCCACAGGCTGATTGCCTCCATGCCACGCCGCATTGATGCAGTAATCCGTGCAAAAGGATTCCCAACCAAGTACTGAGTGCATTAATGGACATTTTCAAATGTTTGATTGTGTTTTGCTGTTATAAATCTTTTTTTTTTACTTGGTCTGAGGAACTATTCTAATTTTTTGAGATAGGATTTTTGAGTTTTCTTAAGCTGTATGCCATAATCAGCAATATCAAAATAATAAAAGGCTTGCAATATTTCAGTTGATTTGTAATGAATCCAGAATGTATGACATTTTTGTTTTTTTAATTGCATTACAGAAAATAAAGAACTTTATCACAATATTCTAATTTTCTGAGACAGTCCTGTATATGCTTCCGTTAGGCAATATTATAAGGAATCATTCTGTAAACTTTCATTGTTATGCGGATGATACTCATCTATATTTATCAATCAAGCCTGATGAAATTAATCATCTAAATAAAATTCAAGACTGCCTCAAGGACTTAAAAACGTGGATGACCTTAAATCTTTTGATGTTAAACACGACCAAAACTGAAGTTATTGTACTTGGCCCGAAGAATCTACGAAACAAATTATCTAAAGATATATTAACTATGGATGGCATTAATTTGACCTCCAGTGAGACTGTAAGGAATCTTGGTGTTATATTTGATCAGGATTTATCCTTTAACGCCCACATAAAATCAATTTCAAGGACCGCCTACTTCTATCTACGTAACATTGCAAAAATCAGGCATATCTTGCCTCAAAACGATGCAGATAAACTAGTCCATGCATTTGTTACTTCAAGGCTGGATTATTGTAACTCCTTATTATCAGGGTGTACCAAGAAGTCAGTCAAGTCGCTTCAGATGATTCAAAATGCTGCAGCTCGTGTACTAACCAGAGTTAGGAAAAGGGACCACATTACTCCTGTTCTGGCTGCCTTACACTGGCTCCCTATAGAACACAGGATAGAATTTAAAATTCTTCTTCTCGCCTACAAAGCCCTTAATGGGCAGGCACCATCTTACCTTAAAGAACTCATTATACCCTATTGTCCTACTAGGGCATTGCGTTCCAAGAATGCAGGGTTGTTGGTTGTTCCTAGAGTCTCTAAAAGTACAATGGGAGCCAGAGCCTTTTCTTATCAAGCTCCACTTTTGTGGAATCAGCTTCCAGTTTGTGTTCGGACGGTAGACACCCTATCCGTTTTTAAGAGTGCGCTTAAGACCTTCCTTTTTGATAAAGCTTATAGTTAGGGCTGATTAGATTCAGCCCCTAGTTCTGCTGATATAGGCTTAGTTTGTCGGGGGACATCTTACTTCTTCCTTCTCTCTGTCTATACCTGTGTACTCTCATGTTCCGATTAACCCAGCTTCCCCAAATTTCTTTCTTTTTGGTGTCTATATACGCCGGGATCCGGAGTCATGGATGATCCTGCGGTCCTGTGTCATGGATTGCGAGTCCTGGATTGCGAGTCGTGGCTGTGGTCCTGGATCATAAGTCCTGGATGGATATACTCATGGATTCATCTTCCTATTATACACACATGCATTTTCCAAACATTTGGACTACCTATGTTGCAAATGTATTATCTTTTCAATTTACACACGGCATCTATTGCACGTCTGTCAGTCCTGGGAGAGGGATCCCTCCTCTGTTGCTCTCCCTGAGGTTTCTCCCATTTTTCCCTTTAAACTGGGTTTTCTCTAGAAGTTTTTCCTTGTACGATGTGAGGATCTAAGGACAGAGGGTGTCGTATTGTCATACTGATATTCTGTACAAACTGTGAAGTCCACTGAGACAAATGTAACATTTGTGATATTGGGCTATATAAATAAACATTGATTGATTGATTGATTGATTGGATCTTATCTTGAAAGAAAGTGCTTTTTGCCTGAGAGATGGAAGCAGAGAAAGAGGAGAGGAGAGAGCCTGATAGGTTAGGAGGTCGTCATGGTGTTTGGATTTCCACCATTTCCGCTCTGCTGCCCATTACACATCAGGAAGTGTTGGAAGGAAATGGAGAGATTGCTTTTCTATTCTTGGATTGTTCTTTAGTGGGGCAAAAGTTTAAAGACGTAATGAATCAGTTGTATAACAAAAGCTCAAACGTTAAAAATGCAATTTAAAATTTCTAGAAAACTGGTATAAGACAATGCAAGTAAATACATGCAACTTACTTCTGCTGTACTGTTTTTTCAGAAGTTAGGTGCATAAAGATAAATAGTCGTTGGGGTTACTAGGGTTAGGGTCAGGCAGGTACCATTTAACTGTTGCAGAATAAGACGGTGCGATGAGATGACAAGATTAGAAGAGCAAATGTCAAAAGATGGAGAGCCATGTGGGAATCATATGAAAATATGGTAATTATGTTTGTTTCATGTATTTAAAAAAAACAAAAAACATTCATTATAGTTTGCTGTTCTTAGGATCAGCTGATGAATGCTATCGCTAAAATGCTGCACTGACACCTGAAATGTATCTACGAGGGTTAGAAAAAAGGTTTATTATCTCATCATATCTTTAAATCTCTACCCTTCGGTGGTGCTAGATCATCCTAACATAAGAATCAATCTTTGGGTCCATAAAAAACCCAAATGTAATGACATCCATCCGCTACTTGTCTGATAGATTTATCACTCTAAACCAATGTGTTAAACCAACAGACTGACTGACTGATCAAACTAAATTGGAATCCAGAGATTGACGCCTGTAATGTGGTTAAAATCTGTTGAATAAAATATGTAATTTAACTTTAGCGCACTTCACTGTACAACTGATTTAATACTTCTCAACGCATCATCACCTTCATCAGATACATTAGGACTTTTTAATCAGTCGGTTGAGCAAAGCAGTAAAGTCAAACACTCAAAATGTCTGATGATTTAAGTGAATTATTTAGGGGGAGAGCTTGCCGGAGAACATTTTCTTTTTGTCTGTTTGCATGGGCGATAATCACACCATAAACAACGAGATAACCAATATAGACAATGCATCACTTTGGATTATTTTGCAGCCAAATGTGAATCACTACAGACATTAACATAATAACTTTGTGCTATCATTTTACCCAGGTTTCGAACACAGCACCGATGTAGTGTGAGCATTTAGCCTATATGTTAAATCTACCATAAAGTTCTACTGAAAGCATATGTGTGAAATACATGCAGCTTGAGTGTAATGCTCTTCTACTTTGGTTTAACTTGAAATTAGTTACTAATCTCTATGGAGTGTAACCAGATCAGCAAATACATGCTGTGAAGGATTGGGCATCGTGTCAGTTATTGCTAAGTATGCATCCAGGGCGCCATCAAATCCAATCCCCACGCTGAACAAATCAGTGGCATCCGTCATCTCCAATAAGAGCGTGAGGTGTGAGTCACTACCCTCATCAGCGGTCGGAACACATGCTTGCATAGATAAGAAACTGTGTGTCTGACAGCCCAGCTCTGACAGGTAAGATTATTCTCAAATGATGAATTGTTCAAGCTAGCAGTTTGGAAAAACACGTCATCCCAAAAGTGCATTTGCCTATTGTGCATAAAGTAGGACATTGGTGGGGTACAGGACCAACAGTTCTGGGAACAAACGGACAGGGGAAATGTCTTTGTTGGAGAAATTGAATGAAGGACATCATGAGGGAAGCAAATGTCAGAGCAAAGATCCTTATGATGACTCAGCATCACTCGGGGAGGGTGGGATTATGTGCCAGAACTGCTATGAGGTGTAAGAAATGTATTCAAATGCTCAAAAGCATGACTCACATAACTAATTACACATTATCAAATAGAACATTTCAATCCAAAGGGAAACTGAACATGTATATGTTCTGATGTAAGAATAAAAAAGACATTAGTATTTTTGCTATATTTTTTTGTTGGCTTGGCCGTGTATTTCATGTTAACATTGAACTGATGGATTGGCTTAACGGATTTGAAATGGGCACTTGGGAAGGGCTTTGGTTTTAGCCTGAGGCTTATTATCCAATCAATGACTGAGGCTGATATACTGTATGTCTTTTTTTTATTCAAAGAGGCTTTCTTCATGAGAAACAAAAAATACCCACCTCAATGAAGGCTTTCTGCATAGGGAATATTAAATGCATTCATTTAAATTACAACTACTCCTGTTTAAAATTCTGCGCTGATAATGTAAACGGGTCTGGTGATTAGCTTTAAGGCCCTGACACACCAGGCCGAAATCGGCCGCTTTCGTTAGTCGGACGACGAAGCGTGCCCTGTCGCCCAAACTCAATTTGGTGTGTCCCGCACCGTCGGCCGTGACACGCCTAAAGGCCCGGACACACCAGGCCGATTATCGGCGTCGGTGGGCGTCAGGCCGACGATGAGCGTCGACACGCCCTACTCAGATTGGTGTGTCCCGCACCGTCTGGTCTTTTCAGCCGGGCCAACGCCTTTTTGGCCGAAAACCCGCCGATTCAAAATGTTGAATCGGCGGGCAGTCGGCAAAATAAATCACTCTGATTGGCTGTTCAGCTAGCGAATCAGTCCATGAGAAGCAAACAGAAGTGAGGGACCCAAACAAACAATTAAGAAGGCAAATCTGAGATTTCATTTAACTTCAGCTCTCGACACAGGTTCGGGAAAGCCCCATGAGCTTCTCGTTGTAGAGTGAAAATGGAACGCACACGCTATTTGTTGTTTGTTTATATCACGCAGTCTGCTCTTCTTCTCTCGGTTATCACGTGAGACGCGAGACGACGCAACTGTCGGGGTCCGTCTGTGTCAGTTCTTTGTTGTCAGATTGGTGTGTCCGGGCCTTTATTTGGAGTTTTATGGCCGACGCACGGCCGATTCAACATGTTCGGCCATGCGTCGGCCACAGGCAGTCGGACAAAGAAATCACTCTGATTGGCTGTTCAGCTAGCGAATCAGTGCATGAGAAGTGAAACGGTTGCTTGAGAATGTCTTCACTCCAATGGCTGATAGCTCCAGTACCGCACGAAACATGTTTTCGATGGATGAGAGTGAAAATGGAACGCACACGCTATTTGTTGTTTGTTTAGATCACGCAGTCTGTTCTTCTTCTGTCTTCCGGTTGTTGCCTCTTTTGAATGACGAATACACACTACCGCCGCCTGCTGGTAAGGAGAGTTATTGCCACTCATGCATGCGCAGTTCGTACGTGCTTGGCTGAAGTCTTTGCGGTGTGTTCCAGTGCGACACATGGCCAAGACGCAGGAGAACACGCCGATGCAACAGTCGGCGTCGGCGAGTTCTCTGGTGACTGCCTGGTGTGTCAGGGCCTTTAGACAACTCACTGGTGCATATACAAGCCCCTTTGTTTCATGTAGGCTTTGTAGTGTGTTTTTATCCTGGATTTAGGAATGTAAATGTAGCTTGGTTAGGGTCAGTGTTGACAGCAATTAAAATGATTTACGAAAGTTAAAAGTTAACATTTTGTTCTGTGTGAAATGTTAGTGACTATTTGATGGATTGCCATGTAATACTCATGCTGTATAAGAAGTGGATGTTTTAAATGGTTACTCATGGTTTGTGGCCCGCTTTTTTGTGAGACAAATGGGCAGAGCAAGCATCTTAGGCAACATAAATGTTACAATTTCCTTTCATGAACTTCAAATACTGTGAAATGGCTTCTTACTATTAAGTTGTAAGAAGAAAAACAAAGCAAACACTCAAGACGGTCACGGGACAACACTTTGGTACCACCTGTCAATCAAAAAGAAGCAACACCTTAAAACTTATGATGATTTTTATTTATTTTACTCTAAATGGGACTATCATTTACTAAATGAGTGTCTTTTTTGTGTTGAAAAAGGCTTGACTCAATTATTTTTTGCAAGCAGTGGTTGTCCCCTGCTGGGAAAGAAAAAACTTATTATTTCACATGCAAATTAGCTTCACTTTTTCAGATCCCAAAGTTCCCTGACAAATGTTTAAAACAAGCGAGCTGTTGGATCATATTCTCTTTGACTTCTATCAAAATACTTATTATTGCAACCAGTGGTGTCTTTCCCTGCTGAGAGAGAGTAAACGTTTCTTTATTTCACCTCTCTATTTGCTTCACTTTGAGACCCAATGTTTGCTACGTGACAATACCTGAACAAGTACCTGCTCAACCTAAGGTTTACCCATCAACCTCAGCTGTACATTGTGCTTATTAACAACAACAACCTGCTTAAACTACACTCAAACTAAGATGGTGAACAATATACACATCTTTCCTGTACTAGCAGCATTTGAGCAAGCTTATTGAGAACATGTTAGCAAGATTAGTGTAAAATCAGACCAGTGTACATTTTTACATAATTTTACCGCACTAGACATACCGCATTATACTAGAACAACATTGTCAACATTGTTTATATTTAAGTCAAGCAAATTGTACAAACTAAGTATTGCTCATATGCATCATACATGCAGTACACTGGGCCATCAAAGTGTTTGGTAAACATGCAGATAAAGAAAAGTTTATTTTAAATCATGGATGAAAGATAAAAGTGTTTGGCTTTGAGTCTAAAAGCAAGACATGAGGCTTCATGATTCACACAGCCAACTATAATGGGACTTCCATGTTTAGACACAGCCAGGGGCGGATCTAGACAAATATTCATGGGGTGGCCAGAGAATTTCAGGGGTGGCATCCCCCGGCAGAAGTATATGCTGATTTAATCGCAATCATATCAATCAATGTTAACTTGGAAAGCCACAATATTGATATTTTAACTCAATAACATTAGGTGAGATTATTGTGGCACATCAGTAAAGCCTTAAATATTAATATATAAGGTGGCACACGTCATTTAATGAATTTTAACTGAATGAGTTGGTTTAACTCTTAGACCAGTAGGGGTACCAAATATGCAGACTGCTGCAATAAATACATTAATTAACTGTCTCATCGATGTGTGTCTGTATGAATATGATAATATTAACAATCATATTATTCCTATCAGCTGTCAATCACTGTTATGATTCACATCTTCAGTGTTATTATTAAATAAACTATATTTTTTGGAGGAGTTAATGATGAACGTTCCTCAAGATGCTTGCTCACCCTCCTTCACATTTGAAAGACCAGTAATTACTATCATAATTCAAAAGAATCAAAGGAACAGTTCAGCGCCTCACGACTTCATTGCAATCAGTTACAACCTTGACTTCACATCAGAAAAAACAAACATTAAAGAAATGACTAACTGCATCAGTTAGGGTTAAAAAACGTGTATTCAGCTCAAACATACTGTACATCGCTGAAGTTATGATCCAGTGGAAAGTCCGTTCTCAGGACTTGAAACAGTTTTTTGGGGGCAGACCCCCACAAAGAAGAAACATATATTTACACATGTAAGGTCATCTTCTTAAACAGTTTATTATTCTCATCGACTCATCCGTGAGCAGAGCATCAAGTTGGCATGCCTATAACAGCTGAATGTGGCGATTTCCATCTTGTTCAGCAAAACGCCACAAACTTATTAAGATTTAAAGCTATGGTGCGTTTTGATTCAATGCTGAGTACAGCCAAACTTGACAGGCTCTTCTCTGTCATAGTAGACCGCAAACAGTTGCGGCGCCAGAGTATTTTTGTTGGGTAATCTGTGGTAGGGCTAACCCATACAGTGGGGGGGCTCAAGTCAGTATTTGTGTTGGGTAATCTGTGGTAGGGCTAACCCATACAGTGGTGGGGCTCAAGTCAGTATTTGCAATGTAATTACATACACGCTCCCCTTGACAGTGAAACGCCACGCGTGAGGTTTAGATTATTTCCCTGTCTCAATCCAAATTGAACTGGATGAAATAAAAAGGCACATTTGTCTTGTAGCAAATAAAAAGGGCGACCTGGAGCCAATCCTGCAATTTCCCCACAAGTGAAAGAGTTGACATGCTGAAAACCCAACCCCTGCAGGGGGGTCTGGGTGGATTCTCCCCCAGGAGATTTTTTGAAATACTAACATCAAATACACATTCTGGTGCTCTCTTGAGAAGAAAAATAAATAAATATATATTACTACACAACGTATTTAAAAAAATGAATGCCATTTTAGTTTTTTGTTACTTTGTTCTGAAAGCTGAACCTGCTGTTCCTCACAGAGAGAAGAGAGAAGAGGCTGAATGACTTTACTTTGTGGATAAGGGTGGATAGCCCCCATTGTTCTGTGTGTCAAAATGAAAGACAGCCCACACACCTATCAATCATCAAACCGTGGGGTCTTATAGTTGTACCGATGTATATCGATATGTACTACAGCAAAAGTATTCTCCGTCGGGACTTCCTGCAACAACACCACGCCATTATCTTGATTCTGATTGGCCAGAAGACATTATCAAAGATGTTCTATTGAGAAGACGATCACTACGTGACAAAAGTTTTCAAAACCGTTTCTCTTCGGTATTTCCAGACAAGTGGCTACTGAAATCAATCTTACTAACGGCTGTCTGTGCAATTTATTCTGCGCGAGTTGGCAGACTTTATTTTGCTTACTTTAACATCCTTTTTCATGGTGGGACTAAGCCATTTATTGGTATGGCTGTAGCCTACCCCAGTCATACCCTGACCGCAAATACCTCATTCCTTCTGTCTACTTGTATCCGAAATGCTTCTCGTTTTGCGCTGTCCTCCCGTTCAAATGAAATCGCCGCCAATCATATTTCCAAGCTCGCGCCAGGGGGGGGAGGGGTTACAAGGCTCGCGTCTTGTGCTGCATTCACTTGCACTCGGACATTAGAGATTTTCTCTCATAAATGTCCGATGAGCCACAACTTTTCTTTCAAAACAAAGCTGCCAAATGGGGTGGCAGCTGGGGTGGCAAGGCATTTTTCTGAGGTGGCAGCTGCCACCCCGTGCCACCCCGTAGAACCGCCACTGGACACAGCTAATGTTTATCATTTGGGCTGATGTAATCACTGTTTGGCTACTGCCATTCTTGTGTATGTAGGATTCAACTGTGCAACACGCTCAATTATTGATACAAATTTGACAGTTGGTCAATAATTGATTTGATCCCACTGGTTTAAGATCTTAAGGATATGCTGGTATGTGGGGATTTTCAGAGATGCTTAAAGTCATCCCATCAGGGGGCCAGATAATGCCAAGATTTATTCCACAGGATGGCTTTCATTTATTATAGTGAGGAAGCGCACACACTCCCTCACTAACATTTTGGCTTAACCATTTGTTTGTTAAGAAAGGCAGTACATGTTTCTTCAGAGTTTTCTTTATTTCAGTTAAAGTTATAAAACAGTTTATATAGACAAATTAATAAAATGCATCTAAATAAATGTATCAGTCTTTAAAACACACAATCACAAAGTAATCACCATTTTCTTTGTTAAAACCTGGAAGCCATCTTGTGCCACTGCTCAAAGGGGGAGCACGCCTCCAATGGTCTCCTTATCTGTGCCGTATGAGTAGGCGGAGTCTTGGACGTGATTGGTCAGGAAATGTGTGATTGTATGATTGTCAATTAGGTTAAAAATTATCCGTTTTAAGCAGACCTTGTTGTTTTTGAAGGTACCATATTTATGTTGATGCAATTATGAATTTACTTAAGCCTTTAGGTTTTTATTAAATGTAGACAACAGTGTTTAATTTTGTATTTAACCCTTCACTCAGCTTTCAGAACCATGACCTGATTGGCCAGGTTGGATTGGGAAGTCTCCTATAAATGTGGTTGGGAAGAGAGGGGAGGGGGGCATTTGTGTTTGTTCCTTGCTGGTGAACGCAGCACCATGCATGACGTTTTGTGTTCCTGTAAAAGAATATGGAAGGCTAAGAAATAAAACGCCTGTTTATTTTTGGAAGAAAACCCTCTCTCCACATAGTTCTTTTTCACCTGCACCTCACATTGTAACAAACAGTATGTGACAAATCTGTTCAGAGTCTTGCTAATTGAAATGCATGTTCACAATGATCACCGTGCTGTGGAACACAGGAGTGTCCAGCATTTGGGGTTTTGCTTCGATTCATCTCTGGAAAATGTTGTGGCGATGAATGTGATTTCACTGCTGGCGTTGCACTGTTTATCTTTGTTCTCCACCTTATCTGTGCTTCTGACAAGATTGTGATAAGTGGTTATATCCTCACTAACCGTGGCTATCATCTGTGCACTGGTCCAAAGATAACTCACAGATAAAGCTCATGGATTATCACTTAATGGCATTTCTATTTCCTTTCTCATTTAACAAGAGACCACGCCGCATTTTAGCAAAACAGTATTTATGCCTGTGAGATGACAGAGACTGAAGGGAGCTAGAATATGCAGTTTAGTCCTAAATGGAGCTTAGCTTTTATTCATTGGATTGGATTTTAACTCACTCTTCACTTCAGTTAAAGAGTGTCCTTCTCCTAGATGGGTTGCCTTCCATGGCTATGAGCCCCATTTGCCCCTGCTATTTTGCCCATAGCTGGGGAGCATCTATTAGGGAACGGTGCCTTGCTCAGGGACACCTCGGTAGCACTTGGCCCTTCCGGGACTTGAACTGGTGACCTTCCAGTTGCCAAGTCTCTATGGACTTCGCCACCCCCCCCCCAATGATGTAATCCAAGACTTTTTTTTGTGACTATGAGCCTTTTATAGGGGGGCTCCAACTACAGTGAAAAACGTGTGGATAGAGTGAAAGTGCCCAGGTTGTTTGTCCTGCTTTACTGTAAAAGGTGCAGTAACATGTTTTCTAATGTTCTAAAACAAGTGAGAAGTGGGATCATTCTCTCATAGACTTCTATGAACCTACATTCTTATTGCAACCAGTGGTGTCATCCCCTGCTGGGTGAGAGTACAAGTCACTTCTTCAGACCCAAAGTTTGCTATACTTGGAAATAACTGACCTTTTCAACCTAAGGCATAACATGAAATTCTGAGAAATGTCAATATGAGCTATTCGTGGGGCAACTCCAGCAACAGTAAGAGTGCCCTGGTTGATTTTCCTGGAACATACTTAATACTGCAACTATCATAACGTCTATTTGAAAAAAAATAATTCTCTCAATTAGGTTTTTCCTTGGCCTCACATGTTGAGTGGTAAAATAAATGGTTCAGTCTTTATGGCCCCTCAAAGTACTTTACTTATACAAACCAGCATTCACCCATTTACAAACATTCGTACAGAGACAGAGGCTGCCAAACCACTAACATTCAGACACCGTTGGTCATGCCATTGGGAGCAATTTGGAATTAAATATCTTTCCGAAGGACACATGGACATGTTGACTGCGGGGCTATGGATTGAACCACTGACCTCCAGTCGAGGACCACCATATACCTTCCTGAGCCACAGCCAACCCAAGCCTTGTTCTGTTTCATGTAAAGTACACCTTTATGCATATATGTTCAGATAATGATAGAATTTGATAGGATTATAGCAATTTAATATATTGTAGGAATTATATTACATAGTATTATGGAGTATTAACATAGAGCCGGCATACTGTGTTATATGGATGACAACTTGGACAAACACAGTAAACATTTTTAGAGCCTATTCATCATCATCTGTGGTGGGCAGATTGTCTGACTACTGATTTTGCGAAGTCAGCCACACCCTCTTCTACTAACTTGCAAGAAAGAAAGCTTGTTTGGTCTTCATCTCTTTGGATGAGCACTAAAAGTCTGTGGTAAATTGTAACGTAGTACATTAATCAAGTACTTAGGTACACATTTGAGATACAGTACTTGTACTCTACCTATGAATCCCAATGTTTTTTAACTATATACTTACACTCTTCTACAATAATTGTACTGTTTACTACACTTTATTAGTCTGATACTTCGGTTACACTTTTTCACATCATCCCTGTCCAGTGAACAGGTATCCAGATGTTTTGCTTTAAAATGTTTGTCATTAACTGAAGGATTAAGTGCTCCTTTTTTCCCACTTGCTGTCAAATCTTTAAACAGGGCGGTTTTTCTGAGCTCATTAAAGGTGGGCACTTTAGAGAAACACAGTTATCACATTACAATGACACACATACATTATGATGATTTTGTAGAACATGATGCATTGGTGTAGATACGTTTTATTTACAGCAAACCCTATTCTACAATAGCCAACAGTATATACTAAATACAATAAGCTAAACCAAAAATATCTACAGCAGTAAAATTAAACGTACTTTATATAAACCTACGTTTTTAAAATACTGCTACTTATTTTCTCTAGGATGGTGTACTTATTTGTTTCTTGCTTATTTGTTTATATTTGCATTGATAATGTGTGATTGCAAATACAGGGCAAATAAAGGATTTTGGACTCCTTTACACAGCAGTAATATTAATCAGTAAACATCATACCTACTAGTAAAACACTGTAAGCTACTATTTTACTGAAAAGACTTAAAATGTATATTGGTTTTGCGTGTTGTTGTCATCATGGAGCCTTTATATGTTCATTTTGAATCTCTTTGTAGACATTTTGCGTGTCTTTGTGATTGTATTGCTGCTTGTCATAGCCAATAGGAGTCTCTTTGTATCTCATTGTAGCTGATTTCCATCCATTGGAAGCATAAAAGCATGTAAATAAGACTTGCAAAACCACCTGTCCTACAAAGGAGCAAAGCCAAAAATACTTTAGTCTCTTTTTGTAGTGTGTGTCTCTGTAGAAGTTACACTTTTCTCAAGGGATTTGCGTTGAATAGTGGTTATATTGTATCATTTGTTTTTGTCTGTTGTTGTTTAGTCCTTGGTTATCCCATATATCTTTATATAATATTTGTGGTTATTTTGTTATTTTATGATGACTTTTTTGGTGTCTTTGAGGTTGTATCGCCCCTTGTCAGTCAATATGAGTCTCATTACAGCAGGTCCCTTTGCATCTGTTTGGCATCTCTTTGCAGTTGTGTTAATCTCTAGTTGTTTGTGTTTTCTCTGGAGATTTTGGGTCAGTCTCAAAATAAATTATGTGAATCTACAAGCTTTACAGTACAAGTCTCATTGATCTGACAGTTGGGAAAATTCACAGCACAAATAAATAGCACCAACTCAACCATTAAGTAGGTCAAGTAACGGGGTGAGAATCCATTCCAGAAAATAATTATATATTTCACATTTAAAGCAATCCCAAAGGGGGAACATTCTCTTTGAATCAGTACATTTAGACATATCCCAACACATTTGCTCTAGGTGCACTGAGGAGGAGCTTCCTCTGCTGCTTTGAAATTTTGGCAGGTAGCCTAATACATGTCAATTAAACTCAAACTAGATGAGGGGTCTTTTTTCTTACTAGAATTCAGCCCACTTTGCAAAACACTCTGAATGAAATTAAGTCTTGGAAAATAATATAGCAGCTGCACATAAACCACAGACAATTCATGTTGAATTGGCCCGGCCATATCCAGACCACCTCAGAATTTAAAAAAGGAAAGCAAAAAATGTGCTTGAAACAGGGGCCCCTAACCTTATCATCAGAAGGCCCTGCAATGCCAAGAGCTGAGCAAAGAAAATAGTCCCCTCACTTAGCTCATCCTTACATTAATTCCCCATTTAACCTGTTCTGCCGCAGGACAAGTCTGACATCGTATCAATCCGAAACCACCAGAAGTCAGAAACAAAATTATATCACTAGAAAACACAAACAAAAGCATCACGCAATGGCAGTGTTATCTTGGTCTAAAGAGACAGTACAGTGAGGCATATTACTTTAATGCAGTGACAGACACAAAACACAGCTGTGCAAGGAAGACAAAGGGTTAAAAGCACAAATCCAGCAACTCTGAGGTAAATATAAGACCAAGATTCAAAGCAAACACCCTGAATATGATCACATAATCAGCATAAACAATATGCCAATCGTGTTACCAGACTAGCAGTATAGCAGCAGTTTCTTTCCCTTTCACACTGGCACATTCACATTAAATTACCACACACAAACACATATTGTTATGCTTCTTGGAAATATAGGTCTACCTGATCTTCCCATTATTCTTTGTTTCGATATGATTATAACAATAAAGGCAGCCTCTTTGAATTTGAAAGGGGACAAAGAAAGAGGGAGAGGGAAGTGAAATAGAGACACACTAAATATATATTTGTGTTAATAAAGGAATACGTGTTGTCTTCACTTGTAAAGAAAACACTTTGTGTTGTGTCACCCTTTTTGTCCCATTCGTTTACCGTAGAGACCTGTCTCCGGTTGCCTAGTAACGCTCCCTAACTACAAACACGGATTGCGTCTGTGTAGCTTTCCGTCGACACAGGGTTTGTTTGTTGAAGACAATAATAAGTGGCATATTTACATTAACACCGCATTTACCGTACAGAGGTAGTGTTTTTTAACGGTTTAACAATGTTGCATTCGTGTTGACAAACTAGTTTCACACACCTGCACGGTTTCAATTGGGTAGCGGAGCGAGCTGAGTTAAAACTGGCGTCATCAGTTTAACGCTAACGTTAGCTAGCTAACAGCCAACCTCTTAAATTAGCTAAAACGTGTTAGCTAACGCTTACTTTCCCCGAGCATGGAGCTAGATATTCGGCAGTATCTCAACACGGCAAAGGAGCAACAAGGTTTGTGGTGTACTCACGTTAATTACAGAGCGAGTACAGTTGTAAAACAGTTGTGAAAGTATTACTAAACTTTTTGTATCCTCGTGTAACGTTACCTTATGCAGACTCTGGAGCTCTACAGTCAGCCTATCGTTTAATAAACGACATGACAGCAGCTGGAGCCAGAGGACCAGCTCCTGGCAGTGCCTCAGAGCTGTACGTTGTATGTGCAGAAGCAGCTGTACAGGTGAGACTGAGGCAGAGATTTCACTGTACTGTGCCTGTTCATGTATAATTGCACTTAATAAATTCCCTTTTGTATATGTTAATTTCAATTACAAAACTTTAAAATGTAATTTGTAATACCAAAAGTGCCTATGTATTACCATTGGCTTTGGCAATTAGCTTCAAATTACAACAGAGGTAGTTTTTTTTACCAAATACATATAAGTTCACTGAATAGGTATTCAAGGACATAATGTACTACATGGCATGCAACAGAAAGGGTAGGTCAACACATAATTCTAAATGAAGCTGTTTAGTTCATTCATAATTATTAATAGACTATGACTGCTATAATTCATTAAACTTAAACTGACAATCGCACAAAAGTCCAGTGCAATATCCAAATTGCAGTAAGTGCAATATTTGGTTACCTGCTGTAAAAGGTATTGTGGTGGTGCTGCAAAAGGTATTATACAGTCAAAATATATATTTATTTGGTTTGGATCCTTTCAATAATCCATATATTTAAAACATGATACAGTCCTCTAATCCTCTAAAATCATGTTTAATTTTAAATATTGGTTAAATAATCGCAATCCTTTCTTTTTTCATGCAGCCCTAGTGTAGACCTTCACTGAAGAAGACAGGGATTGGCCCTAATACTGTCAAGCCATCAATCAGATGCTGAAATCCTCTGTCTGTAGGATTAATGAGAAAACACTTTGTTGCCTGTAACCTTGCGTCCAAGTTCTGTGAAGTTTTCATGTTGTGCGGAGTTCATAACTGCTGAGATGTCGCATAAGACATGATGCTTGAAGCAGCCTCCAAGAATGAAAGTTTCATATCTGACTGCGCAAACAATTGAGCTCATTTAAATCAGTTTGACAATAAGCTTATCATCTGGGGAGGTTCCTGAATGTATTACTGGCATTTTTTGTCATAAAGAGAGGATTCACTCGGTTTGTCTTAATACCAAAACTGAATATCTTTGGAGTTATTGGTTAATTAACCAGATATCTTTAGGTTGTTATAAAGAACATCATGGAAATAAAAACCTCTGCAGGCCCCTCTCTGCTAGAAGTCTTATCACACATTATGTCACTGTTAACTTTTCTTTATTGTTGCAAAATCTCCCTATATGCTCCCAGTAGGGGATGATAATGATTATTCATTAATATAGTCTAAATTGTCCTAAGGCAAGGGACACATATTTTAATAATGAAACATAATGATATTCTATAATGGGATTTAGTTTTATCAAACAACAGGATTTTTAAGGGAAAATGCTGCTTGCGTTGAAGTCTCAGGTTGTTTAAATTCTGAATTAGTTCTTATTTTTTAACAGAACAACGCTACCTTATCATTATATCTATCATTATTATTATTATTATTATTATTAAGTGAATTCCATTTCCGGACATACATTCTGAGGCATTGTAATGTATATAACTGTTACGTTTAAGTTGTTTTATGATCACCCCCTATGAGAAAAATGATATATAGGTTTCTTAAGTATAAAAACTAATGCAAGCTTATGATATACTTCTAAGTATACCACTTCTCTATAGAATTCACTCCCCTAACAGCACTTACATTATTTGAATTAAATCTTAACAAAAAACAACTGATATTCTCAAGGGCAAAAGCCTGCAATTACAGCAATTTTATGTTGTGGTAAAATAACCGGCACTGCGCCTACCCAAAGCATTTTTCTAATTGTTTTAATAATGCATCAAAAGTATAAAAATGCTGACAGAATATAACAGCAGATAAGGTTTAAATATTCATTTAGTTTTGCCTTTGTGCTTCTCTTTTTCTGTGTTTTCAGCTTGGTTGTTTAGAGATAAGTACAGCGTGTCTAAAGATGTACTTTGAAGGGAATCCGCCGGCGAATCAATTTTTGTGTCGAGCCTACCTC
The DNA here is from genome assembly GCF_949606895.1 of Notothenia rossii. Taxonomy (NCBI): domain Eukaryota; kingdom Metazoa; phylum Chordata; class Actinopteri; order Perciformes; family Nototheniidae; genus Notothenia; species Notothenia rossii. Next base: position 58,437,786 of record NC_136909.1, on the reverse strand, counting down.
TGCCAGGTCCGGCTGAAGTCTCCGCCACCCCCTGGGAGCTTGGTGAGGACAATAAATTGGACACATCTCCTCGAGGGGGCTGTGTCCTGTATGTGTGTCTTTACCAATGAGATATGCACACAGTCAGAGATATACTGTACTTATTTGCTCTAACAAAGGAGCAGACGTTTTAGCTTCGTAAATAACTTTTTCTTTGATTCTTCGAGGCTTATTGCCCTTCGTATTGTCGAAGTTAGTTTTCTTTGTGTTTTAACAAACTGTAGCCTTTGTTGAAGACTTTCTGTGTCTGATCTTTCTATGTTTTTATAAAGTCTAACTTTCCCCTTGCACTATTTTCTATTTTAGGAGGACTTAGAAGAGGCTGTGCTGTATTTTCTTAAAGCAATTGAAATCGCAAAGCATGAACCAAGGTATGTAAACTTTCAGAAGTGTGCTTGGCTTTGTTCTAACAGTGTCACTAAAGTTGATCAATGGATGCCATTTACAGTTTATCATCTGATATTGCTTGGCAAATGCCATTGTGGTGCCAAGGTGCACCTGTTAAAACACATTCAAAGATAAATATTCACAACAGAGGATGTTTTTCTTTCTTTAATGATGCTATGATTTTGGTATGGTTACAAGGGTTCAGTCTGCTGCGTTAACTATATTCCGGGACATAAAGGTTTAATTTGCAAACAGCCTTGTTGAAATAAAACATGCTTCAGAAGAGGATTATATAAGAGTGTTTTATTCAAAAATGTTCTTACAGTATCTGTAAGTTTAGTTAAAAGGATGATAAATATAGATGTATAAGAAACTGCGTTCCCTTGTTCTCACTCTGAAAGATATCTTAGGAGATAGCGGCTTCAGTGCTGAATCTCTTTGGTAATGAACTCATAACTTGTCAATAAAAAAGGGCTGAAAGAGCAATCCTAATTAGAACCAAAGGGAATACATATCTAATACATCCAGCCCAGACTAATGCACAACACAATCTCTGGTGAATAAATTAGCAGCACTCAAACAGTCACAATATCCTCTACATCTGCGCCTCAAATTCATACATTTCCCTCATTTGACATAGAAAGGCTCGTACAGGACCCCCCTGAGGCTCATTGGACGTTGGTTAATCCACACACATTTGCGATTCACAGAACATCTTCATACAACGTTGACACTTGCTCTGAATTTAGTTGTGTTAAGAGATACAATTCCTTGCATGTGCATTATATAAATAATTGAGTGTTCTCTGTCAACTTATTTTGCATGTGGTTTGTTTCTTACAGAGACTACTTCATAGTGTTCAACGCTTCAGTGCTGTACTTCCAGACGGTGTGTCTTTTCCTGCAGCCGGGGTGGTGCTCCCACCTCGTCCCCTCCCTCAGGCAGGTGGTCCGGAGTCTGGAGGAGGTGGCAGAGCAGGACCACAGCTGGAGGGCTGAACTCATGATGTAAGTGACTCCACCGTGTTCTCTTTGCTCGCTTTCATGAATAAGTCCAGTCCTGATTCTGTCCAGTTTCCTGCTGGATTCACAAGGGGTGACGCACAGAGCTAATTAACCAGCTCTTCATTTGTGACCACAGCTCTCTCGGTACCTAGTTAAGTTCTTGACATATTCTCCTCAACACAGTGGAGAATCCGCTCTAATGTAAGCTGTTTTATCATGTGACACCTCAGGCTCAAACGTTCGTTTTCTCTGCCCAGAGAACATTATGTACCAATCGTGTACAGTGTCATTTCAGCTAGCCAGGGTGTTCATGGGATTGGTGACAGTATGTCCTACAGTATCTAGTTCATAGTTTAGTGTTATCCATAAAAGATAAAATGGCCGACATACTGTACATGGTTTGTCACTGTTCCGCTGCAACCATCCAATGCATGGTTGTTTGGAATATGTTGTTTCAAATAACCAACCAAAGGATGAAAAACAATACAAGAAACCTTTTTAAAGCAAGTCCTCTATGTTAACCAAAATGGATCATTAATTAATTCCTGGTTATTGACACGTCCATGGGCATTTCATGACTACAACAAGATCATTTGCTATAATAACTTAATTAAACTGGTAACATCGGAGAGTTTTGACTAATGCCTGGAATGCAATGGAAACAGTATTCCGCTAAGATCCTAGAACCCTTTGGCTCAGCTATGAGCCAGAAAGATCCTAAGAAAATTACGTACAATTGGAAAATCAGTAGCGTTGACATAATTCTACTTTAAGATTAAAAATAAGGCAATTTAATTTACTCCAAACAAATATTGAAATTTCACAACCAAACAATAGGCGATGTGTTCAGTCGACCAGAGCCTTAAGAAGAGAGTGGAATATATAATTAAGTTTGGAGAAGCTTGTACAGAACAGTGGGTTTGCAGTTTTAAAAAGGGAACTTGATAAACTGTATATTTCTGCGGAGACTGCTGTTATAAAACTCACCATCTTGATTTGACACGGAAATAGAATCATTCTCATTTGCTCTCCGTTTCTATTAAGGCATCTTATTGGATGTATTGTTGACTCTGGAATAATAGAAGATGCTGCAAGTTTTGCCAAAGAGACAGAAGAATTCATCAAGGCACATACCCCCCATCTTTATCCAAGAATATTTAAGTTACTGGTAAGCAGCCTTTCTTTGTGACTTAATACATTTATAAAGAAATTATGTGGTAATATTTATTTTTGCAGGTAACATATCGAATGGAAACTGTGTATGAATATGTCCTTTTTTCAAAGAATAGGAACAACTGCTTTTTTTCAACTTTTATAACATACATAAAAAAACTGGAAAAAGCAAGAACATTGTCTGAACCCTCTTTAGAGCATTTCATATGAATGTATCTGAATTCCTACAAATCACTGAATAAGTAACTACCTGTATGTAATGGACTGTGTAGAGATACTATAATGCCTAACTCTGTAACACTTTATTAAAGTAGTTCAAATGTAATATTGACTAACAACCAAAAGGAATTGGGCTCTTTGCAGCATCTCCATACACTATCATCCAGATTTATATTTATTAAACATTGATCCTATGTTTTCACTCATTCCTAATCAGTGGACTACTTTCCATGCAATCAGTTAAGTAAATACAATGTTGCTTTGAAATATATAGTATGGCTCTTCAACGACACGTGCATGATAAATAAAGAGTAACTTCTATCTTTCTCTTCTTAGGTACAACACAGGCTGACACATGCTGATGACCTCATTGAAACAAGCACACAGAGCACTACCTTAGCAGTCATTTACAAAATACAGGAATTTAAAAAGTAAGGAACGTTTCTGATACACTAAAGTTAATGTTTATTTATTTTGCTCTGAAATGATTTTTTTTTACAGAAAGCCCTGTTTGTGTACTGTCATGATAAAAGCAAACGTTATCTGTCTGCAGTAAAGGTGGAGATTAAGTGGTACTTAATCAATACCTCCACGAAACAGACTTTGATCTGCTTTATTGATTGTATGTATGTTTGCCTTTTTAGAATGCTCCCTTAAAGGTATATATTTGATGTATGCCGTGTTTTTGAAGCTGTAGGAAATACAGTACCGAGGGATTTTGATGCTTTTCTGATCCTGAGGGTTTAATGCTTACAGCTAGCTTTTCAGACTTGATCCCCTGCCTCTCAGCTTAGCTATCGGTGCCCTATAGAGGGCAGGTTAATCCGGCTCTTGCGAACAGTATTGGTATAGTACCATGGCTTGTAGTGTGGCATAGTACAAACCAACTCCCAGCCCCCCCTTCTTTTCTGCAGGCATGTACTCAACATGTCAGATCTTCTTATGGTTCTTTGGCTCGGCTGTAAACGTCGGCAGTATGACTCAGTCTGACCACGCCTTCGTCAGCATCATTTAGGTTATTTAGCCTAGGGTTAATGCACTGTTTGGTGTGAGTACATTAGGGGGCACATGGGAATACAGATACATGCATAGTTTATATATTAATCTACACAGACAGAATTTTATTTGTGGTTTGTAGCAGGTTGGAAGAAATAAATGTGGATGAGCCAACAAAGGAGGAGCTCGAGCTGATTCTTCATATCCTGATGGATTGTACCAAATATTCTCGCTCGCCACTGATCTCCGGTCAGGGCCAAACACCCGTCCAACCAGCAGACAGGTCTGTGGCCCAAAGTGTCCTCAACAAATCTCCTACCCAACAACATTATCTTCATAGCATCCTGTCCTCTTCTTTCACATCTTATTACCATTAACACCACACAGGGATATTCCAAGGGCATAACATGGCTCACATGTGTTGGGGATTGTATAAATGACTTTTTATCTGGGATTTGCAGGGTTGCTTTCCTCCTGGAGTTGGCTCTGCTGGCCTTACAAGTGAAGCATCAGGAAGTCGCTGCTGACTGTCTGAAAGAGCTGAAGTCGGCGGGAGAGGCTGTGAGTGTCCGGTATTCCCTTAAAACCTCAGGCTGTTACTGTACATATCATAAACACATGCAAATGTATGCTGGAATTTGACATCCCCTCTTAAGTGGACACTGGACAATAGATGAGATTAATTAACTGAGCTCATGCTCAAGGGCCAAAGTGCTTGCTGCATGTATAATTACTCTTAGCAGTGTAGAATTATAACATAGAAAGGTTTGCAGTTTTTTCATGTTCCATTTTGATCTCATATACTTTGTGAATTTAGTGAAATGATTGTGTAATAAACAACATTGCATGTATAAGACAAAAATAATACACATTGTAAGATGTTTCATTCTCTTCCCTAACCCTAACCCCGTCCATGATCTGCTTGGACGCTGAGTCTTTAAATTCTATGTATGTGTTTTTCTTTTAGAGTATCGGCCAACTCATACTAATTGAATGTGTCAACTGTGAGATCAACCTCTTGAAGAGAGAAGCCAAGATGAATGACTATTCCAAAGCCAGTGTGGAGGTGCTCAATCATATGTCTAAATCATCAGCCATGTGTTTCCCCCCGTATGTTGTTCAGGCAGTAGACCGACCAATTACAGAATTTTTTTTTCTCTATTTTATGTAATCTCATTCTTTGTTTAAAGGGGGCCTTTTATGCTTATTTCTAGGTTCATTACCTCTACTGTGAAACGTTTCCATACTTTAATGTTCAAAAACCAAATCAGCACCTCTTTTCACCCTCTGTCTGAAACCAGAGCCCAGTCTGCTCTGATTTGTTAGCTGGCCAGCTCTGTTGTGATTGGTCAACCACTTAGAGATGTCCCGCCACTTAGCCTATCATGCACAATCTGTTGGAGTGCTAATTCCCTCGAAGCACAGGCAGACACAAGTGGCTTTCTCATAACGGGTTTATTCCTCTTCGAATCCACCGTGAAAACAACTCATAAACAAACAGTATAAATGACAAATATAGTATCGTGTTCGACACACAATAACATGCACAGCATGTGAGATGAGTAGCAAAGTAATAAACGTAAAAGTAATACAAACACAACGACATACCTCTTTGGCTGCATGCTCTGAAAACAGAGGGAAGTATTCTTCAGTCCTTACAAGTTACACTGAACAAAAATATAAACGCAACACTTTTGTTTTTGCTCCCATTTTTCATGAGATGAACTCAAAGATTTTAAACATTTTCTATATACACAAAATAACCATTTCTCTCAAATATTGTTCACAAATCTGAAAAAATGTGTGATAGTGAGCACTTCTCCTTTGCCAAGATAATCCATCCCACCTCACAGGTGTGGCATATCAAGATGCTGATTAGACAGCATGATTATTGCACAGGTGTGCCTTAGGCTGGCCACAATAAAAGGCCACTCTGAAATGTGCAGTTTTGCTTTATTGGGGGGCTCTGGGGGGGTCCGAAAACCAGTCAGGTTAAACCCTAACCCTAACATGTCACCCATTGAGCATGTTTGGGATGCTCTGGATCGGCGTAGACGACAGCGTGTTCCAGTTCCTGCCAATATCCAGCAACTTCGCACAGCCATTGAAGAGGAGTGGACCAACATTCCACAGGACACAATCAACAACCTGATCAACTCTATGCGAAGGAGATGGGTGACATGTTAGGGTTAGGGTTTAACCCTAGGGTTTTCGGACCCCCCCCCCAGACCCCCCCAATAAAGCAAAACTACACGTTTCAGAGTGGCCTTTTATTGTGGCCAGCACTTAACTAACGGAGCTGTAAAAGTATCCGTGCATCTTACGTGCCGTTTCTGGTCTCGTTCTCTTCTATCTAACTCACGCGAGAACAGCATAACGAGACGTGAGCTTAGACTTCAAAATAAAAAGCTAAATATTGCACGCATGAAATATTACAACAAATAATAATTATTACACTTAGAAAATACATATTGCAGTTAAATTGTTAACATGTAAAGGCTACACTTACAGAGATGTCCTGCCACTTAGTCTATCATGCACAATCTGTTGGAGCGCTAGCCAATATCAGCGTGTGTGTTATATGGTGATGTCACTATATTACAAAAGAAAACAAATGAGACCAATGGGGGTGTTTCAGGCCGGGGGGGGAGTATGTGGGAGAGAAACTCCCTCTGGAGGGAAAACATGGATTTTAGCCTTTGCAGACCATTTACATGCACAACAACCTATAGAACACTACAGGAAAGTGAAAGACCCAAAAGCGTAATAGGGCCCCTTTTTAAAGGCAGTAAATCCTCTTTCATTTGTATGTCCTTGACTTAAGAACACATATAGAACTTCATCAGCTAGAAGTCAGGCAGTTAGAGGTCCATTGGAGTTTAATTTACATTTAATTGCCCTAATAGTGTTTCAGGAGTTTTACCTCTAACAGAATATCGTGAGGGAAGTGGCATCATATCATCTCATTTTGGCATTAAAACTGTCACATAAGAACTGGCACTACATGTTCAATCTGATTCAATCCAAGTGTACCTGCCAAATGATAGAATCTACCGAAGAGACTCTCAATCTGCAGTTGTTATTCCACAGGTCCGGCTGAGGGAGATAGGCAAGCTGGATCAGTGTCTGCAGACTGCAGTGAGGGGGGGAGACCTGCAGGCCATGCAGGCAGTGTGTGTTACCCAGTGGAGCTGCTGTCTGCCCCTCCTGCAGCACAACCTCAAGAAACGCATACAGAGCCCTCTGCTCAGGGTCTCCCATGTTCTGGAAGACATGCAAAGGTTACTATTTTCTTTCTTTAATTACCTCGTGATATATTTGGTGTGTATGTCAACGTCTGTCTTGATAACTGAAAAATCAAAGCTGAAAATGTGCTAAAGCTGAAAGGCAGAAAGCAAAGCTAATTAGATCCTCCAGAAAAACGTGGGCAAAAATCCTTGATTATGCGGGCAAAAATCTTTGATTATGCGGGCTAAAATCCTTCATTATGCGGGCTAAAATCCTTCATTATGCGGGCTAAAATCCTTCATTATGCGGGCTAAAATCCTTCATTATGCGGGCTAAAATCCTTCATTATGCGGGCTAAAATCCTTCATTATGCGATTAAACATGCAGGGTTTTTATGTGATTTTATGCGGTGAAATTGCGGGAAGTTGCGAAATATGCGGAAAGTTGCGAAAAATAATAGATATTTTTTTAAATATTGGGCTGTCTTATTTATTCTCTCTCACAAACAACCTGCCACTAACGTTAAACCCCTTTCCTATTCAATTAAACACATTCAATGTTTATTTATTGTAAAAGCAATTAGGCTATTTTAATCACACTCTCTCTCTCTCTCTCTCTCTCACACACACACACACACACTTCTCCGCCTCATTCTGTTTTCATTTACTCGTTCGTTATCTGACCAGCTTCAATCTTGTAGGCTACTCACTTCGTTTCTTGTAGCCCTCGAAAGGGTTTTGGAGGTTGATGCCTCGGTGAACGTGAGTTGTTTGGCTTTCTTGTCCGCAGCAGCAGAAAGCATTTTCGAATGTTTGAATCATAGACTGTATATATGAATTTTGGTTTGAATGAATCAAAGTGGGTCGTCACCGTCGATTTTCTCTAAGACTTATGCTCCAGCACACAGTTGCAGTGCGAGTTCCACACGTTCACTCTACGGTGTTGTTTACCTTCTGTGATGCACGAGCTGATGACGTCGCGTCATCATCATCACTACTTCACGTCAAGACGAGTTAACTTTTTTTTTCTCAACTTTGTGTGGAAAAATGCGGGGATTATGCGGCCTTTTGATAAATATGCGGCCTTTTAAAAATCTGCGCCATTTTGCTGATTATGCGGTAAATTCTGCGTTCGCAGAATCGTGTTTTTCTGGAGGGTCTAGCTTATACAAAAATGGCCGTCCTTTTAGTTATGCAATTACATCAATGACCTCCCTTATGGAGAATTAACTACAAACTTGATAAATAAGTTTCAAAATGTATTAAAACATTTATTTCAAATCTCAAGGTAAGAATTTAGTTATGTACTAGGACTGAATAAATAAAAAAGTAGAATATGAAGGACATACAAAAGTACATATGCAGATCACAATACAACCTTTCATCATTTTTTCAATCTTGATTTAAGTTTTAATATATTGCAATAAATTATATAAATCTAATGTTGAAACCCTTTTATGACCCTGTTTTAATATAAGTCTTTTATAATATAGCTCAGTTTGTTTTAATGCAGTAATGTATAGTTTTGATCATATTAAATTGTTTTTGGAGGTAATGCAGATTTATAGTTTTTTAGGGAAATGCATTTTACATTTGGATCAAGGGAAATGCAACACTAATGATAAATAGTAAGAACCAGTCATATTGATTGTCAGGCTCCTTTACTCCTTTTGTTACAATAATGCAATAAAGAGCCAACATTATGGTATTTGGTATAAGATCAACATTATGTCCTCATTTGATCTCCCAATTTGGAATTTTGGTATCAGACATATTTCCATTGATTTATAATATATTAGTGCACTGCTTGTTATATCTGCAGTATGTTGCTGGAGATGCGCTGTCAGGTCCACTCAGAGCTGGCGGTGATTGAAGAGGAAGACGGGCGCCTTGAGGCTTCTTTGACTCATCTTCAGAAAGCCATGCTGCTGGATAACGGGACACAACAACAACGCCTGTCGTCAGCTGTCCGCCTCCTGCAGCTCAGAGGGACCCTCTACCAGACGACCTCCCGGGCCGAGGATAAAGCCGCTATGCTTATGCAGCAGGTTTTTAACCCCCCTTGTCAGGCGGTGATAACATTACATAATGAAAATGCTCTTTGAACTTAACAAGGCAAAAAACGTGCTTGGATGAGTTTTTGGTGTTAAACTGATAATGTTACTCATATGCAGTGGGGTTTAATGAGAGATCATTTACTTCTGAAATCCAATCCGCTCATCTCTTCCTCAGGCCAGGGACATGCAGCTCCAAGACAGGACAGACGTTCGTCCCATCCTGGTCGCTGTGGGTCTCTTTTTGGCCCCTGATGATTTCCAGATAGTGCTGGATGCTGACAACACTTCCAAAAGTACAGATTTCTATTCCTTCTATTTCTAGAGTGGTGCTGGAATGATTTTTAAAACCCGGAAATTAGTCAGCATTTTACCACCACTGTTTCTCTCGTGTGTCGTTTTTTGGTTCGATGCCCTAAAAAAGGTATGAGTCAGTAAATACCCCACTGGTGAATGTCTGAAGCTTCTATGTGTCATTAAAACGATGGTTGCTTACAAGGTAAAAGAAGATTACATAACGTCATCACAGCATAGGTTAGCCGCCTTTAGCTTAGCAATAGATGCGACCATGATGTATTTAGTTTGAGCGTTAAGCATCGTAACATTCATTCTGCGAAAAAAATCCCCTTGCATTTTGTTGAGGGAGCTCTTGCAATGCTTACTTTGAGGACAGCCTGCAAAAACCCGCCATCACTGCACCACTCTTTTCTAGGGCATTGCTAGGACTGCTGAATTGAAATAGTCATCCACTACTCCCAAAAAGTATTTCAATAGTCGATTATTGGTGATAGATGAATTAGCAGAGTCTTCAATTATCTGTGTAAGGCCCTTCTTAAATGCTCTGTGATCTGATTAGACAAAACCCTCAGGCGACTTGTCAGTGCTGGAGATACAGTTTGACTTCAGTAACAACGTGACTCTTTTTCTAGAGGGATTGCAGGAGTATTGCCTTGTCCTATTACCCTGAATTCAGTTTATTTAACATGGCATGAAAAAAAAGATTCAAATTAATTAATGTTCAACAACAAGACGCTACATCGCCCCTACAACCACCCCAATGGTGTGCCTCAAACATCTTCTAATGCCCTCAGGGTACTGCCAAAAGGTTAGATTACATTTAATCTACAATAAATGTACTCAAGCATTCCCACAAATAACAACACAAATAAAATTAAAATGCATAATTTCAATGACAAGTTATATTTCAGTATCACCATGCCAATCAAAACATCATCAGGGTGACAGTCCATGTTTTGTCACTGTTATAAAGTCGGGTTATGACAAATGAAAGAGTGATTTTGGAGACAACCCTGCAACAGTAAAAGCTCCAAAGTATGTGGTGAGCAAAAATGGATTTACAATTGACCTTACAGTCAATGACAAATCACGTTTTGACAGTCTATATTTTTCTCAGTTTTTTCATCATGTCTATTTTTTACATTAACTTGCGAAGGTGGTCCAATCTTTTAACAATCAAAAATGGGCCTTAAGTTGAATCACACATCTATAATAATTACAAATCATTTGGATTTCATAATTCTTAGGTAAGATATGACGAGGCAGTTATGAAGTAACTGCCCAGGGCTTCATTTTGGCGAGCACTGGTGTTTTTTTGCTACTTATGCTTGGAAATTTGGTCGAGTGAAAAATGGCTTTAGGTTAGTAATGTTAAGATAACATAAGATTTTGACAAGACATGTACAGTACCTTTTCTCCACCTGCTAAACCAGCTGCTCGGTTCCACTTAGCTCTCTTTCCATCTCTCCTTCTCTGCCGTCTTTGCACTTGTTTTTTTCAAATTTTCTTTGATGATTATGGTTAACGATAATGTTTTTAAAAAATGCGTACAGATCAGTAGATACATAATTGACTAATGAATAATTTGCACCTGAATGCTCCAAAAAGGCAGTGCTCAGGTGATTGTGTAATGGGCTGCTCTCAGTAAAGCAGGTGCTGATTACATGCAGATTGATTTATTGATTCTTTGTGTGGCTATAGAGACAGACCATTCATCGAGAGAAATAACATTTAAAGACTTATTTCTAACATGGTCTTATACTGTATACAGAATCCTTAATACAAAGAGCAACACAAAAAAAGGTAACCATTATAAATATAAAAAAAACATTGATTAACATTTTATTTTATTTTCATTTCAAACCTTTATTTATGCAGGTGAATCCGATTGAGATCATTGATCTCTTTTTCAAGGGAGACCTGCTGCAAATATTCCAAGTGTCCTAGAAGCATTTCGTAATGTAAAAAAGCATTAAAATAGACGCATTACAAGCAGTGACATCGTTAATAATCTATAAAACATTTTGTATTATAAAACAAATCTACAGTAATAAGATAAAAAAGAAACCACACGCCCAAGACCTGCCTGATTGTGAATGCAAATTTAATAAAAAAAACCTGAAGTGCACTCTCGTATATAAATGTGTTCCCTGGCCTTCAAGTCTGGCCAGAAGGTCTTAAAACCTTGTGTTGGATGTCACTATGACAATCTATCAGTCAAATTCTTTTTTTACAGCCCAATATCACAAATTGTGCATTTGTCTCAGGGGGCTTTACAGTGTGTACAGCATATGACAGCAACTGTCACTACACCCTTGTAGCATACAATAAAGAACTCCCAAATAAATGATATAATTTATGAGAGAAGAATTGAAGAAACCTTGGGTAGAGCAACAGAGGAGGGATATCCCGTGATGGACAGACGAGCAATACATGTCAAATGTATAGATTAAAATAGATCATCCAATACCAGTCAAAGGATTTAAATGATGATATGAATTCAAGATTCAAAGACTCAAAAGCTTTATTGTCATATGCACAGTCGCTACAGTTTAGATATGGCAATTCAAATCTTATGTCCCAGGCTCCTCCAACAATGCAACAGAAATACAAAAACAATAAATGTTTTCCGATTTGCCAAATAAAGGGAGATGGAGAGCTTTGAATCCTTGTACATGTTATGTATAATAGCTATAAAGAATGTTTATACAATTAAAATGGATCCATATGGACAAAAATCTTCCAGGTGCTCTCAAAAAATAATAAGGTGGATGAGACGAGGTAAGAGATGAAACGTGAAGGTCACCCGACAGTCTTAGCCCATAGCTGCATACCTAGGGGCGGATTCAAGGTAAGCCTGAGCCAGCCCTAACTATAAGCTGTATGTGTTCCAGTGTAGCTCACAGCAAAGCCCCATCGATTGTGTGTAGTTCATCATGTGGCAGAGTCTGAACTCAGAGTGTCTCTGATCTCAGACGTATTGGTCCACGGTATCAAATGAACATCCTGCAGTCTAATGAACCAGGAAAGAGCTGGCCTCAGCCTTTGACAGCTATGCAGGGGCTTCTACTGCAGGCATTGGTTAAAGCTTTGGGAGAGGCACCTTTTTGTTTTTCTTCTATAAACCTCAAGCGTCCCCTAGTACCGGTCCGCGGAGGTGTTACTGCCGGGCCGCAAAATGGCTGTGAGTTTATCATAATATTAGAAGAATTATAAATATATAAAAATATTTTATCATAATGTTTTTTTCAATAAATGTTCGCACCTATACCAGTTATGTTATGTATACTAGCCATGAAATAGATAAAATGTATATCTTTACTAACAGTGTACAGGGTTTCCCACATATAGACTTTACTTGGGCGGGCCGCCCAGGTATATTAACGGCCGCCAAAGTATATTTCACGACCCATTTTTTTTTTGTCTGCGAGCACGACGCCATCTGCGATCAATTAACTAGTGGACAATGGTCCCTCGCTCTACGCCCCCTTTACCTGTTTGCTCTGCTATTGCTTGAAGGGTCTGCTAACAAGCGACCAGCAGAAAGGTTAATGTTGTTGCACGTCACAAAGCCCCCCCCCCCCCCCCCGCTACCACCACAAGTACATTTCAGATCTGTGGGAAACACTGGTATAAATATAGATCCACTTGTGTATTCAATGATCATCTAGTTCCCTCGGGCTGCGTTGGATCTGGAGCAGTGGCTCAGCTCTGTGCTAAGGCTCAGCATCACTCAACATCTGTGAGGAAGGTGGACAGATACCTGGCCAGACAAGGAGATGACACAAACAACACAGAGAGGTGAGTGTATTTTAACATGTGTTCATTGTGAATATAACTGTACAAACACAACACATAGCTTTGACTTATCATATTGAGCTGTCAGGCTTCCTAAGAATCCAGTTTGAAAATAGCCAATATAATCACCCTTTAAATATTAAGAAGCCCCCAGACGCTGTCTCCTGCAGTGACGCGTTTTTCCCCCCGGTCTCTGGGGGCCCGGTCTTAAGAGGTTAAGCCTTGTTGGATATATCGCTCCTCGCTGTTACTGAACATTATATACTAATGGATGTTTGATCTATTGCTGTTTAAGTTGTTGTGACATTTTTACAACCTTTTATTTCATCTCCTTATTCATAGCGCATATTTGAATTCCCCCTGTCTATGAGTATCAGGACATCAGAAATTGCAGGCTTTATGGTCAGGAAGGAGCAGAGACTTACTTGATTCCCCAAAGGACACGATTATTTTTTCATGGCCCTTCAAACAAACAATCATTATTTGCAGTGTGTCTCCGTGCTTTTGCCCTGACATCCACCTTTATAAAAGAGGACAAATGATGCTCATCTTCAGGTTCATATTAGTATTAGTTATTATATTAGAAACTCCCTCTGGAGGGAACACAGGTATTTTAGCCTTTGAGACCATTTACATGCACACAAACCTATAGAACACACTACAGGAGAGGGAAAACTCAAAAGGGAATATTAGGGCCTCTTTCATAGAAATGGTCTCTAAGTGTTCTTTATTTATGCTCTAGGGTAAAGTTGTGGGCTACACTGGTGAAGACGGCCAGGAAACAGGACGTTTGGGATGTGTGCCGAGCTGCTTGTCGATTCTGTTTGCTTTACGACGATGGGAGATGGAAGATTTCCAAGACTGACAGTAAGATTATCAATGATCCTAAGACTGAGGGTAGAACGATCGAGTTATTCCTCCAATATTAGAATCCTTGACAGACAGTCATGTTTGCATTAGCACAAAAAAGGAGAGAATTGCTTTCAATGTGGGATTTAACTTCACAGATTTTGTCAATTTAATCCAGAATGTAGATGCTCCGAGGAAGAAAGCTGTGCAGAATGTCTTCACGGTTGTAATAGAAGCCAAACATGCGTGAGGGACTTGCTGCGCCTGTTGGCTGATATCCACTTCATCAGTGCCGAGGTGTGTATCTTCTAATACACTCATACACAGCGCATTTTCAACTGTATTATGTTTTCAGATGGCTCTTCTAGAAATATCTTACTGCTGGAAATTCTTTAAATTAGCACTCTCCGACTCATGGATTACTGATTATAATTCAATGGTCAAATGTCAAGGTCACTGTGACCTCACAAAACACTTGTACGGCCATAACTAGGGATGCTCAGGAGATGATCAGGAGAGCCGATCACACAACGTAAAATACATGACACTTTTCTCTGTGCGCGGTGTTGGAGATTTGGAGGATGTTTAAAACCAACCTCGTCTTCGCGTGTCGTTTGGTAAGCTGGGTAAATTCGTAAAAAGGAAGGGATTAAGAAACACCAGAATGCAAGTTGAACAATAATCTTGTTTTAATGATACAAAGTAACAATACAAATATAAAGGAAGTACTTCCTGCTCTTTCTCCTGTCTTACTCTCTGGTCAGCCTGAAGAAAAAGAGATCGAACCGAAGGAAAACACAGGCTTTCATACTAAACACACAGGAGGAGGTGTGTGCGTGCTTTCTCCCAGAGGTCATCTTATTGGCAGAGACCAACACATGGCCTGTCGCACCCAATCAGTGCGACACAGCAGAAGAAACCCGGAAACAAAAAGTCTCTTTCAGTTTGACGAAAACCAGACACCTTTTGGTGTCTGGTACGAACCTGCTCTAAACAACAAGTTTCCTTATCTTATTTCACATCTTGCAGCCAGCACACACACATCTCCTTTATGGCCCTTTGTCCCTGTTTCCATCTTCCCCCCCCTCAGGTTACCACACACAAGTTAAAAGTATGTTTTAAGATATAGTTGTTATAGTTGGCTAAATATACGTAATACATGTAAATTACTTTCATATCAATGATAAAGAGGAACACATTACCTATGCTCTTAAGCAGTATTAGAGATGCTTTTCAAATAGTCAAACTTCACACAGGCCTAATATAGAGAACACACTCATCTGTCCTGTTGTCTTTCCAGCCATTTGAGCTATTGTTCACATCTTTAATTCAAATAAAAGGTTTCACATTGCATATTTCCAGCTTCCATTACACATACTGTTATTATTAATACAACTAATTAACCACACACATCTATTTAAAACAAGTAGATTTCCCTGATAATTGACATGCTGAAAATCTTAAGAAGAATGTCCCCTCCCCCAGCTCTCTCGTCCCTGTTATAAAAGCTGCTTCCATTTCATATAGAGTAATAAAACATGTTTAAGCAAATTTCTCCACAATGTTTGTAGCCATTTAGTACCCACACATGAAAGAATAAAACAGAGGTATAGTTGAACAGTAATCATGTAGCACATATATTTACTGCAATGAAAACACACACATTTGCCCTAAGCATGTGTAACGCACCCTCTTCTTTTATGAGGGAAACATTCCAGAGTCTTGGAGCTATCCCCAAATAAGGATGTCCCCTGCTCACATCCCTCTCTGAACACAAAGACTTCACCTCAATATATTAGGGAGGGAAAATATACTTCGTCCCTTCAAATTTAACACACATGAATATATATAAGGTGACTTTAAAATGAATATACTAGATTTAACTTTCCTGTCATAACACGGTACTTTAATAATTCAAATAATTCAAATAATCCTTCAGCGGCAAAACAAGCTGGCCAAAATGGCTTCACCAGTCTGGCAGTATTTTAAGGTGTTCGAAAAAGACAATAAAATAGCGGTATGCAACGTGTGCGAAGCAGAAATCCCTCTTGGTGGAACGCAACAACGACAATTTAATACCACAAATCTTATTAGACATTTGAGAGTTTGTCACGTCAAAGTATACGGCGAGTATGAAAGGCAAGCCGGCGCCAAGTCAGTAAAAACTCTGTCATCCACTCAGTTGACAGTTAGTGACACATTTAAACGGCAGGGACAGCAAGAAGTCAAAAGAAATAACAGTAAAGGTAATGGGATAGTAAATTAATATATAATGCTATACAACAGAGTTTCTGCTAGAAAGCTCTCCCGGATCACCTTTAGCTCCGACCGCGGTGATACACACTTCAGGTTAGACCTAAACCACTTAGCTATTTTTTAGGGCTGTCAAGTTAACGCGTTAATAACAAAAACAATTAACGCCACTAATTATTTTAACGTGATTAACGCATATGCAATTTTTGTCCTCGGCCGCCCCCTAGTTTCAGAGCGCATCGAGTTTAAAATACCATCTATACAATCCAAGCACACTGCTGATGCCGACAGCCCCGCTCCTGCCGCCCGCTTGCAGCAGAAAACACTTGAAATTGTGCGGGGGAGACGCCTGCACACTTCTACGAGCAGCAAACCTTCAACAAAGATCGCAAAATGGGTGGCGACAGCTTGCAGGCGTGATATAATTGATATAATTCGGGTCGCATCCAACGACGAAAATACACAACTTGTATGAAGTCCAAAAAGCGAAAGTAGAGGAAGATTTAAGAAAGACTCACGGAGACTATTGGACTTCACTCAGTAATGACAGTTACCTCGGGGTCACAGCGCATTATTTTGACCTACAGTGGGAACTTCAGTCTCATGCTTTGACAGTTATGACACACACACACACACACACACACACACACACACACACACACACACACACACACACACACACACACACACACACACACACACACACACACACACACACACACACACACACACACACAAGCTTTAATGAAACACAGAGACCCAGACGTAATATTACTGCATCATATTATCTTCGAATAAATAATTTTTCAATTTTTATTTTTTTTAATAACCATTTTTCCTCCTGGTCTCTCGCGCCCCCCCTGGCATGCCTCTGACCCCCCCAGGGGGGGCACGCCCCCCACTTTGAGAATCACTGCCTTAATAAGTGGCAAGGTCAGCAAATTAAAAAAAGATTACAATGAAGCTCAGATAATAACACAGAGGGACTTCATTTCCAGCTTAGGACGACATTTCTGTACTATTTTATTACATAGCCATACTAAGAATGTGCGTCATTGGTTTGCTGCTATATATACAGGGTTGTTTGTGTGTGTGTGTGTGTGTGTGTGTGTGTGTGTGTGTGTGTGTGTGTGTGTGTGTGTGTGTGTGTGTGTGTGTGTGTGTGTGTGTGTGTGTGTGTGTGTGTGTGTGTGTGTGTGTGTGTGTGTGTGTGTGTGTGTGTGTGTGTGTGTGTGTGTGTGTGTGTGTGTGTGTGTGTGTGTGTGTGTGTGTGTGTGTGTGTGTGTGTGTGTGTGTGTGTGTGGCCATTTTCTGTGCACGAGAGAGAGAGCGCACCGGTACCGGAGATCATTGTTGTTAGCTTCTGGTGCTAGCGAGCTACACTAACGGATATAAGGAGCTTTTTCAACAACAAAGTGGAGGAGAGCCCTCTCCTGTCAGACTGAGAGGCTCAGTGAACTAAAGGACTCTGAGTGTTTAGATAGTTAACTTTAGTCTAAGTTATCTCAGTGGGTCTCAAACGTTTTGGTCATGATTAATGTAAACAATTATTTCCGTGGCACATGTTTATATGATCATTATAGTTAAAAAATAAGAGAATAAATGAAAAACAGGTATGAAATACTATATGACAGTAAAACAAGAATAACGTTTAAAAGGGTGATTTGTAAAATATCCATAAAAAAAAAGTAAATCTGTTTACAGTTCTGTTTCAAATGGGTGTTGAGAGATGTATCCATAAATCTCTTCATTTTGCTCTCAAAGTGCACCAGGTTGATGCTTTTAACTTCAATATTTAAAAAGAAATCTTCCCAGAAGAGCTTGCCCCCGGACCCCCCTATATGAGGTCCACACACCACCAATAAAAATAGCACTTGACCCCTGCTTACAGCTATATGCCGTGAGCTGATTATCGAGCCTTCATTGTAACTGTCACACTGTGTATTTGCGTGGGGATTGTTGCAGTAGAAAATTCCACTTTAGCGACCAGTACATTAATGGGAAACCCTAAATGTTTAAGCACCCTCTATGAAACATCAAGCTACCACACAGTACTCCCAAAATAAATCTATGGCGCCGCCACTGAGCCTCACTTTTTTTTTTTTTCCAAAGGGGGGGCCTGACAGAAAAAGTTTGAGAACCACTGTATTAAGGTAATGCACGAGTCCCTTTGTGTGTCACTAGGCATTTACCACTCATAACGCCCTAAGCTGCATTCAAATGATACACAATTGGCTCACCGCTTGCTTGCACATCTTCATAAAGCTGTTATCTGATTGGTTGCGATTGAAAGGTCAGCGGTAATTGAGGTCAAAGTTGAAATAATTTGAACTTTGAGCGCAGAACTTGGCGACAGTTTCCAGCCTCTCTCCATTGAAACAAATGGCAATGCCTGTGAATGCAGCTTTGGAGACCCACTGTATCGAAGCAAAAGCGTGGCCCCCACCCTCTGGTTCCACCTCAGGTTAACTCTCTTAGCTCGGTCAGCACTGCTGACGTTGTTAAAACTGCCATCAAAATGTTGAGAGCCATGTGCCGGCAATCAATCAGTTATAGATATGCTCTGAATTGGCTACACGTGTAGATACTGTATAATCATTGCATTTTTACGGAAGTAAACACCTCATTAGCAACTAGTTGTTTGGAGAACCAACTGGTTTCTTCTATTCATAATGCAACTAAAATGCGGGTAGTTTACATGGAAAGGATTATAACCAGAGGGGAATGACAGTAGATGCCATGACTGGTGGATCTTCAGTGACACAAACACATTTTTTCTAGTTTTGATAATTATAGTAAGATTACACTGCAGGTGCAATTTCCATCCGTCTGACTTTGCTCATGACACATGTATTGGGATAAATGACTACTTTTCTTCTCTGTTGTGATTTTTTTATGGGCACAACTTGTAAATGAAGAAGACGTGTTGTGGGCTTACTAGACCCTCCAGAAAAACGCGATTCTGTGATCGCAGAATTTACCGCATAATCAGCAAAATGGCGCAGATTTTTAAAAGGCCGCATATTTATCAAAAGGCCGCATAATCCCCGCATTTTTCCACACAAAGTTGAGAAGAAAAAAAAGTTAACTCGTCTTGACGTGACGTCATCAGCTCGCGCATCACAGAATGTAAACAACACTGTATAGAGTGAACGTGTGGAGCTCACACGATAGAGAAAACACCAAGATGAAAAAATCTAATCCATCTCATTTACCGACGAACATGTCTACTAAAGACCGGGCAAAAAGTGGGGGGAAACTATTCTGCACCCCGTGCAACTGTGTGTTGGAGCATACGTCTTAGAGAAAATCGACGGTGACGACCCACTTTGATTCATTCAAACATTTGAAAATGCTTTCTGATGCTGCGGACAAGAAAGCCAAACAACTCACGTTCACGGAGGCATCATCCTCCAAAACCCTTTCGAGGGCTACAAGAAACAAAGTGAGTAGCCTACAAGATTGAAGCTGGTCAGATAACGAACGAGTAAATGAAAACAGAATGAGGCGGAGAAGTGTGTGTGTGTGTGTGTGTGTGTGTATGTGTGTGTGTGTGTGGGGGGGGGTGGTGTGGTGTGTGTGTGTGAGATTAAAATAGCCCAATTGCTTTTACAATAAATAAACATTGAATGTGTTTAATTTAATAGTAAAGGGGTTTAACGTTAGTGGCAGGTTGTG
Source organism: Notothenia rossii (assembly GCF_949606895.1). Taxonomy (NCBI): domain Eukaryota; kingdom Metazoa; phylum Chordata; class Actinopteri; order Perciformes; family Nototheniidae; genus Notothenia; species Notothenia rossii. The sequence continues at coordinate 58,417,812 of NC_136909.1, read as the reverse complement.
TGTGAGAGAGAATAAATAAGACAGCCCAATATTTAAAAAAATTGTTATTCTTTTTCCCCGCATATTTAGCATATTTCGCAGCTTTCCGCATTTTTCGCAATTTCACAGAAAAACCCTGCATGTTTAATCGCATAATCAAGGAATTTAGCCCGCATAATCAAGGATTTTTGCACGCGTTTTTCTGGAGGGTCTAGCTTACAGCTTAGGGCAGCGGTTCCCAACCTTTTTCAACTCAGGGCCCACTTAAGTATAATTTTTTTTTCCGTGGCCCACATTCAACCATAAACAATATGGAGGCTAAATAAAGTACTTTTTATGTTAATTAGAAAAGGAGCTGGCCATCCCGGGCCGCCATTTGCCCATCCCTGCTTTAGAGGATGCAAATGGCCTAGAATCCTAGATAATGGGAAGGCTGTGTCTTGCAAATATTTACATAAAGAGGATGTTTCCTTTTTGTCATAGTACCTAATTTACTAAATGCTTTTCAAAATGTTCTCTTCTACCTGCATTTTACTTCTAGCTTCTGTAGATGAAGGTGTTTTTATAATGAGGTGCTAGTCTTTAAAATCCTCAGATAATAGAAATATTGTATTTTGGGTCCGAGGTGTTCTTTTGAAAATGTTGTATGAGAAACAGAGACTGCTTGCAGAAGCAAACATGCATTATGGGATCTTTAACAAGCCTTTTGAGGCAGATGTTGATTGGTTAGAGTCAAACACTGTTGTGCTTGTCCTATGAGCATGTCTTATTGTGTAGTCCCACTTCCCATCAAGCCTGCAGCTCCAAGTCTTTATTAAGTCCATCGGTGTGTTAACTTGACAGCACTTTGAAGAAAATGGAGACAACTATCTTCTGTAACTACATGACCTTGTCGAAACTGACTAACACAGCAGCTTCTGCTCACTCTTTTCCTGACTCTTTGTTCCATGATATATGGAATTCACTTTTGAGAACTTGAGTATAAATTATTAATAAATAATATAACTACGTCTCATTCCATTGACGAAGACAGGTTCTTCTTCCTGTCTTACCTGTCCGCCATCAAAATAAAATACTCGCCAGCCTTTTTGCTTTGATCTCTTACAGCTTAGCTGCAATGGCTCCAGAGAACCTGTCATTAACACAGCAGTGTTTCCCCTAGGTTTACTGCTTTGGGGGGTGCTGCCTGAGCGCGGGGGGGGGGGGATTATTGTTATTGATTAATGCATCAGTGTTTCTTAGGGTCAAAAACACTAAACTCACAACTTAAAATGAAAGTGTTTAGTTTATTTAAGAGCACATGTTCAATGTGAAAAGTGACAGTATATATAGATTAGTTGCAATTTAGTGCTATATGTGTTTTTTTAAACACCTTGAATTTCAGGGGGGGCGTGGGGCTCCGTTGGCGGGGCGCAGCACCCCTCCAAGACAATGGTAGGGGAAACACTGCACAGTGTAAGGTCTTCTCTTCTCCTTTATTATAGAGTTATCAAAACAGGAAGTCGCCTTTTTAAATATCGTCTTTTGAAGTTTAGAAGTGACTTTGTTCTGTCTTGCTCAGGCCAGTGTCCAGAAGCTGCTAGCAGAGGGGGGGCAGCTGAACAGCCCTGTGGTTCCCGCAGTGGACAGTGAGACGAGTCTGTCTGAAGAGGATCCACACTGTGTTGTTTACAGGTGAAAACACAATATGAACGGACATAAAACTAAAATATGTTTTCTGTATCGGATGTCATTTGTCTACACTCTGTATGTTGCTGCCTTGTAATGCATTTAAAACTATTCTTTTACATTTTCAAACATTTTGCATGCAATTTAAGTCCAGATGTACGATATGAACAGCTTAACATTGTATATAATCACATCAAACAACTACAATAATGTTGTATTTGTAATTATTAATAGCTATAACAGCAATTCTAGCAGCAATGGTACCTCGGAAACAGTCTGACGGAACACACAAGCATTTTATCAGTGACCAAATGTCCTTTTTTTTTGTTTTCAGTTTTCCATCTCTTGTTATATTAAGATATGCTTATACAATAAGTAGTAAGACTAATTCAATAAAAATGATATGTATCTTGAGTCCTAAAAAAATTGAAACATTTCCAGTTTCCTTTATCGCAATATCTATTGACAATTATTGGAAAAATCCAATCAGTTAAAGTAATCTTTAACTTTGTTTATTTTATGTTTTGGAGAAAGAGAGCTCACTCCCCGGAGCAGAGATATTATTTCCTATTGCAGGAGAGCAGCTCAGGAAAACGTCCATTTGTTACAGCTGCTAACTGAGGGGTTGCAGACTGTGCCTGGCAAAAAAGTCTCAGCATCAGGGAGTGAGCTCCTGAGACTCAAAAGCAGGAAGCAAGGGATGCTTCTCTATACAACCAAAATGAACAAGACCTTGAGCCATTTCTTTGAGCTTGTTTGAAGAAAAAAAGTCCTGTTGTGTTAATAGAAGGAAGCCAAATTAAAAGCTCATTAGTTGCTAAATAAATGGAGTAATATTGAGCAACCATTAATTACCACCTATTTGTGTGGCTATTAAAACTGAGTGTACAATAACTTGTACATCAGTGACATTTGCTCATTTGCTTCTTATATGTAAGTTGACAGATTGCATTATTTGTAAAAGAAGATGAAAGGACAGTAAGGGAAAGGACACAATCAACCAAATGCTATAAAATAGGTTTTGTTTCCTTATCTTTTGAACCACTGCAAACCAGATCTATAACATTCTTATGCCAAGTACTTGGTTTGGGCATTGCTTCAAACGTCATCAATGATGCAATCAATTTTGGACCCACATAATATAGGCGCATACTACAAAGCTCCGGGATCCCACTCAGTCTAAACGGCCTCTTCTCTTTATTGAGTTGACAAGACCTCCATCCATCCATCCATCTTCTCCCGCTTATCCGTGGTCGGGTCGCGGAGGTAGCAGTTCCAGCAGAGAGCCCCAAACTTTCTTTTCCCTGGCCACATCAACCAGCTCTGACTGGGGGATCCCAAGGCGCTCCCAGGCCAGAGAAGAGATATAATCCCTCCATCTGGTTCTAGGTCTACCCCTTGGTCTCTTCCCAGCTGGACGTGCCTGGAACACCTCCCTAGGGAGGCGCCCAGGTGGCATCCTAACTAGGTGCCCGAACCACCTCAACTGGCTCCTTTCGACGCGAAGGAGGAGCGGTTCAACTCCGAGTCCCTCCCGGATGACCGAACTTCTCACCTTATCCCTAAGGGAGACACCAGCCACCCTGCGGAGAAAACCCATCTCGGCCGCTTGTACCCGCGATCTCGTTCTTTCGGTCATGACCCATCCTTCATGACCATAGGTGAGGGTAGGAACGAAAATGGCCCGGTAGACAGAGAGCTTTGCCTTCTGGCTCAGCTCCCTTTTCGTCACAACGGTGCGGTAAAGAGACTGCAGTACCGCTCCCGCTGCTCCGATTCTCCGACCCATCTCACGCTCCATTGTTCCCTCACTCGAGAACAAGACCCCGAGATACTTGAACTCCTTCACTTGGGGTAAGGACTCATTCCCTACTTGGAGTGGACAGTCCATCGGTTTCCTGCTGAGAACCATGGCCTCAGATTTGGAGGTGCTGATCCTCATCCCAGCCGCTTCACACTCGGTTGCGAACCGATCCAGTGAGTGCTGAAGGTCGCAGACCGATGAAGCCATCAGAACCACATCATCTGCAAAAAGCAGTGGTGCAATCCTTAGTCCACCGAACTGCAGACCCCCTCCCCCACGACTACGCCTCGAAATCCGATCCATGTATATTACAAACAGGATTGGTGACAAAGCGCAGCCCTGGCGGAGGCCAACCCTCACCTGAAATGGGTCCGACTTACTGCCGAGGACACGGACACAGCTCTCGCTTTGGGAGTACAGAGATTGGATGGCCCTGAGTAGAGACCCCCTCACCCCATACTCCCGCAGCACCTCCCACAGTGACTCCCTGGGAACCCGGTCATACGCCTTCTCCAAGTCTACAAAACACATGTAGACTGGATAAGCATACTCCCAGGCCCCCTCCAGGATCCTTGCGAGAGTAAAAAGCTGATCCGTCGTTCCACGACCAGGACGGAATCCGCATTGTTCCTCCTCAATCTGAGGTTCGACAATCGGCCTGACCCTCCTTTCGAGTACCTTAGAGTAAACTTTCCCGGGGAGGCTGAGTAGTGTGATGCCTCGGTAATTGGCACACACCCTCTGATCCCCCTTTTTGAAAAGGGGAACCACCACTCCGTTGACAAGACCTGACACATTAAATTTGGCAGTGGAACTACACTGCTTCTCTTTGCCTGAAGTTCACCTCCAGCACTTTGTAACATAATTTGGGCTGTGAGCTATCACTGTGCATCCTGCTGCTAAAACAAATTGGTGTTGAATGCCTCATTAGACAACAAATATTTGACACTGTTAAGGTAGCAATACACTCTGCCTTTTGCATCATGCAGACAAAACCTCTCAGCAACTATTCATGTAAAAGTTTAAAAGGAACGTTTTAAAACATCCTTTGACTTCTTCACCTTTAGTTGTATTGGTCACTAGAGACAGCACTATGTGGCCACTGTCTCTCTCAAACTCAAACTTCTTCTCCCTCTCTACTCCCCCCCTCTCCCACAGAGACTGGATCCAGGCTCTTTCTGCCTACGCCACCTCCAGCTTCTTGCGGGCAGCGGAGCTCGGGGCAGAGATCAGGGAGCCGTGGGTGGTAGCGAACGCAGCCGTTTACCTGTGGAACTACAGCAGCCACTTGTTGGCAGCTGGGGAATACCGTCGCCTGCTTCCCACCTTCCATAGCTTGGTGGCCATGCTCCAGAAGACAGAGTTCACCAGGTAGGCTGCGTAGGCTACCGCATTCCAAATTGTAATAAGAAAAAGAAGAATGAAAGTAAAAAGGAAGCTCAGGCACTACATGTAGCTATAATATAATGAACTTTATTGATACATCATAATCCTGCAAGTAATCCTTGTTTTTTCTTAACTGTAAGGGAATACAGTTACTTATTTTTGGTATTCTGATTATGTAATCCCATTACATGTAATCTGTTACTCCCCAAGCCAGATAGAGCTTTACCAAATAGTTCAAAGCTGTGAATCTTAATTCATAACGTTGACATTTGAATTTCTAAATCAACATTTTTAATGCTTCAGCCTTTTTTTAGTTGCATTTCTAACAACTGTATGCAGCATCTTTGTCTTTATTATGGTCTCATCAGCACCAGCATGAGCATTAGCCATTCATCCTGCGGTCCACACAAAGAGTGGAACACATGCAAACATTTATTGTACATACACACAGACACAGTTTAATCATAATTTCTGAATTGAAGACATTGTTTTAACAACATTTTGAACCAATGTTAAGTATTTTTTTTAAACAGTGCAAAGGCAATGAATTCCAACTGACCATGGTTTTCTACACTACTATTTTCTGATACTTTTTTGTTTGGATAACTACGTTTCACTTAGTTACGCATCATTCCGGTACTCTACCATGGCTGTAAATCAGTGAAAAACATATAATAAACGCAGTTCATTGTGGATGTGTTTCAGAGGATTTATGTGAGCAACCCTGAATAAAATAGGGGGGAGTAGGTTTGATATCCCAACAAGCCCTTATGTCCTGTATCCATGCCATTAAGTACATGTATATAATCAAATAGGCCATTTATTATTATGAATCACTGTATTTAAATTGAATTAGATGTTGTTCCTAAAGAAAGTGTAGGGTGATGGTTTCACATAATATGATAACAGACTAGATCACTCAGTTGTTTTTCTTAAACAGTTCTGTAACAGAATATCCCAGATGGCACATTGCTGCTTTTAGACTGATGATATTTTTGAAATTAAGTTTAGAAAAGTTTTCATCAGCCCATTAATCATTTACTCAGCCCTCAGAGGACTTCCAGGCAAACATAGTTCTGATTCAGGATTTCAGCTGATACAGCCTTATGCGCACTTGTCCTTAGAAAATCATTTTAGGCATTAAAGTAAACTTTAAATGTATTTGCCAGGGCACTGAGCTCACTCAGACATTTAAGCTCTGCTCTTATTTCTAGCTATAAAAAGAAGCAGCGAATGCTCAGGAAAGCACACCAAACTATCCTTGAGCATAGAACTAATGATGTGAATGTTTGGACTCTGTGATATTCTCGTGTAGTGATGTTGCCAAGGAAATATACATTTTGCCGTCCAAATCTGTGGTGAGGGTTTTCACTTTCAGGAAGTGTTTAAAAATAAAAACAAAGATGTCTAATGTTCGTTTTCCTTCAAGGACAACTTTCAGTCCCTGTTTTCTTTCAGATAATGTCAGTTTGGAGTATTCTTTGTTTTGTATATCTCAGGAATGGTGCTCTATTTGTGCTGCTGTGTGATGCCGTAGCCCGGGGACTGATTCAGCCTCTGTGCGGACCTGACAGCATCGAGCCAGCCCCGCCGGCAGACAGGAGCAAAAACAGACCTGAGAAAGGGATGGAGAAGGCTGCCAGCGGCCAGGGGGTCTTCTTAGACCCTGTTGCCCTTCAGGATGTTCGCAAGGCATTAGAGGTATGTCAGTTTGTGTGGAAGTGGTATGTGGGCAATGAACTCCTGTGTGGCTATACAAATCCTTTATTCATCCCACAGCAGACACATTTATATTGTTGTAGCTAAGGACAGAGCACATCAAAACAAGATGAAACCTTAGTCCAACTGTAAGAGCCATTTAGGCTTATTATAACTGATGGTAAATGTTTATGTTTGCAAGAAAGTTGTAAACTATTTGAATTCAATTTATATGATTTTATTGATCACGAGTTACAATAATACTGTTTTTGTATAGTTTTGTATTTTATCCAAGTTTTTTGGATTGCACAAGGGTTTAGTATTATTTTTTACGACCTAGTTTCATACCAGAAAGCAGATGAGTGCGCAGGTCGAGAGGGTTTAGAATGTCAGACAGTGAAATTATGCAAGCGTGGTACGCCTGATAGTAATAGTACTTTTTATTTATTCATTATATCCAGTAGGGCTGCACGATATAAGAAAAAATGACATTGCGATATTTTTTTCCCCTGCGATATATATTGCATTTTTTTTAACTATATTTAACCGGATGGATCTTAACTGGTTGACTCATCATACCTTAAGTCATGATCTAACATGTCATGATAATGCATGTTGCTTACCCTCAAATAACGGGGTTCATGTGTGAATGAAGAAGAGAAGAACTTTTTTGTATCCAAAATAGTTCCAGATGGCAGATGTTGCTTTTCTTTTTGGAAGTAAATCTTCATTCTCGCTGGTATTGTCCTCCTGTGCCTTGCTAATTTTTTACCGGTTTTTTGATGGTCTGCAAACTAGCGGGGCGGGGCCTGCTATGATCTGATCAAGAATGATTGTGATTGGTGGTTTGCTGTTCATGCAGCGCCTGCATGTCACTCACTCAAGTACCCCTGGCATGAGAGCCGCGCAAGTTTTCCTTTTGTAGCAAACAGCAAAAATAATTGTAACATGACGTGTTTGAGTTAATGTACCTACTTAATATCGCACGTCCTAAAAATAAAAAATAGAAAAAAATGAAGGAAAAAAAAAAGATTATTATAAAGAATTAATAAAATCGCACGTCCCTGCGATGTGAATGTCGCGCATGCGCATATCGCGGTTATCGCCATGAAACGATATATATCGTTCAGCCCTAATATCCAGTTAAAGTTTCTCTAATTTAGTGGTGGACCGCCAAATGGAATTTACATGTATAAAACCCTCAAGATGTACCTGTGACTGAATGGTCTTCATTAAAGGTATCTTGACGCTTTAAAAAACGTGAGTCATAGCTTGAAATCGCCTTGTCTACTAAGTGGCCTTGGAACTATGGATCTTTGATAATTGGCCACAACACTAACATTACAAAAACTCCAAGACCTTTTCTTCCAATCTACAATGAAAAACACAACCCAGACACTAATCATCTTCTCATCCCAGCGTTTCAGCTGCTGCCACCCGGCTGCAGATTGAAAGTCCCCATGCCCAGGAAAAACAATTACAAGAAATCCTTTTTTCCATCAGCTGTGACCATTCTCAATAAGACCCTGTTTGAATAAGCCTCCCCTCAATCTCCCTCTACACACACACACACACACACACACACACATGCATACACTCACACACACCTCATCTCAACCCTAAGCCCCCTTTCCACGCATCAAGAAAGCTTCTTAGACATTCTGCAACCAAACCATGACCCCAACATCACTCATTTTATGTATATTATTTATGTATTGTTAATACTGCTGAGTATCGTGCTCTGTTTGGGATACTTCAATTGAGATTGCTAAGGGTGGGACATCTATAAGCGGTTCAGATCAGACTGGGCTCTAGTTTTGGACAAAGGCTAAAAAAAATACATTTTTGAACATTAAAGTGACCTGTCACAGTGGAGGCAGGAAATACAAACATGCACCTGAAAAGGAACATAATATGTCCTCTTTATCAAACAAATAAATAAAAAGCAAGAGCACACATCCAAGGTAGAAAAAAACATAAGAAGCATCATTAAAAAATCAAGTTGACATATAAATATAGAGATATATCAGAGAATAAAAGTATATACTGTATATTGCACAGTGTAATTTTACAACAAGAACAAATAATGTATATATGTAATAGGTATCATTTAGCGCTTTTACAAATAAGGATTGCATACAATTATGTCATTCCTAATATTTGTTTTAAATCAAACCAAATTTGGATAAGATAAGATAAAACTAGGCGTTATAGCGGCAACAGCAATAGGAGTGAGACACAGTATAAGTAGCTGTATTTACATATATAGAGATATGGGCGAGCATAATTATCAACCTGAATGAATATATAAACATGTCAATACAAACTTCCTTTGTCACATTCATTTGCATAAAAGCTGCACACATCAATAACCATGAGCATCAAAATGTCCTCTCTTTCCATACGTTTATTTCCCACATCAACATTTATTTGCAAAGCAGTTCATTACGTTACATTACAATTTGCATAAATATGAAAAGAAAAGTCTTAAAACGCAGATAACTAGTTTCAGATATCTGGTAAGACTCCAGTGGTCACTAATTATGTCCAAAACTTCTGTAAAAGATAGGAAATAATCAATTCTGGAGATCAACTGATGAAGTTCAGAGCGTTCTAGAATATCCAATTTTAATGTAATTGAAAACTGGGAAACACGTTGTTCTGGAAGCTGCATGCACATCACAAAGAAAAGTAAATGTGTTGAGATGGAAGTTTGTAGATTGACTCTATTTGTTGAAGCACACATGACTGACCCTCGGCCAAATCCCTCTGGTACTGATTGTGGTGACTTACAGTAAGCTGCTTTTTTTTCCCTTTCTGATCTTTCCACTTTTAAAACAATGTCTGAATTTCCAGCATTCAAGGCATACAAATCAATCATAATCTCTGAAAGGAGTGTTTCCATAATCTCTGAATGGAGTTTGTTGAATTTTCTGCGAGACATGTTCAGAAATTCAAATTGTAATCTTCTCTACAGATATACACTTTAAAGGTTTCAAACTCTTACATTTTCTTTTATTCAAACTAAAGTTTAAACCACCTTACAACCTTGCAAACAAAAATGTATCATACAGACACTGACTTATTTTTATAAAATAATTGGGAAGCTTTGGACATTATTTTGGAGATTTTTACTTTAACGTCATCTGACCTCGATTAAAATGTGCCAAAAAGTGACCTTCTCATACATCCATTCAAAGGGATGTTCTGTAATGCAGCACTTTGATGTATTGTTATGCAAAAAACGTCATTGGGTTCGCCAAAACAGGACAATAATGAAAAGTCAATTTTATAGGGTTCTTACACAAACATTGCATACAGTGACACATTTTAATCAGTTTTAAGCATAGCATTGGTGCCGCTCCCCTGTCGCCAGGATTCACCCCAGGACTGGAAACCTTCCCATTGCAGCGTTGCCCAGCTTATAGAAGTTTAAAGGTCCCATCTCTTGACCATTTCTACTGATCATAATTCCCTTGTTGAGGTCTACTAGAATAGATTTACATTGTTCAATGTTCCAAAATCACATTGGTTTCTCATACAGCATCTCTGTATAGTATGTGTATTCACTCTCTGTCCTACACCCCTTGTTGGAGCTCCTGCCCACCCCCTCCCTATGAGCCCACTGTGCTCTGATTGGTCAGCTCGCCCACTCTGTTCTGATTAGTCATCCACCGTGACAGCTGAACATCAGTGTTTAAGTTTTACAATGGCGTTAGCAACCAGAAAATGACACCAGTAATGACAAACAGATGAGAATGCTGCATGGGGTCTGGGTGCCGTGTTGGCGGGACGTTGCGGGGCTCGCTGCTCCACCCTTTGAGGCTCGAGGAGCGGACTGTGTGTGTGTGTGTGTGTGTGTGTGTGTGTGTGTGTGTGTGTGTGTGTGTGTGTGTGTGTGTGTGTGTGTGTGTGTGTGTGTGTGTGTGTGTGTGTGTGTGTGTGTGTGTGTGTGTGTGTGTGTGTGTGTGTGTGTGTGTGTGTGTGTGTGTGTGTGTGTGTGTGTGTGTGTGTGTGTGTGTGTGTGTGTGTGTGTGTGTGTGTGTGTGTGTGTGTGTGTGTGTGTGTGTGTGTGTGTTTGGACTTGACGTGACATCAACCTGCCCCAGAAGAAAAAAAATGGGAAAAGAAAAATCTCCAACGGGGTGTTCCGGGGCAGCATAGACAGGTCTTTTCTGTGTTAGAGTTTTACTCGCTACAGGGTGTACTTTGAGGGTTTGTGACTCTGCAGACCGTTTACATGCAAAAAAAGCTACATAACACACAATGGGACGGTAATAACCGGAAAAGCATGTCATTGGACCTTTTTAAAGAGAACTGGATACAGCATTGGAGACAGAGCCCCGTTCAATTGTTGTATAGCCTTATGCTGCGTTCACACCGGACGCGATGCAAATATTTGCTTCGCTCTAATCGCTCGAGTTTCACCGCGGCTGCCAGCTGTGTTTACTCGCATCACTCAAACAAGACGCGCTGGCTCGGGAGCTACAATTACAACAAAATGAACATATTTTACCGTGATTAAATTGTAATACACGTTTCTAAATTATCCCGAAGTAACAACATACTGATACCGGTTAGTAAAAACCATGAATTAATGCTTGACAAGTCTGCAGACAGACGGCAGGCAAAAAACTTTTAAAATGCTTGTTTTCTGAATGGAGATTGGGTTTGTACTTGTTTAAGCTAACAGCTAACGGCTGATGTTTTCTGGTTGAACGTCAGTGACGGCAGGCTGAGATCCTCACCGCTGAGTGGCTTCCTCGAGAGCGCGTCACATGAATTTGACGCTGAGTTGAAAAAATTTGACTCTCGCGTTTGATGCGGCACCGTTCAATCGCGTGATTCGCGCCGCGTCCACCGCTTCATGCTCGCCGTCGGAGCGAATTTGCGTCTGTCCGCGTCTCTGCATTGACTTTACATGTAATCGCGCCGCCCCCAAACATCGCATCGCGTCCGGTGTGAACACAGCGTTATGCACTTTTTGTGGGATATTGAACCACATGCAATTAAATTGAGAACAGTGGTACCATTCACACTTTTGTTAATTCAGTATCGAAACATTTTTTAAGGTGTTCATTAGGGTCTGAAACCAGAGGTCGGCGAAGACCAGGGTATTCGGCAGGGTTTTTGTGTGTGTTTGTCGCTCGCAAAGCGAGCGACAAACACACACAAAACAGGGACAACGACCGGCAAAAGCACAGAAAAAGCCTCCGAAATCATGACGGCAGATAGCCCGCGCGCACGTCACTACAACTTGCATGATTTATATCCATTGGATACATTTAATTTAATTGGTTAGACAACCATGCAAAACACACACAAAACAGGAAAAACGACGGGCAAAAGCACAGAAAAAGGGTCCTCACAACCGCTACATAATTGATATCGATAGGAATATTAGGGTCTGAGACCAGAGGTCGGGGAAGATCCTATTGTAATCTAATCCTAAATCATGACAGTATGTAGCCCGCGTGAGACATGGGCACATCATATGCCGTTGCCACGGAAAGGCCGTATCCCTCGCCATTAAACACAACATGGTCGCAACTCAAAGGAAAATCGTCCAAACGGCACCAGACTTCAGATGATGGTTAATGGCCCGGACCTCAACATGTCTATGTGCCACTTGTGAGTTTTCCTTACAAGCTGTTGACATGACAACGCATCCCTCGATGTTAAACAAGACATTGCTATAACTCCTATGAAAATGGTCAAAACATGTGTGCTAACAGTCCAGCCCTTATTAAGACATCATACGTTGAATTTTTGAGATTTTGTCAAATGCCGTTGCCATGGCAACACAATGCTCGCCATGAAACACAGTTTTCTCATAACTCCAATGAACATGCTCCAAACGGCCCAAAACTTCACATCTTTGATAACGATGTAGACCTCAAGTCATCTAAGCCTATTATGGGGTGTCATCAAATGTCGTTGCTATGGCGACAGATCACTCTCCATCAAACACGATTATGTTACTGCTTTACCTCCTATGTACATTGTCCGATCGGCTTGAAACTTCCCACATTTGCTCTTGGCCGAGTCCGGAAAACATCTCCTCCTAGCTTTAATTTTATATCTGATCATTTTAAGTTGCTTCAAAAGCTACATGGCTTTCCATTAAGCTTTATACCTCCTTTACATGATATCATTATCGAGCATCACTGGTGAGAAGTTGGAGCACTTATATTGTTATCCTGTTCATCCTTTGACATACATTACTCATCCAACCATGCCTGCACACACATACAGTACACACACACTCACATGAAGCTTTAATGACTGCTTGTCTTTGTGCCACTGAAGTTTAATGTGTCTGTTCTCTGAATGTGCTGCAGCTTTTTTCTTTTATATTCAAATGATCCACCACGAATATCAGCTCTAACTCCAGATGAAAGGCACTTTATTAGTGAATTATTAACTACATTTCATTTTGTCTGTTTCCTTTTTGAAGGAAAGATAAAAAATTATCCTTGCCAATACATTTTTTATAAATAGTCGACAGTACATCCGGGTCAGATAAAGTGTCTAACTTGAACAAAGTCTTACTGAATTCTCAGGCTTTTATTTCAGTCAGTCTGTCGAGTCTGCAGCTGACAGGCTGGGAGATGGCCTTGGGCTAGAGAAGGTCCAGACTCTGCAAAGTTGTATAATACATATCTTGTTCTATGGTATATGATACAAACATGAATATCTTAACATCATTTAGGATTATATGTAATCCTGACAATGTTAATGTCATGTTCTTTTCACTGAGCTTTTTTAACTCTAGTAGTGTTGTAGGAATGAGTCCTTAAACCTGGAGATAACTGGAACGTGTTCGAGTTAGATGCCTGAAATTAGCTCTGTGGCTAACACAAGCTTAAAAGATTTTCAAGCTTTTTTCTAAGACATCAAATAAGTCAGAAATTGTTAGTTTCCAAAGATTCTGTGTCATAAAAAGCTAGGTGACTAAATAAACTACTAAACATCATCACACCGTCACAAGTTCGCCTTTAGCTTAACCGTGACAATGTGCAGTTATTCCATCGTGATGAAGTTTGTTTATAACCTAATGCTATAGCTTTTAACTTCTGGCCATTGCATCTACAGAACACTTCAACAATCATAAAGTAGTACAATGTGGATATTATCCTGTTTAACAAAACGTGGTTAGGATCGTAAACGTGTGTGGGCCCCAGATCTTATTTTCAGCATTATTCCAAAATCTGATTGAGAAATCCCATTGCTCTTTGTCAAAGGACACATTGTGACAAACTTCCGGTACCAAGTACTTCTAGCCAGTAGAATGTAAGTTCATTGAGGTTTTTCTGCTCTCTCTCCTAGCTGTGTGACTATGCCCTCAGCATATCCACCTGCAATACCCCAGGGAAGACCGTCCCTATCGCAGCAAGGAAACAGGTGGTGGCCACATGGGTTCAGGTCAAGAGGCTGTTGCAGCAGAATATCGGCACAAAAGTCGACACTAAAGATGAGGTACTATTCTCAGCCCAAAACTACTGTATCCATGGTGCTTCATTTAATGTTGGTAATCCATGTTATTTTAAAGAATTGTTCGTTACATTTCAGTCGAGGATTGGGTTGCACCAGTCATTCATAAATTACATTACATTACATTGCATTTAGCTGACGCTTTTATCCAAAGCGACTTACAATAAGTGCGTTCGACCAACAAGATACAAACTAGAAGAAAACAGAATCATATAAGTACATCAGGTTTCATAGAGCCAAACATTTCAAGCTCTTCTCAACTGGCTTTAGATAAGCCAGTCCTTCATTAGTATATAAGTGCTTTTTTAGTAATTCTATCACTCGAAGTGGAGTCGAAAGAGATGAGTTTTCAGTTTGCGCCGGAAGATGTGCAAGCTATCTGCTGTCCTGATTTCAATGGGGAGCTAAATCTATACTGAGCTACAACGTACACAGTACACCAGGGGTCGGCAACAGGCGGACCGCAGTCCGGATCCGGACCTAGACGCCGACCTACACGGACCCGAATCAATACATTAATAGGGGATTTCAATTTTGACGGGGCGATTCTATTTTAACCGCCGCCGACAGGAGGCGAAAGAGACGAGCGAGCGATACAGGGAAAGAAACACAGAAGACGAGACAGCGACAGAGAGGCAGCGGCAGAGAGAAGCGGAGAGGAAAGTGAACAGGCGTGTTAGCAGCATACTAACAAAGACAAATAATTACACATGGCGCTCTCCAAGAAGAGGAAAGTGGACAGTGAGAACAGAGCTTTTAACCCTGAGTGGACGGACTCATTCATGTTAATCCTGCCCACTGGGAGCACAGAGTCTCATTTGTTCAGAGACCGTGGTGCTCATTAAAAGTGCCAAAACACAAAGTGTCTGGCCAAACATTCCCTCTCAAGTAAGAACTGAGGTCACAAAAAATAAGCAATCTCAGAGCCCAATATGATAAGTCGACCAGGATCAACATTAAAACTAAATATCGTTCCAGGGCAGGCTAACCGAGGCTAACCAATGAGCACCTGCATGTGTATGAGAATGGCCCTGGCACCATTTCAGCCCAGATTTAAACTCCTGGCAGGACAAGCTCCAGCTCAATTCTTGCACTGAATTAAAAAAAAAGTGAGTGAGACACCGAATATAAGAGTAACAGAAAGAGAAACTTTAAAACTGTTCAATTGTTATGATGTGTAAAGACTGATATTGTTCTATAATCTTCTGAAACAGTTAAGTCATGATGTGAAACGGTTAACAAAGAAAAAGGGAAACTCAAGCTGCTGCTACACTTTATTTTATTTATCTAAAATTAAGCACTTTTAAGATGCACATATTTTCAAAAGCTATTTTATTTATTTTCTCAATTTTATTTTTAAATGGACATTACACATATCCACAGTATTTACTGTATATCTGTATAGTTCAATGTTAATTGACAATAAATATTGTTGTTTTTTTAATTATACTTTCTTTATTTGATTGGCAGCCAGTTGTTGATTACATGCAGACGTTTATACAGCTGCAGGCTACTTATATATCACACTAATTAATAAAGCAACTTAGACATTTTGATGTTCCGAACCTTTGCATGGGGAGATTTTCTCTAACTGGACCTCATTGAATTTTAATTGAATACCCCTGCTGTACACCATCAACACTTAAAAAAAAGTGTTAGCTTGTAAAGGCTTTAGTCCTATGACAATCCTTTGATAGGAAACATCTGTGGTGCTGTCCCATCGAGAGGAAATCAACTAAGTAAATCCATCTCAAGCTTAACCCTGCCTTGCCAGATGGTTTGTCATACAGAACCATCTGAGAATCGGTCATTAGAAAATGTTTGGAAAAGGGCAGGTACCTTAAAAAAAAAAAAATGGCAGGTGATTGGATGAACCATCTGTAGATCAAACTTTTAATGAAGCTAGAAAAATAACAATATTTACGATAAGAGCAAAAACATATTTGTCAATGAGAAAGGCCTTATTTTCTTTGAATAAAGAAATACTCTCCAGTTCTGATACCATTGATGCTAATGTAGCATTTAGGCTAACCTCACATCCGCAAGAATCCAGCTACTGTTCAAGGCTAACATGACCTAAAAAAACGAGTTTATTACCCTTGTAAAAAAATCTATTAAATACTTTGCTTTAGTTACATGTTTAATTTAGTACATGTATGTGTAGCTCAGATTGTAATACTATAACTTATTATAATAGTCTTATATATTATTTAGAATAGCTATGTTGAACTGTTGGTTATATATTATTCTTTTTAATTTGAGGTGTATTGCGTTCTTTTTCGGGTGCACTACTGTGGCGCCCAAGATTTATATTAATGTTATACAGATGGCCGGTATTAATGCCAACTACACCTTTTCTACAAAGAAGCCATGAAGTCCACACTCTATATGCCAAAGGACAGTTTACACTTGGCGTCCCATACACCACACTTTAAAAGTGTAAAGTTCTACAAAGCAGACATTTTATGCAAGAGCTGTTTGAAAAAAGGTGAACTGTGTTCACTTGTCAAAAGTCAGATGAATTCTTCAGGAGTTGAATCACTGTTGTTGCAATTTTAAAAACAGCGTCACAAAAAGCCGGCTTTGAAACTTTTGTATTGCACTACTGAATATGTAAAATGTAAAGGAAATGTAAGCGCTTATACAATCCTTCAGTTTTACAGACTGCTTGATTAGTCAACCTAATCCTACGACTGTTTGGTAGCCAAGTGTTCCCGGCCCTACATA
Organism: Notothenia rossii; assembly: GCF_949606895.1. Classification (NCBI taxonomy): domain Eukaryota; kingdom Metazoa; phylum Chordata; class Actinopteri; order Perciformes; family Nototheniidae; genus Notothenia; species Notothenia rossii. The sequence goes on along the minus strand of NC_136909.1, from coordinate 58,401,056 downwards.
AATGCCTTTAGCCTGCCTTGACTCATAACGAAATTTAGTTTTTCTCCAGTCAAGAAATGCCGCGTTATTATAGAAGGGATTTATCTTTTATCTAAATAAATCATTACTCAACTAATTTCCCACACAATAGCAAGTCATGCATTATCAAAGAGGCTGTATTTGGGACACATACAATATCATACAGCAGATCCATTTATAATTGACCAGCAAATATTAATACGTGTATGTGTGTTTTCTATCATTGAACTTGAGGGATGAGTGTTTGTTCTGCGGTTGGCTCAGTATGCTTGGTTTTTCCCTTATTTGCAGTGTGAGAATGAAGAAGTGTCCGCCATGACGCGAGTGCTGGTTGCAGTGGAGATGCTCCAGTGCAACAGGAACCCGAGGCATATGGAGTTCTCTGTTCCCAGCCTCTCCACAGTATGCGCTTCTTCTCTCGTCATGTTTTCCTACAGTAGCTGTTGCCCAGATGGTAGCAGTAACAGATGCCAAGACGGCCCCTTAGCCCTCAGACCCTGTCTTAATCTCATCATGTGTCAATATCTTCTAAATAATGTCGCTGCCTTGATCATTATGCTTTGAGAATCCTCCTCTCTAACACTCTGTGCCCATTATCTTTTCCCACACCTGTGTGTTTTCTCTCTTTGGTAAGATTCCAAACCAACCCCTGCACCCCCCCCACTCCGTTAAAAACTGCCTGTAGTCTCCCTCTCAGCTGAACGAGGCTCCATCTTCAAGGTGGAGGCTGTATAAAGTTACTCCCCTCTCCACCGCAGAATCTTTCATGCAAACAAGCAGACAGAGTTGAAGTGGGAGCAGGTGTAAGATTCAAATTGTGCATGTATCTGTCTTCTGGCATTTTCCTTCCTTTCTTTCCATTTTTTTTCACTCCTTTCTCTCCTAAATTGTTTTATATTCCTCCCGTTCTTCCAACACCCTCTTTTTGCCTGCCGATCTTTCTTTTCCTCTTCCCCTAATCCTTCTAATCTTTCACTTTCTGTGTACCTTCCTCATCCCTATGCCACCTTTCCCTCCATCTTGGATTAACTGCCACATTTGCTTTCCTCCTTCACTCTGTGCCACTCCTTTTCCCATGCTTGTCTTTACATTTTATTCTCCACCCTCTGCCTACTGCCACATGTATTTTCCCCCGCCAATACTTTCTTAATTTCTGTCCCTTTCCTTTCTTCCTTTTGTCCTCTTTGCCTTCCCCCCTTCCATTCTCTACTACCTATTTTACTTTTTACACTCAATGCGTGTATGACTTTACACAATGTTTTTATGTATATAGTACACTATGAATATGTTCAGTAGATTGGTATATTAGAGAGTATTCTAATATATTATGTATATGTCATAATGTTTAGATGCTCCTCTGAATATGGGTATTTTTTACTGAGGACAAGTATATATTGTTGTAAAACTTACATTTTTAATGTTAATCTTTATTTTATTTGTATTTTATTCTTTTTAGTAATTTCCTAATTCCTGAACATTTACTGTCAACATGTTGTATCCTCACACTTTTATGCTCTCCCTCCCTTATTAATATTCACTTCCTGCTTACCTCCGCTCTTTTTTTTCCATCTCAATCCTCCCCTCTACTTCACTCCCTTCTCTGCTGTTCTCATGTACCACCTCCTCCCCCCTCACCTGAAGCTGGTGAGCATGGCGTCTGAATGCAGCTGGACTGACGCTGTGGTGGAGCTGCAGGTGTGGTGTCAGCTGGCTGCCTTCTGCCATCACACCAAGGACCACAGTACGGTGTTGTTCTGCACCAAGAGGGCTCTGCAGCTGGAGGGAGCAGCCGCAAAGAGCCTCCACACCATGCCCTGTGTGTTGTGAGTGTAACTAGCTGATGACAATAGAGTGGAGTAGTGATGTATCTCTGTAGGCCGACCCAAAAGTTAGCATCTCAAATGTTCCCTCGATAAAAAGCAATCGGATTTAACCATTGGATTTTAGAATATTGCAGAAAATAAGATCTGTGACATATTAACACCACTTAATAATATTAATAATAATAATATGCTATTAAAAAAACTGCATCTCATTCGTATGACGTACCATCCCCACAGCCAAGCTAAAGGTGTATAACGTTCGTTGTGATGACGTTTTATCTCTAAAAAAAGAAAATACTTTTCTATGAAATATGCTGAATTTTTTTATACAAAAAAAAAACACTAATTAAAGAGGTGTAGTCCAGTGCACTTTAACAATGCTGTGATTATTTGGAGTCACTTTATCACATGACATGGAAGCTGTTAAAAACATAAGAAAGCAAAGAGATAAAGCAGGAATGTCCAATAAATAGTCATATAAATTAGGAAAAAAGTATTTAAATCCAAATAAATTAGGTGAATCCTAGTCGTCCAGTGTTGTTATGAAATGCTGCATTGATGTAGAGTCATTTGGTTACATGACATAGAAGCTTTTGAAAAAAGTACCCACATGAAGTATCCTATTTCCACCTTCTTACCAATAACACATTCAAAAAAACATTGACTTAGAGACAGGGGAACCGGAAGTGGTAAAATGCTAATTAATTTCCAGGTTTTAGGACTCATTCCTGCACCATTCTATGTATTTAAACAATCAGGAACTTAAAGTGGACCTATTATCCTATATTTGAAAAATATATTGTAGGGCCATACCTACACAAAACATGTCTGTGAAGTTTTTTGCTTAAAATACCAAACAGATCACCCATTGTAGCCATGCCTCATACTGCTCAAACCCCTCTATTGCAGCCCTGTTCCAAACAGGCTGATTCTGCTTTAAATGGAACAGCTGCTGCTAGCCACGCCCCTTTGTAGCGTCACACAGCTTTCCCCTGCTAAGAAAGTTTTCTACCGGGAGAAACTCAGCTAAACGTTGCGGCAGGGACGTGCACGGGTACGGGCTAATGTTGCCCGGGCAACGGCCCGCTTGGCCTTTTTGGCTGACCTGCCCCTCTGGAGAGAGCGAGAGTTTGTTTTCCTTTTTTCTGTTGTGGCCGAATCAACATGATGAGCCCACAATTAGTATTGTAGCGTCTCGCTGCGGGAAACACACTTTGTCAGCACTGTCATCTGCCGGTGCGTTAAGACCACCTCAGTGTCGGATTTTGGAAACTTGCTTTTGAGTTGTCTCATGGCAGTTAGGGTATAAGTGACAAACTAGGGGACTTTACTTCCTCTTGATACCGTCGGTTATTTACAAAAAAAACACCTAGATATAGCCTACTTGCCGTTATTGTGCTTCTGTCTTTCTGTGTCTTTTCATCTGTAAACTCCCTCAACGGGGCCGCTCGCTCTCTTTTCTTGATCGCCCCTTCACGGGTGAACAGTTCACAGTCCCGCTTCATTGTAGGAATTCTGCCATGTCTCTACCACTTTAGTTTGACCATCTCCGTTATTAAGTTATGGAATACTAAATACATAAATAATTAGATACCTTACCGTTACTGTGCTCATAAAGAATGATAAGAATAATGCGTATTGAACTGGTTTCATTAATTAGTGAGTTTATTTAAGGTAATTAGTTAGAGGCCCTATTTTATCAGTCTGGACTGCACAGCGGTTATAATGGTCAAACTACATTAGAACAGAATTGTCCCCATTTTGTCTTTAATAGTTACTAGCTTTAGATATTTTTGATGAGATATGGGCCGCAAAACAAAAAATGTCCCTGGTTTTCATTTTTAAAATCAAGTTAGCAAATGCAAGTAGTCACCTTAGCCTATTTTGTTATGAGATGTGAATTACTGTTCAATTTAGTTGATGTAATAATCGTTTGGTTTCTTTTACATTAAAAACAAGTTACAATTTTCAAAAAGCCTTGTGTTTTTTATCGGGGGAGGCCCTTTTTCCAATTTAGAGCAATAGCCCCTCCAAATGTCTGTGCACGTCCCTGCTTTGCGGTGATTAAATGCCATATTATGCTCCCAACCACTTCAAGCTTTATTTCTGAAACAGTATGGAGCTCAAACGTTTCTCTCTCTCAGGGTTTACCACAAGGACATTACGTTACATATATTCTCTCCAGTAGCCTACAGCGTTAGCTCCATGGTTAGCTCTGAGTGTTAGCATGCTTGCTAATGTAAACACACAGCATATTACTCTCAAAACACGCCGGGCATTGTTTCTGATACAGCACATAGCTTGACATGTTCTGACAAGTGTTTACCGCTAGAACAGTGCCATTATATATATAACAACTTTACTCTAAGTGCCTCCTGCTGACATCCTGCTGAATACACAGACACACAGCTGCGACTATACGGAGACAATAGGTCGGGACGTGTCACGTGTGCCGGAGAGGAGAGGTTGGGACGTGTCACGTGTGCCGTAGACTATAGGTTGGGATGTGTCACGTCGGCCGGATGTCGGCAATGACGTAATAGGAGCGAAAATTCTCGCTTGGTACTGATGTTGCTGGGACACCAGTGGTCGCGTTAACCGAATATTTTATTTAACAATGACGGAAAAATCTGAAAGCAGTCTGTCATTTTGACAGATTAGAACAAACTCGGAACAGCGCCAACGTTTCCCCAGAGCCAGGCTCTGGTGTTATGCCGTGTTAAGCATGCCCTCCAAAAGGAAATGATATAGTTTCCAAACCGTACTTTGCCGTAAAGATCAATACATGTCTGGGAGGTGAGGTGCATGCACACACGGCATAACACCCCCCCCCCCCCGTTGACAGTTCACGAGCATGCTCTATCGTGAACTGTTCAGACCCGACGGGTAATAAGGGATTATGAAGGATATTTTACGATCCTGTCTGTCAAAATGACGGACAGCGAAAAAGTCTTATCTTGTGTTATCTGTTGTTTTATTTTCATGTTGTAACCTACTTGCTGCCATGTTGGACAGGTCTCTCTTGAAAAAGAGATTGATGATCTCAATGGGACCACCTGGTTAAATAAAGGTTTAAAAAAAAAAAAGTGTTTAAAAAGAAAAAAATTGTTTTTAAAATTAATTTTGTTTTTAAATCGCGGTAGATTTTGTCAGTCTCACGACGGTATTGGGGAGTTTATTTACCGCGATATTCGGTATATCGTTACATCCCTACTAACTACTAAATGGTCCCAACACATATATTAAATCAGTCTAAACGTTGGTCTAAAATATCTGAGATATATTAAATATGTAAAATTACAAGGGAAAATAATGGTATACATGAAATCCATTTCAGGGTTCAGATTCATTTTTACTTTTTTTTTTGTTGAATTATAAAGTTCTTGATTGATTTAATTTGATTGACAGCCCATCGGTCCCTCATATCCGTAGGTATGGCCTGCCTGCGGTGAACGAGATGCTGAGCAGTGCTGGTTGTTTGAGGGCTTTAAGTCTAGTCCACGAGTCCAGTGGAGATCTACACACCTACAGAGAGGCTCTGAATGTGCTTCTGTCCAGCCTCAGGTACTGTTTACACTCACTTTATAATGCCTTCTGCCGCTATAAACTACTTTTTAAATGTTTTATTTCTTGTCTCACTACATTTTAAGTGCTTGATATCTTTCACCATCCATAGCTATGCAGAGAAGGCTGAGAATCCAGCACTGTGTGTTGCAGCTGCCAGACATTACTGGAACACATGTCTCCCCCTGACACACACTCCTGAGGAGAGATGGCAGCTAAAGCAGCCCCTGGAGAACATCCTGACTGCTCTGCTTCACACCAATGCCAAACATGCAAACGTATGGACCCTTTATTAGCCACAGTTACACTGTAATCCTATATTTGCCTTTTTGTTGGTTCCATGTGTAAGCAGGGGCAGGAGTTGTTTTTCAACAATGCATACATGCAGTAAACAAATATGAACTCTCTTTTTATTATTTAGAAAGTGCTTCAGAAATTAATAACATAAATGTCTTGACATTAATTTATAAACCAAAATAAATGAATTGTATAGGTCTAGCCTCCCTATATCTGTGTGTGAAGTTGTTCCATCCTCAAAAACATAAAAATAATGCTTCTGCAGTCTAGCTGCAGCTTCTAGCAACAGTCTTCTGTTAAAAAAAGGACACTGAATGTCCTGAATGTGGCATCACACACAGGACTTGAGTCTGAACACAGCAGACAACAGGAGTATTTACAATAGCATATACAAACAAAGATACTGCATGTGGGTGCACACTTACATCTCTGTCTTACTGTTACATAAATCCCATGAATGTATGAGATTAAGTTAGCTTCATTATATCTCAGTGATTAAGTGAATAATAAAGTTTCTATCAGGTTACTATCAGCCTGTCACTCATTATTTTCAGGGACGGGGCGGGGTGTGGAGGAACAGAGAGGGGACGGTGATCGCGGAAGCTTTTTTCCTCCCGCCTTCACAAACTTTACACACGTATATATCGTCTGAAAATTGCTAGAGGACATTCATACTCTGCAATCCAAGACTTAATTAAATCCACCAAAAACCTGACATGATTGTAACGCGATTATTTTTGAAAAACATAAATCCCTGTGTCTCCGAGCCGCAGCGTCACGGAGTGATTCAGAGTAGGTCCTTCTGCTGTTAGTTCTGGACTGGTGTTCTTGTGTTGGTGGATAAAGCAGACTGCTCCGTGTTTGGTGTTGCTGTGCCGCTGTCACGTCTGTTCCCTGGTCTCTGCGTCACAGACCGATTTGATATTAAAGTGACAGAAAAAAAACGTTATAGTAAAGCCGCCGCCGGAAAATCAGGAAGCATCGTTACTACGCTATAATCGATTATCTTCCGTCACTGCATCAATACCGAATCGTCCACGTCCGCATCGCAATGCATTGTAGAAACGATTATTTTCAACACCCCTACCGGACACGGGCCTGATGAGCTTCAGGACGAACCACTGGCTCAACCGGCTCAGGTGGGAACCCGGCTGGACCCTGCAACTGCTCATCAGGAAAAGCAAAGTCCCCGTCCTCCCTGGGCCCTGGGTCCACGATGGGGGGCGGTGGCACCTTCCGAAGCTGGCTTGCATGCCACCGTGATCCGTCGGCCAGACGAAAGGTGGCTGACCCCAGTTGAGCGAGGACGTTCATCGGCGCCGTCCAGAAGGATAGCAGCTTGTGGTCCCAGTTAAGATGGTGAATCCTGACCCAGTCCCCCACTCGGAAGGGAGGCGCTCTCACCCTCCGTCTCTTGTCGAACCGCTGCTTCATGCGACGCTGAGCCTCTGCGACCCTGGCGCTCTGGCAGGGCTGTTGGTGTGACGGCCAAAGGGAGCTGCAGCTCACGGCCCATCATCAAGAGGGCTGGGGAGCTGCCGGTAGTTGAATGCGGCGTCGCCCGGTAGTGAAGCAGGGTGCGGAGCAGCGCAGCTGAGAACGGAAGACCACCTGCCAGGCAGGGGTAGACATTAAGTGTAAAAATCGACTGGACCTCCGGGCCAGTCGATTTTCATTATCACTGGCCCCACCATTGAAACCACTGGCCCAATACAATTCGTCCAAAAAAATCGACTCTAATAATGAAGAAAATGAATACATTTGGGGTAATAGTAATTTATTTACAAACTACATTACTACTATACTACAACATTTCAATCGCCAGTTCTTCCTAATTTTCCTCCTCGGTCGGTTGATTTTGCCGTCCTCCTGATGACCAGGCTGTAAATCCTGGACTAATGGCTCTTGACCCCGACTGCCACCACTGCAAAACAGCTCTCTTAGCATCAAAGGTATCCAGACTAGGCCCTTCAGGAACATGAGACGAGTGAGATTTGGTCGACAGTGAGTACCTCCAGTCGCTCTTCACCCTCTTCATGCAAGAGAAGCCTCTCTCACATGCTGCGGTACTGACAGCCATTGTTAGGTAGATCTGGGCAAAGATGCCTAGGTTGTTAAACTTGGTCTGTAGATCACCTCTCTGGAGTATTTCCAGGAGAGTGTCTCTGAGGGGCCCATTCCGCATTCTTGCCCAGATTTTATAGAGCCTGTACTCTCCCAACACCTCAGTGACTGTGGTCCCCTCACGCACCAGGATGCTCTGGTAATGGTGGCACAGGGACTCAATATTTGCTCGTCCATGGAGGACAAAGGCTTCTTTGGACTCATCTGAGCTGTCCAGTTTTGGCCACACATTATGATCAAGAGCTGAGAATTTTTGCAGAATGCTCTCGGTAGAAAGCAGGTCTCCCAGACGGCTCTCAATATGTTTGGCAAGCATGTCTGTAATTTTCTTCCTGTCTGTAGCCAGCATACTTGCCAACCTTGAGACCTCCGAAATCGGGAGCATTTCAAAATGCAAAATAGGGGGGTGCTAGTGGATCGCCGGAGCTGTTAGATTAACATTAACATGCTTATTGTAGTTGTAAGTGCACTGCCTTGCGGCCTGAAGCACCATCCTTGATGGAGCATATGTGGGCTGGAAAGGAGCAGGAGTGAGCAGAGAGTAGAGTAGTTGTCGATTCTGTTTTCTGTGACTATCTGCCTCACCCTCTCAGTACTAAAGACACGTGTTACCATGGAAACCAAACAATGGTGAAGCTGTATTAAGGTCCGAGTGGAAACAGTCCTGAGTAAATCTGATTTTGTCAGAAATCGGGAGAAATGCGGGAGAAATATGACCCCGGGAGGAAACCGGGAGAGGGCAATGAAATCGGGAGTCTCCCGCGAAAATCGGGAGGGTTGACAAGTATGGTAGCCAGTGTGTCTGTGGTGGTGTTTTTGAGCTCTACCCCTCTATAGTTGTCATTCATTGCATCAGCCAACATCTTCCTTTGCTGCTCTCCGGGCTCCAGACACAGCTCTGTAAGGCCATTGAGGCAGGCCTCAATGTACTGCACTGCCTCTCCTGGCGTCAGATTATCCTGCTGAAACTGGAGGCGCAGTGCCTTGAGAAAGTCCAGTGTATCCAGCAGGAAGTGCATGAACTGGACATTGGTGTGGCTTTTGAGGTAGTGGAGGATGTTCTTTACCCTTCCCATGACTGCAGGTGAAGTTCGGGTTGTCCTCTCTGGGCTGACCTGGTCCTCAAAGTGGGCCACAAAGATTGCATAACTATTACACAGGATCTGTGTTGCCTTGTGGATGTAGGGCAACCAGCTGGACCCCTTCAGGTTTGTAGGCTTGAGGACCTTCTCCTCCATTGCATCTGCCAGCATCCTCAGCTCCCTCAGTGCCTTTGGAGAGTAGTGGTATTGCTGATGCAAATATTGCAGCAACTCCTGCAGCTGCTTCTGCCTCTGATTCTCTTTTATTGAATCAACCATACCTAATTCCAGCCTGTGTGCCACACAGTGTATAGCAAGCAGGTGTCCAATCTCTTCCTTCAGCTTTGCAGCCACACCATTCCTCTTCCCCAAATTGACAGCCGCACCATCAGTGCATAGGAAAACCACCTTTTCCTTCCAGTTATCCAGACCTGCTTTTTTAAACACTGTCTGTACTGAAGAAAGTACACCATCTGCATGTGTGTGTTTGACATCCTCAATGCCAAGGAAGGACTAAACCACTCCTCTCTCCTTATTGAAGAACTTGACATAGACAATCTCATTCTCAAGGTTCCCAGTATCAGTTGCCCCGTCAATCATCACACTGATATAGCCTGCATTCTTTAGGTCAGAAAGCAGTTGCTCCCTCTCCACATTGTAGATATCAATTGTGAATCTGAAGGTAAAAAAAGGGAATTTCATTAATAATGAAGGAATTGTAAAAAGTTAATTAAATAGTAAATTTGGAATGTATTAATGTATTTGTTATTCTCACCTTAAACATGCCTTGTCTGACAAGTAACTAGACCCTCCAGAAAAACGCGGGCAAAAATCCTTGATTATGCGGGCTAAAATCCTTGATTATGCGGGCTAAAATCCTTGATTATGCGATTAAACATGCTGGGTTTTTATGTGATTTTATGCGGTGAAATTGCGGGAAGTTGCAAAATATGCGAAAAGTTGCGAAAAATAATAGATTTTTTTTTTAATATTGGGCTGTCTTATTTATTCTCCCTCACACACAACCTGCCACTAACGTTAAACCCCATTCTTATTCAATTAAACACATTCAATTTTTATTTATTGTAAAAGCAATGGGGCTATTTTAATCACACTCTCTCTCACACACACACACACACAAACACGTACGCACGCACGCACACGCACACACACTTCTCCGCCTCATTCTGTTTTCCTTTACTCGTTCGTTATCTGACCAGCTTCAATCTTGTAGGCTACTCACTTTGTTTCTTGTAGCCCTCGAAAGGGTTTTGGAGGTTAATGCCTCGGTGAACGTGAGTTGTTTGGCTTTCTTGTCCGCAGCAGCAGAAAGCATTTTCAAATGTTTGAATGAATCAAAGTGGGTCGACACTGTCGATTTTCTCTAAGATGTATGCTCCAACACACAGTTGCACGGGGTGCAGAATAGTTTCCCCCCACTTTTGTGAAAGACATCGGGGTACTGCTTTGCCCGGTCTTTAGCAGAAATGATCGTCGTGTGAGTTCCACACGTTCACTCTACGGTGTTGTTTACCTTCTGTGATGCGCGAGCTGATGACGTCACGTCATCATCATCACTATTTCACGTCAAGACGAGTTAACTTTTTTTTCTCTCAACTTTGTGTGGAAAAATGCGGGGATTATGCAGACTTTTGATAAATATGCGGCCTTTTAAAAATCTGCGCCATTTTGCTGATTATGCGGTAAATTCTGCGATCACGTTTTTCAGGAGGGTCTAAGTAACAATTGGTCATGTTGGAGCCAGTCCTACTGTTGAGCTGCACCAGGTCCAGAAAGTCAGTAAATGGCTTTTCTTTCTTGACAACATAGTACGCTGTATGAAACATATTCTCCATTTTATCCTGGAAACCTGCATCTATTTCACCATTAACATGAATCCCAGCTATACAGCGGGTGTTTCGATTGCTGCCTTCTGCCTCCTCACACACACCTGGTGTGAGGTGCTTTTTTCATGCGGGTCAAACCCTGTGGAGCGTTCTGCTACCTGGCCCTTGAAGAGTGGGGAGTCCCTAAACAAGCAAAACAATCTGCTGCTTAAATGCATATGTAAATATCCACTATAACTAGCTAGGCCTACTATACATTTCTATAAAGCAATTGTTCATATTTGGTTTATTAAAATAATTATATTGTGGTCATTTTAAAAATAAAATAAAAAGGAGGGTGGCATTTCTGCTATGAGTATTATTATTTGTATAATGCGCTTTCTGCCTTCCTGTCATTATCAGGAGTTAGACATGTAATGGCTATAATATATTAGCCTCTAGACTTCCTTGTCCTAAACTGCTGGGATATTTCCCTATAGCGAATATAGCATAACATGTTCTACTCTTCACTTACTTGTCAGCATAGGTCGGCATTGATTTACAGAGCCGACAGAAGACCTTGTTTATATTGGCATCATATTCAAGCCAACTCCAATGATCAAGCCAGTGTGTCACTCTCCTTTAACTCCTCCGGTGACTTTCTTTTATTTAAGGACTGTTTTTTGCCCGGCGCTTGGCCGGTTACCGGTGGTTTTAAAAACATTTTGCCGAATGGTTAGGTGGCGCGAAAGTCTGAAGTGAGCGCGCTGCGTGAGCACGGGCCTACTCCCGCTGCACGCGAACCAGAGCCTTCTCGTGCTGCGCTCTACTCCATAACAAACAGTTGCAGAGTAGAGCGCGATGTTGTAGCGTTAATAAATGGAACATTCTAACAAAATTGCTTGTCAAAATACCAATACCACAGAACAATGTGAATGTATGTCTTACTGTTTTTAGTGGCCCGAGCGGGCAAGTGGAAAGTACGTTGTGCTGGCCCGGGGTGTCTAAATAGTGCCTCCAGGCCAGCGGGCCAATTATAATGTCGAGCCCTGTCAGGTGTGCTCTGACCCTGTTCTTTAGGGTTTGGTTGAACCATTCCATCCCCCCATTTGCTTGCGGGTGGTAGAAAGCTGTACGGATGTGTTTAATCCCCCTCTCTTCCACAAAGGTGGCGAACTCAGCTGAGACAAACTGTGCCGTTATCCGTAGTGATGGCGTTAGGACTGCCCCGCCGAGCAAACAGAGAGGAGAGGAAGTCTGTGACCACCCGAGCCGTTACGGACCCTGTGGCGACCACCTCTGGCCATTTCGAATGGAGGTCGTAGACCACCAGGAGGAAGCGTTGGTGGTGCGGGACGCCATGCAGCTCCCCACAGAGGTCCAGCTGCATGTGCTCCCAAGGCGCTCGCGGCCACTGCAAGGGCTGCAGGGGCGGTGGGGGTGGCGGGCCAGTTTTGCCACTGACCAGGCAGGCCGTGCACTCCTTCACCATTGTCTCTCTATCTCGATCTATGCCCGGCCACCACACCAAATCCCTGCAGCGCTGTTTCACCTTCACGATTACCAGGTGGCCTTCATGCGCCATAGCCCTGTGGGCCATCTAAGCTAATTTACAGATGGCCCTGAGCCCAATAAAGATTTCCCTGAAAAATGCGTGCGGACGAAATGCCACGAAGGGTTTGGGGGGCCTCCCCCTAGAACATTTAGATTTTTGCAGGTCTTAGATGCTGTCTGGTGCAGTCTCTAGACTGAATTATAAGATGAACCAGCAAAACATTATATTGTACAATTTCAATTTTATTCTTCATTTCACTTGTTTATTTGTTCTTGTTTGTGTTTGCTCGCTTGCATGCCCTGCATAGCTATAAGAAATACTTAAGTTGTTGGTCAAGACCGAAAAAAAAAGTTTTCTACTAAAAAAGTAGAAAACATTACATTCAGTTGTAACTGCCAAAACAAATATTATTTACACTATTATGGCCCCTGTTAAAAATGTTTGTAATGTTATCTACTGTGAGTTGGTCGAAGGAATGCCTCCTCATCCGGAAGCTGACCGAGCAGACCCGAGCAGCAGTCGAGAGGAGCCGAGCGCATCCGCGAAGCATACAAAATGGCGACGTCAGAGTTCCCGTTGGCCGGCAAATCTAAATCTCTTCGGTCACAATAATTTCCCTTTAGCACACTACCGCTTCAGTTGCGCCACTTATGTGACAGACAAGAAGAGTATGTGACAGACAAGAATAGTCAATTCTAATGTCTAACACTTAATGTGGAGAAAGAGATGTCCTGTATGGGTTGATTGTGCGTTGATCTGTTGGTAATGCCTCGGGGTTCCGGTGGGCATGTAAACAAATGCATAAAGCTGCGCTATACTTTGTGGCCTCACCCAGTTGCATAGCGATACTTATTGTTTTGGTGTCTTTTAATAAGCAGGTAGTCCTATCATTAGCTAGAACTAGCTAGATCTGATCAATATGGACATAAGAGTGAAGTCTAATCTGACGGGAGAGAGAGATCAGCTGCTGCTGACGAGTCGACACGCAGCACTGCATGATCACATGCAGCGGTGAGCGGACAAAACACACACTTCAGGTTAGAATATCACACGTAGCTATTTTAATGACCTCTCAAACTACCTAAACTAGTTATAGATATGTTTAGTTTTACTGTCGGGTCACTCATTACTGGATCCGCGAGCTGCTGGCATAATAGATTGCCCGATCGGGCAACCAGCAGGTGAGGCTTCATTGCCCGAGCTAAATACTAGATGACCCCGGCCCATCGGGCAGCCCTTAATGTCGAGCCCTGAGTACTGAGGAAGGAAGCGCAGGCCGTCATTCCCAGAAACGAAGAGATCTGAGCTGGACAGGACGGCTCAGGCATGCGCAGCACCGCCTGTACGTTGGAGGGCTGAGGCCTTCAGCGGTCAGGCGGAACCCCACAAACTCAATGGCTGGAACGGCGAAGGTGCAATTTTCCCCATTGAGTGTGAGGTTGTGACTGGCGAGGACGTCCAGCACCCTCGCCAGGCGTTCGTCATGAACGGCTGGTGTTGCACCATGAACCACTATGTCGTCCAGGACGATGACCACACCTGGGATGCCGGCGAAGATGGTGGTCATGATTTTTTGAAAACAGCTGGGGGCCGAGCTAAGGCCGAAGGGCATGCGAGTGTAGCGAAACACTCCGACCTGAGTCACGAGAGCTGTCAGGCTGCGGCTATCAGGGTGCAGCGGAACCTGCAGGTAGCCTTGGCGAAGGTCTAGTTTCGTGAACATGGAAGAGCCGTAGAATTGTGCGGCTAGCTCCTCCACTTTGGGCAGCGGATACCTGTCAGGTATCACGATGCACGGGCGCAGACCCCCTGACTTCTTCTTCACCACCACCAGGTTTGAAATCCACGGTGAAGCATCAATGAGTTCGATGATGCCCGCGTCCAAGAGTTTTTGCAGCTCGGCTGTGACGTCTTCGCGCAGGGCAAGAGGCAGGCGGCGTATGGGCTGAATCATGGGGTGTACCTCAGGCTTGATCGGGCTGGTGGTCAAAGGCGGTGAGGCAGCCCAAACCACAGACAAGATGGCTGCCCCAGAATTGTCCATAAGGGTGAAACCCAACTCACAAAACAAATCAAAACCCATGAGGTTGGCCCCCTGGTGAGACACTTGAAAGGTGAATGCGGGGAGAGCCTTAGTCCCGTAACGCACAGCAAAGGTGATTGTGCCCACCATTCCAATTTTAGAGTGTCCATACCCGTACAGATCCTCTGCGTCGGCGGTGAGTATTCGGAGCGGAAATAGAACGCCGGACCGTGGAAACATTCAGGAGCGACTTGGAGGCCCCCATATCCAGCAGCAGCACTTTAGTGGTCGGGAGATGGCGCCCACTGAGTGGATGGTCGTCGGTGCGTGCGGCCCAGACATACGTGGAGGTGGGCTGTCGGCTGCAGGAACAGAGCGACAGACCCGTGCAAAATGGTTCTGTCTGCCACAGCGTTGACAACTCTGTCCGTTTGGAGCTCGACTCTGGTGCGATGATGAGCCACAATTACCACAGGCCCGGCGTGCTGCAAAGTTCACATCAAAGTTGTCCTCAGGGAAAACCTCCCCGGGAGGCTCCATGGGTAGCGCCACCTTTTGAGTTAGTATAATGGGTCTGTGGGGAAAAGAACCAGAGGAGGGAGCTAGCTGGGAGGCTAAGGCTGCTGCTGACTCAAGCTGGAAAGCTATCTCCACTGCTATTGTTAAAGTGAACTTGTCTGTCATCTTTAGCAGCTTTTCTCTGAGCGTCGAGCTGTTAGTGTGCTCAGCCAGCTGATCCCGTATTAGTTCATCTTCCAGCACCCCGAATTTACAGAGGCTGGCTAGTCCCCTCAGATCAGCCACGTAATGGTGGACGGACACACCCGTCTGTTGCCGACGTTGCCGAAAAACAATTTGCCGGAGCATAACATTTTGTGGAGCAGCAAAGTGTCCAGTGAGCAGTGTAACACAGTCCGCATATTTCGGAGCGAGTCCGAGAGTCCGAAAAATCCGCTGTCCCTCGCTGCCCAGTGAGTGTATCAGCAGGGCTTTCTTCCTGTCGTCGTTAGCTTCAGCTAGCCCCGCGGCTACTATGAACGTTTCGAAGGACTCAAGCCAGCGAACCCACGGAATCGGCGGTTCGCCCGGCAGTGCGAGGAACGGGGAGAGAGGTGAGAGTAGAGAATCCATAATCCTCATCGCCAATGTTGTGTATATATAAGACTATGGACTACGACATTTTGGTTGACCGTGTATTGAACACGTTGTTGCACACGTTCCCATGACAACACAACAAAAAACCAACTGTATCCGGTTCACACATCCCCAAACTCCCGGTGCCATCTTAAAGGCACAGTCACACCTGATGTGACACATACATAACAGGTGGCAGCAGGGGTGGCAGCATATGCACCCCTCGCCCTCCATGATCAAGCGGCTTCTTCGATTTTGTTGTCAATGTTTTGACTGAACTTTGTTACTGTTCACATATAAGTAAACATTACGTTTGAATGATTTAGTGAGCTGGTGTTATTATTTTCAAACCGCATGTTGGCTATTTCAGCACTGTCTATAATAATAAGTAGGTGGACAGCACTGTCGCGCTGTCCACCTGCTTATTGATCCACTATCAGCGTCAGTGCACCCCGCTGCCAGATTGTGCCTGTGCTGTGTGTCATTCACTCTCAACATGGATACAAGTACAATAAGCATTCTTCAGGTGTAGGTAGATTTTCTATTCGGACATGATAGCCTATATGTTCGACTGGCAGTCCGATATTGTAAAAAACAAATAAAAACAATCTCAAAATAATCTTTTATTTGTATTCTCTAAATAATTTTCCGGGCCAAATATTATTGCTGGCGGGCCACCAATGGCCCGCAGGCCGCCGATTTCTTACCCATGATGTAGTGTGTCTGTAGCAGTGTCCAGTTACAGGACTTGGATTCCAGTCACAAATTTGATGATTCTTTAATAAAATGAAAAAAAACAAAAAACATTTGACTCAAAAACTCAATGTATAGGACTTGGACTCAAATCCAGTTTTAAGTGCAGAGACTTGTGACTTGCTGTTACTGATGAGATGTTGTAGCCAAGTTGTCAGACAATCATATACATCCACACACACAATGACCCCTTTTTTAACATACACAAAACATGTTGTAGAAATTACCTGTATTTGATATTTCAATGAATATTTGAGATAATTCAATAGAGGGGTACAGCATTGTGGAGTACAGACATTCGGAGCTTTAATCCAGTATGCAGATTCTCTACATTTTTCCTACACAGAATATGTTTTTCACCAACTGGCCTAAATATAGCACAGCCCACAGCTACCTTTTCTTTGGTGTTCAACAACTAAGTGGAGCAAATCAACTCCTAAGCAGTAGCAATACAACAGCAGAGCATCACAGGAAAGCACAGAAACACAGTCCACCCCTGGAAATGTTCCAGCCCCAGCATCAGAGAAGTCTTCACACTTTTACTCAGCTGCTGAATGAAAGTTTGGCCAAAAAGAACCAGCAATAAAATGAAGAAGGGAGCAGAACGAGAAATGAATGACAGCCATAATGACCTTTCATGTTCTGCCATGCCTTTTTAACAACTTTCTTTGGTTACTAGAGAAAGACAGGCGGCAAAGTTCTTCATTAATCTTTAATTTATGACATAATTGATGAAAAACTTTCTTGAGGCTGCTACAGGGGAAAAATGGGAGAAAACATCTCCCAAGTGCGGCTTGCGGACATCAATCCAGCCAGGGGGGTAAACACTCATCCAAATTCAACATAACTTCAAATGTATAATTAAAGGCTTATTTGGGAATATAGAATGGTGCGCATCTGTAGTGGGCTTTCCCACTTGCCCTTATTACCACGGGAGAACCGGGAAGAAACAGGGGAAACTACCTGATACAGTCTCCTCTCAACAGACCTACAGTGTAAAAATAAACCTGTTTTTAGTCAATTGTTCATATTTTTTTCTCCAAAAACACAAATACTCTTGTAAAGCATTTTTTGCTGAGGAAAAGTAATCTTATTTTAAGAATATATATCTTTGACTTAAAATATCTCATCTTATATTGAGCTAGATTTAACTAGTAGCAAGCTACAAGAATTATTTGCATAAATTCACGCCGGTGGAACAGGATAATTTGTTCTTCTTTTGAGAGTAAAACCACTTACACGACTTCTTAATTTAAGAAATTTGAAATTACACCTATGTTAAGGTTATTTTTGTTTATAATTGTAATTTGTTCATCTATTTGATTAATTGTCAATGAGAGCTACCTTTTCCCATTTCACATAATTACTATTAAGAGAACTGCGGTGTGGTCTACAAACAAAAACAATACATAAAACCTGCTGAACATAAACTGCTTGGCTACAGTGTCAACATGTGTCAAAACCAGTGTTGGGCAAGTTACTTTTAAAAAGTAACTAGTTATAGTTACTGCTGTCAAAAAAGTAACTAGTTACTTTATTAGTTACTCAATTATAAAAGTAAAAAGTTACTTTACTTTACTTTAAAAAAAAATTACAATAAAAATACAAGTTTTTGTGTTTTTCTGTGGCACAGTAAGAGAAAAGACAACTCCCCATCATTGTAGCAATTATCATTATGAAATGTAGTGGAACAATAAAACACAAAAGATATGTTTAGACATTGGTTGAGACGGTGGGGCGACTAGTTTTATAGCCCCAATGTACATTAGTTAGGTGCTTCAGGAGATTGGCATTGCTGTTATTGTTGATGTGGACAATGCTTTCTGTCCTGCACACAGTTTACATTTGACCGTAATATTTTTTGCGTCCTTTATCCCCACAAATTGAAAATAGTGGTTATATCTCCAAGTTGTAAATGCGCTGCTGCTCTCGCTGATACTTGCACCTGCCATTGTGTCTGTGTGTGCTGGTGTTGGGCGTTGCCGTGTATGTGTGTGTGTTAGCAAGTGTTTGTGTGTCTGTGTATTTTCCCCATAAGGCAAGACCCGCCCAACTCTTTCTCTGATTGGCTTACCCTGGAATGTTACCCTGCGTTAACCAATCGTCACTCCTCTCTGGTCACTTTCACTTTTCCATGGTACTGTGAGAGGACATCGCTGTATTCGTCTGTAAATTACATCCGCAGGGAGATTCGGTTCAGTTGGATTACATAATGTAATGCAGTAACGCACCCATTTAAATCACAGTAACTATAACGGCATTACTGAATGGGAATAGGTAACTAGTAACGTTATTAGTTACCGCAAAAGGTAGTTGCGTTACAGTAACGCGTTAGTCCCAACACTGGTCAAAACCCACATTTAAAAATCCATATGCAGACAGCAGATAGAGCAAGTAGTTTTCAGAAATAAGACGCTGAAATCTGAAAAACGCTTTACTCACTACACGCACATTCACTCCCTGTCAGTTGGGGTCTTCTACCTTACGAGGATAAGTGGACCAGTGCTGGTGCTGACTCTGGGTGTGAAGGGGGACTTACAGATGGGGGGACAGGGTGATTTACAGGGCAAGGTCAGATAGCAATTTACCGTACATCAGTGAGCCTTAAGTACAACCAACCCTCCACCACAACCAGCAACTCTGTCCTATCACTTGTATCACTTTTGTAGTGACTTATTCCCATCTATTTCTCAGGAACAGGGCAAAGTGAAGGGCTTGCTGACCTTGACAGCATTGCCTCCTGGGAGATCTACACATGAAGCAACTGGTGAGTGCTAAAAGGACCCTGACATGGTTCAAATGTGAACTCTCCTTTTATATTTGGTTCTATCTTCATTGAGAATCCCATTGCTTTTTCCATGTATCCCAATACCATAGATAATGGATGTCATAACAATATTGTATTAATTCCACAAGTACAATCATGAGATTATACTGCAAATATATGAAATAGAACAACCTGATCAACTATCTGAAGCTTTAGAAAAGGGGTCCTGACACTAAACAGAAAGTTTTACAATATATATTACAAACACATATTTCATTTGAGATAGTTCATGTATTATATAAGAAGAAGAAGAAGAATTGGAGGATGAAAGCTAGGAAAGCTACAGGCAGCTAGCAGTCCACACTGGTCCAATGGGGAGGCAAACCGGCAACCCATTATTTTCATACTGTAGACCAGTCCCTACAGAATGAGCCACTGGTGCCACCTTAAAGGTCCCCTATTATACTGTTTTTCATTGCTTTTATTATAGGTCTCAGATATATACAAAACATGTCTCTGAAGTGTTTGGCTCGAAACACCAAACAGATCATTGCAGCATCCCATCAACCCCTCTGTTTCAGCCCTGTTTCAAAAGTGCTGATTCTCTGTCTGTTACTTTCAATGAAAATATGGAGCTACCCCGCCATTTTATTTTCCTCGCATTAGCATTATTAGCTTTAGCCCAGCGCACAAACGCAGAGAGACTAACTTATGGCAACACAAAAGAAAACATGGGTGCGGTGGAGATGAGGTGGTGTCGGCGTTCTGGCGATGTACTCGGACGGCTTCAGTCGAAGCTGCTGGGAGTCCCCAACTCCGGGGACTTCCGGCCGGGGACTTCGGGTGGCAGTATATGCCGTGAAGTTGTTTGCGGCCTGCCAGTAAACCCAAAGCAGAAGAAGAAGAAGTGACGTCAGCGGCTTCATTTGACTAATCCTCCCTCAGGGACTTATTCCGGTGTGAATGCGATCTTCTCTTTAGTTCATCAGAACTAAAGAGTTCTGATGAACTAAGTACGGCAAAGTACTTGGTGTGAAAGCGCCTTATGGTGCTCCAGGAGGAGATTCAGGTGATAAGGGGGGGTTACCTTGGTTGGTTATTGGCTAATGGTTACACAAGCCAGAAAATCATAAAGTGTAGGGATGCTCTGATCGATCGGCCGCCGATCATTATCGGCCGATATTCACTCTTAATGGTTTGATCTGTGCTCTCGATAAAGGCCGATCAGGAGAGCCGATCAGATGACGCAAAATACATGAGACTTTTCTCTGTGCACGGCAAAAGAAGCTCACCAAAATGGCTTCACCGGTCTGGCAGTTTTTCAAGGTGTCCGAAAAAGACAATAAAATAGCTAGGCCTATATGCAACGTGTGTGAAGCAGAAAGAGAGAGATCAGGATCAGCTGCTGTTGACGGAGACACGCAGCTCTACCGGATCACAGCTCCGTCCGCTGTGACGGGCCGGTGAGCGGAGCAAAACACACACTTCAAGTTAGAACGCAATATAAAAATAAAAATGAGCCCCATTAACTGAGTTTTAAACATCAGCATATATTACCGGTCAGTCCGGTAATTACCGGCTAACGGAAACTCTGCTACACAATTCACAATACAACACTTTAAATGGAAGATCCCAATAGCCCCATAGATTTTCTTGTTTCAAAAAAGACTATCGCTTCATTATGAATCCAAAGTGTGGTGCCCACTACAATTATAAATATGAATATTCAAAGAGTATTCCATGGTGTTTTCTGATGGAGTAAAACTCATGTTTGTTGTCCACAGCTGAGGTTAAATTTACCGCAGTTATTTCTGCAGATTGATATTACTGCACATAGTCCCCCTGATCCTCCTTCGCAACGGTCCGCTCTCCCTAGCCGCTGATGGAGCTGTTAGCAAGAATCAACAACCTCTGGAATTTAAATATTAACGAATCGGAATCGAGTATTCAACGAAGTTGTGCCATAAAGAGAAATAGGACATGCCAAAGAACACCTAAAACCATCCAAATACCCTTAAAACTAAACAAATAACTGTTATTAAGAAATGGTCCTGAAATATATAGTTAAGAAAAGTCTTAACAGGTTGGACATAATAAACACAACACTAGGGAAATTATTGCCATCATTTAAATGCATTTCAGAGTAAAGTGAACTTTTAGAGAAGTCCCCAGGCAGTTAGTGTTGTCAAACGTTGACATATTTGCTCAAAAATTGCTTTAAAGACAGACACAGATTTCTAAGATGACAATTACACTTCATGCATTATTTGCATTTGGGTGGGCTATATGCATGGAATGTATTCTACATGTTTGCTTACATTAAGAGCAAACCCTTACAGTACACCACTGGTCTTGATATGCATGTGATTTCTGTGTTTTTATGTCTGCTCCTCCTATGTGACGATGAAGAGGATCTTACCCTAAGAGCAGCAATTTATGGTCTGTTGCTCGACATCCACATTGATAAAACAGACTGGAAAAGTGCGCTGCAGCTTCTGGACCAAGCCATTAGAGACATGCCACGCACCAAACACAGGCTGTGAGTGAAACAAAGAGGGGGGAGCAGCTATGAGAGGGGCTGGGGAGACTGATTGACAGAATGAAATCTAACTGTCCTCTGTGTTTTCCCAGACTTCTTCTGAAACACAGAATACTGATTAAAGCGCGACTAGGGGAAAGCGTGCTGATTGACATGCAGAAGATACAAGATGAAGGAGAGCAGTGCTGTTCACACATGTGGCACCAGGTTGCGCTGTGTGCTGACGACACCACCCAACAGCTCACCTGCTATCAAACATCCATCACCTCTTTGACGGTAATACATCTGTTCTGCAGCATTTTTACATTATTACCCAGACCTCATATATCAGCAGATTCATTCATTATTCAAATGCAGTACAGATATAATACAGAATGAAAAAGATTTAAAGAATTTACTCAATGACTGATAGTTGTAGAGAATGACCATCAGAGGGCAGAGAAAAAGTGAAGTTTGAGGGCTTTTTTAAATGAGTGAGTGTTAAAAATATATTTATAAGTTAGAATAAATGTATTTATATACAGGACTGTCTCAGAAAATTAGAATATTGTGATAAAGTTCTTTATTTTCTGTAATGCAATTAAAAAAACAAAAATGTCATACATTCTGGATTCATTACAAATCAACTGAAATATTGCAAGCCTTTTATTATTTTAATATTGCTGATTATGGCATACAGCTTAAGAAAACTCAAAAATCCTATCTCAAAAAATTAGAATAGTTCCTCAGACCAAGTAAAAAAAAAAGATTTATAACAGCAAAACACAATCAAACATTTGAAAATGTCCATTAATGCACTCAGTACTTGGTTGGGAATCCTTTTGCACGGATTACTGCATCAATGCAGCGTGGCATGGAGGCAATCAGCCTGTGGCATTGCTGAGGTGTTATGGATGCCCAGGATGCTTCAATAGCGGCCTTTAGCTCATTAGCATTGTTGGGTCTGGTGTCTTTCAGCTTCTTCTTCACAATACCCCACATATTCTCTATGGGGTTCAGGTCAGGGGAATTTGCAGGCCAATCGAGGACAGTAATGCCATGGTCAGTACACCAGTTACTGGTGGTTTTGGCACTGTGGGCAGGTGCCAGATCATGCTGGAAAATGAATTCCTCATCTCCATAGAGCTTTTCAGCAGACGGAAGCATGTAGTGCTCTAAAATCTCTTGGTACACAGCTGCATTTACTCTGGGCTTGATGAAACACAGTGGACCAACACCAGCAGCTGACATGGCTCCCCAAACCATCGCTGACTGTGGGAACTTCACACTGGATTTCAAGCAACTTGGACTTTACTCCTCTCCAGCCTTTCTCCAGACTCTGGCGCCTTGACTTCCAAATGAAATACAAAACTTGCTTTCGTCTGAAAAGAGGACTTTGGACCACTGTGCAACTGTCCAGTGCTTCTTTTCCTTAGCCCAAGTCAGACGCCTCTTCCGTTGTCTTGAGTTCAGAAGTGGCTTGACCATGGGAATACGGCTATTGTAGCCCATTTCCCGGACACGTCTGTGAACAGTGACTTTTGATACCTGGACTCCAGCTTCAGTCCACTGTCTTTGAAGCTCCCCCAAATTCTGGAAGCGACTCTTCTTCACAATGCTGTTAAGGCTGCGGTCATCTCTCTTGGTTGTGCAGCGTTTCCTGCCACATTTCCCCCTTCCAACAGACTTTTTGTGGATGTGCTTTGAAACTGCACTCTGTGAACAGCTTGCTCTTTGAGAAATTTCTTTTTGTGTCTTACCCTCCTGATGGAGGGTGTCAATGACGGTCCTCTGGACAGCAGTCAGATCAGCAGTCTTCCCCATACTTGTGATTTAGTTTACTGAACCAAGCTGAGTGTTTTTCAAGGCTCAGGAAACCCTTGCAGGTGTTTCGAGTTAATTAGACGATTCAAGTGATTCGTTGAACACCCTACTAGTATACTTTTTCATGATATTCTAATATTTAGAGATAGGATATTTGAGTTTTCTTAAGCTGTATGCCATAATCAGCAATATTAAAATAATAAAAGGCTTGCAATATTTCAGTTGATTTGTAATGAATCCAGAATGTATGACATTTTTGTTTTTTTAATTGCATTACAGAAAATAAAGAACTTTATCACAATATTCTAATTTTCTGAGACAGTCCTGTAAACATAAGAAGTTAGAATAAAAAAGTCTTTTAAAATACAAATATGTATTTAAACTTAAGAAGTGTAGTTCCTTAAAATCAATCTTCTATTTATTGTCTATGAAGCAAAAAGTAATACTTGATATCATAAACTTTTGATTACTTTTTAAATGTATAGCTTTGAGAGAGAGTGGCTTATTTTGATACATACTGATAACACTTTTGCAGGCCAAGGAAAGGACATTGGTATCATCAATTTGGTGGTGTTCCCTTTTATTGTTGCAAAGGTGTTTCATTCTACAGTTGATGTCTTATAAACACTTGGTGTTAGAGGCATACAGTGAGATTACAATGTATAAAAAGAGCTTAGCTTAAGGAGTGCAGCTATTGTAAAATTCTCAACATGAAGTCAAAATGTAAGTTCCTGTGTCGTCCATTGGCAGAGACACTATTTCTATCAAAAGCTCTAGCACCATCATGAGGAGCCATTGTGTTATTGCAACATTGTTTTTAAGTGTGCATTGCAACAGCAGGAAATACAGTAGTAGATCCTCTGAATATTCATTTGGTTTAAGATGAAATTAGTATGTGATACCATCCAAAGTCACTCAAATTCAAGCTCCAGGCTACATTAAGGACTATTTCCTGTTGACAATCATGAAAGATGTTTTAAATTGACATCTGTGTTTGTGGACAGAGTGCAGAGACTCAGTGGCAGAAGGCCAACCTTCTGCTGGAGTTTGGAGAGTGGCTGTACTGTCACAACTTCCCCAAAGCTGACACCCATCACCAGGTTCAGTGGGCCATAGACCTCCTTCTACAGGCAGAAGGAGCAGGTACAACTCATTGACTCATCTTGTTCATTGGAGCTTGACACTACTTATATATTTAGTCGATTACGCTACTGTGTATTCTAAAATCTAAAGGATAATTAAAAGGGATGGTTAAGATTATTTGAAGTGTGATTTGTATGCTTATGCATAGTAAGTGTTTTACCTACAGTAGATAATGGTCGGCACACCCACATTTTGGAAAAGACAGGAGTATAAGTGGGGAAAACTTTCATTATGAAATATTGTAACCACATCAAAAGCAATATCAGTTCCCAAAGACATTGATGCTGTGATGAGCGCAGAGTTTCAAGACCAGAACTACAAATCTTCTGCACTTCCTCTTTGTCTTATAATTAGGGGTGCACCGAATGGGAAATTCTTGGCCGAAACCGATACCGAAAATAGGAAACGGTTGGCCGAAAACCGAATGCCAAATGATTAATAGAAATATATATATAATGTATACATTTTTTACCAATGTTGTTCAGCTGCCTGATTATGGAAAAATAAATGATTATGGCAAAACTTAACTTAAATAA
Organism: Notothenia rossii; assembly: GCF_949606895.1. Classification (NCBI taxonomy): domain Eukaryota; kingdom Metazoa; phylum Chordata; class Actinopteri; order Perciformes; family Nototheniidae; genus Notothenia; species Notothenia rossii. The sequence goes on along the minus strand of NC_136909.1, from coordinate 58,376,069 downwards.
TAATCACTATTATGGGTCCATAAAACATTTATTCAGCACTTTTGAATGCATACAGTACATTCATTCCAAGTCAAGTGCATTTTCTTTTCTCTGTAGGATAACTACAACAAAGTGCATTCAGAACAAAGCCAAGGTGCTTTAAAACTACATAAACATCTAGGCCAGTAGGCCTAAAACAAAATAGTGTAAATAAAGACTGTAACACCCAGGCCTTCAACAACAACAAATGCACCTATAAGTGCATGCATACAAATGTGCAAACTGGATAAATCCACATGAATGTAACTATTTACAAATGAAATTACAATTGAATTTCAAGAATCTGTAAATAAGGCTGTCTGTCCTCATAAGCAAAGTAGTAAACATTGTATAAAGATACATAAAGTGAAAACTGGATACAAAATCCACAATCAATTACAAATTAAATTACAATTTCAAGAATCTGCAAATAAGGTGGTCTGTCCTCATGAGCAATGTGTATCATTTAGATACCGAAAGTACAATATATTGAACACTGCTGCTGTCATTTCCCCCTAATGATAACCTGAGATGATGAATTATAACTCACAATGAAAATTGTTTAGGAAAGTGGGTATAGAGTAGACATGTAGAACTAGATAAGCTTATGATAAGCCAGCCTTGTCTACTTATTAAGGAAAAGTGGGAGGTTCTTTTTAATGAACATTAGCTTCTCTGCTTTATCAGCCATAAGTCTGTTCCTCTTCTCATCAAGCACATGAGAGGCAGCGCTGAACAGTCTCTCGCTGTCAGTGCTTGTGATTTGATCTTAATCCGCATATTTGTCCGGGTGTTTTGATTTCAAGTGGTGGAGTAATCCCGAAGTGGTGAAAGTCTTTGCAGTTACACCCCCTCGAGAAATGTCAGCTGAACACGTTTTACAAATCGCAATCCGCGCCTATTTCTCTGATATTTTTAAATATCTCCAAGCGGCAGAAATGTTGGCTGTGAGCCAGCCGCGAGCATGGTCGCGCGCCGTGCTTGTCGCCGCGTTTTGATTACGTCATCACAACAACACGTTAGCTTACCAACATAACCCTGTTCTCTGACATTCGGTGATATTTTTTCGGTGCTAGGCCAAAAGCGAAAGGGCCTTTTTAACCATTTTCGGACGATAATTTTCGGCGGCCGAATATTCGGTGCATCCCTACTTACAATATGTTTACATTACATGTAATCACTGCTATTTGTGTTGGAGGACATTCAAACTCTCAGATTGTGGGATTCAAAGGTGTGTTGTCATAACGTATACACAACTACGGTATAAATATGTAATGTATGAAAAACTTAGATCGCAGGTTTCTCAACAGTGCAATTACAAGACATAAAAACAAATCAGTATACATGTCAGTAGAGTATGAATCCCTGCAAACAAAAAGCCCAAATGTACGAGATTAACATAATGTTAGATATGGCCCGTCTATTGAGAATGAACGTCTATAGATATTCAGGTTTTTCTCATACAGTATAGGTAATCAAATTAGTTGGCGTTTATAAATCCAGTTCTGTCACTTTATTGTACATAAAAACATATTTTTATTAAATGTGAACCGTAAACTGTTGATCAGTCAAATATACAAATGTGATTGTTGGTGCATATATTGTTATTTTTTGCAGAAACTATGAAAATTATAGTGACATTTAAACATATTTCATTACACATGTGGAGCTTTACTGTATCACTTAACCTGAGATTTTTATTAAAAAAAACTATTATTAACTTTGGGTTTTACAAGTTTTAAAGGTTTAGAGTGTTAGCTATTGCCTTTACTTTACTTTGTGTGTTGCTAAAGTCGGGCATTTCTTTATTTCTAAGAAGCTGGGGCTTATTTTTAATCATTAGACCCTGCCTGCATTGATACAAAAAAGCAATTACAGTTGAAATATAGTCTACATTTCTGACAATGAATACCAACGAACAAAAGCCCAACAATAACAGAGTAACTAAATGAATAAAGCAACTAAAGGTAAATTCTATGATCTGCATAGCCAGATAAATATAAATATTCTTTTTCAAAGTCCTGACAAGATAACAGCTTTAGTTACCCGCCCCAAAGGGCTGTCTGTAAGCAAGGTAAAGCTCTAAACAAATCAATCTAAATACAGCATATATTTAAACTTAGATAAAGAAAAGTGGTGGCCCTCTCCACAGCAGTACATTGCTTCTTTTCAGTGCTTTGTTCCTGTCTGTTTTTACAAACTGGGACCGTGCAGAGCCATCTACTGTAGGACATACACTGACTACGGATAAGTAACTCATATAACCCCATCTCAAAACATCAGAATTATTCCTTTAACTGTTAAGCCCCAAGGTCCCCGCCGGCGGGGACCCCGGTTTTTTTTTTCAGGACACTGTGTCTCAGGGGATCTTAATATTTAAGAACCTATTAATGTGTTATACCAGATTAACGGAAATAATCTCAGCTAACTGACGATATAAACCATTCTTACCAAAACAAAACACAAGTCTCATAAGAAGCATCTAAATGACCCCTTAGCGAAAAATGCTAACGGACATTGGCACAGAACTCAAGATAAAAGTACCCTTATTACTTATCGTAGCTGCACATACAAGATATCCGATTAAAGCTGAGGTTCCACAGATTATTTAGGTATATAGTATCATCACTGAGTGATCCGAACTTGCGACAGGGGAAGCAAAGACAGACATCACAACACGTACCTTTACGTAGCTTCTAGGGAGATCGTCTTACCGTAGCTGTTAATCTGATCAAAAGACGTGTTCAATGGCATTAAAACGAGAAAAAAAGCGGCTGAATCGGTTAATCCATAGGTTGATAAAGTTTCTGGGCAATAATTTGAATTATTTATAATCCATAATTCCATTTTTATTTAAAAATCGCAGAGCAAAAGTTAGTTGCTAATGGTAGCCACCAGAGTTGCTGCTGCTTCCGGTCTTGGCAATGCTGCAGCCTAACACACACACATGACCAAATAAGGACTATGTGGGAGTTCCCCTCGATTCCATTGGCTCTGACGGTTAGAAAGAGATGTCACATGTCAAAATCCAGCAGGGGGAGCCAGAGATATGAAAAATCCACCCAAATGGCCCCAGAAGAGGTTTTTTTTTGCTAAATCTGTCTAAAAAGGTCAAATATCACTTGTTTTGCATCAATCTTGATACAGTGTACTTATTATATGTTGTACTTTGGATTGCTAAAGCTTTTAGTCTACTAACCCATCATCCAAGGTTAGTTTTCACTATAAGTACAAAATATATTTTGGACGGACACTATAATTTACAGTTTTTTACCATGTTCAATCTGAATTTTCTTTAAAATAAAAAAAACATCTATATTGAATCTGACTTTTCTACATCCAACTGACAGGTTTATCATTACTTTGAGAAAAAAGATTATTAATTTAACCCTTTTAGAAGGGAAGATATGGTCATTTGTTCTGGGAATGTCATTTTCGAGCCTGAAACCTGAAAAACAGGCTCGGGGTTTAACAGGTTTTAACAGATGTAGATAATTCCCCTAGAGGGACGCCTGTGGGCATGAAACACAGATATCTCAGGGGTCTTTTTCCGTAAGGATTCAGTTCGACTGAGGTGTCACACAGTCACATATGCCTGTGTACTTCTGATTTAGGAAGGTTTCACACGGTGTTAGTCTAATAGTAGAGCGGATAACCATGAAATTGTGCACTTTTTGAAAGAAACATGACACTTCTACCATAGTTAGTTTATACCATGAGGTTTATTTTCAGATGTGGAGGGAAGTCAGATTTGACCTCTGAGGCCCGGGAGAGGTCAAATCCAAGATGGCCGCCAATAATACTCAAAAATGCCTCACTTTGGAACCAAACACTGTAGAAAAACACTTAAGGTGTCATTTCCCACACATTTTAGGGTGCCCATTCTGTTGGTGATACCTTTGAGACCAATAGAATTCAAGAAAATGCATTTAGATCAATGTGGATGTCAAATAATGCAAACATAGGGTGGTGAACGATGCAAAAAGGTAGTTTATTTTCAAAATAATAACAGTAATGATAAGGTTAATAATGATGTCAATAACAATAATAACAATGCCAATAACAACAGTCATTGAAATAATAAGTAATTTTTTAACTGATTTATTATTTAACTTTTTAATCATCAAGGGACGGAGAAGTGGTTAACAACACCACAGTCCTTTCATGTCAGGATCACATATTGGTTTTGATCAAAAATCTTAACAGTCCCCAGAACAAAAGCAGAGATCTGTACACTTAAGTGCAGCTTTGACACATGAGCACCGTCCAGTGCACCCTTTCTGACAGTTACAGTGGATCAGCTCATGGCAAGACTTTGCTGCTTCAGGGAGAGTTGTCCAGAGTAGCTGCCACCCAGTGGTTTCTTTTGTCCAGCCCCAATCAGATGGCTCTGGCATCTCTGGGTCCAGGACCAGTGACTGGTTCCAAACGTTAGCCTGAAAGCAAGTACGCTTGATGTGCTGTTTGAGGGCAGCCTGGGTTGGAGGGATGTTTTCTAAACTCCTGGACTTCTGGGAGAAAAGCTGTTTCCTGGCATCATTCACTTCCATGCACTCACTCGTTCGGTCATACATGAGCACCACGAATCTTTCCAGCAGTAACATGGAATCTTCACTGACCTCACTTGGCATGCACAGGAGTTCCTGGAAAGCATCACTGACCTCTGGGAAAGACTTCCATCTCTCCCAGGCAATCTTCTTTCCACGGCCAGCAAATGCAGACACGGTGTCACATCCAGTGAAAGCGTGAAAGACAGGGAGAGTCAGGCATTGGATAGGAGTCATTGTGGCAACCATTTCATGAATAGCGATAAACCGGAAACTCGACCCAACACCAAAGGAAACCCACAGTTCATCGGGAGCTATTTTGCTAAAACAAGCCACTGCCAACACCACCACATCTGTATCAACGGTACGTATGGTCACCTTCTTACAACCTTTATGCACAGCGTCTGCCACATGCAGAAGTAGCCGGGTGTCTGCCTCTTCTTGTGAACATGGGGCAAGGCAGGTCACACATGAATCGGCAGGAGAGCAGAGGACTCCAGTTCCATCTGTTGCATACAGTTCCTTGCCCTGTGCTACTGGCAGACTTACGGCTTCTCGGGCCAGGAAGGAAAATAACTCTGTTTTGTTTTCATCACATCGAAGGAAGTCTTTCCAGTTCTTGGGCATCACAGTAAGGGGAGCCACCCTTTTCCTCTTGCCATTTCCCCTCTTCTGTCTTGTTGAAGCTTTCAGGTTGGCAGATAGGTATACATCCCAGACAAGGTCAACACGGATGCTTACCTCTAGTTGAGCAGAGATGTATGGTATGAACACTGTTTCTCCATACTCTTGAAATGTTCTTGATAACTTTGGATTCAGCATTTGAACCACAGCTGCACCATCTAGAATTACTGCATCAGTCTTAGGAACACTCTTGATTTCAAGCAGATTTGACTCCAGGCAGCGAAGCAGATCTGCTTTAACCCCGAACCGAAGTTTTCCTCCACTTGACAGAGCTGGAGGTGCTGCCTGGTTTTCGTGGGAAAAGAAGTGGTTGATGTCTCCATCTCGTGTTTGACATGAGATGTACAGCCTTGAAAAAAGACCACAGTCACTCTTCAGTGCAGCGAGTTGTGCTTTCTCTTTTGATTTGACCTTCACAGGTGGTCTGCTGAATAGTGGCAACTTTTTTTTTGGAAGAGGGTGTGTGATAGGTGTTGTACACCTTTCCAGCCTTTGGGTCACAAACTCGGTGTACTGCTCCTCACCAATGGTATAAATCCTTCTTACAGTATCAGCAACTTGGGTATCAATGATGTCTCTTGTGTCAATGACTAAAAGATCTTGGCTGTGTTCTAGAAATGGATTCCCCATCTCTTCCAGCACCGTGACAAGTGCCTTAACCTCCTTCAGGAATGTGGCTTGCACTCCAGGTTGCTGGTCATGGTGTCTAGAGTCACTGGGTCCATGCTGTTGGTGTGTTGCCTGTTCTTCAAACTCTTTAGTGATCCTGGCGATTTCTGGTCCTGCTACCATCCAGCGTCTGAGTGCTTCTGGATTGCCAGTCAGTCCGATAGCCCCACCAGAACCTTTGACCATGGCATTGTTCTGTTCATGGCACTGGTCAAGTGCCATGGCAGAGAACTGGTTGCTGGTTTTGTGCACCACGAAATGTCCAGACTTGAATTCTGCCAGGACATCTGGGTGTCTGTCCGCAAGAGTCATCATATCACGGATGTGTACGGGAAGCCATCTGCTGTAGTGTGTGTGATCCAGGGCGAACATCCAGGGCATGATCTGTGTTAGGGATTCCACGTACAGCTGGAAGTTGCCTTCACGAATGGACCTCATGTACCGCAAAACGAGAAGCTGCAATGACAGGGTCTTATGCCAGTAGTCAAAGTGAACACTAGCCTTTGCTTGTTGTATGCACCACTCCTCAAAAGATAGACTGTCAGGTGGCATGGCATCTGTATCATCAGATATGCAATTTTCATTGTATGCTCGTTGCAGTAGTGTATAGAGGCTTGCAGCTGTGACCTGGTGTGCATGGCGGGTCTTGGTGACATGTTTGGCATGTATGAAGGAATTTGCTGTTCCAGAACTTGCAATATCAGCCTGGACCAGAGCATTGGTCCAGCCACTGTCTTCTAGCCAGTCTCCCAGCAACTTCAACATAGCCATTTCGATGTGTAGACCACCAAACATGATCACAAAGTGATCTTCTCCATAAGTGTCTGGCCAGGTCCACTGTACTTGTTTAGCGAGAGCATACAGTGGTTGGTCAGCAGCAATGACAGGAATCTGACCAGGGTTCACATGTTGAATTGCTCTTTTTACGATTTCCATAGAGTGCCGAATCATTGCTACTAGGGATGTAACGATATACCGAATATCGCGGTATCGCGGTAAATAAATTTCCCAATACCGTCGTGAGACTGACAAAATCTACCGCGATTTTTAAAAAATAATAATTTTTAAAAAATATTTTTTTTTTTTTAAACACTTTTTTTTTTTTAAACCTTTATTTAACCAGGTGGTCCCATTGAGATCATCGATCTCTTTTTCAAGAGAGACCTGTCCAACATGGCAGCAAGTAGGTTACAACATGAAAATAAAACAACAGATAACACAAAAGGACATCGTATTTACAGGGCTACATTTACACACCTAGAGACATTGACAAGTACCAACCATATAGTTATATCTCGCCATGTCAATAAGCCTGGCGTTAGACTTTTTCGCTGTCCGTCATTTTGACAGACAGGATCGTAAAATATCCGTCATAATCCCGTATTACCCGTCGGGTCTGAACAGTTCACGATAGAGCATGCTCGTGAACTGTCAACGGGGGGTGGGGGGGGGGCGGTGTTATGCCGTGTGTGCATGCACCTCGCGGGACGCGCACAGCGTGAAGCAAAACCTCCCAGACATGTATTGATCTGTACGGCAAAGTACGGTTTGGGAACTATATCATTTCCTTTTGGAGGGCATGCATAACACGGCATAACACCAGAGCCTCGCTGCGGGGAAACGTTGGCGCTGTTCCGAGTCTGTTCTAATCTGTCAAAATGACAGACTGCTTTCAGATTTTTCCGTCATTGTTAAATAAAATATTCGGTTAACGCGACCACTGGTGTCCCAGCAACATCAGTACCAAGCGAGAGAGTTGTTTCCAGAGCAGGGGATATTGTAAATGCCCAAACACCCCAGCTTATAAATACCTGGAAATGTGGACATTCTCATATTCCTAAAAACCTGTCTGATGATGCTGAGTGAGTGACTAGTGAGTTTGAGTTGAGTTACTTGAAAAACTAAAGTGAAACTTGATTTATTTTATTGCAGGGTCTGATTATTAAATGTCCTTGTTTATTTGTGAGATGCAGTGGCATAAAGAAAATGCTTACTTTGTTGGGTAGTACCAGTAGGTACAAAAACACTGGTTTTCTTGTTCCAGTCTGTTACTGTCACTTTGTTTTTGACACTTTAAAATACTGCTATCCTACAAAAAGGCTGTAAAAATCAGATTTATTATGTAATAAAGAAATATTTTCCGAATAAAAAAATGTTTTATTGAAAAAAAAAAATTTATGATTTTTTTTTTCTTCCCTTTATTATTCAATATCGCGATAAATACCGTACCGTGGACTTGTTATCGCGATATTATCGTACCGTGAGTTTTTGGTATCGTTACATCCCTAATTGCTACTGAATGTGCATTGTCAAGAAAGAGAGGTAATAATGCATTGATTGCTGCAGGAGGGATGACGGCATGGTGAACACAGGCATGGTAGGCAGACCACGATATCATGCCATCAATGGCTGACGTTTCAACAGCTGTCTTGACTTTTCTGAGCCATGCATATTCATCCTCTGTGGCGGCTGTAGAAACTAGGAGGGTGGAGGGTCTCACAGGACCTTGTACAGGTGGCACACTAAATTCCTTTTTGTGGAGGGAAGCTGGTGGCACGACTGTGTATGATGTTGGCAGAGGTTTCACTGACTTGGTGGAAGAGCCATCTTGACTAATCACTAGTACACCACAATCAGTTCCGCTTTGTGTGTGTGATGGATGCTGCATTAGTGAGATTCCAGTGCCGTGGAAGGAATCTTTGGCTGTTGCAGAACTTGGGTTATGGTCTATATTGTCCACAGCTCCTGTTGTGAACAGTCCATTACGCAACTTTGGTGGGCACACAACATCTTCCTTCCTAAATTGCTGGCAGACACCATTGGCAATGTTTGATGTGACTTGCAGCAGCCTGTCATAGGAAACACACAATCCCAGGTTGAACAGTGTGTCAACTAACCCCCTACTTCGTGTAACTGCATGGATCTTGAGGGACAGATATAGAGGGAGTGGAGTTTCTCGGGTGTGCCTTGTACGTGCTGAGCTTGGTGAATCCATGTTCCGTGCCTGCTTCTTACTGTTAAAGACCATCAATTGGGAGATTGTTAGGGCAGGTTTTGTGGTGGTCTGATGCTTAATGTTTGTACCATCAAGTACCATGTTGACGAGAGCCAAGAGAGATGGTGGCACAGCCCTCTGCTGGCAGTTTTCTTGGAATGATCCGTCAAAAGAGAAAGACGAACCAAAGATTTCTTTGCGCACTACTTGTGCTGCTCGCATTAAGTGCATGGCATCACTGTCAGTTTGACAGGCTATCATGAGAGCTGGTCCAATGTCATTCTCAAAACTCAGAAGTGTGTCTCTTCCTTGTGAATGTGCCCTCAGATGTGGAAGCTCAGAAAGCAGTCGTTCTTTCAGTCTGGTGGTGTGAATCCGTTTATCTACAGTCAGACCAAGTTGTTCCAGCCTGGTCTTGTACAACTGAGCGATGTCAGTCAATTTCAAGACAGGGGAAGTGTTCTCATCACTGTTCTTGTCTTCCAGATATGCCACTAACTGTGCAAAGGCTATGCCATGTAGGCAAGTATCATCTCCATCATTTTGTTTAGATGCAGCCTGCCTGGCTTTGTTGTACAATGAAGACAGACAGCGATGATGGTACTTGGCCTCAATGGCAATCATGTCACCCTCTGCGAGCTTGGCCAACAGAGCAGTGTCCTCAAGCTCAAGGGCACACTTCCTCACATTTCTGTCAATGTTGTAGGTTGATGCATTATGCAAACCTGAGGAACCTGCAGCAGGCTCATTGCAAAAGAAGCAAGTAGGTTCTGTGAATGGCTGTGGGCAGATCGCGTGTGTACAGATGAGGTACTTTGTTGTTGTGCTGTAGTTAATTTCCCCCGACTTAGCTCATCATATGCTTTTTTGTTGAATTTTAGCCGACATCTCTTGTGCCACTCTGCCTTGTGTCTCTTCAAAGTGGATTCTATGCCATCTCCATCATCTAATCGCTCCAGGTTGAGGTCCATTGGCATATGCTGAAGGGTATGGAACCGGAGAAGGTCTTCTGTGAGGGATACATAGCCACTACCAACAGACTGTTTATATTTGTTTCTGAGAGGACACTGTAAAGGTTCATCTGTTTTGACTTGACAGAGGACACAAATGTCCCAGTTAGTGCTGGGGGGTGGCTTGGATTGCTTGGATAACGAGGGCTGGGTAGGGACCATCAAGCTGTGACACTTTGACATGGTGAGGGTTAACATTCCAGCAAGACGTGGGAATCTGAAAAGATAACAATTTAACATTGTATTAAACACTGTTGTCATTGTGTCATTCGGTTTTTGTAGGGTTAGGTTAAACCAAATGACACTTAATGACAATGATATGACATATATGTGTCATATATATATGACATTGACATAATGTTTATGACATGTTCGTGACATGTCCGTGACTGTGTTTTGTTACTGTTATGACAGGTAAAATGTTACCCAAATTTGACATAATAACCAAGTTGACATCTCTAGAAAATACTCTGTTCAATCATTAAACTACTCAGCTCAAACAGAAATGTTCCAGACTGTCTTCTACTTAAGCTAGGATAATTATTTTGATCACGCTAGCTAGCTAGCTAGCTAGCTAGGAGTTTTCCTTGCTAGCTAGCAAGGAAAACTCCTTCCTGGCTACAGTCAAATTCAATACATTCGCATTCAAAGGCATATATTAATATTAATATTGTTTTTAATAATATTGTTTGTTCATAGTCAATCTTTTTACCTGTTAGAAATGTCCGAAGTGTCAGAAGTGGCATTTCTGAATACTTCTCACCATGTTGTCTAGCAACAACCCCTCGAATAAGTAGGCTACTGAAGCTTTAGAGCAGGGGGTTTTCAACCAGTGGTCCGCGGTGGTATTGCAGGTAGTCTGTGGAAATGGTCTAGGGGGGTCAACTGCTGATAAATCTGTGCTCAGAATGCATACAAATATCCACACACCCCATGAAATAATAACTTATAACTAAATAATACTGAGACTACAAAGAAATCAATTGAAGAATGTTCTTGGGTACATACAAAATAAATATTTTGATATATTTTTACCTTGACTTTAACATAAATGCATTTTCTTGAATTATATTGGTCTCAAATGTATCACCAACAGAATGGGCACCCTAACATTTGTGGGAAATGACACCTTAAGTGTTTTTCTACAGTGTTCGGTTCCAAAGTGAGTCAGTTTTGAATATTATTGGTGGCCATCCCCGATTTGACCTCTCCCGGGCCTCAGAGTTCAAATCTGACTTCCCTCCACATCTAAAAATAAACCTCATGATATAAACTAACTATGGTAGAATTTTCATGTTTCTTTCAAAAAGTGCACAATTTCCCTTGATTTGAGGGCTTAACCGCTGTACTATAAGGGAAATACACTAACATGTGATCTGTCTGATCCAGAAAAAGCAATGTCACAGCTCTTTGATGGTTGCATCATCAGTGTTTGTACTTTTCAGATGTCACAATGTGACAACATTAAACCAAGTAAGTAGCGTTCAGAGAACAAAAGGAACCGACAAAGATATGGCGTTATATTTGTGCCTCTATCCTCAGCACGCAATGAAACATGTTGAGCTTAGAAAATGCTATTGAGCGCACACTTGAACATTTTTGAGTAAAGAGAAATATATTTTCTCTCATAAAACTCCTGCTCCGTGCGCAAGCAGACCGCTGCACGCACTCTCCCTCGCTCTCTCGACCTCTCCAGCCTGTGCGCGCTCAGCTTTGCCTGCGCTCGCTCAAGTTGTCACAGCGTTACAAATGTGCCACAAAACCAACCAATCGGAGAACTCGAGAAGGTCAATTCTGATTGGCTGGTCGTCTCCAATCATATCTTCTATCTGAGATGAGAGAGGGATTTTCGGTTGCCATCAGGCTGTTGACGTTCGTATTACACATCCATCGTTAACATTTACAGGACATGACAGACTCGAATGAAGAGAATAGCACGCCACAGTGTCAGGTGAGTTATACATTTCTAGTTTTCTGATATCACGTTATTGTTTGCAATGCCTGAGTTTGCTAGCCGGCAACATAGCTATAGGGGTAGTTTAAGCAAACAGCTAACAAACCGTAGCCTACATGTACATGAACCCTTCTGAGGTATTGATTACTTGCTGTAAGCATTAGAGGTGGCAGAATGACAAAACATGTTTCTCTCTCTATCACAATTTTGGGTTGACCAGAACCTGGACCAACTTCTGTTTCCTGTTCTACAATGGGCATAGTAGAGCTTGCGTTAATTTTCAACCGGACAGATGAGGCTAGGATACCGGATAAAGTTAGCAACACACGTTAACCATGAACAGCCTATTAATCCGTTCTCTTAATGTTATTTCTTCCAACGTTGTGGAATTAGAGAAAAGGGGCTTCTTAACGTGCTTTTATCCGGGGTGGAGGGAGTTACACATTAGTTAAATATAACATTAGGGCGTGTGATTGTAGTGGGTGGAGGTGGTGAAATGAGGATATCCATTTTGGAGTTCAAGCTAGTATAATATAGTTAACGAACGTTACACAATAATAAGGAAGAGAGCTATTTGTGTGACACATCGCTATTGATATGGATTTGCATATTTGAGACTTCCAAACAGTAAACAAAAACGTAACTTATGGGTGAGTGTTTTTAGCAGAGCCATATAATGTCCTTGTGATTCTGTTTATTATTACCTGTCTGTATTATGTTGCAGCTCAGCTGATTTTGGATTGATGGCAAAGGGAGAGGGACTTAAGTGAGAGTGAAAACACAAGGTAAGTTTAAAATAGGTCAGCAATTTCCCATCCTATAGGTTGCTAGATGTATTTAATCCTTTCTCCTATCTTTGTCTCCCTCTTTCAGCACAAGGGGGGCGGTTCAATGGAGCCTGAAGACCTGCAATGAGACCCTCACCCTGCACCTGAGTCTCAACTCCCAGAGTTTTGCAAGCCTCTCCCTGTTCCTTATTTTGATTAAACAGACGTTAAGCTTCCCAATGGTGTGGTCTTCGTTTTGTGAAAAATATGATTACCTCACATATTTAGTTGCTGTTGTTGTCTTTTGTGATAGTTAAATTGCTCCTGCTGACTTGAGCCAGCCATTCTTTCCTCCTCTCTGTGTCAGTGGGGAAACTTTACATGTGTACTCCTTTCTCTGAGCGCTTGGAGCATCCCCCGGCAGCACAGCAAACCATGGGGGGGACTATATGCCAGGACAACACGGAGGAAAAGGCACAGCCAAACTGAATGATATGCTATTCAATGTTTATTGAATTCCATTTATTTACAATGGATGTTCCTAAAACAACACATTTATCATCATCATGCTGCTGCTGCTGCTGCTGCTAGTGCTTTGACTCATTGTGCTGTCAGTTGGCGCAGACTGAAAACTCATCTCTTTGGACTCCACTTCGAGCGATAGAATTACTAACAAAGCACTTAAAGATGTAGCACTGAATTTCGGACTCCAGCTTACAGCTGCCTGCCTACGGCCTGCCCAAGACCAGTATAGAGGAATGTTAAGCCCTCCCACTATTTTCCAAGAGGGCGTTGCCAGATTTTCAATTTCAGGTTTTAACAAGGAGATGGCGCTTCATTCACAAATACAGAAAGACAAGTTTCATGGACTTTCAGTTGTGTTTTGAAGAGCATTTGAACACATCAATATTTTAGATCAACTAAAGTATATCTAATCTTGTAATTCAATAATATATAGTCTTTATATATTAAATAATCATAATTATAATGTAAATGTTTACATTACACTTCTTTATTTGTTATGCTCATACTTTAACCTTTACAATCGTTTGCTTTAATATGCAGTATATTTTTGTGTTTGCTTCCTCCTGCTCCCTTTCGGACACATACTGTATGATTTATTATTATTATTAATATGAAGATATTATTAAGATAAGATAAGATGTTACTTTATTGATTGAAGATTTTAGTTTAGAATGTGCTGTCCCACGGTAATTCAGAAGGCTCACAGGTCACATTCCGACCATTATTTAAAACAATAGGTGCTTTCACACCGTCTACAGTTTGATTTGTATAGAGGGAGCTCTGTCAGTTTTTCGAATTACCCATTTGCTTTCGGGGGGCCCTATTTTTCAGAGCACATCCTGCTACTAAATATGTCACACCCACGCTCTGTTGAATGGCGCAGCAGCGCGGATGCGATCAATTGCAATAAAAACACTCTTCTACTAATACAGACGGTGTCACTATGCCGGTAGATGTGGCCGTTGTTGAAGCCTCTCCAGGCTCCGCATCGGCAGGCCTCTCCCTCGGTGTGGAGCTGTCAAACTCGACCCTAACGCCGCTTACAGCCGGCCAACTAAAAGTTGTTTTCCGTTCACGTTGTCATTTTTAGACTCCTTCGCTTCTTTGCTTGTGAATCCAAAAGCTGTGACGCTTGGCTGTATTCGTTTTGCCATATTTTTTTATTACACAGCCAGAGTTAAAATTATATCAATATGAACATTTCAAATACCGCGCCGGCATCACCGCCATAACCATAGCAACGTAAGTAAGAATGCAGCGCCGCCACGTACAGATGGCAACACCCAGACATATTCACAAATATAAAACAAATATTCAGAAACTGTAATGAACAATAACTATTATTTATTTCAAGAACTGTTATTTACAGAAACTCAACATTTCTAATCTGTGTGACACAAATATGCACGATTGTTTTGGGCTCCCCCTATTTATCTCAAAGTCAGCCTTCAGGGGAGCTCCCTCCCTCTTCGGGGGAGCCAAGCTCCCCCTAGCTCCCCCCCATTTCGAACAGTTTCTGTGGCTGAATGGCCAGCGATTAGGTGCGGCGCATTTATCATAGGTGATCAGAGCTAACTGCCTGCCGTCAGATTTCATTTAAAAAACAGATCTGATTTTAAGACTATTTCTGCGCTCATAAAGAATGATAAGAATAAGAATAATGCGTATTGAACTGGTTTCATTAATTAGTGAGTTTATTTAACACTAGAACTTCCAATCGGGTCAATTTGTGTGATGTGTGTTGTGTGTGTGCAATGTAACTTTTTTTCAAATAAAATATTAAAGTCTCCCAGTCCGTGACTTTTCCTGAAAGTGTGTTATGTAGCACCCTATGTTGTTAAAAATTGCATTCTAATAGCGGGATTTGACAGGTTTAGGTAGGCCTATACAAAAACCTCTGGCGGTTCTAGTGTTAAGGTAATTAGGTACAGTAGAAGCCCTTTTTTATCAGTAACGAATTCAGCAGTTGAACATAAAAGTCAACTAACTGAAGGTCACTTGCAATGACAGTGTTGTGTCTAACTGTAAGCTTGTCACTCAGAGTAACCTCCCGTTAATTTAGCTGCTGGAGAAGAAAGATCAAGGGGGGAGGGGGGGAGAGAGCTGTGGTTGATGGGCCATTAGTTGTGTAAATACACAGCTGAGAGCTGCCGTTTCATTCAGACTGTTTAAAAAACTGTAACAATGGACTATTTTTCTTAGCGGATGCATGTCAATTTAAATCAATACATACAACTATTTTTTAAATCAATACATACAACTATTTTTTAAATCAATAAAAACATTTTCTAAATCCATAAAAGCATTTCAATTAATATTGGGAGTCATGTCGTTACTTTGTTGAGAATGTGGCCGTGTAATAAGCGGGATAATTTGCAGCGACTTGTTCCTTATGGGGAAAATAACACCCGTCATGTGTGTGTAGAGGTGTGTGTGGTTAAAACACTTTCATGAAGTGAAGGAATTTCCTTCTATAAAACAGCTGTGGGCAGCAGTGAGTGTCACGGACATGAATTCAAAGATCAAGGCAGACTGGTGCACACACTCTCCTGTCCTGCCAGGGGACACGCCTGTTCTAAGCCGTGTCCCTCACTCCTCACATCCCAAGCATCCCCAAAAGTGTATTATGTTGTTACATCTCAGATGTTATGTTTCAGTTGTGCTCTGTCTATGTTCAGTGATGCAAATGTGTCACCTTTCGGCGAAATTCGCCGTTTTGAATCCAAAATAAGTCGTTTGTGTGATTCATGTAGATTTGCAATACAAATATTTTTGGGGCATGGGGGGGGCTGGGACCCGGAGTAATCTGCGGCCGTGAGCTGTTATGTGCCATCATGACACGCATGGTGTTCTTTTTTTATATATTATAATGAAGTACGAGCTGTGTGCTCGAGTCTTCCTGCCTGTCGGCTCTGCTCATGGATGTATAATAAGGCTCTGCTGCTCCGAAATGATGGTCTAGCTTCAGCAGCTACATTACCTACGGGTGCGTTCGTTAATATTAACTGTGCGTCCGGAGTCACTGTGGCACAGACTGGACCGCTGGTGAACAGCTGTTAGAACGGGCTGTTCAGGTGTTCAGAGCAGAGCTCCCTGTCGGAGTGGCAGAGCGTGATGTGAACTGAAAAGTTTTTCTGTGGCAATATTATTTAAGGAATCGTTGAGCTAGCTAGCTAGCATACATTGTCACTATCTGCTAACGTTAGCTTTAGCCTTCTATTTCTAATAGTTTTTTTCATAGGCTATAAACAGAGGTGGTATAAGTATATATATATATATATTGTACTTGAATAAAAGTAGAAGTACTCAGATCTTGTACTTGAGTAAAAGTAGAAGTACTCAGGTCTTGTACTTGAGTAAAAGTAGAAGTACTCAGATCTTGTACTTGAGTAAAAGTAGAAGCACACAGATCTTGTACTAGAGTAAAAGTAGAAGTACTCAAATCTTGTAACGGAGTAAAAGTAGAAGCACTCAGGTCTTGTACTTGAGTAAAAGTAGAAGCACACAGATCTTGTACTAGAGTAAAAGTAGAAGTACTCAGGTCTTGTACTTGAGTAAAAGTGGAAGTACTCAGATCTTGTACTTGAGTAAAAGTAATAGTCCCAGAGTGTAGGAATACTCTGTTACAGTAAAAGTCCTGCATTCAAAATGTTCCTCAAGTAAAAGTAGAAAAGTATTATCATCAAAATATAGTGAAAGTAGCGACAGTAAAAGTAGTCATTGTGCAGATTGGTCCATTTCAGAATAATAGATATGATATGTTTTATAATGATTGATCATGAACGTTTTCTCAAAGCTGGTAAAGGTGCAGCTAGTTTGAATGACTTTTTGTATACTGCAGGGTAGCGTGTGGATTTACTCCAGGTGGAACTAAAGTCTGATTTAACACTTGATATATTTCACTTAATTAATCCAGATCTGTGAAGTAACTAAAGGTATTAAATACATGTAGTGGAGTCAAAGTACACCATGTACCTCTGAACTGTAGTGGAGTAGAAGAACAAAGTAGCAAAACATTGAAATACTTAAATAAAGTACAAGTATCTCAAAATTGTGCCCAAGTATAGTACTTGTTGAGTTTATGAACTTAGTTACTTTACACCATGTGGCTATAAAGATAAAAAGACTTAAGCCTTGCACAGAGGCACGAAAATACATTTTCAAAATGCTCAACAGTGCTGCCAAAATTATAAACTGACTGCTCCACAATTTAAAATAAATGCTTTTATATATTTCTATTAGATGTGACTCTTTGGCGTTTCTGTTATTATTAACACTGCTGCTTTAGTTGTTCTGACTGCTAAAATCCGCTGTCATTCCGTGGGGTGGGGGAGCCGGGGGCTCGGATCCTTGTCACCTTTTTCATACCTGATGAGTTTGCATCCCTGTATGCTAAAAAGCCTCAGTCACCTTAATTCATGTAATAAAAAACATCTCAGGTCAGTAACACTCAAAGCTAAATGTGCAATACCATGTTCAGCTATGTTACTATTTATAATGTTATTGTTGTTACATCAGAAGATGTACATATTGAAATGATTTCTTAACTTACAGTAGGCTATTTTTTACAATGTGTGTTGGAAGGATTTATTAAATTACAATGAATATTGTCATTGTTGAAGGCTTTTAGAGAAGGGTGAACTATAAGCCTGAATTACATAACATGTTATACCTAAAAACATAAAAGCCACAATAAATAAATCACAATTATTCTAGTTATTTTTACCTCCCGTATTGCTTTCAACCCACCAGCTTTTATGGTGTTGTTACGTCACTAACTGTAAGCTTGTCACATACAGTCTATGGTCACTCAGAGTAAGTTAATTTAGCTGCTGGAGAAGAAAGATCAGGGGGGGGGAGGGGGGGAGAGAGCTGTGGTTGATGGGCCATTAGTTGTGTAAATACACAGCTGAGAGCTGCCATTTCATTCAGACTGTTTAAAAAACTGTAACAACGGACTATTTTTCTTAGCGGATGCATGTCAATTTAAATCAATACATACAACTATTTTTTAAATCAATAAAAACATTTTCTAAATCCATAAAAGCATTTCAATTAATATTGGGAGTCATGTCGTTACTTTGTTGAGAATGTGGCCATGTAATAAGCGGGATAATTTGCAGCGACTTGTTCCTTATGGGGAAAATAACACCCTTCATCCAGATGAGGATCCCTCCGCTACACTTTGGGATCCTGATCGACCGACGAAGCTCCATTAAAATATACATATTTTTGGTGAATTACTGAGTTTAGGCACGTTAATAACGTTTTAATGAAGTTGAATACAGTATATTCATATGTGTCAGTGATTTCATGTCAATTCGGCGAACATAAACATACATGATCGTGGTGAAGATGATGATTAAATTAGGATTAAAAATCGAGAGCCGGGCTGCATTTCCTCCCGTTCGTTTTTTTTTCGAATAACAAAATTATTTTGTTAAATAACAACATGATGATGTTTTGTAAATGATTACAAATGATAAATGATTCATGTCTCTTATTTAGCACAGTAGTATGATATCCGTGACATATGGATCTTAACACAGTTCCGCTGTACATCCAGCATACTGTATCTCACTTTATTTCACATGAGCTCCAGTGTGGAACCCCACTGCACCCCCTGGTGGATCAATGATCCATTGCAGCTGGCTTCATTATAATTACATTTATCTATCACGGGGGCGGTCTCAAGTCAAGCTGGAGGTTTTCCCTTGAGCGAGGGCAGATCACGTACCAATCACGGCCCTCGCGTTTCAAACTGTCTGAAATTAATCGCTACATCTGTATATACTAATAAAGGGCAGGCTTATCTAAAGCCAGTTGAGTAGCACTTGAAATGTTTGGCTCTATGAAACCTGATGCACTTATATGATTCTGTTTTCTTCAAGGTTGTATCTTCCCGGTCGAATGTACTTATTGTAAGTCGCTTTGGATAAAAGCGTCAGCTAAATGCAATGTAATTTAATGTAATGTTGACAATCATTGATAGGCACCTGTGGGTCTCCTGTCCTTTCTGAAAGTCATAAAGATGACATTAGTACTTTAGATTACTTGTGTCCTCAATTACCATGGGATTACTGAAACCACCATGAATTAAAGAAATGGTAGAAATGTATCAAATCAGAATTTTGAAACCTTCCTTCCCATCCCCTCCCTCTAAATATATCAATAAACATTAGGATGTGATGCTCCTGACTACAATAGAAGTTTAATAAGATAATATTTGTTTTAAAGAATACAAAGCAATAAACAACAACAACAGGCTCAAACCAAGGCAACGTTGACAACTTGAGCGAGCGCAGGCAAAGCTGAGCGCGCACAGGGTGGAGAGGTCGAGCGAGCGAGCGAGGGAGAGAGAGCTCGTGCAGCGGTCTGCTTGCGCACTGAGCAGGAGTTTTATGAGAGAAAATATATTTCTCTGTGCTCAAAAATGTTCAAGTGTGCGCTCAATATCATTTTCTAAGCTCAACATGTTTCATTGCGTGCTCAGGATAGAGGCACAAATATAACGCCATACAAAGACAGATACCACTGAGAGTAGCATAGCACTATAGAGTAATGCAGGATTGAGTGCTAAACCTGGCTATGAGTTAGCATTTTAGCCCTTACTGTTCACTTGTCTGGAAGTCAATGGTTTTATGAATCACATTGGTTATCTGCCTGAAGTTAGGTCTGTGGTCAATACAAGTTTACAAGATTTTCACATTTTGTTCTTCAACATATAGTCAGTAAACACCCCACTGGTAAACGTCGAAAGCTTTTACCTCTCCTCAATGTGACTAAATGAGTCTACTAATCGTCATCACACCCAACATTAGCTGCCTTTAGCTTGGCGTTCTTGGCATCTTGAAGCCATTTAACCGTGATGTAGTTAGTTTATAGCATTGCTTTAGCTATTTACTTTGGTCAATTACATTTAAGCTTATACTTTTATAAAAGTAGCTTTAGATGTTATTTTCTACAATATTCCAAAAATGAAATGGAAAAAATCCCATTGAGCCCTTGCGATGCTAACTTAGGTCGGCCTACGAAAATACCTCATCATTGCACCGCTCTTTTAAAAGACTACTGAGTGTTTTTAGTCTACTGCTAGGTGCCCTGTATTTTGTACATTTTGTACATTACTTTAATGTTTCCTTTAAAACGTTTTCATCGCAATATTCAATATATGTTATCTTTCCTCTAGACGATAAGTCCAACAAAGGGGATTTGAGCTCAGTGAAGAGTCTGCTGGGAGTCCCCGGCTTGTGTTTCGCAGAAGGTTCAAATCTGAAGGAGGTGCGATGCCTCGAAGGCTTGGTATGCGCTCACACTCTGCTCGCTGTCATGGCAGACAGGACTTCACCTGAGCACCAGCTGAACCTGCTCAGGGCCTACACGTTTGTACTTCAAATATGGCAGGTACTGCATCTCAACCACAGCAAGGCTGATTTTCTAATACAAATTATGTTTTAAGTCGAGTATGGAACACCTACTCGTATTGTCTTTTTACTCCAGGTGTCCATCGCTGTGACTTGTGAGCCTTCCAATGAGATAACAAAGAGCCAGACACCACAGCCTCCTCCTTCTGCTGGATCCAAAAAGGTCAAAGACAAGGGCAAGGGCAAAAAAGGCAAAGATGTAAGTCCAAAACAAAATATTTAGAATGTTGTTAAATGTTTAACATACAGTACTAGGAATGTACTTACTGAAGTAACTTGGCTCAAGCCTTTTCGTGTCAACGTCTGGTAAATACCGGCTAAGGGAAACACTGTTTCTTATTAAGTTCAGCATTTAATTCTAGAAATTAAACTGGCAAGTTACCACATAATACCAAATGACACAATGCTGAAAATGTGCATATTATTTTCAAGAAATTGCGGCAGTACAGATATATTTAAAAGGTACCAAAACCTTAATTTATCATACTTCATTTAAAATGCTGACTGAGTAATAACAGCACAATAAACTCTGTTTGTAATCTGTTTACCCAGCCCCCCCCCACAGAGGAAGGACCCAAACCAGTTGTCTTGGATCAGGAGCTTCCCTCCAGCCTGAAGGACTGGGCTCGATTCGTCTGTCCTGACCCGGCCAGGCACATCTTCAGAACCAGCAGTAACCCCCACTGTATCAACACACACAGCTTCACAGCACAGGCAAATATATACACAGGGGTACTATGTACCAACATACATTTAGTCAAGTATTTTGACATTACTGTTATTTACTTTGCATTGTATGCTACATATTTATTCAACTCTAGTACATTTTAGGATAGAAAAAATACAGTTCTTGTGTCTGATGAAATGCCTTTCTCTAACTATTTAACTTTGCTTTATGTCAGACCGTTGACCATCCTGAACTGGCCCCACATGTGTTTGGAAAGAGCATTTTCAGGAAAAATGTTTTTGTCATTCTATCACTTAACTGTTGGCTATATGCTGTAGAATCAAAGCTCAGCTGCCAAAAAGTGCAACTTTGTGTCGACTCAATGTTGCTCTCAGAAGCTGTCGCTTGTTGGTCAATATGAAGTACATTTAAAGTTATATACTATATAGTCTAGATGGAAATAGGGGTCCACGCGCACCCCTCGGAATTTTTTATGCCACCTGATTTTTCTTAATCCTTAAAGTGTCTACTTTCAGAATCCGCCAGGTGCCAAGCTGAAATAATGTCCGAAAGGCTCCATATTTAACCCTTTATTGC
Source organism: Notothenia rossii (assembly GCF_949606895.1). NCBI lineage: Eukaryota > Metazoa > Chordata > Actinopteri > Perciformes > Nototheniidae > Notothenia > Notothenia rossii. The sequence goes on along the minus strand of NC_136909.1, from coordinate 58,354,212 downwards.
ACCTAACCCAAAACCGAAACATAAAAATTTGATATAGCAAGAGGCATAACCTTTGAAGTAAACAACATACAGAGACAAATGAATACATTTTTCCATACAATTCTGACCCTAGGAATTGAATGGAATGGTTATTTTTGACATTTGACAACATTTTGACTTTATTTCTGGACAAAAACAGCAAAAAATGCAAAAAATGTGTGTCTGACCAACTACTTTTTTATTTTTCAAACGCATAGAGTGAATATTTGTTGACAAACAGTTTTTTTTCAATCCTCCAAGTGTTTATTTTAAGATTATATTGGGTACCAAGCTGAAATAATGTCCCAAAGGCTAGTTTTAACCCTATATAGCACCTAACCCAAAAATCGAAAAATATAATGTAGAAGAGGAATAACTTTTGAACTAGACAACTTACAGAGCGAAATTAATAAATTTTCCCACACAATTTTGATCCTAGGAATTCAATGGGATGGTTATTGTTGACATTTGACAACATTTTGACTGTATTTCTGGACAAAAACAGCAAGAAATGACAAAACATGTATGTATGACCAACTACCTTTTCATAACATAGGGTGAATATATGTTCACAATCAGTTTTTCTCTAACCCTTTAAATGAAATGAAATGATTAAATAAAATCTTGTTGGGTTTATTTTTAACTCTTTATTGCACCAAAATCAAACATGAAAGATTATGTAAAGTGTGATATAATTACAACTTGAACAACGAATACATTTACCTTTTCATGTCACTACCAACTTGCTGACCTAAACTACTCATCATCCTCATCGTCACTGAAGAGATCTTCTAATTCAATTTCTTCCATCTCCAGCTCTTCATCCTCATGCTCGTACTCTCCATCCACTTCACCCACAGACAAGTTATTGTTGGCGTAATTGGTCACCTTGTCAAGAGCTGCGTGCTCTTCTGACTCTGCTCTCTGAGCCAGTACCTCAACAAGAGAAGGAGGGAGGATGGGTCCAATTGCCCAGACCGGTTGCAACATCTCCTCTTCTCCTGTCTTCTCCCAGCCCATGCCTGGATCATGTGGTTTGGGGCTCTCGATTATTGCCTTGTCTGCTCTCTTATAGAAGGCGACTCTGTAGTTGGCTCGCTGGACATTTGGAATGAGACAGACCTTGGGGGGAGGCAGGCGTTCCAGGTCTACTTTTGACTTAGAGTCCAGGAATTTGTCAGCGCCGACCATCTTTCTCATCATTTTCACCCGTACTGTGTCCGTGCTTGGCCATACATAATGCATGTGAAGCTCTCCATCTCCTCTTGAAGCTCATCAGTGACCATCCAGTCTGCACCAAGCTGCCTGAAAGCTTTGTGGAGTTTAGGAGTCTTCTCCAGCTTCTTCACGGGATTCACCTTGCCTTTGCCTTTAAAAGCACTGGTACAGTCATCCCCAGTAAAGACGTAGAATCCCAGAAGTGTGCTACAGTAGTCAGGGCCCAGTGATTCCAACAGTTCTGTCACATTTATCAGTGTGCAATGTTTGCCAGAGCCGTGGTCAAGGTAGATGGAGAGGTTGATCCTGCTGGCATGGTAGAGGAGGATCATCAGGATGTCTGTGTCAGGTGTCCTCACCACACTGGACTTGTACCCCCATTTGACAGCCTGGTGGAGGTACAGGACAATCCGGCTGTCTGTCTCCTCCTGGTTGGATCGCAGTTCATAGATCTCAGAAATCTGGACCTGTAACAATCAAACAAAGTAAATGAATACTACTACATATTTTAACAAATTAACATTTTAAGTTATGCAGTTTTCGTCGTTTGTATTAAGAGCCCAATTATGGTCTGCAATTGTATGTGTGTGTCACGCTTTTTCTGTCAACGTACTTTTCCATTTGTTGATGTTAGGTCATAAGATCTTCCTTCAACACACACCACTGCTTTCATGCTCTTCTCAATCCGGGATGCTGCCTTATTGCTCCCCCAGACCCTGAGAAGCAGGTCACATAGCTGCTTCTTTTTAAGCTCATTGCCAAGGAATGACTTAAAGTCATAGGGCCTCCGGATGTTTGGACCATCAATTACGCGCTTCTCAGAAGAGCCACGTATGAGCCTCTCCTGGGCTTTGATGGAATCTGGCTGGTAGCAATCTATAGAGAATACAAAATGGTGCTTGGCAACCATTTACATTACATTACATTACTTTGCATTTAGCTGACGCTTTTATCCAAAGCGACTTACAATAAGTGCATTAGACCATTTGGTCCAGGAGCTGCATGCAAATCCCTCCAAAGGTCGGTGGGAGGTTGGACATCATGTGGAAGAGAGCGTTGCCATCCTATATGAAGAGGGCATCATTGGGGTAAGGTACGTCTTCGTCCCTGTCCTGCAGCAGATGGTGAAGGATAGTGGCCTTGTTGGTTTTTAGCAAAATAGCCATCCGGAGAGCCAAGGGCATGAGGAACAGGTGAGAGGGGATACCGCATGAGTTCCTCAAGGTTGATGGGCATCTCCATAATCTGCGACTTAACGAGCAGCTGAAAGGCGAGGTTGCTCTGCTCCTTGTACAAAAAGAGCTGTAATGGAAAATAAGGAAATGAGGAAGGCATAAATACAACAGAGTTTTACGGTTTCATTCCTTTCTGAATAATGTTTTTGTGTAATGAAATATGCAAATGGTATAAGTAAAATCAATATCCACCTTCCCCTGCGCAGATGTAAGTTTGACCCTCTTGCTGCAGTAATCCATTGTCTTGAGCGTAAGTTTCTTGAGGCGATCAAAGAAGTCTTTCCTCTTGGAAATGAAGCGCTCTTGGATGAACTGCTCCTTGGCAGCCCTGCCTGCAGCCTCGGCCCGCAGCACGTCAGCCTCAACCTCTGGATCGATGGGAGCTCCAGATGCGAGGGAGTACAGTCTACTTTTGTCTGGGATTCTCCAGGGGTTTGTGAAGCCATTGATGGCAGAGATAACGCTCTGCACCGCTAATTCAGACTTTTTGATTTGGGCAGGCTCCAGCTCACAATGCTTGCCTGCTTTCGGGCATCTCAGGGTCGTCAATCATGCCACACATCTCAAGAGTAAGCTCATAGAGTTGAGCGCGGGCAGAGGTTGTGCGGCACCATTTCTGGTATGCGCCACAGTTGTTGAAGAGACCTAGTAGACCACCTGCAATGTAGAGAGGGAGAAGTCTGAATTTTAGCGTCACAACCAACATGAACATGGAAATTAAATATAGGTGACTATGTTTGTGTCCACAAACTGACATACCTGAAGTCTTACCAAACCTCATGAATATCTCCTCCATGGTCTTGTCCTCTGCTGCGAGAGCCCTTGGGATCAATGATCGTGCAACAGCTATAGCTCCAAGCTTGATGTAATCAAGAGCAACAGGATGGGAGAGGTCGATATTTGTGAGAAAGGCCTCAAAGCAGGTAAGGTACATTACCTGTAGGAAATTAATGAAAATTAAAGTTTATCACAACAACTACAATAAGCTCCCACTTATTTTTATATTGAGTATTCAGGGAATGAGTGTATAGATTACCTGGCGTAGTTGTGGCCATCGTACGCAAAGAAGAGATCTGCCATGGCGCCGTTGCAGTGATGGAACAGCTCGAAATTGTTGGTTTTCACAGCAAAATCCATCATAAAGAACAGCCTTGCATGATCCATTATGGAGAGCCAGAACATGCCCGTTTTGCCCAGGTGGCCCCTGCGTACCTTGTCTTGGTATTGGAGGTAGTCACCAATCAGCTTGAGCAGTGTGGGATCCTTCAGAGTGGAGTTGAGGCTCTCAAAAGTGCAAGAGTGGATGAGGTTGAAGAGGATCTCATATGGGATGTCTGGTTTCTCCTCCTCTAGAAAAACATTGAACAGCAACCGTTCGAGTGCCTCTGTGACCGCCTTCAGACTGAAGAGAGCCTTGGCATATGACTTCCCGCTCAGGATATTTTTCAGGCAACCACTGTTTGCGAGGCCAGCTTCTATGAGGATCTCAGCGTAGCCAGCTCCAAGACACTTTCGCCCAGTGAGTCTGCCCATATAATTCATGGCTGTGTGGAACTTGCCAATGAGGTTCACATGCTTACTGAATTCCTCCTCGTACTTCCATACTATAGGACAGGCTTTCATGACGACTCCCAGGTCAAACGTGTTGATAGTGTATGGCTGTCCAACCTCCTCAGTTGCTGCCTCGGATCACTTGAGTAGCTCATACACTACTGCGTTGTCTGTAATGGGCTGGTTGATGGGGGTGTAAAAGTCGATGGTAGATTTCCTAGGAGGCACTTTCCCTGTGCTTGAAATAAAACCACCAAATCCAGGCACTTGCTGCTTGCCCTGGCTGCTCAACCATCTGCTGAGGAGGTGGGTGTTGTACTGCAACATTGAGGCATCATATGACACTTGGTTCTCAGCAGGAGGGGTAAAGTTGGCATTCTTGGGGAATTTGGGGCCAACTCTTTTGAATGCCAGCTCTGGCAGCGTCTCGGGAGGCGTGATCTTAAGGCTTCTCAGCTTGGATGACCTGTCCTAGAGAGGAAGGGTCCTTTTCTTGGTGCTCACATGGCTCTCCTTCACTTCTTGAATCATGATTGTTCAGGTTGTCCCACTCGCTGTGAAAAACAGTGTTTCCCTCGCCAGTGATGATTTGAGGGGTCAGGTTGGTGGACATCTCATCAAAAGCCTTGGCCATGGCTGTCTCAAGTTCCATACTGTAGTCATATGTCTCCGAGTGTCCTAGTCGTGAAAGGATAGTTGTGAGCTGTAAAGATAAACAAATGTTTTTTTTTATCAATATCAAATACCTGTATGAAGCATAGTTGAGCAATGACAATGTAGGACCTCATAAGCAATAAGTTATCTGATCACTCACCTGTTTGCTTCGATAGAGGTGCCGAAGTGTGGCACACAGGAGGATGTGCTTTGGGAGTTTCCACTTGCTGTTAGTTGCTGCTCGACACACATCTTGTGTAATCAAATAGACCAGCCTCTGCGTCTTCTCACACTTTTCTTCATCAAGTGTCCCAGTCACCACTGAGCTCAGAAAGTGTACAAGATGCTCTGGGAGCAATTCATCCATTGTCACAGCATCCAGCTCCTTTGCAATTGGGGGCCATGGTAGCTCCTTTGACTCTTTGAATGCCTTTTTAATGTGAGAATTGAGGGTGAGTGCTGCTTCTTGTAGTTGATCAGATGTTCCAAGTTTGTACGCACATTTAACTGCTTCATCTACAGTAATGCTTGAGCTGTATATAAGGTTCAACTCAAGACAACCATGGTGTGGTACCTTTGAGAATGTGAGTTCACGAGATATGTCTTTGTCTCCTTTTAAACGTCTTACCAATTTCTCACTGCGGTATTCAGGATTAGGAAAACCTTCACCTTCCAATGTCTTCCTGTACAAGTTGCACATGGATCTTAGCTGGACGACTTCTTTGTGTTCAACCACCTTCCTAAGAATGTTATCCTTTACTACACAATAGGACTTGTCATGTGCTGCCATTTTCCGGGCCTGCGGGCTGTCAATGTTGTCTGCTGCTTTTTTTCCTCTCTTCCTTCCACGCTCATGGTTTTGGTACTCATTGCTGAAGTTATTTCTGCATATTGGATGATACTGAGCTTCCATAGCAAAGAGGTCCTTGCCCTGCACCTTGCGATAAAGATCCTCTTTCTTCAATTCCTGTGCCCTAGGTTTGATAACTTTCCAGGCTGGTTCTTTGTGTTTCCAACTCTGAAACTTGTTTAGCTCTTCAGTCTACCCCTTGAACTTGGTTGTTGTTTTGTCACAGAAGATACACTGATTTGGGAACAAGAAGGAACACCGAGCCCCTTCAGTTTGACTTGAGAGACATTTGGGATGGCGTAGGGAGTCCTTTATCGATGACGATGATTCACCAGATGTAGAAGCCTTTGACACTTTTAAACGATCCAATTTCCCTGTGAAGGTTTTGTAGCAGTTTTGATGATAGCCAGTTTTATCCAAAGGCAAGCCTTCTAACGCAATGGTATTTGGTCACAAATATCCTTCATGCAGTATGGTGAGGTGGCTGTTTCGCAGAGTCTCATATCACGAACACTGTGTAGATACGATAGCTTCTCGCTTGCCCCCCCCCCCTTGCATTGGCCGAGCATGATAAAATTACCATACTCAGAAGTTGAGACATGTAAAATACATGTTATCGATCTAATCCTCTTTGGAGGCACTTCAGCTGTGTTACAATGTTTCCTTTTTGCCATTGTCAGCAGTTTATGAAGTAATCAGCCTGAATAAAGAAATTAGAAACATTAGATTGCTACCAACACTCTGAGGAGGACCAAATGATGAAGTGTTTCCTTTTTCCTATGGTTAGTATGAGTAATCAAACTGAAAATAAAGAAAAACATTATCTAGCTACTAACTTAGCTAGCTACCAACACTATAGACAAGAATACAATGTTTTTTCCTTTTCCCTATTGTTAGTAGTGAGTAATCAGCCTGAAAATGCTGAAAAACATTAGCTAGCTATCAACTCAGCTAGCTACCAACTTAGCTAGCTACCAATTTAGCTAGCTACCATAACTACTTAGTCAAGATTACAGATGTGATTTCTGTATACCTTTTGTTGAAGAATTACTTGTATATGACTATTAGGTATATCTTAATAATAGTTAATAATAATTATTAATAATACTTACTCAGAAAATCCTTGAGATTGTTCCCAAAGAAAGCAGTGGGAGACTGCCATCTGCAGGTAGCCAGGTACCAGGTAACCAACGGCAACCAACTGTCAACCAACTGCCGAGCCCCGGTCACCAACATCATCAGCTTGGTACCCAATATTATCCAAAAATAAACACTTAAAGTTTTAGAAAAAAAACTGATTGTGAAGGAATATTCACTATGCACTTTAAAAAATGAAAAGGTAGTTGGTCATACACACGTTTGGTCATTTCTTGCTGTTTTTGTCCAGAAATACAGTCAAAATGTTGTCAAATGTCAACAATAACCATCCCATTGAATTCCTAGGATCAAAATTGTGTGGGAAAATTTATTAATTTCGCTCTGTAAGTTGTCTACTTCAAAAGTTATGCCTCTTCTACATTATATTTTCATTTTTCGATTTTTGGGTTAGGTGCTATAAAGGGTTAAAACTAGCCTTTTCGACATTATTTCAGCTTGGTACCCAATATAATCTCAAAATAAACACTTGGAGGATTGAAAAAAAACTGATTGTCAACAAATATTCACTCTATGCGTTTGAAAAAATAAAAAAGTAATTGGTCAGACACACATTTTTTGCATTTGTTGCTGTTTTTGTCCAGAAATACAGTCAAAATCTTTTCAAATGTCAAAAATAACCATCCCATTGAATTCCTAGGGTCAGAATTGTATGGAAAAATGTATTCATTTGTCTCTGTATGTTGTTTACTTCAAAGGTTATGCTTCTTGCTACATCAAATTTTAATGTTTCGGTTTTGGGTTAGGTGCAATAAAGGGTTCAAAATGGAGCCTTTCGGACATTATTTCAGCTTGGCACCTGGCAGATTCTGAAAGTAGACACTTTAAGGATTAAGAAAAATCAGGTGGCATAAAAAATTCCGAGGGGTGCGCGTGGACCCCTATTTCCATCTAGACTAATAGTGTATTTAAACTAAGTACGGTAATCAGAATATATTAATTTGAAAAGTAGTTGAAACCGCTGTATTTAAATTGAATTAATGTTTGTATCAAATATCCAAGCTGTTCATATGACGAGGGTACTCGTGTTCTGAAATAACATAGTAAACTAGAGAATGCAATTCCTGAAGAAATTTCTAGTGGGAATACTTTATGCTGAAAATCTGACGCTAAAGTGCTATGCTGAAATGTAATGTGTAAGAAGAAAGCTAATAATTTAGATTTAAATATATATACATGAACAGTGGGGGCTTGAATGTGTGATGAGCAGTGTTGGGCAAGTTACTTTAAACATTTTTTAACTAGTAACAGTTATAGTTACTGCTATCAAAAAGTAACTAGTTACTTTATTAGTTACTAAATGATAAAAGTAACTAGTAACAAGTTACTTTACTTTACTTTAAAAATAATAACCATAACAATACAAGTTGTTGTGTTGTTCTGTGGCACAGTAAGAGAAAAGACAACTCCCCATAATTGTAGCAATTATCATTATGAAATGTAGTGGAACAATAAAACACAAAATATATGTTCAGACATTTTGACAGGCATCTTTATTGTAGCCTCAACGATCAAGTTCTAAATAGTGCACTTGTAGTGCACTATGAAATAAAAACAACTACACTCTTTTGGCAGTGTACACATTAACAACAACTACACTATTTTGGCAGTGTAACAATTAAACAATAACTACACTCTTTTGGCAGTAACAATTAAATAAACAATAAACTGTAAGACTGACACTGAAGACAAACTATTTTCAGCCTCACAAAAACAAACTAACAGTGAAATAATTTACCTCACATCTGGCCATTTAGCAAAATGCAAATGCGCTGCTGCTCTCGCTGATAATTGCATCTGCCATTGTGTGTGTGTGTGTGTGTGTGTGTGTGTGTGTGTGTGTGTGTGTGTGTGTGTGTGTGTGTGTGTGTGTGTGTGTGTGTGTGTGTGTGTGTGTGTGTGTGTGTGTGTGTGTGTGTGTGTGTGTGTGTGTGTGTGTGTGTGTGTGTGTGTGTGTGTGTGTGTGTGTGTGTGTGTGTGTGTGTGTGTGTGTGTGTGTGTGTGTGTGTGTGTGTGTGTGTGTGTGTGTGCGCGCGCGTGCGTGTGTGTGTGTGTGTGTATTTTCCCCATAAGGCAAGACCCGCCCAACTCTGTCTCTGATTGGCTTACCCTGAAATGTTACCCCGTGTTAACCAATCATCACTCCTCTCTGGTCACTTTCACTTTTCCATGGTACTGTGAGAGGACATAACTGTATTCGCCTGCAAGTTACATCCGCAGGGATTTTCAGTTCAGTTGGATAACATAATGTAACGCACCCATTTAAATCACAGTAACTATAATGGCGTTACTGAATGGGAATAGGTAACTAGTAACGTTATTAGTTACACCCCATAATACGCTTAGATGCGTTGATGGCTGCATGGTTACCAAACCTGTGAAGTTTTGGGGCGTTTCGAGCAGTTTCACTGAAGTTATGAGAAAGCCATGTTTCATGGCGAGCATTGTGTTGCCATGAGAACGACATTTGAAGAAATCTCAAAAGTGTCCCGTAGAGGTCTTCACGGCTGGACTGTTGGCACACATGTGACATTTGAGCAGTTTTTGAACATTTTCATAGGAGTTATGGCGGCATCACGTTTTATGGCGAGGGATGCGTTTCCGTGGAAACGGCATATGGTGAGATCTGAGATTTGGCGTAGAGCTGTTGAGGCATGGACCGGTGATATACAAGTGAAGATTGGGGACGATTGGACCGTGTCGATTGGACTTACAGCCACATTGTGTTTCATGGCGAGTGGTCTGTCACCATGGGAACGGCATTTGATGACACCCATACTACGCTTAGATGCGTTGATGGCTGCATCGTTACCAAACCTGTGAAGTTTTGGGCTGTTTGGAGTATTTTCACTGAAGTTATGAGAAAACCGTGTTTTATTACATTACTCTCTATCTTCTCTTGATCGCCCTCTCTCTCTTCTCTCTCTCTCTTCGGCATATGATGATGACACCCCATAATTGACGTAGAGCTGTTGAGGGCAGGACCATTAACCAGTATCTGAAGCCTGCTGCTCTGAGCACGTCAGTTGGAGTGATGACATCATCATGTTCCATGACACAGGTGTTTATATTTCGGCTAACGAGGTGTCCAGAGATCAAAGGTTTCCATTGTTCTGAATGAGAGATAAACCTCTTACATGTGAACGTTTTGTGGAAGAACCGTAACAGATATCTATGACATTTCAAAACGTGAAGCATGTCAAGGAAGTTGAGTATCTGAAGTATAATTTTTGTGTACTTTCGGTTTAATAATGTGGCCTTTTTGGCAGTTTAACTAAAGGTGTGCGGCTGCTGCCGTGAGGAAATATCTGCCTGAAATCACAATGGGCTTTAATGGAGGCATGTTGAAAGTTTTAGTCACTTTATGCCCTCAAGAGGCATTTTGTTTAATTATTTTTGTTTAATTATTTTTTGCTTAATTATTTGTCATTTTTCAAGCTACGAGATGTTTTCCTACGTTTGTCATGATAAATTATTTCTCAGGAATGTAGGGTTTGGGAATTATGGCAGTTTAAAAAAAATATATGAAGGCAAATTTCAAGATTTTCTACCCTCTAGCTGTGACATCACGCACTCTAGTTTAGTGGGAATGCTGTTAACAGCATTCCAACTTACTGTTCTTCTACGCACGAAAAGTTTATTATTCCGCCGACTTATTTTTCCACGCTTCTTCTCCCGCATTGAACATCGCAGAAATTCCGTTCAAACATCAAAACGTTCAGCTCGGTCGGGAATCGATGGCTATTACTTTTCTCATTCATAACTTTCATAATTCCAGAGATACATCCCATAATTCATCACATTTTTAACATTTGAACTTTAACATTGCGCAACTCGTTAAGGCAGAGTTTGAAATTTGCCTTCATATATTTTTTTTAAACTGCCATAACTCCCAAACCCTACATTCCTGAGACATCATTTTTCATGACAAACGTAGGAAAACATCCCGTAACTTGAAAAATGACAAATAATTAAACAAAATGCTTTTTGAGGGCATGAAGTGACAAAATCGTTCAACATTCCCCTCATTAAAGCCCATTGTAATTTAGTGGGAATGCTGTTATCAGCATTCCAACTAACTGTTATTCTACGCACGAAAAGTTTATTATTCCGCCGACTTATTTTGCCGCGCTTCTCCTCCCGCATTGAACATCGCAGAAACTCCGTTCGAACATCAAAACGTTCAGCTCTGTCGGGTATCGATGGCTATTACTTTTATCATTCATAACTTTCATAATTCCAGAGATACATCCCATAATACATCACATTTTTTACATTGAAGTCAATGGAGAAATTCTTCAACTTCAACAAATCTTCATGCAACTTCAACTGCTAACTGTTCATTCATACTTTCACTCAGAAACCTCATTCTAACTTTAAAATGTTACACATCTTTCTGACATTGTTCATGTAACACAACTTTTAAATCGGATTCTTACTTTTTGAGATATTAAACATTGTTCAGACCTTGTTTTAGAGGTTGTCTTTACATTTTAACATTAACTAGAGTGTGTGATGTCACAGCTAGAGTGGAGGACAGCTTGAAATTCGCATTCATATATATTTTTTAAACTGCCACAATTCCCAAACCCTACATTCCTGAGACATAATTTATCATGACAAACGTAGGAAAACATCTCTTAGCTTGAAAAATGACAAATAATTAAGCAAAAATAATTAAACAAAGTGCCTCTTGAGGGCATGAAGTGACAAAAACGTTCAACATTCCTCCATTAAACCCCATTGTAATTTCAGGCAGATATTTCCTCACGGCAGCAGCCGCACACCTTTAGTTAAACTGCCAAAAAGGCCACATTATTAACCCGAAACTACTCAAAAATTACACTTCAGATGCTCAACTTCCTTGACATGCTTCACGTTTTGAAATTTCACAGATATCTGTTACGGTTCTTCCACAAAACGCTCACATGTAAGAGGTTCATCTCTCATTCAGAACAATGAAGTCTTTGAAGTCTAGGCACCTCGTTAGCTCAACTATAAACACCTGTGCAATGGAACACGATGATGTCATCACTCCAACTGACATGCTCAGAGCAGCAGACTTCAGATAGCAGTGTGCAAACAGTCCAGCCGTGAGGACATCTACAGGACAGTTTTGAGATTTCTTCAAATGCCGTTGCAATGGCAACACAATGCTCGACTTGAAACACGGTTTTCTCATAACTTCAGTGAAAATACTCCAAACAGCCCAGAACTTTGGTAACGATGCAGCCATCAACGCATCTAAGCGTAGTATGGGGTGTCATCAGATGCCGTTGCCATGGCGACGACCACTCACTATGAAACACGATGTGGCTGTAAGTCCCATCGACATGGTCCAATCGTCCCCCAATCTTCACTTGTATATCACCGGTCCATGCCTCAACAGCTCTACGCCAAATCTGAGATCTCACCATATGCCGTTTCCATGGAAACGCATCCCTCGCCATAAAACATGATGTCGCTATAAGTCAATTGGACACGGTCCAATCGTCTAGTTAGTTCAGAAGTTTGCGGTTCAAATATTCTGCTGCTATTCCAAGCCTTTTCACTTTCTTTTCTTCTCTCATCACACATTCAAGCCCCCAGAGTGGTATGTATCATTTCAATCTAAATTATTCACTTTTTTTCTTACACATTACATTTCAACAGTTTGGCGTCAGATTTTCAGCATAAAGCATTCCTACTAGCAATTTCTTCAGGAATTGCATTCTCTAGTTAATGTTAAAATCTGAAGAAAACCTCTATAACAAGGCCTGAACAATGTTTAATATCTCTAAAAGTAAGAATTAGATTTAAAAGTTGTTTTACACGAATAATGTCAGAAAGATGTGTAACATTTTGGAATGAGGTTTCTGAGTGAAAGTATGAATGAACAGTTAGCAGTTGAAGTTGCATGAAGATTTTTCAAGTCTGAAGAGTTTCTCCATTGACTTCAATGTTAAAAATGTGATGTATTATGGGATGTATCTCTGGAATTATGAAAGTTATGAATGAGAAAAGTAATAGCCATCGATTTCCCGACCGAGCTGAACGTTTTGATTTTTAAACGTAGTTTCTGCGATGTTTAATGCGGGAGGAGAAGCACGGCAAAATACCGGCGGATTAATACACTTTTTGTGCGTAGCATAACATATACGTAAATATAAATAAGATGGTCATCTCAATGAAAAATCAATTAAGAGAAAATCAATTATATTTATAAATCATGCATAGTGATTGATTGGAGCCCGACAGAGATGATAACTTTAAACTGTATGGTGGTTCATCCAAGTACAAAAACTATTTTTCATTAATAAATGTATTTTTCGCTTTGTGTTTTTGGCTGTTGACTCAGAGCCTGTTTTATCTGAACCTGCTGGAGAAAGAGCTTCACTCCCTCTCGCTAGACCACCTGACTCTACCCATAATGCATCTGGCTGAGACCATTGCTCATGACCTTTTGAATAGGAGGAGCCTCTCCGACCTGTACAGACTTAGGTAAGGAAACGGATAAGTTAAACAGGAAGCTACACAGATGCAATGTGGGTAATCTAGATGGCATGCATTCAACCAGGAGGGATAATGCATGCTGGTCCTGTGGCATCAGTTTGTATCATTTTTTCTTACCTTTACATATAGTGTTTTAAAATGTCACCGAATTGCAATGCTAAATCAGGGGAGTACTTGTTGGATATTTAATAGAGGTGTGAACAGTACTGATAACTCTGTCAACAATTCAGGCTTAAACTGTTTAAATTGTGTGCCGCTGCAAGATAATGAAACTCAGCTGTAAAACTGCTGGTTTATTTCAACAGCCAAAGCAAGATACACCCAGAAGATTTGAGAACTGAATGCATTAATAACCTTCAGATATTAAATGAATACATCATTCAATGATGTTGTTCCTCTGTGTGTCCTGTTGCCTTTCTTCTGTATTAGAATTGTGAGGACCTGCAGTCAGCTTGGTTTGGAGACACTGTCACCATATCAGGAGAAGCTCCCGAATCTGAGCAGAATCCAAGAGCAAGAACAGATGGGGTATGTGGACTCAGCAATAAAGACTTCCTGTTTGCATGTTTTGCTTTAATGACCTGTGATATTATGTTCATGATTCTAGGTGCCACAAAGCCATTGCTTCCTCACAGGAGAGGAGAGGCCTTCACACGGCTTACAATCAGGTCCGTCTGCCTTAAAATACATATATATTGGTTATAGAAAAGACTGGCAAGTCAGCAAGCAGCGACTTAAATTGATAGAGGAAATGTACTATACTTTAATTAGTACTTACAGTATATAATGTAACACTGAGCGATAATATTTGTATTCATACATTTGACTACTGTCAAATGACTTGCATCATAACATTGCAATGTCGACACTACGTTTTGTGAGATGAAATCATAATGGTTTTATTATAATAATTAATTAATTAATGATCGACTTAACGTATACAGCACATCTCCTGCACAGAAAGCAGCAAACAACTGTTTAAATCAAAGCAATACACAAGAAGAAAGGAAGAAAATAAGTGTGTCTACTATAAACAAGTTAGAGAAAATAAATAACAGCAAGATGTTGGTTATTGGTAATATTGAAGGGAGACATTTTGAGTTGTCATTCAAAAACTGTCCTCTGAGACAGCGGGTCGAACATTTATTGGCACAGTGTTTTATATTTTGGGGAGTAGTGGCTTGAAGTAGAATATATGAAGGTTAGATGGTGACATGGGATCAGTTCAAAGAGTAGCAATTGAGAATCTGGAGTCTGATATATAAATAAATAATAAAAGATTATACAATTTTTTTTTTTTCCTTTCCCATGCACACCACTCTAATCTGTGAATTTCACATTGACTTCTAGGATGGCACATAGGGAAGGGATCTTCTTTCATGATTTTGTAAACTGATATATTTGTTTTGTATTTCCATTTGTAAATGTTATTATTTTTTATTAAAAACTAAACAATTTGGCAGTTTTAAATAATTGTGGACCATTTCACATTTTAGCCAATTTCGAAAATAGATGTGTTCTATTTTGTTTAGAAACTGAAGGTGGACCAAGCGGCTGGTTCTGGGCCACAGAGCATGGATGTGTGTGCTCAGGAGATCTGGCTGGACAAGGCGGAGGTGTGCCTCAGCATGGGGCTCTGTCAGCCAGCCAGGCAGCTCCTGGCAGAGACGCACCGTGTGGCTGTGGTGAGTCGAGCAGAAGAAGACCAGAATTTCCAAAAATCGTTAAATTTTTGTGTTAATTTTCTCCTCCCTTACAACTTTTCCTAAATGTAATCAGGAGCTTGGAGACAAGAAAGCAGTGGCTAGGAGTCTGCTCAGTCTGGCTGTTCTGGCGTGTGAAGAGCAGAACTACGCCCAGGCTCTGATCCTGCTGGACAAAGCCCGGGCCCTGGGGGGGGTGGAGGAATTCTGGTACCAGCTCACCCTCACCACGGTCAGAGCTGTAGTAGGCCAGAGAGACCCAGACGCACACATCAAGGTACAGAACCACTCCCTTTTTACAGCCCTGTGTAGTACAATAGCATTGCTTTGAATACTTTTCCCAAATCATCTGTTTTTCACAGGTTGATCAGATTATAAAACACAGCTGTGGAGCTCTGAAGCGGGTTCTGGAGCAGCGGGTGAACCGAGTACCAGAAATCTCTTTCTTCATCACTTCGTTAGAGATGAGGTAACACCAAGCCTACTGAATGTGTCACTATACCTGCTTAAGATGGCCATAAGCGGTGCTGTCTTTAATGAATCTTTCTGTCATTTTTAAGGTGCACTATCCAGTATGAGTAATTAGGAAGTATACAATAATCACCAGCTTATGTTGAATCTTTATTTGTATTTCAACCTCTAATCAACCTTCTGCGAAAAAGGTGATATTTACTGAGTTTTTCCCAAAGAATTTGACTTTCAATTTTATTTTTTCCTTATTTACGAAACCAATATTAAAAAAACAGTTTAAGTATTTCAAGGATTTCCTGATCAGAGACACAAAATGTGGGAGGAGGTAAGACAAAAT
This sequence comes from Notothenia rossii, assembly GCF_949606895.1. Classification (NCBI taxonomy): domain Eukaryota; kingdom Metazoa; phylum Chordata; class Actinopteri; order Perciformes; family Nototheniidae; genus Notothenia; species Notothenia rossii. The sequence goes on along the minus strand of NC_136909.1, from coordinate 58,338,528 downwards.
ATAGAAATTGCAATCGCATCTGTTCAGACATCTCAATGTAGTTGAGGGAACTATATGTGACATTTAATGTCTTGGAAAAGCAGTTGTTAAATCGACAACACATTTTTTTAACTGAGAGACTATAGATATAAATGGTGTTGATACAGATTCTTTGTATATCCTTACTTGTATCATGAAAAGAAGGATTAGGATATTATTCTCAGAAATAACTCAACAAAAACAAGGAAACCTACTTTGAACATGTATCTATGCTTGTTCAAATGTATTTCAATGTCATAAAAAGCTAAACTAATGAGTTTTCACTCTAACAATCATTAATTTAATCTAAATGTATCGGGATGTGTTTTGTTAAAGAGGTGCCATTGAATGTGTACGTGCCCTTGGTGGTGACCCTGGAGAGACCCTCAGCAGCAGTGAGACCACCCAGAGGCTGATGTCTGCCTGTGAGACACTCAGAGAGTCTGCCAGTGGCTTCACTAAGCTCGGCTTCAGAGAACACGCTGCAGAGGCACATGTGGAGTATGCAACCGGTCAGAGGTTAGTCGGTCTGGGCAATTCCAACTTTTTTATCGTGTTGTATTAAATGCCATATGCAAATATTTTGCAGGTGAATGGGCATTGACAGTTAAAAAAGTAAACATAAGTTAAACCAGGGTTCAGATGGTTACTTACAAAAATTATTCCGATACAATTACCAGTTAACTGTAAAAAAAAAAAATCAGTAACCTAATCTGAGTATCAAAACATGGAAGTACAGTATCCTAATCACTTTCTGTTACTTTGCCTCAATATCAAATGCAAAGCAAATACATAAAAGAGAAAATAAATATCAATAAGATGTTTTTTACTTGTGCTTTTAGTGTATTATGTAAGACAACCGAACAATGTCACCTTAGAAAAGAAGCCAAGATATAAAAAGTATTCAGGCGGTCGCCTTTACACCAACACTGAAACACATGAGCACATACTATAATACAGTTTAAAAAGCAGAAATAAAATCTGAGCTGCTCCGTTTTAGTTTAATACACACAGTTCAGCTCACACAACTTCACAGATTTGTAGTCAGGTTAATTTAAGTTTCATATTTGATTTATTCAGATTACGGCGATACGATTACAGGTCTTTACCACTGGAGAAATTCATGGAGGAAATAAGTACCGTAATTTTCGGACTATAAGGCGCAACTGAATATAAGCCGCAGCAGCTAAATTGAATGATGTGTACATATATCAATCAATCAATGAATGTTTATTTATATAGCCCAATATCACAAATGTTACATTTGTCCCAGTGGACTTCACAGTTTGTACAGAATATCAGTATGACAATACGACACCCTCTGTCCTTAGACCCCTTACATCGTACAAGGAAAAACTTCCAGAGAAAACCCACAGTTTAAAGGGAAAAATGGGAGAAACCTCAGGGAGAGCAACAGAGGAGGGATCCCTCTCCCAGGACGGACAGACGTGCAATAGATGCCGTGTGTATATAAGCCGCACCGGACTATAAGCCGCAGGTGTTTTAATGTTTAATTACCATATGTAAGGGTTCGTGCACAGAGGGGATTGTCGGGAAAGAGATGGCTGTTTGAGGAAGCTCCGATTTATTAACATTTCAACAAACAAGTTGCATATTTGCATAACGTATTCAAGTGTTAGCATTTAGTAGCTACAGAACATGTACTGTGCTGTGTAAACTGTACTGTATCACATAGCGTTTCAGACACACAAACTTTTCAACTTTCAAACTTAAACGGTGCGCTCCCAGCGCACGTTTAACACCTTTGCACAAACTGTCTCGCTCTCGTAATGTCTGTCTGTCTTGCTCTCGTTCTGTCTCTCGTACCACTCTCGGTTCCACTTTTACTTTTGCGCGCTACCTGTCTCACTCTTTTCCGGCCTCCAGCTTTTCCTGCTGGAGCCCGCCGCTTAAAGGTGGGGGGCGCGGACCGGCCATAGAGCCCATAGAGTTAAAGTTGGTAGACTGTAACCTGTCAAATCCATAGATTTAGGAGGTCCCCTAGTGGCCGTTAGCTGTAAAAATCCATAGATTAGCCGCACCGTTATATAAGCCACAGGGTCGAAAAATGGGAAAAAAGGCGCGGCTTATAGTCCGAAAATTACGGTAATAGGCATACATTCTGTTAATGAATCATACTTGCCACTTCAGACCAAATGTGTTCTTCGCGTGTTTTCGTTTCTTGTTGCACACTCACAAAACCATACTTTGTTTGTCCTCTGTCTTTGTTTATCTCTCTGCAGACTCCTAGCCAGGCGTGCCTCCGCTGCAGACAGACAGCGCTTCCTGCTCGAAGGGCTGTCCCAGATGCAGCTCGCTGTCACAGAGCAGGAACATGTGGCGCTGAACGCTCAGAGGCTGCTCCCCTTGCAGGAGAAGGTCATTAAGAGTGCATGATTGTTCCCTGAAAATCAATCTTCATTGTGACTATGCCCTTTCACAAAAAATGGGAGGACATCTATCACAGAGTTCATGTTGTCATCCGATTTTAACGAGGCATAATGAGTTAAACTGGACCAGGGCTCTGGGCCAATGCTTTCATGTCATTAGCCCAACACGTCTTCAACAATGCGAATGTTTACAAACAATTTTTTTTCTTAAAATGAGGCTCTGCTCCAAAAAAATGTAAGCTGCATATCAAATCCAGCACTTTCTAAACATACGGTACAGCCATCGAGATGTCATATAATTAATATTTATCTTATATATAATATATTGCAACATATCTCAACCTTCATTTTTGCATTGAAATTTAAAATGCTAAATGAAGGTTGAGTTTTCCTGTCATTTATTATATTGCAAAACATGTTGCACTAAAAAGTCATTTAGCATTGTCCATTTAATCTAATATGGTGCAGCCATGTTGGCACAACATTGTAGTTAAAGCATTTATCAGTTTATTTAAATGCAAACATGCGATAACAATGTGTTGTTACTTAAATTTAATATTGATCACAATATTACAAATGTTCATTTTGCCAATAATTGTGCAGGATAATGATTGTCAGTGAGTACACATGCAGCTGCTTTTCACTTCTCTCATGGTAGTGAGGAAAGTCATTGAAAGGTTTGGATATTCCGTGTGTATATGATATTATTGTAAAACAAAATTCCTCTTTAACCCCAACCCATCAACAAAGAGCCCCACACACAAACAATCCTAATCCAACCCCTGGTCATAACCGAGCTTTTGAACTCTCTTTAGGAGAAACTGTTCAGCAAAGAGAGTGGCTTCAAAGGGACACCCCAAACAGAGCAGCCTTTCTTATTTAAAATAAATGTAAAATTGCTGGCCCATTAAAAATATTTGATCATATTTAGAGAAGTACGGGAACATGTTTTTTTAGTGTAAAAGAAAAGTCTAATTGACTGAATCACGATTAAGCTGCTGCAGGAGTTTATTACGGCCGTGTCGTGCCACAGTCATACTGATGTGTGTGCATTGCTGTTTATATCTCTGAGATCACACAACCAATACAGCCTCCGTTACTGTTACTTGTCAACAGCAGGTGGGTGTTAGAGCCCTTTTTGATCGAGATCCTATACAAGCTGTCACTGAGATGAGGTTATCTGAAGGCTTCAGTGCCAGAGAGGGCCTGGCACAACACTGCTGCAGACTTGACTTACATGCTGATTGAATCAACAAAGAAAATGGACTGAACACATCTCACACCTGCTGCAAGATCTACCTCTATTGAATTTTAGGTTTGGACGTTTATATCTGATAATAAATGTTGACATCCAACCTACAAAGGAAACAAAAGACAGCTGAAATCACTTTAATCCTTCTAAAGTGTATTTATTTTTATCGGCTTAGATATGTTTTCCAATATTAGATACCATCTACAGTACACTGTAGCGTAAATTAGGTGTTTTAGTCTCATTCAGATCCTTGCCCAAGTAATAATTTACAACATGAACGTGATAATAAGAGACAAACAGGAACTCACAATCTAATCCATTGTGTAAAAAAAGTAGTATTCAATTCCCACTGAATAAGTAGTCGGACTTTTGTACTGCCCCAGACTGATCATATTTTATTCACCTGACTTAAATGGTTTGGTTTATTGATAGCTAATGTAACTGCAGGATTGAATGCTCCTATTGTAGGTTGCTTTGGATAAAGTGTAAGCTAAATGTAATGTAACATTTGGGCTTAAACATTTGAGTGCTTTTATTCTTTGCTAGAGTCCTGGACTGTGCCTGGCGGCCATGAGGAGACTGCTTCGCCTGAGACTGGCTCTGGCAGAGTTTAGTCTGGCCATCATGGAGGAGCACTGTGCTGAGGAGAAACGCCAAGCTCTGGCCCGCGAGAGGAAGACTCCTGCTGAGGTCGCACTGCAGGAGTTTACACACTGCACACCTGAGCCAGACTCTGTAGAACAGGTAAGATCTCATATCTTTGAACATATGCTAACACCGTGCACATTAATGTGCTGTAGTGCTGATACCCGGAGTAATCTGCGGCCGCAAGCAGTTACTTGTGACGAGCATGGTGTTATTTATATTAATTATAATATATAATAATATTCTATTAAATTATAATGAAGAGTGAGCTGTGTGCTCAAGTCTTCCTGCCTGTCGGCTGAACTCTGCTGCTCCGCAACGACCTTCTAACTTCAGCAGCTACATTACCTACGGGTGCGTACTGCGTTCGTTAATTGTAACTGTGCGGTCTGAGTGCGAGTCACTGTGGCACAGAATGGTTTGTACTACAGTAAAAGTAGAAGTACCAGAGTGTAGGAAAAATCCTGCAATCAAAATGTTCCTCAAGTAAAAGTACAAAAGTATTCTCATCAAAATATAGTGAAAGTAGCGACAGTAAAAGTAGTCATTGTGCAGATTGGTCCATTTCAGAATAATATATATGATATGTTTTATAATGATTGATCATTAAAGTGTTCTCAAAGCTGGTAAAGGTGCAGCTAGTAGTGATGGGAGTTACGGCTCTTTGAAGGGAGCCTGATCTTATGGCCCTGTTTCCTTTCCGAGAGCCGTTCAAAAGAGCCGTTTTTTCTTTTAAGGGGGCGGGGTTAATAGGTTTATCTGCGAAATAATCACCAGGATAATAATTTACTGTATTGCCAGAAATCTACTTTTTTCACAGAAAAATGTATAACTTGCTACATCTCTCAGCCAGCCGAACTACTACTCAAGCAGCATGCGTTATTCCATCATCTACGGCAAATGTGCATTCAGGAAAGCAAGTTCCCGTAAAGGCGAGTGGATTTATGGCAGGCAGTGAACCAGCGATAAAAAGAACGGCTCTCACCAAGTACGGCTCGGTTCACTTCGTTCGTACCAAAGAGCCGTTCAAAAGAATCGGATCGTTCGCGAACGTAACATCCCTAGCAGCTAGTTTGAATGACTTTGTATACTGCAGGGTAGCTTGTGAATTTACTCCAGGTGGAACTAAAGTCTGATTTAAGAGTTCATTATATTTCACATCATTCATCCAGATCTGTTTGTTTGTAGCCTTTATTTAACCAGTTAAACTCCCATTGCAAAGTAACTAAAGGTATTAAATACATGTAGTGGAGTAAAAGTACACCTTTTACCTCTGAATTGTAGAGGAGTAGAAGAACAAAGTAGCAAAGCATTGAAATACTTAAGTAAAGTACAAGTATCTCAAAAATGTACCCAAGTATAGTACTGGAGTTTATGCACTTGGTTACTTTACACCACTGGCTATAAAGACAGAAAGACTAAGCCTTGCACAGAGGCATGAAAATAAATTTTCAAAATGCTCAACAGTGCTGCCAAAATTATAAACTGACTGCTACACAATTAAAATAAATGCTTTTTATATATTTCTATTAGATGTGACTCTCTCCTATTATTGACACTGCTGCTTTAGTTGTTCTGACATCTAAAATCCTCTGTTATTCCTCATTTTAAAGCCCATATTCCGTGGGGTCGGGGGGCACGGATCCTTGTCACCTTTCTCATTCCTGATGAGTTTGCATCCCTGATATATACATGCATGCATGCATACATACTGTATATATAATACTTAGAACTTTAAAAAAACAGGGTTTTTGCATGTTTAAAAATGTTTCTTAATTATGAAAAACTTGACACATATGGATGAAGTAAAAATGCTTAATTTGTACTAGATAAATAAGCAATATACACCTATCTTAATGAAAAAGCATGGAAGAGATACAAACGGTGCATCCCATTCAACTCAGATTTAACCTGGGCTTAAATTATATCATATTTAATGTAGAAATTGGGGACAAAGATGTCCAGGAAGTGACAAATGACACTTCCAAGAATACAAATTATTACTGCAAACAAACTCTTACTCTTTTAACTCTTTAAAACTCTTAATTGATAAAGTCTGGATTACCACCTAAGGCAGAATGTTAGTTGCATATTATTGCCACTTGGGGGCGCTAACATGCAATGTAATCCACAGGCTGATTTGTATTTATAAGCCTCTTATTTCTGACCACTCTTCAACACAAATCACTTAAGGCAAACAAACAATTGATGGCAAATGTTTTGCTTCTTAGAGACCCATATAAACCCATATGTCTTATTTTGGGGGGACAGTGGGTCCTTTCAAGTACTCAGCACAGTGACAAGTGTTCTACTCATAAGAGTATATTTATACTTGAATTTTAGAGTGTATAAGGGCTTTAACTTTAGGACTGAATTATGTATTTTTCCAATAAAATAAAACACCAAGTACTGGGCATTTGGCGACTTCTCTTGGCTCAGAAACCCCCTTATTTTCAATATACCAAGAAAAACCAACACACAGAAACCGGTGTGTTGTTGCCCAAAACTGAATGGGATAACCATGCTTACAAATGTAATGTTGTTAGCTACACTTTGCTGCTCTATCAAATAACAAGCAAGAGGCCCCACATATGTTATAATCTACATATTGATACAAAAAAAAGGTTCCTCAATGCATTTAAACACGATTGTTAATTCAGTAGGAAATAGAGCGATCTTCTTCAAACAACTCTCATTTTAGTATCGAGCCTAAGATTGGATAAACTAAAATACCAGAGGGTGAGAAGAGTGTCCGTTTTTTCTCTGGCTGCAGAGTTTAAAGTATCTGAAGATAAACTTCATCTCAAGCAATGACAATGGTAAACAAGGTGTTTTTCCCATACTGAACAGCTTTCAAATCGATTTTCTTTGTAAGACTAGAAAAAGAAAAAGGATTTGCTTCCTAGAGGTGTTTCTGTTCAGCAAAGTCCTGAGCATCAGGAGCTTTGTGTATTCACAAAACTATTTGTCAGATGATAGAACAAGTAAGTATTGCTTGTCCTTAATCCGTGTCCTCATACGACCCTAACGTCCCTGTGTCTCCTCCAGGAGTGGGTGACTGTGGGTTCCACCTCGGGGCAGCTGGCTCTGGGTCAGCTGGCTGCAGTCAGGTCTCTCTCTCCGGACAGCTTGGAGAGCAGAGCGCGCTGCCTGAGTCTGATGGGGAAGTACCTCAGACTGCTGGCTGAGCAGGAGGAGCCCCTGTATCTGTGTACTCTCTGGGACTCTCACACACAGGTAGCATATTCTATTACATGTACTTTATTCATCCATAAGCGGCATGAGTTAAAAATAACACAAGATAAAATACAAATAGAATTCATAACAAATATAAACATGAACAGTAAATATATACATACTGTATTAACAAAAGTGAAGGTATATATCAATAGAGAATCTTAAGAATACACAATGTCAAATATACATAATCATTTAGAATAATCTTTAATAGACCAATATACTACTAAAACAAAAATATATAAACAGAGGGTACTTTATAAATTACAAAAGTAAAGGACACTGATGTTTATACATACATTTATACAAATGGGCGGCAGTAGCTAAGTCCCTTGATTTGGGAACCCCAGGGTTGCCGGTTCAAGTCCCCGAACAAAGTAAGTTTGGAATGTGGAATGGTGCTTTGAACCAATATTTGCATTTCCACATAATTTGTATGTATAGATACAATATGTCTGGTAAATAAAGCATTATAGGCGCTGTATTCCAGTTGGAAAACGTTGTAATTCAACAGTTTATTTGGAATTGGAATATAATGAAGAGATCAGAACTAGAACCAAGACTATTGGAAATATTAAACAATATATTACTTTTACCCACTTTTGACCATTTGAATACCAAATCTCTTAGATCAGACACCCTTGAGGGCCAAATAACTTTATTGTCTTTATCCCTTAATTCAAGAAGTTTGCTTTAGAGCCTCACGGCATGGAATGGATTTCTGAAATAGATCATAAAAAGATCAAAATTGTCTTCAAGGGGCACTTCTCCAATTGTGTAATGCCTTTCGTGGCTCTGGACCGAATTTGATGCAACTTAATAAAAAATGCTGTTGAGTTGTTTTATTGGACATTTCTGATCCCTCTGTTTTTGTAGCTTGACTCATACTATGACATAAAACCCAGCATATCTTTTATTTTTCAAATCACTTTTCAATTCCCACATCTTTTTGAAAATGCAATACTAAATTGCTGAAGGTACAAAACATTTCTAAATAGCGGAATAAAGGTATATAAGGAATTTAAATGGTTTACTTAATGTTTAGAACCATTGGGTGTTGACATCTGTTGATGTATTATTTCAGCTGTTTAGGCATGTGGCATTACCAGCCTCATGTTGGGACAGAGTAATCAGCAGGCATACCTGGGCTGCGGTTAAATTGTAAAGAAATCTGGTCTTATGTTTTTTCCCAACCACTTTATCCTAACTTAAAGGTGGGGTAGGTAAGTTTGAGAAACCGGCTCGAGGTACACTTGTTGTTATATTCCATGGAATGCTCTTAACATCCTGATAGCAATGAATATCTTAAGTGCTTTGACAACAAATTCATAAAAAAATGTCATCTGTGGAAGCCGTGGAATCATTTTAGCCAGCCCGGCTAAAATAACTGGATGGCCTACCTGCCTGTCAGCCTTCCATCTGTGCACAGACTTATCTTGTGCCCTCATTGGTCATGTGCACGTTTGTGTGTGTTGGAGGAGGGGCTCTGTGAGGAAGTGGCAGATTTTCTCCGGTTGTGTATTTTCAAATTCTAGCGCACTCGAGCTGGTTTCTCCAAAATTACCTACCCCACCTTTAAGTGAAAAACGTCATGAGGTGAAGCTTTTGCTTTCGGGGTTTCTCTTTCCTGTAGTGTTATATAAGTTTGTGTGCATGTAAATGGTCTGCATTGGAATTTATTTCGCTCAGCATCCTGACCACTCATATTAATCAACATGAATTCGGATTAGTAGTGATCTGATCGTATGACTATTTGAATAAATAATATTTTGATCAATGAATACATTCCTTTCTAGGCCTACACATCGACTAAAGCTAGCTGTGCATGTAAGCAGTCAAACATGTTGAATAAATATTGCTTAAGAATTTCCACCGAAATAAGCAATCACAATGACTTAATTTGATAATTTTACAGTAATTAAGGTAATGTTTATAGTTTGCCTTTTGGTTTAACATGGTGTTGAAAGTTCTAAATATATAAGCACTAATAATGTGGCATAAGATGGAAAATGATTAATTAGCATTTTAATTTGTGAGATCCACATTTGTCGGTCACGGTCGTCGATACGTGAAAGGCTGATTGCTGCTTCATATTAAATTCATCTTCAAGGAATTATGGGACAGCATTATTTCCTTTGATTTCATAAGAGAGGGTCCAGTCTATCCTAAACTAAATGAGGAAACTTTGGAAGAATTGAATGTCCTTTCCTATGATCTTCTAGAGAAACAGCATTTAGGAACTTCAGGGTAATTTGACTCTGTTAGGAACTGTCATTATTAAAAGACAATTTGAACACAACCCTGGTATTTATTTACAGTTGTCTTCAGACATCTTTCCCTACCCCTAAAAAAACTGAACTATTGAGAGTCTTTATGACCTTAGAAATTGTGTGAGCAATACAAATAAACAGATCTCTAAAAATCCCTAGTTTTATATAAATTCTACTTTTTTTTAATTTTGGGGAATCTTGAGGCCAAACTGCGCACACACACACACACACACACACACACACACACACACACACACACACACACACACACACACACACACACACCTTTAATGGACAAAATAACCAGGAAAAAGTTCCTGCACTTGGTGAGAAGCTCAAGGTGATTAGTGAGATGGATGTCTGCTTACATAATTGAAGACAGAGAGGCTCAGGGTCTTCGTGCTCTGTGATCACAAGGGGATTTCATGCTAATCACACTCATTGTTCTGTGATCTTGAAATAACTTTGTGCAGAAGGAGGCCCGGTCTGGCCCTAAAGCCGTTCCCGCGGAGCAGAAGTCAGAGGAAGACGGAGAGTCAAGCAGAAGAAAGCAGAGGGTGACGCCTGCCAAAAGTGCTGAGCTGCAGGTACATACCTCCTGACAAGTGACCCATCTCCTCTGGCTCATCTCTAATCTGAGGTGTTTATACTCAGGTTCCCCTCACATCTTGAAACCCCCCTGAGGTACATCTCTGGGCGCTCTGCATAGTTCTCATATTGCAAGTCAGCGCACAGAGATCCGCTGTCCACATCAAACCCGGCGCAGAGTAAAAAGGAGTAATGTATTATTTAAGTGGCAACATTTGGGAATATTAAGTAAGATCCAGTTGTGTTGAAAGGTATACTTGGGCCATGTGACAAAGTGTTATGCAACTAAATGTATCATCACATTTAAATCATATCTAAATAACAGTATCTCAAAATAAGCTTTAATACGTTCATATATTGATTTCAAAAGAATTACCAGCTTTAATAGCATACTTGATAGCTTTAAGTAAAGAAATGAACTATCAACATACACATTGGTCCATATATTAAAACATTCTATGCCTTTTAATCTTTAAAACATGTACTTCCTACCTCTGGATATTTGAGCCCCTGGTAAAATTCTGTTGAACATGTCTTAAAGTGGACCTATCATGCTATATTTTAATAATATAGTGTAGGACCATACCTATATAAGGCATATTTATACTTTTTTTTTTTCTTCGAGCCGTTACGTTACGTCCGCGGAGCCGTTACGTTAAGCCCCCGCTGATTGGTCCAAATGAACCAATCCACAACACACTCAGTGCATGCAGCTCTGCTGATTTCTGCTCCCTGGCTGCAGGCTGATAACAGACAGTTGGGATCGTGGTGAAATTCTCTCTGCAGACCCATTCTCACAGCGTTTATCAACCTTTTTCTTACTCAATATCAAGCCACACTTATTGTTTTTACTTCGGCTGTGACTTTGTGTGTGCTCAGGGTGAGTTTGGATGTGTTTCGCTGTGTATCGCTAAACAAGGAAACCACACCTCCATGGAGCTCAGCGCGATTCACAACGTGAACTAACCAATCAGAGCACACTGTGCTCACAGAGAGGGTGGGGGCTGGAGCTATTGGAGCTACAACGAGCCGTTAAAGGCAGAGAGTGAAATTCAGTGAATACACGTAGTTTACAGAGATGCTGTATGAGAAACCAAAGTGATTTTGGAAAATTGCACAATATAAATCTATTCTAGTAGACCTCAACAATGGAATTATGATCAGTGGAAATGGCCATGAAATGGGACCTTTAATAAACTCCCATGATCAACTATCCTGCCTTTTTGTTGTTGTTTCAATTGAGCCCCCTAGTGGCAACAATACATATTTTACATTTAAAGTAAAGGTATTGCTTGTGCAGAATTGTTTCTGTGTTTTCCTTTTGTATTTGAAGTTTCTGGATTAATATCGCTGATGTAGATATTTAAAGTTGGATTTGAATTTTGTTACACCCAACAACATATAGAACAGTCAAAATAAATTATAATTAGGATAAAAATGTGTATATATTTAGTAATACTTCAGTTAAGAACAGTTTCCTACATTTATTTTACTCAGTTCAATACTAGAGTTGATGTTCTTAATGTACTTATTGTACTGCATTCCACCACTAATGTGAATAAATTACTTTTTAATATAATTCCAGTGCCAAAAGTTTGGTGCAAACCCACAGTCCTCTCTTAGAGTAAAAGAACATGTTTAAGCTTAGTTAACAAGGCCTCAGCAGTCTGATTGAGTTACTGTCTTTTTAAGATTCCGTTGCTCTTACCTACAGTAGGACACACTGTGCAAGAACACAGAAAGCTCTCTAAATCAAGAGTAAGCCTCCTATTAGCTGCAGCTGAATGTTGGCATGTACTTTTTATAGGAATATAGGACAGTGGGTTTTTCTCCTGCAAAGACTGTATGTGTATGAGAATAAAGTCTTAACACAGAATAGAACAAAAATAAAAAACAATGATTTTGAGTGGAGAGAGTTTAGATACAGTATATTTGCATGCCCCGGAAGCCAAGTCAGAACAAATATATATAAATCTAATGATACATTTACTAAGTAAAAGACAGGTGAAAAAAGTGTATGCATTTTTGCCTTCATTTGACAGAGGACAGAGTGAACCAAGGACGTTTGAGGTTTTATCGCCTTCTCTGTAACTTGGCCTCTCAGGAGTAAAACAGATAGGCAAAACTTTATTTTTTCTTCAAACCTGGCAAAACTTTTTTTTCCCCACTTGCTCAGCTTTTATCACTTGTTCAATTAAGAGACTTTAAACAAGGACCACCAAAAGCCTTTTTCTTTCTTTAATATTAAAACTGTTTATTAATGATATTGTCATTTACACGCAGTATAACCAGGATGTATCTGAACTATATGTGCTTATTTATTTATTTTACCTTTATGTTATCTTTATTTAACCAGGATAGGTCTCATTGAGATTAAAAATCTCATTTTCAAGAGAGTCCTGGCCCAAGAATGGTAACAACACAGTTTCAGACAGTTTTACAGTGACGGCCCCTACACACGGCGGTGTGCGTTGCCGCTTGCCGGCGTGGGGGGGTGAAAATCGACCAACAACCAATCACATGAATCTCCCGCCCCAGACACACAAGCACGCGGTTTGATTGGCTAGAGCTTGGACTGGCATATGATTCGATTGGCTGACGCTTCCGTTGAGGCGTCAAAAGTAGAACATTGCGAGCACTGTGAGAGAAGCTACGCTTTGCTTCGTTGAAGCGGCAACGCACGCCGCCTTGTGTAGGGGCCGTTACAGACAATTAAAAAACACACAATCACAACACAGTCATACACCAAGTTTAGCCAAAGCATTTACAGACACAGCGGCCTGCTTCAAGGTCAGTTAAAGTCGCTTTGAGTGTTTCTAATGAGACCAGCTCTCTGAGTTTCAGCTCAGTTTGAAGCAGGTTCCAAGCTTGAGGGGCAGCGTAACTGCACGCCCTTTTCCCAAGTTCAGTACGGACCTTTGGTACAGTTCAAATGAAAAAGTTCTCGGAGCGAAGCCGATAGGATCCTGTGCATTTTCTATTTATGTACATCCTTAGATAAGGGGGAAGAGCACCAAGAATAGCCTTATATATAAGGATGTGCCAATGTTTCAGTCTACGCGTGGTCAGGGAAGACCATCCCACGCGAGTGTATAGATTGCAGTGGTGCGTCAAGGATCTGAGGTTTGTGATGAATCTCAGTGCACCGTGGTAGCGAGTGAAGGCACTGAGAAGATGCATTCATATAAACCACATCTCCATAATCCAGCACAGACAGAAAGGTTGCAGACACTAGTCTCTTTTTGGCCTCATAGGAAAAACCAGACATTTTTCTAAAGAAAAAACCTAATTGGATTCTAGTTTCACAATGTGTGGTTTAAAAGAGAGCGAATTATGTTTGATTGATCAAGATGCAGACTTATTGAACTGGGATGCCAATCCGCCTATATGTTGTGTGTATATACAGTATGTGTGTTTCTGCTCTCTACCTATCAGCAGAAGAGGCGGCGGGCCCAGCAGCTCTTGGCTCAGGCCAGTCAGGCGCTGACTGAAGCCGTCAGCCTGTGTCTCCAGCACCAGCTGCCCCCCCCCATCGTGGCTGAAGCCTCTCTCAACATGTTGGAGTGTTATGGCCAATCTGACCCTGCAGAGGCAGGTCAATATATGGCCCTGTTTCAGGTACTGTGCATTAGATCATATTATATTTTAAATGATCTCCTTAACTTGCAGGCATTGTCTAGACTAGTGTGCTGGGTTTTTGTAATGTATAGAAAAGACATGATGATCTTATCACTTTTATGCCCACCTACACTGTAGAAAGTCTTAACCAGAGTACAGTGTATAAAACAGGGGTCCATATGCTACCACTGTCTGACTGCATGTAGGATGCCTTCTCAATGAAGTCAGATTGAAGATCATTTGATTTATCAACTCTATAAAAACATTTTGAATCAGTTTATGGACTCAAATGCATGAATTCATTTTGAAATGATAATCACATTTAAAGTAAAATAGACGATAAACCAAGGTATGCTATGGGGGGTTACCTTGTAATTGACAGCTGCAACAGTCTGGTTTGCATGTTTTCCTGGTTTTGTCATAAGACTTTAACCCTTTTTTATAGTGTGTAATTACCCAAAAAAGGGCTTGTTCAGAGTTATTTTTATACTTTGCTATAACCCCCAAAACGCAGGTAGCTCCAGGAACAACACAATTCGAAGCAGTAGCCACAATTCATCTTCACTTACTTAATGGGTCTCCTCAGGACCGCCCTGCTGTAATTCTTAATATTACCAACAGCTCCTTCATCACTCTTCTGTTGTTCTCCCAGAGCTGCTGCACTGTTGCCTCCGTGGCTGAGGTCCTAGGCTGGGCCTGTTCTGGCTCCGGTGTGTCCCAGTTCTCTGCTCTGCTCAACCTTCACAGGATGCTGCTCCTCTCTCAAGAGGAGAGGCCCAGCAGCATGCTGAAGGGAGTGCAGGACTCCCTCAATAGCCTCTCCAAGGTATGGGGTCACCAAACCCCCTCTCTAATGATTAATGGAGCCTGTCATACTCAGCTTTGTTTATTCCCTAGATAAGATATACACCATCGGTACTTTTATAGCCTTTGCTCTGAACGCACTCCTCAAACCAAAGTACTGGAGCTTCAAACACAATTACTTTTAAAATAAACGTAACGGAAGGATTCTAGATGTGTGAGCACACAAAGTGCTTGTCTACTCACACATACGACCACACACATAGCTTGACTCTGCATATTGGTACTTCATTAAAAACAGCATTTAAAAAATATATATATATATATTATTAAGAGCGACAACAACAATGCGTGTGTGTCTGTCTGTCATTCTTTCTGTGAACATATTTTTTCAATGTAATAGTGCCACAATTCAGCAACATGCAATAACTAAACTGGACAGATGTGTAGCTAAATTAAAAGTTGAGTTTGTAGACAGGTGTGAGGCGGGCAAAAGCTCTGGAAGTATGGAATTTAGGAAGCAGCCACTAATGTAAATATTAGACTTTACGTTTACATTTGTAACTTTTTAACTTCATATATTCTCTAAATCATTCTTACTCTTTTTTGAACCAACTGATATTCTGCAACTTTTCTTCTTTCTGTTCGTGGCATAATGTATACGTTTCCTGTAAATAACAAACAGGAACTTAATGACAGCAATGAAACATTGTAGAAAAGCACCTGATTCTCTAGTCTATTGGTTGGCATAGAATGCTACAGATTGATAAAATGACAACATTATACGTCTAAAAGTTCAAAATAACATAGGTTTACTTATAATTAGTCAGTCAGGAAGTAATTTTTAGAGATTAAAAAAAATATTGGTATAGAAAATTCATCTGCATCTTTACACACTACAGACAAACAAATCTAGACATATGTTCCAAATACTACAACAAAATGGTGTTGGCATCATGGTTGGCATACTGTATCTCTTGTGATTTTTCTCCTGTGAACATTTTTTATTTTATGTTCTGAACTGAACTTCTAAGCATTTTAAGATTCATATAATTTACGGTGAACTTTGTGATCATGAAATACATTTCTGGTCAGCAGGCCTTCAGCCACCTGACCATCTACCCCGGCCACCTTCATATCCTCGCAGAGCTTCCACCCAACCTGAAAATTGTGCTGCTTCAGCACTCAGAAGATGGGTAATGTTTAATTTGTTATTGTCTGCTTTCTATATCACTATTCCCCTTTCTTTTCCCTGTTGTCAATGGTTCCTTATTTTACAGTTTAAAGGTGGGGTAGGTAAGTTTGAGAAACCGGCTCGAGAAACACTTGTTATATTCCATGGAATGCTCTTAACATCCCGATAGCAATGAATATCTTAATTTTTAAGTGCTTTCACAAAAACAAATGTCATCTGTGGAAGCCGTAGTACTGTAAAAAGCACGACCAATCATCTGAGCCGGCCCGGCTAAAATAACTGGATGGCCTACTTGCCTGTCAGTCTTCCATCTGTGCACAAACTTATCTCGTGCCCTCATTGGTCATGTGCGCGTTCGTGTGTGTTGGAGGAGGGGCTCTGTAAGGAAGGGCAGATTTGTTCCAGCTGTGTATTTTCAAATTCTAGTGCACTCGAGCCGGTTTCTCCAAAGTTACCTACCCCACCTTTAATGGTACCTGAGTAAAAAAGTACGGCAGGTCAAATGTCTCAAAAGGTTGAAATGAATAAGTAAAACATACACTGAACAAAAATATAAATGCAACACTTTTGTTTTTGCTCCCATTTTTCATTTTTTTGCCGAGATAATCCATCCCACCTCACAGGTGTGGCATATCAAGATGCTGATTAGACAGCACCAACATTCCACAGGCCACAATCAACAACCTGATCAATTATATTCGAAGGAGATGTGTTGCACTGCGTGAGGCAAATGGTGGTCACACCAGATACTGACTGGTTTTCGGACCCCCCCAGACCCTGAGGCTGTGCGAAGTTGCTGGATATTGGCAGGAACTGGAACACTCTGTCGTATACGCCGATCCAGAGCATCCCAAACATGCTCAATTGGTGACATGTTAGGGTTAGGGTTTAATCCTAGGGTTTTCGGACCCCCCCAGACCCCCCCAATAAAGCAAAACTGCACGTTTCAGAGTGGCCTTTTATTGTGGCCAGCCTAACGGCCCGTCTACACTACAGGCATCAAAAAATCTTGAAGTTGGGCGTGTCTGAAGCTTGGCGATTTTTTGTGAGCAACGCGACCAACAACCAATCACATGAATCTCCCGCCCCCGACATACAAAACAATAGCAATGTTAAAACGAAGTAAACTGGATATAAACTCTCCAAACAGGCGAAAAACCTACCAGTTTCACCCACTGTCTCTGCCACCTCCCTCCATGCCTGGTTCCTCCGGTTTGTATCCCGGTCAATAGTTCTGGTCGTAAAGAACCGAGTGATTTGCTACCGTAATATCCCGTTTGGAATATGAGGAAATGAACTGCGGTCTGGCTCTCCCAGCTTGCACGTGGTTTGATTGGCTAACGCTTGCACTGGCGGGATTTGCATAAACGGGATTTGATTGGCTGATGCCAAGCATCAAGCCTCAAAAGTTGAACATTGTTCAACTTTCAACGGATAGATGCTCGTGATGCTTGCAAAGCCATGCCATGCTCCCCACAATGCAGTTCGGCGAAGATTAAAAATCTTCTACGTCACCCCATTCAAGTGAATGGGTGAAGCGTTGAAAGCATTTGTCGATGCCTGCAGTGTAGACGGGCCGTAAGGCACACCTGTGCAATAATCATGCTGTCTAATCAGCATCTTGATATGCCACACCTGTGAGGTGGGATGGATTGTCTCGGTTAAGGAGAAGTGCTCACTATCACAGATTTTTTCAGATTTGTGAATAATATTTGAGAGAAATGGTTATTTTGTGTTCATAGAAAATGTTTTAGATCTTTGAGTTCATATCATGAAAAATGGGAGCAAAAACAAAAGTGTTGCATTTATATTTTTGTTCAGTGTATGTGAAGCTGTTTGGTACACCTGCCACTAGAGGGCTGATTGTTTACATGTGTATGTACTTGTGAATGAAGATGGTATGCATTTTAATTGTTTTCTAAGATAATTATATACAGTTAAAGGTTAAAGAAAGCCTTTTTTTTTTTTTTGTATTTAGGTCAGAACTTTTTGGTGCCTTCTATGAAATGAACAGAGCTCCAAATCAAAAGGGAAAGACGACGCAAGGAACAGGTTAGAGATTGTGCATTGTTTTTTAGACCTATGTTCACAATACAAAGCACTTTCAGACTTCCCACTTTTGTGAGAGATGTGAGCTATTTCAAACAGAGTATTAACTGCATATCTGTTTGTAGCATTTAAGTTTCATTCACATGTAGCCACATTTATTTAGTATTCCCATGTAACATTTATCTGCAAGCCTTGCATACCGTATCACCTGCTCGCACAACCTCTCCTCTGACTAGTCTTACAAAAGGTCCAGAAGAAGAGGGAGGCAGTGTTCATTGGGACCAATTACAAGGTTTGTCTTTGAGTATGCAGGGCTGACTGAGTGTCAATAATTCTGTTGTTTCAGGTAGCCTGTCGTGCTCTAAGGTGGCGAAGGTTTCGGTCTGCCCCCAGGCTCTGCTGGCGCTGAGGGAGCAGATCCGGGCCTTTGACCAGGAGACGAGACACGCCCTCCTCAAGCACGCCTGCTGGCACGCTGCTGAGGGAAGACCGCAGCCCTCGGAGGAGCATCGTGTGTTTCCCCGTGTACGTCTTGTTGAGACCTCTGCTCTTCTTTCACTCTATTGACATTATCTATCCACTGCAAGCCTCATGAATTGAATCACTCCACTGTTATTATTATCATGTCTCTCCTTGCTTGCAGGGGAGACTTGGGACAGCTGAGTTTTATACACAAGCATCATGTTGCTTCAATATGTAGTGTGTATGAGATTGATGAGTGGTCTGCAACAATAAATACTACATCACAGCTCTTGAAATTCACATTTCAGACATGAGAAGAAAGCATCATGTTTTCTTGTTGTCGATCCATGCTTAATAACGCCTTGAGGGAATTTCTCAAAAATGTTGCATACACTTAGACTCAAGGATGAACTGAATATAATTTTGTGTTCAAGAGTCAAAGGAATCCTTACTTAAGAATTGACTTGCTTTATATCAACATTTCACACAAATGTCTGTTTTTTTGGAACACAATTTTGGACACATGGATGTAGGATGATGGCATACATATTTTTTTTTGTTGTTTTCCTTTACAGAAAGCTGCTGCAGAGGAAATGTTAGGACCTCACTTCAGAGAGATTGTAGAAAACATGGATGACTATTTGAATCCACTCCTCACAAAGTTTGACTTTTCATGCTTAAGGTACATTTCATCAGATTCCCCATTTTGTCCACTACACAGGAAACGTTTTCTGCATCTGTGTTCACAAATGCATGCAGCAAGCTAACACAAACCACACTTTATCACACTATCTGGTTCTATCTTATGCTCTGTCAGTAATAAGGTAGTGTAGCCTTACTGATTCTTGCCTTCTCTTACATGCCTCAGGCCGCAGACTACACCACTACTGGTCCCTGAGATGACCAAAGCCAGAGATAAAGAAGAGAAAGGGAGCTCAGGTAAAGGATGAGGATCTGAGACCCTAAGGCCTTTGTGGTTATCTTTATAATGTATCACATGAACAATACACAACATCTGCTCTGATTCCTATCTGTTTTATTGGCACCGCATCAGCAGTGTGTTTTTATTGAAGCACACGGCAGTTCATCCCCCTCAGACCAATTGTTGCTGAACCTGTGATTTAACGTGATACACGCTGATTTACACACAGAACCTTTACAAGGCACAGTGGGGATTATAGTGCCACTAAGCTTTTTTATAATTGTTCACTCAAAGATAGTTAAGTTGGAACACTTACACTCCCTTATGAACATAAGGCGTCTAGCAATAGGTACTTGGAGGTTGTTGTACAGCACCATCTAACAGATTAAATAAAAACTACTTCAAAGATATTTTGTCATCATATTTACGAAACAAGAGAAAAGTGTTTTAAAAGTCTCTTTATTACTCCCCTTCAGCATTCCACAGTTAAAACGAGACATCACAATAATACAAATGCAAAGATCACCAAAACAAATAAATTAAAACAAGTATCATAAAATATAGAAATAATTATCAGTTTTTAAAAATGTGTCTCCGCAATACAGATTGTTTTTGTGTGTGGTCACCGCAAGTTATGATCAGAAACATAGACGCCATTGCAAATCAAAACCTGTGTGTGTGTGTGTGTGTGTGTGTGTGTGTGTGTGTGTGTGTGTGTGTGTGTGTGTGTGTGTGTGTGTGTGTGTGTGTGTGTGTGTGTGTGTGTGTGTGTGTGTGTGTGTGTGTGTGTGTGTGTGTGTGTGTGTGTGTGTGTGTGTGTGTGTGTGTGTGTGTGTGTGTGTGCGCAGTGAAGTTACCAGCAGAATCAGGGGAGTATGTGGTGTTCCTGGCAGACAGGAAGTTGCTGGAGTTGCCGCTGGAAGCTTTGTCCATCCTGCAGGAGGAAAGCCTGAACTCTGTGTCTCGAGATTTCTCCCTGCAGCTCCTCCACAGCCGCCTGATCCGAGTAGAGCCAAACAAAGGTACCAGAAACACGCAAGCACATACATTTACAGGACTGTCTGCAAACACTGCCACTGCCCAAGGACTCCCTAGCATTCCCATGAAAATAGTTCACCATCATTATTTATTTTTTGCAGAACTTTATGCAGACTTTTTTTGTGTTTTGTCTCCTTAATCATAAAAAAAATACCAGCTTTCCGTAAAAAAAAGACTCAGCTGCCAAGTTTACAAAATTAAAGGATTAAGTGATTTTTTTTTCAACTGCGACTAACATGCATTTAGTTGAAATAAGTATAGTTTCACACCAATCAATATGTTCACCAATATTGTCAGAACTTAATTTGATAAACAGCGTCACTCTGCTAAGAATGTCTCCCTTTTGATTTAAATTGAGCTATCATTTTGTGTTATCATTTCCCAAAACTGTGATTGGAACAAAGGACAGGTGAGCAACAAGTACAGTAGTATCCTTCTGGAAGACAGTTCTAAGAATCCATATCCAAAATTGATGCACAAATACAAGATCCCGTTCTGATCACACATAAACCAGTGACAGTTGCACATCTGTGCTTCACTACTGTAATATATGGTCAATTGTTTTTGTTGGATTAGGAATACACAAAGTAATGTTTTATCTTGGTGGACTGAATCTGATTCAAATCAATAAAAAAAAAACATTTATGTTAAAAAAACAAAAACAAAACCACAAATGAATTGCATTATTTAAATGAATACAATCACGTTTTTTTTGGAGGTCTCCTATGAGCTTAACATCACAAGAAAGAAATCCAGTTACTTTTTGGCAATGATGCTTCCATCCTCTGGGTAATAATGCACATTCATATTTTGAAAAGAGGAGGGGGTTGAAAGAGCAGTGAATCTGATGATGCAGACATCTTTAGTGTGTGTGTGTGTGTGTGTGTGTGTGTGTGTGTGTGTGTGTGTGTGTGTGTGTGTGTGTGTGTGTGTGTGTGTGTGTGTGTGTGTGTGTGTGTGTGTGTGTGTGTGTGTGTGTGTGTGTGTGTGTGTGTGTGTGTGTGTGTGTGTGTGTGTGTGTGTGTGTGTGTGTGTGTGTGTGTGTCCTAGCATTACTATACTTGTGGGGAACTACATCTGTTCACACAGTCACGTGTGGGGACTCACTTCCCTTATGGGGACAAATTGGAGGTGAAATATGGGAATCATTAATTTTAGGGTGAAGACTTGGTTAGGGTTAGGGTTAGGGTTAGGCATGTGTTGGTTAAGGTTAGGATAAGTCTCTAGGAAATGCATGTAAGTCAATGGAATGTCCCCTGAAGTGATGTATACATTGTGTGTGTGTGTGTGTGTGTGTGTGTGTGTGTGTGTGTGTGTGTGTGTGTGTGTGTGTGTGTGTGTGTGTGTGTGTGTGTGTGTGTGTGTGTGTGTGTGTGTGTGTGTGTGTGTGTGTGTGTGTGTGTGTGTGTGTGTGTGTGTGTGTGTGATTCATACTGGTCCTCTCACACACGTACATTCTCCTTTTACGTACATACATTTTCACTCTCATACACATTTATTTACATTCATAAATGTCGCTCTCATATTATCATATTTCGATTCACACATTCATACATTGTCACTCACTATAGGCATATATACATTTTGCTCTCATATTTATATAGTGTAACGCTCATATTTATACATTTTGCTCTCATGCACATTCATTCAATGTTTACATTTTAATATTCTAAATATATGTATGTCTGAAAACAATATATGTATGCAAGAGAAGAATGTGTGTGTGAGAGAAAGTATAGTGGAAACAGGAGTATAGTCATTATCGCGCTGTGATTGGCTCAGAAGGTCGAGAGGGGCGGTCTCATGTTCAGAACTTCGGATTCAAATTAACATGATGGAGGGAGATGAATCCGTGTATCTTCCTTCGGATCATTTGTTCTTCTTTATTAAACAAGTACATGTAAGAGCGTCTGAGAGGCATTTTTGCTTTTTACCTTACTAAATGGTCTTATGGTCATTGGAGCGAGGGGCGGGGCGAAACTGTGTTAACTGTGGCAGACTAAACAACTGGGTCGTGAAACTTCCAGAGAAGAGACTGAAAGGTCTGAAGAGTTATCCTCGAGCGTGGCGTTAAAGGTTGACATCGGTGAATATTTCTCTATTAACTCCCATGCTGAAAGGCTTCCCCTGGCTCTCTCCTTAGAAAGGTCATGAAAGGATTTAGATAGCCAGCATTGTTCGTCACAAAATAACCTACAGCGCTTTTTGCTGCATGAATACATATCTAAGCTAAACCCAACCTCTTGGGAATATACATTGTCCTCTGTATTCCTCCTTCTCAATATTCTACAAACGTACCAAAATCCTAACAACGTTTTTGCATTTAGCACTGCTTGCTAGTGCCTTATTTTCCTTAAACTTGAACACCCCTCCCCCACCTGTCATAATAAATGGATGCTTACATGTATATTTACGTCCGGTTTTATTTCTGTCTGATCCAAAGACAGCATTCCCATACCCAAACAGTGGATCTGCTTAGTAAAATAGTTTGAGGAACAGCTTAATGTGAAGGAATACAACATTTCCAAAGTTGAACATTTTAGTCACAAGCTAAAGGGCGATGGCGATGTGAAGCAAGGATAATAGTAAAAAATAGCATTCTTTTTTTGTTTCATAAGAAAAAAGGAAGCAAATCTAATTAGGTTGGTAAATAAATCAATGCTTTATCAACAGCTTTCATTTGCAGAGGGCAATAGATGTTGCCGCCATGAGGAAACTTTTACAACTGTTCTTCGGTCACCAATAAATGTCATTGACTTTTGCAGATACTGAGACGTTTTATTTTTTTTCAGTCCAAATGCCTTGTAATCTACCCTGCAGAAGTGTATGTATTAATTCTGCCTCCTGTCTGTGGCAGTTGAAAGTGACAACAAAAAGGAGACCAAAGGTGGCAAGGGAACGAAGGGGAAGGGAGATCAAAGCCAAGCCATCAAAGTGGTGAGTTCAGTAAATTAATCAGGGCCTGCCAGATACAGACAGCAATATTACTTTTACCTGCTGTCAGCACCAGCAATTATTTAAGTTCCTCTTGCTCCCTTTTAAGTGTGCTTTTTCGATCAATCACATAATGTGCTTTCATGAAGATCGCTGCGTATGTATCCTCTGTCATACACTACTTGTATTTCTTCGTCAACCCCTTCCTGTTTTATTCTATATTCTCTGTATAAAATCCACTTTCACATTCTTATCTGCAACGGACATTTGCACATGTCTGTTTACTACTGTATGTACTATTGTATACATTTTATTGTGTTAGTATTCTGGATTTCACATGCAATAACCTTGAATTTATGTATCCAGATACCTGTGTCTCATGCACTGCCCTCAAACACCTTTCCAGTGGACATGCGTCATTTCAAATGTATACATTTTATTTAATTATTATTCATATTTCAGTTTTTTCTTAATAGGTACAGAAACCTTTTTTCATAGAGGATTATTCTTAACATTCTTTGACAGATATTGTTGACCATCACAATGAAGGCACCTTTGGTAAGTAAAGGACTCATTAATATACTTTGAGAAAGCACATTACAAACCTTGAATGACATTAAAAACTAAGATTAAAAACTAGTGTAATTATATACAGAGTTGAAATGCACTGCACTCAGACCGAAACAAATGTTATGTACTGAAAAGCTTAAACTGCTTTTCTTTCAGGTTTTGTATGGATGGTGTGTTTTGGACCGTGGGAGAGTTCTACTGAGGCTCATGATGTTCTGAGTCATATAATGTTATTTGTATACCGTATTTCAGTCAATCATTGCATGACACACGTTTCAAATCAGAAGGTTTAATGTCTCATTTGTTTTATTCAAAATGTGTAATAGTTATAGTGCATATGCAAAATAATAATTTAATAACAGGGGAGGAAGGCACATCTAAAAAACAAATACCAATTACATTTAAAAAAACAATTGCTGCCTTAAGCAGCATCTCATCTCATTGCATACCTGTGGATCTCTGCAAACCACACTAAAGCTGGTATATTTAAGTTTACATGTTTTTACCCGTTATAAGAAGATTTTTCCTAGTCTAATATGTATTGGGGGGAAATAGGTTGGGAAAGATTCAGTCTTTCACTGAGCATATTTAGTACCAGGGTTGAGAGCTTTTAGTTTTTAGTTTAAAAATGTCATCCGTTGCAATTACCTGTAAAAAAAAAAAAAAAAGTATAAAAATATAAATGTCATATTACCTGATTACTTTATGTTACTTTTGGGCTCAATATCAAATGCAATGCAATAAATACCAGACAAAATAAATAAGATGTGTTTTTCTTGTATAATGTAAGACAAAAGAACAATGTGACCTTAGAAACGAAGAAACCAAATAAGGCTTACAGAATAGTGCAGCCTACAAAGAAAAGCATTATATCTGATCCGTTTACAACAAACAACATGCTCTTTTTTAGTAACATTGTAATCCTGCTCGTAATCCCACGTTTGTAACAGAATATGATTACATATCTTTTTATGTATCTATTAGGCAATAGACCTTTGTTTGTATCCTGAGTAAGTAATCCCATGACATGTTATCCGTTACTCCCTAAGCCTGTTTACTACATTATACCTGTGTATGTAATATAATGTAATACCTCAAACAGGCATTGTTAAAAATAATACATTCGGTCAGATTTAGGAGACTGAGAGAAATAAAGGGGGTCAGTGGAAGCATCGATCTTCCACCATGATATACATTACATGTCACTTGTTGGACGCTTTTATCCAAAGTGACTTACACACATTCAGTACTGTGGGCAATCCCCACAGGAACAATTTGGGGTGAAGTGTCTCAGGGACACAACAAAATACTGACTGCAGTGGGATTCAAACTTGCTATCCTCTGATTCGAGGTTCAGTGCACTAACCCACTGAGCCACAGCCTCCCATATAGACATCACATAAGGATGTCGTAGAAGGATCCTTAGAAATGTTGTGTGTTGTATACCTCACCCATTCTTCCCATCTTTGTAAGGCTTTACAATATGCCGTTGTCTCTCTGGCACAGATGGGACCAGCTTAAGCAAGAGGATGAAGGACATTTTGGAAACCCACAGCCAGCATTGTACCCATCTGTGGGAGGGCTTCATGGGGAGCACAGTAACCCCCAGGTTAGAATTCAAGTCAGCATGTTAGGGTCTTTGCACTGAGCATACTGAGATCCAACTGTATGTGTCACACTGCAACCCACCTGATAATTTCTGCAGCACTAACCCCTCTCCTATATGTGTTAAGTCTTTCCGAGGTGGAGCAGCTGCTGTGCGGATGCAGCGCCTTAATTTATCTGGGGATGGAGCGCTTCATGGCAAACATTCCACCTGCCAAACTGACAGCCCTCAGTCTGTGTGGTAATGTACACCATACAAGATTTGATATTTTAATGATTGTATGTTGTTTTTATAATTTTAGATGTTAGACTGAAACACTGGCAATATGCTGAACGTTTTCACATGAATACTATTGTTTATATCCATACTTAAAACAACAATATGTCATTTTCTGCTTCTTAGGGGTGTCTTTTGCCTTGTTAAATAGCATTGGATCATGGGAGTTTTTCATTTCAGTCAGCTTCTCCGAGTTAGGATTCCTTCATTGTTAATTGTGCAGGTGTCCACAGATGTCACTTTCTCTCTAAAACAACAATGAACTAGGAGTAAAAGTACTGGATCAAATAGTGCCACATTAAAAATCTGACTTTCATTTGACCAGCTCTGATAAGATCTGATAACAAAAATCCATAATATAGTTGTAATTAGTGCTGTCACCGATTTAAAAAAAGAACATTTGCCATAGATCACATGCTTCGTTGCTTATTTAGTGGGAATGCTGATACAGCATTCCAACTATCTGTTATGCTACGCACAAAATTCTTTATTATTCCGCCGGGTTATTTTGCACCTCTTCTTCTCCCACATTCCACATCGCAGAAACTCCGTTCAAACATTAAAACGTTCAGCTCGGTCGGGAATCGATGGCTATTACTTTTCTTTTTCATAACTTTCATAATTCCAGAGATATATCCCATAATTCATCACATTTTTAACATGGAAGTCAATGGAGAAACTCTTCAGACTTTAACAATCTTCATGCAACTTCAACTGCTAACTGCTCCTTCATACTTTCATTCAGAAACCTCATTCCAACTTTAAAATGTTACACATCTTTCTGACATTATTCGTGTAACATAACTTTTAAATCTGATTCGTACTTTTAGAGATATTAAACATTGTTCAGGCCTTGGTAAAGAGGCCTTCTTCAGATTTTAGAGTGTGTGATGTCACAGCTAGAGTGGAGGACAGATTTAATTGTGCCTTCATATTTTCTTTTAAACCTGCCATAATTCCCAAACCCTACATTCCTGAGACATAATTAAAAAATAAATAAAAATTAAGCAAAATAATTAAACAAAATGCCTCTTGAGGGCATGAAGTGACAAAAACGTTCAACATGTCTCCATTAAACCCCATTGTAAATTCAGCCTCATCTTTCCCCACCACAGCAGCCGCACACCTTTAGTTAATCTGCCAAAAAGGCCACATTATTAACCCGAAAGTACACAAAAAGTACACTTCAGATGCTCAAGTTCCTTGACATGCTTCACATTTTGAAATGTCACCGATATCTGTTACGGTTCTTCAACAAAACGTTCACATGTAAGAGGTTTATCTCTCATTCAGAACAATGAAAATGCTCTCACCATGGAAACCTTTGATCTCTGGACACGTGTTAGCTCAAATATAAACACTCCTATCACATCGCTCTAGTCGCTCGAGTTTCACCGCGGCTGTCAGCTGTGTTTACTCACATCATTCAAACAAGACGCGCTGGCTCGGGGGCTCCAACTACAACAAAACAAACATATTTTACCGTGATTAAATTGTAATACACGTTTCTAAATGATGCCGACATAACAAAATACTGATACCGGTTAGTAAAAACCATGAATTAATGCTTGACAAGTCTGCAGACAAGACGGCGAAAAACCTTTTAAAATGCTTGTTTTCTGAATGGAGATTGGGTCGACCAGGCTAAATTAACGTTGTATATGCTCCGTCCACACTCATAACAACGGCCTACAGACATAAATAAACCAGCGACTGTATTCTCCATGACACAGACAGTATGGTTTGTACTTGTTTAACTTTTGTCCAGTTTCTGAACAGATATGAGGAGCTGTGAGCTCTGTGTGCTAACAGCTAATGGCTGATGTTTTTTGTTTGAACGTCAGTGACGGCAGGCTGAGATCCTCACCTCTGATTGGCTTCCACGAGAACGCGTCACGTGAATTGGACGCTCAAGTTGAAAAAATTGAACTCTCGCGTTTGACGCGGCCCTCATCAATCGCGTGATTCGCGCCGTGTCCACCGCTTCATGCGCGCCGTCGGAGCGAATTCGCGTCTGATCGTGTCTCTGCATTGACTTTACATGTAATCGCGCCGCCCCCAAACGTCGCATCGTGTCCGGTGTGAACGCAGCATTATGGGGTGTCATCATATGCCATTTCCATGTAAACGCATCCCTCGCCATAAAACACGATGTCGCTGTAACTCCAATGGACACGGTCCGATCATCCCCCAAACTTCACTTGTATATCACCGGTCCATGCCTCAACAGCTTTAATCCAAATCTGAGATCTCACCATAGGTTGTTGCCATGGAAACGCATCCCTCGCCATAAAACACGATGTCGCTGTAGCTCCAATGGACACGGTCCGGTCGTCCCACAATCTTCACCTGTATCACCTCTCCATGCCTCAACAGCTCTACGTCAAATCTGACATCTCACCATATGCCGTTTCCATGGAAACACATCCCTTGCCATAAAACATGATGTTGTCATAACGCCTATGAAAAGGGTAAAAACAGCACCACACTTCAGATAATGGTTAACGGTCCAGCTTTCAACAGCCCTACGTCAATTATGGGGTTTCATCATATGCCGTTTCCATGGAAACGCATCCCTCGCCATAAAAGACGATGTTGCTATAACTCCTATGAAAATATTCAAAAAGTGCTCAAACTTCACGTGTGCTAACAGTCAAGCCGTGAAGACATCTACGGGACAGTTTTGAGATTTCTTCAAATGCCGTTGCCATGGCAACACAATGCTCGCCATGATACACGGTTTTCTCATAACTTCAGTGAAAAAACGGCCCAAAACTTCACAGGTTTGGTAACGATGCAGCCATCAACGCATCTAAGCGTATTATGGGATGTCATCAAATGCCGTTGGCATGGCGACAGATCATTCGCCATCAAGTTAGTTCAAAAGTTTGCAGTTCAAATATTCTGCTGCTTTCCAAACCTTTTTACTTTCTTTTCTACGCTCATCACACATTCAAGCCCCCAGTGTTCGTGTATCATTTCAATCTAAATGCTTCACTTTCTTCTTACACATTACATTTCAGCATAGCAGTTTAGCTTCAGCTTTTCAGCATAAAGCATTCCCACTAGCAATTTCTTCAGAAATTGCATTCTATAGTTTATTACTGTTGTCTAGTGGTCTCGAGTCAGTGTAATACTGTACATGTAGCTTGTGCTGATTAATCGGCTTTCTTTGCCTTTTCGCTGCCATTCGATTCATGATAAAAACCTTCACTGGTTTTGGGGAAACTCATTTATTAATTTGCGTAATTTCTTTACAGCTTCCTTGAAGACAACCACTTTGCTGAGGCATGCGCAAAAGGGATATTAATTCAAACAGACAAGCAGACAATATTAAATAGTATACCTTCAATTTTTTGGGTCACAGCAAGTAATAATATAAGGGTTGTCAATAAAAGATAGAAAATAAAAAAGACTCCATTACCACTATCACTGCATGTAGGCCCTTGCAAACTTTTAAAAAGAAGATCAATAAAGGCATCACCACCTCAAATAAAAGACATAATAATAACAACGATAGAGAACCAGTCTATGTTTTCAAACATCTATAGCATCTGTGTCTTTGTTATATTCTAGATTTTAGGAAATCATAGTTCTTCGGGTTTGTTCAAACCTTTTTCAATGAAAATAAATAGGTGGAAAACCGCTGTAATGACTGAGTGACTGCCTTTTGGAGCAGAGCTGTTTGTGGATTATATAAGCAGTAAATGGAGCATTAGGCCTTATCTCTTCAAACCCATCAATCTTTCATCCCCTTTGTGGGTAAATATAGAAATATCCATCTTCTGCTGTGAGAAATCAATTACCGTAATTTTCGGACTATAAGGCGCACCTGAATATAAGCCGCAGCAGCTAAATTCAATGATGTGTACATATATAAGCCGCACTGGACTATAAGCCGCAGGTGTTTTAATGTTTAATTACCATATGTAAGGGTTCGTGCACGGAGGGGATTGTCGGGAAAGAGAGGGCTGTTTGAGGAAGCTCCCATTTATTAACATTTCAACAAACAAGTTGCATATTTGCATAACGCATTCAAGTGTTACCATTTAGTGCAATAATAGCTACAGAACATGTACTGTGCTGTGTAAACTGTACTGTATCACATAGAGTTTCAGACACACAAACTTTTCAACTTTCAAACTTAAACGGTGCGCTCCCAGCGCACGTACCGGCAGTGATCTACAGCAGTGGTTTTCAACCAGTGGTACGGGGACAAACTGTCTCGCTCTCGTAATGTCTGTCTGTCTTGCTCTCGTTCTGTCTCTCGTACCACTCTCGGTTTTACTTTTGCGCGCTACCTGTCTCACTCTTTTCCGGCCTCCAGCTTTTCCTGCTGGAGTCGGCCGCTTAAAGGTGGGGGGCGCGGACCGGCCATAGAGCCCATAGAGTTAAAGGTGGTGGACTGTAACCTGTAAAATCCATAGATTTAGGAGGTCCCCTAATGGCCGTTAGCTGTAAAAATCCATAGATTAGCCGCACCGTTATATAAGCCTTAGCGTCGAAAAAAGGCGCGGCTTATAGTCCGAAAATTACGGTAGGTATTCCTATCAGATCATGCTATAACATTGCCTCAACATCAATCTACTAAAACATCATAAAACGGACTAAACCTGATGAGGATTGCTTCGGAATACTATTCATTTCAGTCACTCAAAATATTTTTGTTTATTCTTTTGCTCAAATTGAAAACAATAACATTCATTCCAGATGTAAAGATCAGCCATATAACAATCCTTCCTTTTTTCTTTTTAAATGTAAGGAATTGGTTAATGGAATATAGTATTATAGGATGGAATCACAATCAAAATACTTTATTTATTGCGGGGAAAATTGGGTTTTGTGAAAGCTGCTCCATTTTAGAGTAAAGAATAAGTAATCTTTTAAATAAATAATATTTTGCAATATAAAATTCAAAATATATATTTGTATAGAATATTTCTAACATTTCTATTGAGTATTTTAAGATAGATGTATTTAATCCTGTCCACCTTTGGTCCATTTGTCTCAGGAAGGCTAATGAATAACTTAACATTTAAATGTTTCTTTTTTCTTTGCATGATCTTTAAAGAACCTTTGGCCTTTTTAATTTATTTACATTTTGGGAACAAAAAGACTCCAAACCGCCTCCCCCTTTTTAATTTATTAGAGAAGGCCTTTTCCTTTTTAGCTCTCTTTGAATAAATAATAACCTGCCCTGAGGAAACTTTAACTTCTTCACATCTTGAAAGATAGTTCACGAGTCCGCTTCATCTTTTTTATCTTCCTCCGTACTTCAGCAGCATACAGAGGTGGTGTGAGTGTGTGTCGACTTGAGGTGGACTCAGAGTGATTGACAGAGTGTCAGGTTGCCCTCACACGTCGCCCCAGGCCAGACATATGTGCCTCCCTCAAGCCTGGCGCTACTGCTGCTAACTATAGTGTGACTGACACCAAGGTCTGAATTCCAGCTGTTACTTCACAACAAGCACAACCCATCATGCTTAATTGGCCATCAGGATAAGATGAGCCGAACGTAAGATGGCAGATTTGGGTTTCTCTGAAAAATAATGTCACCCAGCACCATCTGCATACATACAGTATCTTCTCTGGAAATTGTGGTAATTTGTCACCACTGCATTTATATGCGTTTTATACATCTCCCTTTCCAAGCGTATAGAAGAACTATTGAAGAGGCAGAAGGCCCTCCTTTCTGCCCTCCTTTCCGCTCCGTCATTGCAACGTTACTTCTGGTCCCGGCTCAGTCAAATGAATGGAGAGGGAAAATAACTCTGGATTTGGTTTTAAATGTATCCAAAAGGATATACTTACAGACGTCTCTTTGCCAAAGTAAATACTTGTCAAAAAGCCTTACATGTCCCAATTTATGTCACAGACTGACACGTAAAGTGTATTACAACCGTCTGGCCACTAAAATAAATGCCCAGCTCACTTCCTGAGGCCTAAAACATGGCAGACTCGCTGGAAGAGGACCTGCGTCCTATTTAGAAATTAAGGGCTCATTTAAAGCCAATATGTTTTGGTTTCAGGTGTAGGACTGGGAGATATATCCAATATACTTGATGTATTGTGGCTTGTCGTGTGTGGGTAAATGACAAAATATAAATATACATTTTCACATTATATCCTTCTATGCGGCCAGCATTAGACACGCAGACGCATCCTCCTTGGCACGAGAGTGTGTGGTGTATCATGCGTTTATTTGTATATCTGAAGGAAGTGAGGAAACAAGGAGACAGTGTCAAGCAAAACATTTTTCACGTTTTTTTTTTTCAAACTTTATTTCAGAGAAAAAATGTTGTTTGTGTGAATAATTACTCAAACATAATAACAAATAATACATTTCAAAAGACCAATCTCACTTCAGAATAGAGTTTCACCACCTCAGGATGTTCATATTAGTTAACTGTTGGTTGTTAATTGTTATTTTTAAAGAAGATAAGAAATGTCAAGGTGTATTATCTAGAGACTAGAGATAGCCTTAAAATAGCAACATACTATTAACAAGTCAGATATTATTACTAAGCCCAGCACTAGTTTCAGGTTATTATACACTAATGAAACATGTATTTCTGCCTATTCTCCCTGGATCCTACACATTGCTCTTTTTTTTAATAACAATAATATTGCTTCTAAATGACTTCTTAACATGATTCTTTAAGGGACAAAGCTTGAGGACTTGGCTCTGTTGTGCCAATGATTAGATGATTGATATCTTAGTGGACTGCTGCTGTGGCCCCAGGCCGCTCAGTAGCAAAGGGGGGGGGGGGGGGGGGGGGGGGGGGGCAGCCTGTAACGTCTTGCCACAGACACTTTTATGATTGTAAGTGTAAAGGAAGTGAGCTCAAATAGCTGCAAGGCAGTGCCCATCCTCACTGCAGCAGATAACATAGTAAGATGACCTCACTGACACACACCTGGTGTCTCCAGTTCTCTCACACCTACAGGTCTACTCCAAGAGCTGGTACAGTATTTGCCAGTCATTTGTGTATTAACAAATAAACTGACCTTTATTGTAACAGGATTTCTCTCGTTGAGTCCTGCTAATAGCATATGTTGCTGTGTGGCATGACTGATTGCCACATAGCCACAGGTGTTTCCAGTTCCAATGTGTAAAGTACAATAACATTCTAATGGATGCTTATGGCTTGAATGTTATTTCTTAGTTTATTTATAGAAGAGATGTATTGCCTCTATCTTCCACCTTAAAGTAATTCAAGGAAATTATGGAAAATGAAGGCAGCAAAAAAAATACAAAAAGTTACCATGTTCATGAATTCAATTATTTACAATCATACCCTCATAACTAACAAAACACAATTGATCCATAGCTATTTCCAACACAGTAAAGAAAGAGTACAAAATATGTGAGAAAATTCATCACTGAAACTATATACTAATAGCTGGCATTTTTTTAAGTATACCTTACTTTCATAGTAGATATTTAGTCAAAGCTATTTATCACCTTTAGTCCCACACCTTTTCACACCATGATCCATGATGTGTTTTGGAATAGAAAGTCTTTTTAATAGAGCGATTATTTTGTTATTCTGGAGTGGCTTGGCTCTATACTTAGAAAATGTTAAAACAGAATCATAATTAAAGCTGCAGGCCGTGTTGAGCGGGTCTTCGACGCTTCGCAGGCCGTTGTCCGCACGTCGATGTGTCAGGCAGGTGTTTTCCGGAATCGGCCGTTGGCAGACGTGGAAAGTTCCAGGCCGATGGGACAACGTACATGGGAGTTACAGCAGTAATATAAACATTGTGTTTGATGGCGATTGATCTGTCGCCATTGCAATGGCATATGATGACATCCCAGAATACGCTTAGATGTGTTAATGGCTGTATCCTTACAAAACCTGTGAAGTTTAGGGCCGTTTGGAGCATTTTCACTGAAATTATGAGAAAACCTTTACCATGGAAAACGGCATATAGTGAGATCTCAGATTTGACGTAGAGCTGTTGAGGCATGGACCGGTGATATACAAGTGAAGATTGGGAGACGATTGGAGTTACAGCAACATCGTATTTTATGGCGAGGGATGCGTTGCCATGGTAACGCCACATTATGTAAGCGTTATGTGGTGTAGAGCTGTTCAGGGCCACAGTGTTGACCCTAATGGGATATATGGTGGCGTTCTGAGCATGTCAGTTGGAGTTATTACATCATCGTGACGAGTGAACGCCTAGAATCGAGTCAACGTGAAATTTGACGCCAAATCACGAAAAAAGTAAAGTTTCGTGATATCGTTTTTTCGCCCATGTGTCAATACGCTACCCAACGAATTTGGAGTAGATCGGATAAGGTCCCTAAAAGGAGTTCGTTAAAGTACGGAAGTGAGGGACCCAAACAAACTATTAAGAAGGCAAATCTGAGATTTCATTTAACTCCAGCTCTCAACAAAGGCTCGGGAAAGCCCCATAAGCTTCTCGTTGTAGAGTGAAAATGGAACGCACACGCTATTTGTTGTTTGTTTATATCACGCAGTCTGTTCTTCTTTTCTTGATAATCATGCAGTCTGTCTCCCGGTTGTTGCCTCTTTTGAATGACGAATACACACTACCACCGCCTGCTGGTAAGGAGAGTTATTGCCACTCACGCATGCGCAGTTCGTGCGTGCTTCTTTGGTTGTCGGCTGAAGTCTTTGCGGTGTGTTCCAGTGCGACACATGGCCAAAACGCAAGACGCAACAGTAGGGGTCCGTCTGTGTCAGTTATTTGTTGTCAGATTGGTGTGTCCGGGCCTTTTCTCTTCTTCACACTTCACACTTCAATCTGGCCTTCAACTCCTGGTATCGCTTAACTCATTGTGTTCAGATTGAGCTGAAGAAAGTTCACATTGTTTACACACACACGACATCTAAAACAATATGCATTTTACGTGACTCTCTGTGATGTGTATTTTGTTGTCAACAATTGATTGTATACAGTATTTATTCTGGAGTTGTTGTATTAATCCTGTTGCCAGATAATGATGCTGATGTTTCCTGTACTCAGAGTGCCGCCTTGTTCTTCTCTTTGACGTTGTTCAGAACAATGCCAGTGTTCTCCGCCAATCCAGCCTTGACAAGCACAAGAGGTAATAACATAGATGATAAGAATAAAACACAAAAGTATTATCAGTCAATCTGCTTATTTTTCAAAGCTGCACTACAATAGAGCTTATTCCTGGCATCTATTAAAGAACGAGCCACAAACTGTTTATTTAGCACTCATTTAATCAGAATCAGAATACCTTCATTAGAGAAATGTACGTTGTTAAAGCAGAAAAAGAGCCAACTTAATGTTACATATGGTGCATGCATTAAAAAGTATTCAAGTTAAAAAAAAGTTATGATATAATACAAATAAAAAGTTACACAATTTACAAAATTCACATCCTGTAACAGTTCTTAGGATTTAGCAGCCAGGTATTAACGGCATATATATACAGGGCTGCACATAACTGGTGCGCACCCCCCTCCAAAAAAGGAGCACCAGATCATTTGAGAGAGAGAGAGAGAGAGAGAGAGACTCAGGGACTCCACTCCTCAACCTTTGAGGTTAAGAGTGAGAATCCAGAGTTCTTAGAATCTATCAAAGATGTTGATCTAATTATATTAACAGAAACATGGTGTAAATATGATCTGCTCACTCACTGTCCTCCAGGTTATAATGAAGTAATGGTGCCCTCTATAAAATCAAAAAACATACGCAAGGGCAGAACATCGGGGGGGATCTTGGTGTGGTATAAAGGAGATCTTTGCCATCAGATCTCAGAAGTAAAACAAGGTAAATCACACATTTGGCTAAGGTTAGATCAAACCCTGGGCATAACTGGCAGGAATCTATACGTGTGTGCTATTTATATACCCCCAGCAGATTCTCCTTATTTTGAAGAAGACATTTTTGAAACTCTCCATTCAGAAATAGCCTATTTTCAGGCCCAGGGAAATGTGCTTCTAACTGGAGATCTGAACGGACGAACAGGAATTGAACCTGATGTCATAGACCCACAGAGCAGCCACCATGTATTTGGTGACCCCCCCCTGTTTACCACGCCAACCGTCAGCCATCGGAACAGCCTTGACTCTGAAATCAATCAGAATGGCAAAGAGATAGTGCATCTCTGTCGGGCCTTAGGCCTGTACATAGTGAAAGGGAGGTTCAGAGGGGACTCTTTAGGGAGATTCACATACTCCTCAGCTCTAGGGTCTAGTGTAGTAGACTATGCAATCACTGACATGGACTCCTCCACTATCAGTGCATTCACTGTCAGACAGTAATCCCCCTTTTCAGACCACAACCAAATCAATGTGTTCTTTAAACTCTCAGGTCCAATGAGTGACACAACAAGGGAACCCAGTAAGCTGTATACATTAAATCCTACTTACAGATGGGCCCCAGACAGTGGAGACAAATTCACCATGGCCTTGAACTCACCTGATCTGATGAATGACATGTCACTATTTGACCAAAATCAATATGTTCCTACCAAAGATGGTGTAAACATGGCCATTGATTATATCAATATGATATTTCACAAGGCAGCTATTAAAGCTGACCTTGTAAAACAAAAGCGGAAGCCTGTTAAAAGGCAAAACGCTGACAAATGGTTTGACCAGGAATGCAAGACCATCAGAAAAGACCTGAGAAAAATAGCAAATGAAAAACATCGGCAACCAAACAACCCAGCCTTACGCATTAGATACAATGACGTTTTAAACAAATATAAATGTACAATAAGGAACAAAAAAACAAAATGATACCCACATGAAACTTGAGGTTATTGAGAAAGCCATTGATCAAAATCAATTCTGGGATCTGTGGAGCAACTTCAACACAAAACAACCACAAGCATTACCCATCCAAAACGGTGACATCTGGAGAGAATATTTTGAAAGTTTGTACAAAGACATACCAATAAATCTAATGAATTCAGATCAATGTATTACAAAAGAGAAACTCCAAACATTAGAAGAAACTATTAAAGACAACCAAAAGCCCCTTGATTTCCCAATGACTTGGGAAGAATTGACCACACAGACACAATCTCTCCGGCCAAGGAAAGCTTGTGGCCCAGACAACATTAAAAACGAAATGCTCAGATGCAGCACCCCAGAGATGCAGGGTACAGTGTTAAAGCTGTTCAATATCATATTGCAGTCAGGATGTTTTCCTGACATCTGGTGCAAAGGGCTCATTTCTCCCATTCATAAGAGTGGAGACAAATCAGACCCTAATAACTACCGTGGCATCTGTGTCAGCAGCTGTCTGGTGAAATTATTCTGTAGTATTCTAAATAAAAGAATACAAGATTTCCTTAACCAACAATCCATCTTGAGTAAAAATCAAATTGGCTTCCTTCCAAAACACCGCACCACCAACCATATATATACCCTTCACACTTTAGTTAACAAACATGTACACCAAACACAACATGGGAAGATATTCACTTGTTTCATTGATTTCAAAAAAGCTTTCGACTCTATTTGGCACGAAGGGCTCTATTATAGACTCCTACATTGTGGTTTAGGGGGCAAAATGTACGATCTGGTTAAATCAATGTATTTAGGGAATAAGTGTGCTGTTAAAATTGGAGACAAACAAACTGAATTCTTCACCCATAGAAGAGGTGTTCGTCAGGGTTGCAATTTAAGTCCCACTTTATTTAATATATATATAAATGAACTTGCTGTTCAGTTGGATCACTGTGCTGCTCCTGGCCTCTCCCTCCTAGAGAGAGAGGTGAAGTGTCTGCTTTATGCTGATGACCTTGTTATGCTGTCTCCTACTGAACAAGGACTACAACAACAGCTGGACATAGTAGACCAGTACTGTAAGAACTGGGGCCTGGCAGTCAATATGAAGAAAACTAATGTCATGGTTTTCCAAAAATGCCCCAGATGTCAGGAGAACAAATATCAGTTTACCATAAATAATCATATCATCGAACATAGTATGAGTTACACCTACCTCGGTTTAACCATAACAGCATCAGGAAGTTTCAACATGGCAGTGAATGCACTCAAAGAAAAAGCCAGAAGAGCTCTAAATGCAATTAAGAGAACATTTTATAATGTCCAAATTCCAATTAAAATCTGGCTCAAAATCTTTGATAGTGTGATCCAGCCCATTGCGCTGTACGGTAGTGAAGTATGGGGTCTACTCATTCATCACCAGAGCTATACCCGCTGGGACAAACATCCAACAGAGTCTTTACATGCAGAATTCTGCAGATACATTTTACGTGTTCAGAGAAAAACACCAACAAATGCATGTAGAGCAGAATTAGGCAGATACCCACTGATCATTAACACTCAAAAGAGAGCACTGACATTCTTTAACCACCTTAGGTCCAGCCCCTGAGACACCCTCCACTCCAAAGCCCTCCAAAGCCAAGAGCTAACCCCAGAGAAGAGTCCCCTATGTCAGCTGGTGCTGAGGCTAGCTTCCCCCTCTCAGAGCCACTCTGACCAGTCTCTCAACAACACTGCTCTCCAAACACCAATCACAGTCAAACGCATTATAACACAATGTAAAGACAACTATTTACAACATTGGGAAGAAGAAACTAAAAGCCAAAGTAGATTAGAATGTTACCTGGCTCTAAACAGAGAGTATGAGCTGGCAGAGTATCTCTCTACTGTCAGAGATAGAAAGCAGAGACAGATCCTAACCAAGTACAGGCTGAGTGACCACAAACTGGCAATCGAAACAGGAAGACTCAAAAGATCCTGGCAACCAAAAGAGAACAGAATATGTGGTCACTGTACGACAGGTGAGACTGAGACAGAGATGCACTTCCTCCTGAAGTGCCAAACATTCAACCAAGTAAGGAGCATTTATTGGAACAAGATGAACTTTGTAATCCCAGGTTTCAAGGAGGTTGATGACCTCTCAAGACTGAGAGTACTCCTAGAAGAAGGAGACAAGGCACACCTTGCTGCCCAATATGTATACACATGCCACAACCTGATGGACAGTGAATGACACACACACACACACGTTGAAATGTAATTGTATCACTGTATATATATATCGTCAATAATATGTAAACATTTGAAATGTATGTTAATGTTGTTAATTATTTTGTATTGTGATGCTTTGGCAACATTGTTTAATTGAACTTTCATGCCAATAAAGCCCCTTTGAATTGAGAGAGAGAGAGAGAGAGAGAGAGAGAGAGAGAGAGAGAGAGAGAGAGAGAGAGAGAGAGAGAGAGAGAGAGAGAGAGAGAGAGAGAGAGAGAGAGAGAGAGAGAGAGAGAGAGAGAGAGAGAGAGAGAGAGAGAGAGAGAGAGAGAGAGAGAAACTGGTAAGATACCAAGGTTTCCCACACATAGACTTTACTTGGGCGGGCCACCTAGGTATATTAATGGCCGCCAAAGTATAATTTGCGATCCATTTAGGTTACATTCTTTTAATCCGTCCGCGAGCACCCCTCGCTATCGCGTGAAGGGTCTGCTTTATGCGCTCCGCACAGTAACCCTGCTGCGAGGCATGGGCAAACAGTTCATGATCGTGCAAAAACGTTATGTGCACCCTTGTGTATATATATATATATATTAATGCTGTCAAAATTATGGCGTTAAGCGCGGTAATTCCTTTTTTGAATTAATTGCGTTAAAATATTTAACGCATTTAACGCATGTGCAGAATGGCCCGCCCCATACATCCGTATATATATATATATATATATATATATTGCACATAGTTGGTTGGTATTTAACAGCAAGGGGTGTTATAGTCTGTGTTCTTGTGTGTGTGTGTGTGTGGGGGGGGGGGGGGTCAACTAGGGGCTGTGCTGGTTGTATAGTCTGACCGCTGCAGGAAGGAAGGACCTGCGGTATATCTCCGTGAGACAGCGGGGGTGCTGCAGCCTGTCGCTGAAGGAGCTGCACAGTGAGGACAGTGTGTCCTGGAGGGGAGACACACATTGTCCAGCAGGGAGGACAGCTTGGCTGCCATTGTCCTGTCTCCCACCACCTCCACAGTGTCCAGAGGACTCCCCAGGACAGAGCTGGCCTTCCTTACCAGTCTGTTCAGTCTCTTCCTGTCAGCAGCCGAGATGCTGCTGGCCCAGCAGGCCACACCATAGAAAATGGCCGATGCCACAACATAAAATGTCTGAAGGAGGGCCCCCTCACCCCGAAAGACCTCAGTCTCCTCAGCAGAAAGAGTCTTCTTGTACAGAGCAGCAGAATTATCAGTCCAGTCCAGTTTATTGTTCAGATGAACACCCAGGTATTTGTAAGATGTCACAATCTGTCTGCTCACTGGTGTCGGGGGGGGAGTGTTGGCGCCGTCTGAATTCCACCACCAGCTCCTTGGTCTTCGCTGCGTTGAGCTGGAGGTGGTTCCTCTGGCACCAGAAGGTGAAGTCCTGCGTCAGCTCCCTGTACTCCCTGTCATCCTCGTTGGTGATGAGGCCAACGATGGCGGAGTCATCAGAGAACTTCTGCAGGTGACAGGTTGCAGTGTTGTGGGTGAAGTCTGCAGTGTAGAGGGTGGAGAGAAACGGTGCCAGCACCGTCCCCTGGGGGGCCCCCGTACTGCTGATGATTGTGTCTGATTGACACTCCCTGGTCCTCACGTACTGTGGACGGTTGGTGAGGTAGTCCAGGATCCAGTAGGTGAGGTGGTGATCCACCCCTGAGAGCTGCAGCTTGTCCCCCAGGAGCAGGATGGCGTTGAAGGCACTGGAGAAATTAAAGAACATGATCCTCACAGAGCCCCCGGCCTTCTCCAGGTGGGAGAGGGACCTCCGCAGCAGGTAGATGACGGCGTCATCCACCCCGATGGCAGGCTGGTAGGCGAACTGCAGGGGGTCCATTGATGGTTTCACAAGGGGCCGAAGGTGTCCAAGAACCAGCCTCTCCAGGGTATTCATCAACTTTGATGTCAGCGCCACCGGCCGGCTGTTGAAGTCCTTGGGGTGAAAGGTCTTTGGCACAGGTACCACACAGGACGTCTTCCACAGTTGTGGTACCCTCCCTCGCTCAGGTTGAATAGAAGCTCCACAATCCCACACAACTTGTCTGCACAGGATTTGAGGAGCCGGACCCGCTGCCTTCCTCGCCCTTACACTTCTGCAGCTCCCTCCTCACCTGGTTGGTTGTGAGGGACAATGTGTCGTCAGTGGGTGGAGGAGAAGAAACAAGGGCTGATGTGAGAGGTGTCTGTTGCACCTTTCACACAAACGCGGTTTCAGGGCCGGTTCGGAGCTCGAGCCTGATAAGCACCGTTTTTTCCTGTTCACACTGCAGCGGACAAAAAATGGTCAGTCTATAAGCAAGAACCACAAACGTCACGCTTAAGTCGGAGGCGGGGAAAGGGTCGGGATCAACCTGAGCAATAACCGTTTTAGGCGAGTACGGCACATGAAGTTGTAACAAGCAGTAGCGCTGAGCAAAGTGACCAGAACGCAACCTCACACTTATCCAAAAAACTCATGACTGATCAAATCTATTGAGGTTATTAAAGTCGTTTGCCCAATGAGATGATCATTAGTAGTCTTTTAGCACTTAAAAAAGTATGTTACCATACTGTCCTCTGCCAGTGCTGCTGTAACCTGTCTATCTTGTTTCTTTTCATGTTTTTATTTTATCTTTTGGTTTATTTGGCATGTCCTCTATCGTGAACCTCTACTGTATGTTGCA
Source organism: Notothenia rossii (assembly GCF_949606895.1). NCBI lineage: Eukaryota > Metazoa > Chordata > Actinopteri > Perciformes > Nototheniidae > Notothenia > Notothenia rossii. The sequence goes on along the minus strand of NC_136909.1, from coordinate 58,297,017 downwards.
CATTTTGTATGACTTTAACGTTTTAGATTGTTTGTATAATTGGATGGAAGGGCGACTTTGAAACATTCCAGGCATTATAGACAGGGCTGGACATAACTGATGCGCAGGTACCAGCGCTGTTGTTATTATAATCTGGTGCTAGCTGCTCTAACGGATATAAGAAGAAGATGTTTCTACAATAATGTGGAGGGAGAGTCCTCTCCAGTCAGACTGAGAGGCTGATAACTACAGCTCAGTGAGGTAAGGACTCTGAGTGTTTAGATAGTTAATTTTAATCTAAGTTCAAACGGTTTGGTCACAATTTATGTAAACACATATTTCCAAGGCACTCCTTTATAATTATTGGGATCAACAGGTTTGAAATCATTCCAATGTATACTATAGGACAGTAACCAAAAATATCCTTTAAAACTGGAGAGATAAAAAAAAAATGCATAAATAAATAAATAAATGTTAAGGTAAAATAAGATATGAATGAACAACACAAATAAAATAAGTTACACTCATTTTTTATTGGCTATGGTAGGTTATTGGTTATGTTCACATACACTTATTTGATTACATCCACTTGTCTAAGATGACAACAGACTTTCGACCCAAAACCAGCTGTTTACTGTTGATGCAAGCAGCTAATCGCAGACTCAACCAGAGAGAAAGAAGTAGGCCTACATCATCAGCTACCATGTCTGACAGAGAGGAAGACAGTGAGGAGAACAGTCAGGAGGAGGGTAGTGATGACAGCTTGTAGGATTACTGGGCGCGCTAATGTTGTCTTGTGTTCACCCCTGCATGTGTGTTCTGTGTTCACCTCTGCATGTGTATTCAGTGCCGTGTGTCTGGCAAATGAAGTCAAGACCCCCTCAAAATGTACGTTATATTTCATTTTGAGGATGAGCACCAAGCAACATCTGCAGGTGCTCCTTTGAGAACCAGGGCAAAAAAGTTATGCGCACCCCTGATTATGGACAAACAATTGCGACCCAATTATTGTAAATGTGCAATGTCCCTTTTTAAAATAATAATACATAAATAAATACTTTTGTAGAATACATTTGTAATAAACTTTCTTTACATTCCTAAGGTTTTTCACAAGATCATCTTACAATAGTGTAACAATAATATTGTTTTCTTACCTCTTTATGTTACGGTCGAGTGAAGGAAGCAGGACCCAAATGCAGATAAAACTGATTATACCTTTATTTCAAGGATAAAATAATATAACTCGGACAAACAGAACACTTACCGGTGAACTCAGTCAACAACAAAAGACGAACCAACACTGAACAAAGGAAGAGACAAGACTAAATACAGGGAGGGGTAATCACAGGACGAGAAACACAATCAGACAAACACTAGCGCCACCAGGGTGGGTGGAGGACGGGATTGAGCTGACAACCCAGGGGCATGGCAGAGAACCAGGAAGGGGTCTCGGGCGGACGGCCCGGGGGCAAGGCAGAGTTCACAGTGGGAATCTCGGGCGGACGACCCGGGGGCAAGGCAGAGTTCGAGTTGGGGAGGGGCGGGGGCCGAGCATGACGGCGAAGGCAGCGGCAGGAAGAGTCAGGGGGCCGGGCTCGAGGACGAAGACCGCGGCACTCAGGGGGCCGGGCTCGAAGCTGAAGACCGCGGCTCTCAGGGGCATAGGGTAGGCAGGACCCCCGGCAGAGGAGTAGTCGGCGGGACCCCCAACCGCACAGGAAACAGGCCTGGCAGAACCCCCGGCAGGAGAGTAGTCGGCGGGACCTCCAACAGCACAGGATATAAGGTTGGCAGGATCCCGGCAGAAGAGTAGTCAGCGGGACCCCCAACGGGACAGGACACAGGGTTGGCAGGACCCTCGGCAGAAGAGTAGTTGGCGGGGCCCCCAACGGGACAGGACATGGAGTGGCAGGAACCCCGGCAGGAGAGCAGTTGGCGGGACCTCCAACGGCACAGGACACAGGGTTGGCAGGACCCCCGGCAGAAGAGTAGTCGGCGGGACCCCCAACGGGACAAGACATAGGGTTGGAAGGACCCCCGGCAGGAGAGTAGTCGGCGGGACCCCCAACGGGACAGGACATGGAGTTGGCAGGACCCCCAGCGGAACCTCCAACGGCACTTGAGTAGGGACTTGAGTAGGGACAAGAGAAGGGACTCGAGTAGGGACTGGAGAGGGAACTCGAGAGGGAACTCGAGAGGAGACTCGAGAGAGAGGGCTTGAGAGAGGGCTTGAAAGGTGACTCGAGAGGGAACTCGAGAGGTGACTCGAGAGGGGACTCGAGAGGTGACTCGAGAGGGGATTTGAGACGGTCGGTTTGCCGACAGAACACAGGGGGCTGGAGTTGGCCGGAATGCCGACAGGACACAGGGAGCTGGCGTCGGCCGGTACGCCGACAGGACACGGGGAGCTGGCGTCGGCCGAAGAGCCAACAGGAGACGAGGAGCTGGAGTCGGCCGGTATGCCAACAGGACACGGGGAGCTGGAGTCGGCCGGCACGCCAACAGGACACGGGGAGCTGGAGTCGGCCGGTACGCCGACAGGACACGGGGAGCTGGAGTCGGCCGGAGAGACAGTACTGGAGCCGAAACCATGGCTGCTGGGGCCGGTTCTGGAGCCGGAACCATGGCTGTCGGGCACGGAACAGAAGCCTGGACCCTGGCTGTGTAAGCCAGGTAATGGAGCACGGAAGCATGGCTGTGTGGGCCGGTACTGGTGCACGGATCCATGGCTTTGTGGGCCAGTTCTGGAGCCGGAACCATGGCTGCTGGGGCCAGAACTGGGGCCGAGTACGAGGCCGGGAATCACACACCAAGAGGAAATTCGAAATCCAGCCAGGTAAGAATTTCACTAAACCTGGTCTCTCCGTAGCCAACTGGCGCGCCTCTGCCAGAGCAGCCTCTCGCTGCTGAACACCGGATGCTCCCCTCCATCGATCAGAGCAGTAAGCCAAAGAAAAGGAAAAATCCAATAATTCCTGCTCAAATGGATCTGCTGGGCCCATATCTGGTTGGTTCGTTCTGTTACGGTCGAGTGAAGGAAGCAGGACCCAAATACAGATAAAACTGATTATACCTTTAATTCAAGGATAAAATAATATAACTCGGACAAACAGAACACTCAACAGTGAACTCAGTCAACAACAAAAGACGAACCAACACTGAACACAGGCAGAGACGAGACTAAATACAGGGAGGGGTAATCACAGGACGAGAAACAGCCGGGCAGGGGAGGAGAAACACAAGGGCCACAGGTGAACACAATCAGACAATTAGACACACCAGGGAAACTAACGACAGGGAGGAAAAACACAGGGAGAGGGACCAGACAATACACAAGGAGGAAAACAAGACAGGGGCCCTTTCTCATTTCATCAAATCCCGCTCCTCGACTCCTCAACTCCTCGGTCCTCCGGTAGTGACCCGGAATTGAATTTCAGCGTGCCATGTTGAAGGACATCTCATTTCTCTAAATGCATTTTGAGGACCGAGGATCAAGCGTCGAGGAGGCTATCTGGAGGAGATATAACCGAGGATACACTGAAGGGTCCTCCACGGCTCCTTCGTAGATGCATTTCCGAGAACAGAGATGTTTCAAAGAGTCGTGACGCACGGCCGAACTTATCTCAACCAATGACAGCTCTGCATGCATCCCCTGGATATTATTTTATTAACTGCTTTCATCGCGACGCAATGTTTACGGTGAGAACAGCTGTGAGGTCCGTGCAGAAAGCAGAGCAGTGTGTATAATATATATCACTCAGTATAACAGGCCTACTCTTTTTATTTGCTTTAGTTTAGTAGATATCTACAAACAAAGAGTCGATATTTTTCTAAGACCATTTAGTGCTTCAAATAATAAAATACACAACGGCTGTTAGGCTGTTAGCTGTAGTTGCGTGTGTGTGGTACAGTGTGTAGGTGTGTGTGTGTGGTACAGTGTGTGTGTAGATGCAGCGGACAGACAGGTCTCAGTTGGTTTGGTGTCCTCTGCTTACTTTTAATACTTGTAAATACAACTTTTGCCCGTAATTTATTTTCCTCATTGTAGCGACCAGAGAGAGGGGGGGGAGATATATCCAGTCTCTGATTGTGTTAAGTTATTATGAGAGTGCTCTGTTTGATTCCCTCAATAGCAATCAATAGTAATCACCCCGGGATATTCTGGTTACCTAAAAATGTTAGGTTGTATTTACTGTTAATGACACAACTCTACTGTCTGTTTTTGGGACACATCAAGTAAAATGTCCATTAGAGTTGTCAATTGAAAAATAGCAAAATAAAAACGGATATCTTTGATTAATGATTTAAATTAGGGCTATTCAAGTGTTCATACTGGGAAATTAATCTAGCTAATGCTATTAGAAATAGACATAGAGAATACACCAAACATACAGTAGATGTATATATATCATAACAGTTTTTGGTCTGTACAGTATTAATAACTAGAAGCTCTCTGAAACATTTTAATATGTCTCCCCTCTCCAGTGCAGGACAGTTGGACCTGGAGAAGCCCCTGCAGACTGCACTGCTGCTGAGTTTGGGTGGAGTCGGCTCCATTGTACTAAACCAGTGGCACAGCAGCATCCAACAGAACACACGCAATCTGGCCCATGTACTAGACAGTATGTTTTGCATTTGCCTTTAAGTAAATCAACCTTATATATTGCAAGTTAACCTCTTTAAACATTTACTTTATGCCTGTGGGGCTTTTCATGAGTTACAGTTATATAATGTGTGTGTGCAGATCTGCTGAGGGTCAGACAGACCTCTGGCCAGAGCATCCAGGCCCTGAGGAGAGGGGACCGTTCAGTGACACCACAGCACAAGGTTACAGGATCCTATGGTACTGTATTTCAAACTCATAACATCATTTAGCCTATTTACTTTACACACACTAAAGTCCATGTTTGTTTTATAATTGGTGCTTTACAGACAACACTTTCTCTGTATGTTAGGCTGTGGTCCCTTTGCTTTCTGAAAAGAGCACAGCTAGTGCATTAGGATGGTAATCATAGTGAAATATAAAGCTTCAATAATGCTTTATGAATACACAGATAAACACACATAGCGTTCTGATCAACTGTACTAAATCAATATTCATGTGACTTATACAAAAGTATAACGGCCCCTACACACGGTGGCGTGCGTTGCCGCTTCAACGCTTCTGCCCATTCACTTTGAATGGGGTGACGTCACGATTCGCCGAACTGCATTGTTGGAGCAAAGCGTAGCTTCTCTCACGGTGCTCGCTGCAAAAGTAGAGCAATGTTCTACTTTTGACGCCTCGATGGAGGCGTCAGCCAATCGAATCATATGCCAGTACAAGCTCTAGCCAATCAAACCGCGTGCTCGTGTTTCTGGGGCGGGAGATTCATGTGATTGGTTGTTGGTCGAGTTTGACTGATAGCTTATAAAACATAATGACTATCTATGCTGACCTAAACACACCAAGAAAATCTACTGTAAGGACTCATATAGGAGCTCTTTATATACCAAAAAAAAGATAACAATGATATTTGAAAAAGGAAATAGTGATAACAATTAAAGTACACATATACAAATATTGTGTAACTATTCTAACTTCTTCACTATGTATTTTGAGTAAAATTCATTTGCAAAGAAGGCACAAAACGCACCGAAAACAAAGTTAAAGGGGCCTTTTTATGCATTTTGGAATGTCCTTTTCCTGTAGTGTGTTATATACACTTTTGTGCATGTAAATTGTCTGCAAAAGGCTAAAATCCCTGTTCCCCTACATAATGACATCACTATGTAACACTGGCTAATATTGGTTAGAGCTCCAACACATCGTACATGATTTTCTAAGGGGTGGAACAAACAGTATCTCGAAGCGGTTGACCAATCACAACAGAGCCATCTAGCAAACCAATCAGAGCTGACTGGGCTCTGGTTTCAGACAGAAGGGGATGTGTCAAATTATTGAACCCATCCAATAATAACTTATTATTCTGCATGGACTACTACACATCATGACTGCAGTTGATTATTAGCTGTAACTATTATTTTGTGTGTATATATATTTCACATAGTGAAAATAAATACAACAATAATAAAGTGACAATCAAATAAGAAATAAAATAAGACTAATAAATATAAAATACAATTCAGTTAAAAGCTAAATTAAAAAGGTATTTCTTGAATTTGCTCTTAAAAATGTTAACGCTCACTGCTGCCCAGTTCCTCTGGGAGGCTGTTCCACAGTCGTGGGACGTAAAAATAAAAAGACGCCTCACCACGGGTCTTTGTTTTCACTTTGGGTATAATTAAAAGGTACCAGAAAACCTGAGGGTTCTATAGGGCGCATAGGTTAAAAGCAAATCCCATAAATAGCTAAGCCCAAGACCATTAAGAGCTTTAAAAACCAATAAAAGTATCTAAACATTGATTCTGTTGCTCACAGGGAGCCATTGCAGAGACTTTAAAATCGGGGCGATGTGTGATCTGTTTCTGGTCCTTGTTAAAACATGAGCAGCTGAGTTTTGCAGTAGCTGTCGCTTTTTAGTATTATTTTTAGGCGGATCAGACAGTAGTGCATTGCCGCAATCGATCATACACGTTATAAAAGTGTGCATTAGTGTCTCTGTACTGGCCTGAGAGAGAAACGGTCAAACTTCATGGCAATATTCATGAAATAATAAAATGCTGTTTTTTTTATATTTCTGATATGTCATGCTCAAAGCTCTGATTAAAAATGATCACTTTGTTCTCAACTTGTTGGCAAGGTTTTACATTTAATTTATGAAGTTTTGAACCAAATGTCTTTCTCTGAGCTCTAGAACCAACAATTAAGAGCCCAGTTTTTGATTTACCTTGGTTGATTGAGCTCTAGAAAATTCTCAGTCATCCAATGGTTAATATCAAAAATACGGTTAAAAAGGTGTCATCAGCATAACTATGGAAATGTATGCCGTCTTCCCCGATGACATGTCCAAGTGGAAGCATGTAAATATTAAAAAGTTTAGGACCTAAAGAGAGCTTGGGGAACACCAGTCATTGTTAATAAAAGTGTATTGAGAAACCCCTAGAGTTTATTTTTGAGTATAGGTAGTCACAAGCTCCATCGGTCAATCCCTAGCTCATAACTAGTCATGCGCATTCATAAGCCATGTATTATTATTAATAAAGAGTTGCAGTCATCTCATGAAAGTCATGAACATTAAATGCACTCAAATTTACCCTAAAGCACTAAAGATGTGGTCTCCACAAAAACTGATCATTCAAAGTATCAATCCGGCACAGCTGGATTGCAGTATAACCCTCAGATATTGTTATTGATTTATTTGACTCTCCTCTGCAGATCCAGCTCACCTCACTGACTCAAAGGAAGATGATGATGTTCACCACCAAGTCATTCTCACACCATCAGCCTTCAACTGCATTCTATATGGATTACCTAACCTAATAGTCTCGTAATATACTGGCTTTGCAATAGTACTGTATGCAAAAAAGCTAGTGTAGTGAGGGGGTTAGATATTTCATTAAACATGATCCTTTATTCTTCGTTTCTAAAATAAAATACTAACTTTACACTTGTTTTTTTTTTTAATACTGTTGACATCACACAGCACACGCAAGTTATGCAACATCCCTGACTCGATAAAATAAGGCGAAAGCTCTCGGAGAGGGTAGCTTACGGAGATTCACCCTGAACATGTATTGTATTATTAAAATAGCAACGTTACCACTGTAATCATCCTGACAAGTTGTACCTTTGGGATCTAAGCCTGGCAGAAAACACTGAATCTAATGTTTAGAGTGTAGCGCCCACCTCGTTCACCATAAATGTTTCATTGATGTGGGTACTATTAGACATTACAAAATTAATAAGAAATCTTAAATGAGAAATTAATACATGTTAAAGAGCAACTTGCATGTTTTTCTTTTTTACAAGATTTATGCTTAGCCTTGCCTGAAAATTACTATAAAAAAGGTTTAACGTCAAATGCGTCATATTACATCACATGGGGGAGTGCTTTCTCGGACTCATTCTCTGCCCAATCCGCGGTAGTAGTTTGTTGTTGGTTTGAGCGGTTGTGATTAAGTGAGCTGGTATTTTGTCTGTAATTTTACATTGCATTTCACCATTTGTAATCATGGTGAGCTGGAGTTTTGCTTTCCTTCCTGGGTGCGTTGTGCAAGGTGCATCCACTATGGGTGGGCGGATCGATCCCAAAATATCGATACTTCCGATATACTAGAGACAATAGGATCGATACTTTCATACTTTTTTTTCCGTCTCCTCTACTCGTCAATTTCTTCAAAAAACTATGTGCAGACGAACACAAGTATATGCGCTCTTTTCTTCTCCTCTCCTCGAGGCTTGCGCACGCGCAGCGCGCTCCCTGCCTGAACGCCGATTATCAAGCTGACTGACAGCAGCCAGCAGGGCAGGAGAGCAGCAGCCAGCGACTCGCGAGTGCAACACACACACACGTGCATGATGGCTGAGAGAAAGAGGAGCGTTGTGTGGAGCAATTTCACAACTGGCAATTAAAATTTAGCGAACTGTGATGTGTGCAAGAAGACAGTTCGCTACTCTGGCCACTTTGTAATGTTATTTTTAATGTTTGCACTTTAAATTTGCAAAAGTAAAACGTTTATTTGTCTATAAAAACTGTTCTGTCTTTATTGATGAAAATGAATTCAGATTTAGTCTATTTATGATGCTTTCAGCTAAAAAATCATGTCATGCAGCTCTCCCCTATATGAAAGTACATATTGACGCTTATCGGTATCGGCGATACTGGCCCTGAAATACTTGGTGTCGGATCGAATCCAGATTGTGTGGTATCGCCCACCCCTAGCATCCACCTCCCTGCAGCACATACTCTCCACAGCTGAAGCCTATCAAGAATTTTTTTTATCAGGAAACCGTATTAAATTTCTCTCCCCCCTTCGCTGCTCTGTGTTAAGGAACCATGTGGATGATAGCATCCATCATTTAAATGCAAAGATAATGATTAAAAATCATTTTTAGGGGGAAAACTGTGGATCTGTCCATTTCGTTAACAATCTGATAGCCAAATGGACAAGCCTGATTAAAGCATATGCAGGACCCCAATGAGAGCTCCAGACTATGTGCATTGTGTTAGGGAACCCTATGAATGGTGTACATGAGTGTATACATGTTTTAAATAGTAGGATACCTCCAGGGCGCATCACCACATTTTACAAGCCAGGGAAGGTGCTTGGATCCTGGGTAAACATTGATTGAGTGTTTTTAAATGTGTGGAACAGTGTTTTGTCACTTTCAAAACTCTCCTGTCATTAACCGGAGAAATTGGGTCGATTTTGTATTCAATTTGGCCATTAATATTCCAGTGAGACGAAGTACGTACATTGACCGGAGTGATCCCATGTTAATTTTGTCCAAAAACCGGAGCATTCCCTGACCCTATACCCTAACCCTAACCAGTTATGAGCATTTATTTCTAAGCCCGCCTTTTAGAAAACAGGTTTAGATTAATGACGGGCATATTTATCGACTGAACATGCTCATTTTCTACGGTAATATCTCTGACCCTCCACCGATGCTGTATACTAAGTTTGGCGTTGAAAAACAAAACATGGAAATTTAAGGTAATATTTCACTGTTTTTAACATTATGCTAATTTAAAAAAAATTAAGTAGGTGGAGCTTTGGGGTTCAGGGACATAATATGTAGAGTAGGTCCACCCAAATACGTCGGCAACATTTCAGGTCATTCGGAGTTACGGTGCCACTTTGTAAAGGTTTCCAAAAATGGAAATGTGGTAGTTTGGATTAATTTGTGACATGTAAATCTTCAAAAATTGTACATTCTCCGTTAGCTTACGAGCTCCCCGTTTGAGCTAGCAACTATTTTCTATGCAATTTAGTATCATATTGGATAGGGGTTGAATCGTACCCCTAGGAGCAGTTTGCAAAGATTTACTTAAAATGACTGGAAAAAAAAACCATTTTTTTCAAAATGGCCGACTTTCTGGGGGGCGTGACTAATGAAAATCAATTTGAAACATGTGTGTAATTATAATAGCAATGTGTATACAGCGTTTTCGTGAATATCGGAGTAGTTTGGAGTAGTTTGGAGTCATTTGCGACATGTAAATCGTCAAAAATCCTTTATTCGCTGTTAGCTTACGACCTCCACGATTGAGCTATCAAAAATGTTCTTCTCAATTTGGCATAATATTGGACTGGGGCTGAACGTGTCCTGGACTGGACATTTTCTGATCATTCCCCTAGGAGGAGTTCGCAAGAATGTGCTGAAAATGGCTGAAAAACGCACATTTTTCTAAATGGCCGACTTTCTGGGGGGTGGGGCTAATGGAATTTCTTTACAAATATGTCCGCAATTCCATGAGGAATGTCTGTGCCAAAATTCGTGAATTTCTGAGAAACTATATGTGAGTACCACAAAATAGGGGGCGCTAGTGAGCAGTTTTTTTTTTAAATTACGTTTTTTTTTTTTCATTCTCGAAAAAGTCGTGGGCTCTGAAGTGTTTCCCAAGTTTTGCGTCCGAAGCTCATTTTATGCTATCGTAATTTTAAAAAAATGTATAGGCCACGCCCACATTCTGGATTTGTTGCGACACTCTAAATCTGAGTTCATAGTCACTCCGAGAGTATGAGTAAAAAAAAATAAATAAAAAATAGTCCATCCGCTCTCGAGTTATAAATTGGTGGTGTTGTTGGCGCCCCCTATAGTCCAAAATAAAAATGCTTTGGTGTGCCTATTCCCCAAGACAGACTAAACCTATTTACCAAAATCTGTGATGTTTGGATACATTGTTGATGAGTTATGAGCATTTATTTCTAAGCCCCGCCTTTTTGCGAGAACGTTTTGACTGACGGTGGCAATATTTATAGTCCTCAAATGCTCATTTTCTACGGTAATGTGTCTGACCCTCCATCGATGCTGTATACAAAGTTTGGTGTTGAAAAACTGAAAATTGAAATTTAAGTGAATATTTAACTGTTTTGAACATTATGCTAATTTAGAAGAAAATAAATGTAAGCGGAGCTTAGGGTTCCAAGAGGATTATTTGTAGAACAGGTCCACCCGGATATGTGTGTGAAATTTCAGGTCATTCGGAGTTACGGTGCGACTTTGTAAATGTATTCCAAAATGGGATTTTGATAGGTGGCGCGAGCGAGCAATTTGGAATATTTTAACCCATTGACTCCAGAATATTACATTTTTCACCGGTCCTGGCGTCAGTGCAAAAATATACAACTTTTTAAGAATCCTAAAGGCCTGAAAATAAGCATTCCAATATGGAATAATAATAATAATAATAATAATACCACCAATAACAATATATTTCCTCGCACTTCGTGCTAGGACGCCGTTGGGTCCTAGCGCTCGGTGCTAGGGCCCGAATAATAATTAAAACTGCGGTCGCACTTGTGCGCGCAGTGATGAGCGGGCCCTCGCGTCCGTGCGCCTGTCGGGGAGGGCAGCCGGTCGTCCCGGCGTCAAGCAGACGTGCGCGAGTCCTCGGAAATGAGACGTTTGTCATTTTCTAATTTTCGCGTCCCAGGTCCTCCGGCAGCGACCCGGAAACGGATGTCGGCGCGCCGTCTCGAAGGAGAACAAATTTCTCTAAACGGTCGTCGAGGATCGATCATCGAGGAGGCTGTCTGGAGGAGCCGTAACCGAGGGTACACTGATTTAGAGGAGAGAGGAGTCTCTTTGGAGGAGCTATAACCGAGGGTACACTGAAGTAGAGGAGAGAGGAGTCTCTCTGGACGAGCTATAACCGAGGGTACACTGAAGTATTCTCCGTAGTCGATTTCAGCCAACAGTGATGTTTAAAAGAGGCGTGACGCATGGCTGGACTTATGTCAACGAAGCACAGCTCTCCAAACTGTTCCCGTTGTGATTATAAGTTATTCAAGATGATCAAATGTGCATCAGCCTTTCTGCCCTTTACCGTTTGTTTACTCACTAATCACATCTCCCCTGGATGTTAGGCTTTTTTTTTTTTTAATACAACTGCTTTCATTGTGACGCGATGTTTACAGGGAGAACAGCTGCTGAGGTCAGTGCAGAAAGCAGAAGAGTGTGTATAATATATATCGCTCAATAATATATGTAACAGGCCTACATTTCAAACTTTATTTGTAGGCTTTAGGAGATATCTACAAATAAATAGTAGATATTTGTCATGAAACCATATAGTGCCTCACATGTTTATTTGTAGGCTTTAGGAAATATCTACAAATAAACAATAGATATTTTTAATGAAACCATATAGTGCTTCACATAATAAATACAAGGGCTGTAGCGTAATATGTATTATATGCTTTAGTAGCTGTTTGTGTTTGTTGTACAACGTGTAGGTGTGTTTGTGTCTGTCTGTCTGTCTGTCTGTCTGTCTGTCTGTCTGTCTGTCTGTCTGTCTGTCTGTCTGTCTGTCTGTCTGTCTGTCTGTCTGTCTGTCTGTCTGTCTGTCTGTCTGTCTGTCTGTCCGTGTGTGTGTGTGTGTGTGTGTGTGTGTGTGAGCGTTGATGTGCCAGGCAGACAGGCAGGACTCAGTAGGTTATCCAACATATAAATGGTCCATAAAGGTATATTCTCCGTTAGCTTATGAGCTCCTCGTTTCAGCCAGCAACTATTTTCTTCACAATTTAGCATCACATTGGATATGGGCTGAATCTGTGCTGGATTGGAATTTTTCCGATCATTTCCCTAGGAGGAGTTTGCAAAAATGTGCTTAAAATGCATGAAAAATGCACATTTCTGAAAATGGCCGACTTTCTGGGGGACGGGGCTAATGAAAAGCAATTAGAAATATGTGTGCAATCATGATAGCAACGTGTATACAGCGTTTCCTGAATATCGGAAAAACTATATGCGAGTCGTTTGGAGTAATTTGCGACATGTAAATCGTCAAAAATTGTGTATTCGCTGTTAGTTTACGACCTCCACGATTGAGCTATCAAAAATGTTCTTCTCAATTTAGCATCATATTGGATAGGGGCTGAACTTGTCCTGGACTGGAATTTTTCCGATCATTTCCCCAGGAGGAGTTAGCAAAAATGTGCTTAAAATGCATTAAAAACGCAAATCTTTCAAAATGGGCGACTTTCTGGGGGGCGGGGCTAATTAAAAGCAATTTGAAATATGTGTGCAATCATAATAGCAATGTGTATACAGCGTTTCGTGAATATCGGAAAAACTATATGCAAGTAATTTGGAGTAGTTTGGAGTAATTTAGTCTTCTCAAGCACCAACTATCAAATATCTCTCCTGATTGTTGGCACTTGACAATAACTTTCCCTACATTTGACTCAGGTGTAGCTAAAGTCTGCTTTAAGAGTTGTTTATATTTCACATCAATCAGAATCTGCAAAGTAACTAAAATAAATGTAGTGGAGTAAAAATACCAGGTTAACCTCTGAATTGTAGAGGAGTAGAACTACATAGTAACAATGAGCTGTCATGTGGGTATATATTAATGCTGCCCATTATGGATACAAGCGATTTTCACCCATTTAGTAATTACATGTTTTCAATTTGTACACACCAATGTGTTTCCTATTGCCTAAACCTCCAGGGCTGTACACAGTTTAATACTGTCAACTTCTAATTTTGGGGAAAACGAAAACGTCTTTTTAAAACTACAATTCCCAGTAGAGGCGTGCCATAGAGAACATGTTGCGAAACACAATAGCCAGCATGTGTAGTTCTGGGGGGACGTTCGAGTCCAGTTTTGCATGGTCTGCCGTGGTTTCGTTCTATTTCAAAGAGCTTGGCGCTCGGCATAACCTTGGTGCACTGCCACTCCAACATCCAATCCCAGAGCTTGAAGATTAATCACGGGGTTTGTCAACGGGACTGTAGTCCCAAGCGATAGCTGGGGATTATGGGTAGTGTAGTGTCTTCATCCATCCTAAACTCTGAATTTTTTTTTCGGATATCATATCGCATTAACACCATATCCCAACGTGCATTGCGGCTAAAACATCCTGAGCTTCAAGCTGAGGATCTTGGGTAATCAGTTTACCGTCTACGTCTGTTTCCGGTGCCCAAGATTATAGAATTAAACGAATAAATAAAAACATGGATAATTGGGTGTTATTGTTGAGTAAATAACAGTGTGTTATTTAGAAAAGAATAATAAATTAGAAGGAAAAAAAGATTTTAAAAAATACAGATTTCAGTATTCTAAGGCTCTGAGCCCCATTTTTTTTCCTCACGGACGGCAAAAAAAGTCCAACATTATACGATTACAAATAAAATCAATAATCGTGGCTTGATATTGAGTAATAACATGTTTTTATGCACCACACAGGTTCCGGTCTTCTCAGACCCGACCGTATCCATTTGTATCTCATATGCACGCAAAACTCGGACTCAGAACTCAATGGGAATAGTTGGCGTATGATAGGCACGCAAAACCGGACTTAAGCGTATCTATTGCACACATTTTCCAATGTGTAAAGTTGTGTCATTTGTACGCAGACTTTTATGTGTTTTTATGTGTTAACACCAGGGCTGTCAAGTTAACGTGTTAACGCAAAAAAAAATTAACGCCACTAATTATTTTAACGCGTTTAACGCACGGCCGCCCCGTAGTTTCAGAACGCATCGAGTTTAAAATACCATCTACAAGCTGATGCTGACAGCCCCGCTCCTGCTGCCCGCTTGCGGCAGACCACACTTCCACGCTCACCGGCAGGCACCGACTGGCCATCGGGAGGACCGGGAGAGTGTGTGTATGTGTGGCGCGAGAGAGAGACCTTACGTGTATTGTTGTTGTTGTTAGCATCTGGTGCTAGCTAGCTGCGCTAACGGATATAAGGAGCTGTTTAAATGAAAACAGAGGAGTGACATTTCACCGACAACTGCGCAGAGCACTTGACTTTATGCAGGTAGCCAGACAGTGGGACATTGTGGGAAAAGTCAGCACACTCAGCACGGATAGTGCGCGCAACATGATTGCAGCGTCCAGGCAGCTCCTGTTCGAGCATATGCCTTGAGTTGCACATAGCTTCAACGATCCATCACACACACGCACACACTTTGTATTGTATTATTGAAGGAGAGAGGTTCCAGTTTGAATTGAGGCGAATATTTGTAATGTTCAGAGGTTGTTGTGTTTAATATTCATCATGAGAATATTTGTCATTGTTCAAATGATAATAAACATTTGCATAAAGCATATTTGTCCACTCATATGTTGATAAGAGTATTACAAACTTGAAAAATATTCCTCTAAGGTACATTTAGAACAGATAAAAAATGTACGATTTAATTTGCGATTAAATATTTTAATCGACTGACAGCCCTAGTTAACACGAAACCTCCTGTTTACTTAACTGGTCTTAACTTCAATTTCAATACTGGCTCAGTGCAATCTAAGTAATATGTATCAAAATGCATTAGGGAAAAATAACAGTAAGATTTCAATAGTTCTCAGAGTAGAAAAGCTAGTTATTTAGTTAATTCAAAACTGGAAATGTTATTAGCAGATGCTCCCATAAGCGCTTTTCAAAAACAGATAAAATATATTTATGTAGGAATATTGGAAAGGCTTTTAAAGTAAGTATTCGTTGTCGACCCTTTTTTTCCCTAGTTTTAAACATAAGCAATGGAATAAGGTATCTGTCATTGAACATATTTACAAAATTATACAATAGACAGGCATTGTTAAAAAAAAAAAGAATACACTCTGTAAGCTTCGGAAGCCTGTAGCTTATTTAACCTTTACCCAAAACGGAATTTGATGAACTTTACTCTCTCAATATCTGGATATTGATACAAACATGTTGAACAATATTTTGTTTTCCTTTTATAGTGAAAAATAATGGAGTTCACAAATAATTTCTTGCATTTAAGTTATGTGTAGATCATGTAATTAGGTACTTATTGAGACTATTTCCAAGAGCATTAAGGATGTGCATTAGTTAATTCTAACTTTTGTAGAATGCAGAAGAAATTACCAAAATAACTCAATATACAGTATAATGGGCAGTGGTCCTAAAATGGATGCCATATTGAATGGTTTACTTTGAGATTTCAATCAGGAGAGACTTAGTGGAAGTTGATAACATTTGTATTGCCGTGTGCGCAATAGTGTTTTTGGGGATTAGACCCCATCATACTGTGATGAATTAGGGGGGAGGGGAAACCGACTAAAAAGAGAAACCCCCCCGGGGTCTAGACACTGGTGGTGGTGAATACTAAGGGAAAATAAAATCCGGCGTGATGAGGGTTATTCTGGGCTGTCCTGCCTTGGATCTGAACAGCTGGAGGTGAAGGAGGTGGAGGAGGGTTGCATCAATTCTCCTGAACGATGCTGACGGGGGAGAGAAGAGCGGATTTAAACATTTTGCCTGGTGTTCTGATTGACTGTGGGAAATAAGACGCAGCCAATTGGTTTAGCTGGGGTGAGTTGCGCCTTTTGCTAATTGAGAAAGGGGCGAGTGAGTGAGGGAGAATTGTGAATCAGAGCGTGGGAACCAGTCTTCCTGAAAGAATTTACGCTGAGCCTTATTTCAATCAGGAGAGACTTAGTTGAAGTTGATAACATTTGTATTGCCGTGTGCGCAATAGTGTTTTTGGGGATTAGACCCCATCATACTGTGATGAATTAGGGGGGAGGGGAAGCCGACTAAAAAGAGAAACCCCCAAAACAATAATGATGATGTGAATGATATCCGAGTGTTGTTACGAATAGCGCAATGCTGAACGTGGACATATACTTACGATGTGACGAGTCTGTGAAAACAAGGAGGGTTAGACAGAAATATGCAGTGGGAGAGAGGGAAAAACAAATTAGAATAGGGTGAGCTGCAGCCCTTATTAGGGAGCTGCCGACGTTTACGTGTTAGAATCCTTGGTGATCTATTGACGTTACTTAAGCGCCGTGTGAGTAGAGCTCTCTCGGCCCGATGTGATGCTGTTGGTACAATGCGACCTAGTAGCCTACTAGCGAGAGGTCTTGGGCCGCATTGGGTAGTGTGTGCTCCCATGCGATAATAGTTTGCGTGGAGAGAAGCTCCTGTTAGCTTGGCTGACGCTGGGGCATATGTTATAGAGGGTCTGATCTCCCTGCCCCTTAATGCTTATGTTGCATGGAGAATAACTCCTGTTAGCTTGGATGACGCTGGGGCGTATGTTATAGGGTCTGATCTCCCGGCCCTTTGGTATATTTGGTTGCAGGGAGTGAGGCTCCTGTTTAGAGAACTAGAGTAGTGAATTAGAGATATTGCATGTAATACGACGTATCTGAGAGATATAATTACACCACCACCAGTTATATGCATATCTTACCAGTGTTCAGGTTTGAGAGATCTTTGGTTAGCCAACGCTGTGTGGATAATGGTCGGATCTAAGAATAAGTTTGACTGCGGGATGAGAGAAAATGCTGCGAAGCTAGGGTCATAGCATCTGATATTAAATTGGATGCCGGCGAGCAGGCTGCGAATGTACTGGGGCTTGAAATGCCGGTCATACGTGCAATACCGAATAAAGGCGCACACGTTGTTGATAGTAACGGGTTTAAGAGCATGGGCGGCGCCAGGATTTTTTTGCTGCAGTAGCTTAGCAGTTGCTATATGACAGCACGGCGTTGCTAGTTAATTTTCAAAATAAATAAACAAACGACACCAGTGTGCCAAGCACGAGCCTGTTCATATTGTAGCGTTCACCGCTATTCAAGATCACAGATCACTCGACCTTCAATGTCGAAAACGTTCTCTTTATTTTCTGGTATTGACGGCCACAGCCACGCCTTACAGAACCAATCAATAGTATAACACTCATTATGACTTTTCCCCACACTCGAACACAACTCCTACCATCTCGTACTCCCTCCACACACACACACACACACACACCGGAAAACACACACACACACACACACACACACCTGGAAGGGGCGGTCTCTCCCTAACTCCCACCAACAACATTGCCTAACTAACTTTACAAATGTACTAAACTGTGCACATCTGATAACTGAAATAACTATTAACTTGGACAGGCTACAATATTATCATTAATATTTACATTAAAGCATTCCTTTGACACTTATAACATTACTTTGCAAGGTAAGCACAACCAAAATAAGTTGTAAAAGCAGGATTTGAACACTGTTTCTGTGCTCCTACAATATTTTTGTATAATACCATTACACCCTAAGCGTACAAGTACACAATAGCGATCGTTCACTGTTTCAACTGGCATGCTGTGGCATTTAACCTCATCACCACACCGCAAACAGACACACACATACACACACACACACACACACACACACACAGGGTGGTCCAGCTGGACCCGGCTCCGTTGGAGATCGCGGTCGTTTACGCTGACTTGTGAGTAATTTTTCCATTTTCGATCTGTGTTCCCATACTGAGAATTATAACAACATTAGCCAAGTAACAGTTTGCGCTTTAACTTACAACGACCCCTGATAAATCTTGTGAGAATGTGTATAAATATTAGGGCTTTCAAACGATTAAATTTTTTAATCAGATTAATCACAGCTTAAAAATTAATTAATCATGATTAATCACCATTCGAACTATGTCCTAAATATGCCATTTCTTTATGAATATTGTTGTGGGAATGGAAAGATAAATGAAAGAAGGCGGATATATATCCATTTAACATAAAGTATGTATGTATGTTTATTATAACATTGTTCTGTGTGTCAAAATGAAAGACAGCACCTATCAATCATCAAACCGTGGGGTCTTATTTCATTACGTGTTGATTTCTATCAACACGGGGGGGGCTAGTGGAGCACTTCGTGACCACAGAGCGTGAACGTTGTGATCAAAGGGAGGGAAACTCTCTCCGCAGCCGGTTGGCGTAGTTTTGGCACAATTCCGTTGTACAGACCGACGTTAACAGCAGCCCTGTCTGTGCACACGGAGACCGACTCTGTCGTCCGGTGATCTAACCGCCTTCTGGAAAAGCTTCACAAGTACGTCGGTACGCAAATGCACTTTCTGACACAAGTGACGTATTTCAGATCAGGCACATAACCTGCGTAACAGTTATGTGCACCCCTGTACTACAGCAAAAGTATTCTCCGTCGGGACTTTCTGCAACAACACCACGCCGTTATCTTGATTCTGATTGGCCAGAAGACATTATCAAAGATGTTCTATTGAGAAGACGATCACTATGTGACAAAAGTTTTCAAAACCGTTTCTGGTCTTCGGTATTTCCAGACAAGTGGCTACTGAAATCAATCTTACTAACAGCTGTCTGTGCAATTCTCGGCGCGAGTTGGCGGACTTTATTTTGCTTACTTTAACATCATTTTTCATGGTGGGGCTAAGCCATTTCTTGGTATGGGTGTAGCCTACCCCAGCCATACCCTGGCGCTGCCACTGGTGGGATGTATGGGACGGGCCATTCTGCACATGCGTTAAATGCGTTAAATATTTTAACACAACTCATTAAAAAAATTCATTACCGCAGTTAACGCGATCATTTTGACAGCATTAATAAATATATATAGATACATTTTCATAACAAAACAATGGGGTTGCTAAGCCCTTGCTAGGCCAATGGTTGGAGTTGCTATAGCAACTCCAAGCTACCCCATGGCGCCGCCCCTGTTTAAGAGGCATGCGTAGTGTGACGCAAGACATGGCGAATGTATGGCAGGCTAAGTTGTACGTTTTGATAGAAGACTTGGCTAAGCCTTTTCTCATAAAGCTGAGTCGAGGTAGCTCGTGATGGGGTTGAATTTAAATATAGAGCTATGAGGAGGAATGGGGGAATCCTGATCGGTCGTGGATTGGCATCTGGGCAGATTCTCCGGAAAGCCTGAAAGTTTAACGAGAGAGAGCGTCAGCAATAGTGTTGAGGTGACCAGGAACGTGGCGAGCTGAAATGATGAAGTTATGAGTGATTGAAGACCATGTGATGCTTCTCATAAAGGGCATCATGTCTTTACGCCCTTTATTGATGACACCTACTGTTGCTTCATTGTTGCATAGGACTGAAATGCATTTGTGTGTCCAGAGATGGCCCCATACGTGACAAGCTAGGGCTATAGGGTACATTTCGTGCATTGCAGAGGATGGAGCGAGACGGTAGATGGGGGAAGGCCGTGAGCCTGCGAACCGTTCTCCCTGGAAAAACCCCCCAAAACCAGCGGAAGGGGTCTGTGAAAAACCTTGGGGAGTCAGAGGAATGCACCAGGTCATCCTAGAAGAATGAGATGCCGTTCCAGTGGTCGAGGAGGTGGGACCAGAAGCGTAGATCGGAGCGGCAGCCCTCGTCTAGGGAAATCAGGTCGTGGAGTATATTGACGAAAGAACGCGGGAGATGAAGGAGGGCC
Organism: Notothenia rossii; assembly: GCF_949606895.1. NCBI lineage: Eukaryota > Metazoa > Chordata > Actinopteri > Perciformes > Nototheniidae > Notothenia > Notothenia rossii. The sequence goes on along the minus strand of NC_136909.1, from coordinate 58,276,726 downwards.
CTTGCGGGATGAGGCGCGTGGCGAAATTTGGGTGCCCAAGGAGAGAGAGCAGTTTTTGTTTTGTGAGTTTTTTAAAATGTATTTATTTTTTGCCTCGCAGTGGGATTTCGCTATATCTCGGATGCGTTGCGGTTTGTCGGAGGGAAGGGATGCATTCATATCGATGAAGTTCAAGGTGATGCTGGGAAACTCCAGACTGGAGACGGGACCTGATATTTTCTCTTTTGCCGGAGGGACTCCGAGCGCCTGGAAGCAGTGTTTGAGTTTGTTAATGGACGCGCCGGAGTTGTCGCATGGAGGGTCTAGGAAAGCTTTTATGGTAATGCAGGAATACGTTTTGCGTAATTCTGGTTTAGATCCCCGATTAGCGCCAAGTAGCAGTCTAGCTCGTGTTTTCTCTCAGGATAAACGGAGGAAATCACGTCCCTGTAAACTCCGAAAGCTACAAGGAACTGCCCGATATTAAGGTCTCTATTGAGGTGGGGATCTGATGCCTTAAAGACTGCTGTTATTCCTCCCCCGGAGGCAATATTTGCTTCGCACTCGGGAGATGGTAGAAGGAGGCTGACAAAATTGATGTCTTTGCCTTGTAGTATTTTTGCCCTCAGCCGGTTTGAAATGTTAGCTGCCTTTGGCATGTAAGGCCTGCCTAGGGGTGGGGCTAGAGTGGCTGAGGCCAGGGAATGAGCAGTGGCCCCGTCTTGCGGAAGTGAAAAATAAACCATAGTGTTGGTGATCTACGGTGTTGTCATTCTTCTTTGAACAGCAAGACCGCTAACAGCCTATTTCAACAATCAAGCTCCCTGTAATTGGCATAATTAATAGTTAGTTTAGCTTCTCACCATCATTTGCTGTAGCCCGCTGATGTTAACGATCGTAACTGAAAGGCTGCCTGCTAAAAGTAAACATTCAGCTACGTGACTTGCAAACTCTCGCGAGAGTTTTACACAAGACAGATCCTTTCTAGCCATACCCCTGGGAGCACAGTAGAAAATGATCTCCAGAGATTGCAATCGTGCATCGATGTTGTGCAGGGAGTTGGCCAGGGATTGTAGCGATGAGATGATGCTGGTGTCTGTTGGCTGCTGGTCTGCGGAGCTCCCTGGGAAGGGAGGGTTGGCGGGAAGAGGGTTTTTCTTCTTAGCCGGAGGGGCCTCTGTGTAGGCTGATTTGCAAGATCGTTTGCCCCTGCGTGCGCCCCTGCGTGCGCCCCCGCATGCGCGCCCGGCGAGGGGGCCTGCTGGATCGGCTGACTCCTGCCTGGGAAGACGGCTTGTAGCGAGTACTGCCAACTTGCGGGGCTGAGAAAGTGGAAGGCCTGGAGCGGGGGAGATGCCCTGCTCTTCGAGTTGAGAAATGAGAAAGCCTGTCTCTGCTGAGGGGGAGCCGGTTTGGGAGGCTAACCGGGCACTGGTGCGCCGGCCGCCTGAGGATGTGGAAGCACTCTTGTAGATGTTGCTGGGATCGGCATCCTCCTGGAAGGGATCTTGGTCTGAATCGGACATGATTTGTTTTATCGTGTCGAGTGACGCAGCGAGTAGATAACTGTGCTTGCATCAATTCTCCCGAACGATGCTGACGGGGAAGAGAAGAGCGGATTTAAACGTTTTGCCTGGTGTGCTGATTGGCTGTGGGAAATAAGACGCAGCCGATTGGTTTAGCTGGGGTGAGTTGCGCCTTTTGCTAATTGAGAAGGGGGCGAGTGAGTGAGGGAGAATTGTGAATGAGAGTGTGGGAACCAGTCTTCCTGAAAGAATTTACGCTGAGCTTCATTTGTCACATACAAAATGATTTCCTCTTAATCTTTTGCACCCTGTCTCTAACACAGTTATATTGAAGCTTCCAGGGAAGAATTTAAAAGTCATAAGTGTTAATTGCTTTTGCAGATGCATTCATCTATAGCATCATTGATTTTCTTTCTTTGAGGAAATCGAGAATGGCCGTGCAAGTGAGGCTCCTTTTTCTTATGCCCTACTGTGAATGGAGAATAATTATTGATTTATCTAGGTCAGGAGTCTGCAACCTTTTTGACCAAAAGAGCCATTTTGCTCCTTTTTCCCAAACATTTTTTTGTCTGGAGCCGCAAAACATATTTCATAGCTTGATAGCTAACAAAGTTGTATTTATTGTTATATCAGACAAAAACTACATTTTTTTTGCATTTATTAGGCTATTTATTACATTATATACAACTGTTAACCTCTAATAAGAAACAAAGAACTCCTCTAAGGAGAATTACAAATAATACACAGGCCTACTTTAAAATAAATTAAACACAGCACTTGGGGAGTCCTCTGCACATTTGAAGGAAAAAAATATATTATTAAAATGGGCCCACTTTGAAATAAATAAAACATATAGCTGCACCCTAAAAAGAGTTAAAGGTAGGGTAGGTAAGAATGGAGAAACCAGCTCGAGTGCGCTAGAATTTGAAAATACACAACCGGAAAAAATAGGCCTCTTCCTTCAGACTTTCTTAAAGAGTCCCTCCTCCAACACACACGAACGCGCAATGAGGCCACGAGATAAGTTTGTGCACAGATGGAACAGAGATGGAAGGCTGACAGGCAGGTAGGCCATCCAGTTATTTTAGCCGGGTCGTCTAAAATGATTGGTCGTGCTTTTTACAGCGCTACGGCTTCCAGAGATGAATTTTTGTATGTATTTATTGTCAAAGCATTTAATATATTCATTGCTATCGGGACGTTAAGAGCATTCCATGGAATATAACAAAAAGTGTTTTCTGAAATAAATTACATACCCCATTGAATTATGACTGAAGATCGTCAGCTGTCTTCCTCTCCCGTGTTGTTCCTCGATACGTAAAGGCTGCAGCACCGTTGACAACTTCTCTCTACATATCAAACATACTGGTAAACCAGCATCGTTTGCTGTGAAAGGATATAACTCTGTCCACACAGAATTAAATACTGTGTTCCTCCGGTACTTTTCTTTGATTTATCCATAGTTCGCTCATCGAGCCGGGGGTCCCCCCGCGAGTGCCTCCAAGAAAAGGCGCTCGCGCGGGACCGTAGCAGGATGTGACGCATATTTTAGTTGACCCAATTAAAACCCTTTTGTTTTTTATTTATGTGTCACAGTATCACCTCAAAATACAAGATACGAAACATTTTCAACCGTGCAACAAAATATAAATAGTCCTACAAATACTTTTATTTGATTTCCTTCTTATTTTTGTCTAAGCTCAAGGGAGCCAGAGCAGAGGGCTTAAAGGACCGCATGCGGCCCGTGGGCCGCGGGTTGCCGACCCCTGATCTAGGTAAACTTACTACAAAATACTTTAAGTAGGCAATATAGGAACAGGGTGGTTTTGCATATAGCTTGTATTAGGGATCGACCGATATGGCTTTTTCAAGGCCGATACCGATTATTATTAATCAAGGAGACCGATAACCGATATTTGGAACCGATATACATTTGCAGTAAAATCTGAAAATCTTGGTGTCAAAATGTAGAATAACAGAAACTCCAAAACAACTTATTTGAAATGCATTTAAGCATATATTATGTTCAATTAACTTTTAAACACCTTACAACTGGTTTCCTCTCTGTGCCCTTTTTTTTAGTACGACCATCTGCAATGAGTTAGAGAGAGACAGAGAGTTAAAAGTGGGGCTGCAGGCTGACATGCTTAACTAACAATAATGCTTAATTTATTATATCAAAACAATGCCTGTCTATCTAGCATAAAATCCCAATAAACTGCTAGCAACTGCAAAACACTAGTGCTAGCTAATGTTTTGCAAACTATGCAAATTGAAGCTATTACAGTAGACCTAACGTTAGTCTAGTAGCCTCACTTCTAATATGTTGCTAAACATTTGCTAGATCAGGGGTTCCCAACCTTTTTCACCCATGGCCCCCCCAAATGACTCCTGTTGGAATTTGCGACCCCCCAAAACTTTGAAACTTTAATTATTGCTGTTGCCGATCTGCCCCCCTGCCCGATCTGTACTGTGCATGTGCGAGATGGTCTGCCATACTGGACCACTCCGTACGGCAACCCACTCCGTACGGCAACCCTGCCCGATCTGTACTGTGCATGTGCGAGATGGTCTGCCATACTGGACCACTCCGTACGGCAACCCAACTAGGACACTTGACACAAACGCCACTGTGTGAAGTGTCCTATTACAGTTGCCGTATGTAGTTGTCCAGTATGGCGGACCATCTTGCACATGCGCAGTACAGATCGGGCAGGGGGGCAGATCGGGTAGTGACAGCCGTGCCTGGTAACAGCGGTTACCCCCCCCCCCCCACACACACACACACACACACACACACACACACGGCAACAGCGATAATTAAAGTTTAAAAGTCTCAAAAATGCTACAACTACTGTCACAAACTGGATGAATGTGAAGTACTTTCATTAAAGAAGGATGAAAGCGTAATTAAGGAGCACTATTGGAGTGACTTTGTTGGTTATTGGACTCAGCATTAATGAATTTGGATGCCCGCTGTATCAAGAAATTAAAGGACGGCGCAAGTGGAAACAATTCACAAAGGGATTCAACTGTTTAAAACACATGCTCAAAGTAAGCCGGATTTTGGCGATGTGTTTATGTGGATTAAAAAATCGCAAATAATCTACAAAATGGAGGAGACCAATCTGATCGGAGCAACTTTGACAAATAATCCAACTGAAACCGACACTTTAAGCGCAGAAGAAACATTTATATTAAAGAAAAAATTATACATTTCTGTCTTTGTATGCTTTTATTAGCTACTAACTTGCAAATGTATGCATCATATTTATTTCAAATGTCGAAGAACAGGACACTTCAAAAGAATATACTATGTCCATAGCCGTGGGAACATGTTTCAAATGGGGGGTGCTGTGGGGATGACACCAGGGCTGGTTCTGACCAATGTGCTGCCCTATAAGGCAATATTTTAGCTGGCAATGAAAAACCTCTACAAAAGACCACTACACTGCAAAAAGAGAAATATATTGACATGTTGGACAGCTTATATAACAAGGCTTCAAATTTATTATATATTATAACATGTTTTAATTGGAGGGGTGGACTTCACATCCTCTAGGGGGGTCCGGGGGTACCCCCCCGGGAAGATTTTTTTAACATTTTAAAGTCAAATGCTTCAATTTGGTGCACTTTGAGCGCCCAATTAGAGACTGATCTAGGGGGTACAACTCTAAACACCCATATGAAAAAGATCGGTTTGCATTTTATCAATCAAATAAGTATGTGAACATTTCCAATAATCTACCATAGCCAATAACAAATACATGTAACTTATTTTATTTGTGTTGTTCATTCATATCTTATTTTATAAGTTAACATTTATTTATTTATGTATATTTTAAAATCTCTCCAGTTTTAAACGATATTTTTGGTTTACTGTCCTATAGTATAAATTGGAATGATTTCAAACCTGTTTTTATTTATCCTAATAATTATAAAGGTGTGCCTTGGAAATATTTGTTTACATAAATTGTGATCAAAACGTTTGAGACCCACTGAGATAACTTCGACTAAAGTGAACTATCTAAGCCCTCAGAGTCCTTTACCTCACTGAGCCTCTCAGTCTGACAGGAGAGGACTCTCCCTCCACATTATTGTAGAAACAGCTTCTTATATCCGTTAGCGCAGCAGAAGCTAACAACAATCCCCGCCGGTACCGCGGTATCCCCTCTCTCTATCTCTCTCACTTTGGCTGTGAGCTACGGGCGCCTGCTAAGCCAACATCTCCCACGTCATCACTCACAGCGCCCATCGTACAGGGCAAATGGAAAATGTAACCGGGGAAAAGGGTGTTATCTTTACTTAATTATGAATGTTGTTACATCAAGGCTGAAAATTCGTTTTTTTTTTATTATATCTTGTGGAAGTGCAGATCCCCTGTCCTCCACCAGGGGGTGCTGCAGCACCCTCAGCACCCCTACTTCCCACGGCCCTGACTTGGTCTAATAAATAAATGGTAATATGGTTGCATAGGCCTGTATAAAACAAAAATGAAATGACCTTTGATGAAATTGACTATTTTAATAACAGTTGAGTGTTTCACTGAGGTCTTCAGACTAGAGATGTTAAGATTCACCGATTCGCATCGGTGCACCGGCATAAAAGTTCAAGATGCGAGTGCACCGGTTGAGAGAGAGCACATCGGCTACAGTTTGGGTTGAACCGGGTTGAACTCGCGATGCATCGATTGCGTAGCATCTTTGCATCGGTAAAAAAACGATTCATTCATATAAAATCCCCTTATCTTGTCAACGCTCAGCAGAGACGATCTTTGATATTTGCTTCGCAACTACGGAGAATGAGAGTCTCAGTTATCAACACACACGGAAGTTGAGGAGAAAGAGAAACACAGCGCACCGAAAAATACCTACAAATCAAACGTTTGGCAACACTTCGGATTATTCAAGAAAGACGGTGTAATAGTCATTTATGCTATATAGTTGAGCGCAGGTCATGGAGAGTAATAAGGTATCCGTAGACCTTTGTATGAGGTATCTTTATTACTTAACAGGTCTACAGCCATGATACATAGATCTGTCCTAGATGCGGACTTGCATACACACAGTATCACTCCGCAGCCGCACCCCATCAGTAACGTCCTGATGGTATATGTGCGCGGCACTATATACTACAGACGGTCAACTTGAAAAATCACTCGCAAATGGTTAACGATGCCGAGCCGCTTTAAAGTACACAAGTAGTACGAGGAACTTAGCGACGCACATAAAGAGGGGGGGTCTGCGGCTGAAAAGAGAAACCTGAAAGTGAGACATATGAGTTAAATCACTCAGTGAGGTGTACTGTCAGAGAGAGGTGTTTAGCTTACAGCAGCCTGTGACGGCCAATAATAATTTAAATGTCTTCCTTACTGTAAGCAGTTATGAAATACCTGTTTGTGAAAGGTTATTTGTTTTCTTTATTGTTCAGATAGAAACCACTGCTTTCTGCTCACTGGTGAGTTAGCCTATGGATGAGTGTGAAGCACATCAGGCTGGCAGCTGTATGGGCATTGCTCTATGGTAGCTGTTATTTGCACATTGTTAATCATGAGCAATGCATCCTTACATTGTTTAACTGTGAGGTGTTATACAATTGTACTCTGGAGGGCTTTTAAAGGTAAAAAAATAAACGGCATGATGGGATGTGCAGTACCAAATATGTAAAGCACTTTTTTGTAAATGTATGATTTGCTGCATATAAGGAATAAAACAAAAATCCTCTGTCGTACCATATTGAAGTATCATTATTTTTGCATCGTGTTGAATCGCATTGTATCGCCCCGAATCGCGCAATGTTGAGTCAAATCATATCGAACTGTATCGCAACAGGGGTGAATCGTATCGTATCGCATCGCCTGGTGTTTCAAAGGTATCGTTAATGTATCGTATCGTGGCAACGTATCGAGATGCGCATCGCATCGGCCTCAGTGATGGAGATGCACATCCCTACTTCAGACAGTTTCTTGCTGGCCAGGGCCTGGCGATGTATCACACTGTGAAATATTGTGCAGTGTGGGGCCTTTTCTTTCAAGCGACTGTTAAATCCCTTGTTTTTCCCCATCATTGAGGCAGCTCCGTCTGTGCAACATGCAACTAAATTCTCATAGGAAAGCTTGTGGGATGAGGGGTAAGAATCCACTGCAGTAAAAATGTCCTCACCCCGGGTGGTAGTGGTAAGGTTGACTGACATAAGAATGTCCTGCTTCAAATCTTCCCCATCTATATATTGCACATAAACGATCAGCACAGCTTCGTCTGCTACAGTTGTGGTTTCATCAAGTTGTATGGCAAATGGCCCCTTTCCAAGCTTTTCGAGCAGCTGCAGCTCGCAGTTACTTGCCATCTTGTCAATTCTGTCTTTCACCGTATTGTTTGACAGTGGTACAGTTTTTAGCTTCTCCGCGACCTGCGGGCCGCACAGTTTCTCAGCCATCTTAATGCAAGCTGGCTTAATGAGCTGCTTGCCAATGTTGTGTGGTTTCTTTGCCTTTGCTATTAAAAGATCACATTCAAAAGAGGCCTCGCTGCCAGCCCTAACAAACGCTGTTCTAATATCCATTGGCTTGTTTGCCTTTGCAAGGTGTTGTTTCTTTATGAAAAAGTCCCGATCACGCCCGACTGTTTCTGGGTGCATGGTCTGTTGGTGTCTCTTCATTTTGCTGGGTTTCATGCTTTCGTTGGCTAGCTTCTCTCTGCATATCACACACTCTGGGCGGGTTTTGTCCGTTCCCTCCATCAAACCGAAGTTAAGATAGCTCTCTAGGTAGGTCCTCATTTTCTTTTTGATTGCAGATGAGCTGTCATCTACTTTACGTTTTTCAGACATTTTTAGACAAAAATATTCACCTTATGAAGTCGGTCGCTAGCTAGCAAGCGCAGCAAACTGTTATTATTATGAAAGCCGACACAGTAACGTCAATGTTGGCGCCAATCGGAGGAGTATCAGATGAATTTTTTTAATTTTAATTTTAGTTAATCAATTAATTTCTATATTTTATTGTAATATAGACAAGGCTTTTAGCGCCAATCATGTATTGTGTTACAATATGTAAAAGCAATGATATGTAAAAAAAATGATATGTAATTGTTTTTATTCTAAATATGATATTAGGCCTCAAATCATCTGAGGTCTGGCGCCCCCCCTGCGATCTTTGGCGACCCCCAGGTTGGGAACCACTGTGCTAGATACATGTTGGCTAGCTAATGAGCTTCACATATCAACCTGAAAAACTGCGAGGCTCCACTCGCAGCCCCCCCTCCCCCCTCCGCACCACAGTTACTCTGCTGCGAGACGCTGCACGCACCCCCAACTCTGACTGACTTCCCGCGTCCCTGTGTAACTGGGAAACTGATAGAATTGGGTGTTTTTGCAACATCAGGATAGGGGATTGGGATGTTTATTGAACTTCGGCTTTCAACTGATTTACCTTCGAAACACATGTATGGCTCGGCCGCTCAGCGTCTCTGTCTGTGTCTGGGTTCTTCGCACCTGCCTGTAATCTGAGAAGGTCCCGCCTCTCTGGCTGGCTCCCGCCCGGAAAATCTTCATTGTTGAATGACACTTCAGTAATAGCCTATCAGATAGCGCTGTGGGCGGGACATTGCTCGTGTACAGAGAGTGGTGACTGCAGCCAGAGAAACGGCCAAATCAGAGCCAAAGTTTTTTCGGCAATTTGATAAAAAAAAGGCCGATAATCGGTCGACCCCTAGTTTGTATCACCAGGAGCTTATAGTCTCTAAACATAGCTCCCTTTGGTTGGCTTATTTTCCTAGAGAGATTGTCACATACAAACAGATACTGTTATTCTGTTTAATTTGTTTAATTTTGACTTCTTGTAAGCCATCATTTCTGATCAGTAGCACCACGTTTTAATAATTGTCCCAGTTTGGTGTGATGAATGGAGTCAATAATGTCATTAATTAAAACCTGATATGCAGTGACAGTCTCTCAATCTTTTATATCTGAGGTTTTTGGTTACAGGTTTTTACATTCATTAAATTACTAGGACAACCAATCTAAGAACTCACCTCACATAGTGTTATCCTTAAGTTCAGTCCGCATTGCACTATCTGACCACTGCTGGATGGACATCTCGGAAGGAGATAGTTTGAATATGTTTAAACTTGAAATTTTAAAGGTATTGCAAGTCTCTGACAAGGTGCAGAGTTGGCTGTATTCATTTCCATTCCCACCCAACTTTTCGGTCTTGAGGTTGCTTGCCTGTTTCTCTCTTCCATCAAATTTCTCATATTTTTAGTTTGTGTGATAGAAATGCAAAAACACGATTCAAGCCGTCAGATTTTAATGAATGGAGGATGAATGTTGGCCTAAGGTTTGGCTGTGACCTAAATAAAAAGAAGTTTGCGCAAAGCCAAAGAGAACAGCGTTAAGGATGCTTCTAGTATGCAAAACAAAAAATCCCAAAACTTTGCCAAGGAAAGGTGGCTGTCAAATAAAGCATTGCTATAAATCAGAGCTTTGTCTCTGCATCCATGGTTAACAAGAGAGCGCTCAGGCCTTGAATAAAGAAGCAGAGGTTTCATGAATACTTCACAGGGCTATCAATAAACCTTGCCTGTCAGAATGGCTGTGTGTCACAGTCATAAAAACTCAACACTGGTTTCTGCAGTTCTCCTGAATGCAACCTCAAGTGCCCACAAAGCTCACGTGGGAGGCATGGTTAAGGAAGTTGGAGATGGTGGGGGAAGGAACCTATGGAAAGAAAACACTAATTTTCAAAGGTGATATCACACTAGAACCAATTTACTAGAACATTGTGGCCAGAAACATGGAAATTGTGTGCCAGCCAACCCAGTCTCACGGCATTTTGTGTTATATCCACGAAATTAATTTAATCTATTTTATTTATTCTATTTCGCATTTTTTTCATTTCACACAAAATGATTTTAAAAGGTAGTATGTTTCGCCACGCCTTTTTGTCCGGTCGGGTCTTGGAATACCAGAAGCTGTGTGGTTCATAAAAAAATGTTCTTACTCAATATCTTATCCTAGGCCTAACCCTATCCCTTTTATTTTAAATTGTATAATGTCGGAGTTTTTTTGGAAACCGTGAGGAAAATAAATGGGGAAAAGAGCCTCAGAATACTGAAATCTGTATTTTTTGTCATATTTGTTTCCTTCTAATTTGTCATTATTTACATTGCTTTTAAAATTGTTCTGTGTGACACCTCACATAATGCAGCTCGTGGAAAAACAAAGAAGAGATGCATATTATTTAGATTAGATTGGAAGGACAGACAGCTTTTTTCTTTCTCAGTTTGAGAAGCAAATGTAATGGACCACAACATTTGGTACAACGGTCCAAGACGATCTTGCCTAATTACAGACCTACATTATTTAGCAGGTCAAAATGTTATTTTATCACTCATGAGCAAATACCAAAAAAAAGGGATTGTCATCGTACTATCCTCAGCTGTGTTTTCTGATTATGCTATTTAGTGTTAGAAATTAAAATCAATGTTTTATGGCATAATTTAGTTTAAACATGCCATCAGTTAAAATGCTGATTTATACTGAAAAAACTGAAGTTTTCGCGCACAATGTCTGATGTCAAGCTTTTATTGTGAAAATACTTCCAGTTAGTTTCCGCTTGTGATTAGAGTTTATTTTGAGAAACTATTTCGGAAAGGAATCTCCGAAATACCAACAGTAGCTTGACTTCAGGCTTTACGGAAAACACGATTTACAGCCGGTAAAATGTGTTAAATGAGAAGTGATGAAAGAGAATATGAGGAGGAGAGGCGTGTTTATGTACATGTTGAATGTAAAAGGTCTGAATCCTCAGTTTAAACGCAATAACGGACAGTTAAGACGTGGAGGACCGGCCCCCAGCTGTGCCAACCGGCTGACAAGGAGGAGCCAGCAGAGGAGATGTAGCAGCTGGAAACCAGGGGCTCGCTCTCTTCTCTTCCCTAACGAGGAGCGGATCACAGCTGTTTGAACAATATAATGCTTGTGACATACCCGCGCCTTTTTTAATTAAAGTACCCAATTGAACCTTCACAGAGACTCCATTTAGTGTCCTTTTAAAGCTTCTCTCCTGGACGGGAGAATAACGAACACAGTTTACATTAGCTAACGTAAGAAGACTAAAAAGCTAAACTCAGCAGCTGAAAATGACAACTTAGTAACTTGGTCCTGTTTCTGTTGATACCACTATGATAAAATAAAGGGTGCAAGTCTGACAGCAGATGTGAAAGGGATGGAGCTGGATGATATTCAGGGTACCTGGTTTCCAGTTCTTTGCCATAATGACACTCAGATACATACTTAGAAAGACTATGAACGTACTGCTGACTGATACGTTATATTTTCAATAATTACAACCGACAAAGTTTTTGACCAGAAAAATATTCTGGTAGTGGCTCAGTCAGTAGGGGCTTGGATTGTGAGCCGTAGGGTCGCCGGTTCAAGTCCCCAACCAGACCTAAATATGGACTGTGGACTTCTACTTGGAGAGGTCCCAGTTCACCTCCTGGGCCCTGCCCTGGTGCCCTTGAGCAAGGCACCGGACACCCCCCCACCCACTCCAATTGCTCGTAGTACCCCTCACTGCAGTGCGCAGTACCACAGGCCCCTCCTTCTCAACCTCAAGATCGCCCCTCCTTCTCAACCTTTGAGCACGTGACGGGACGCCCCTCCTTCTCAACCTTTGAGACACGTGACGGGACGCCCCTCCTTCTCAACCTTTGAGGCACGTGACGTCCAGACTCCCGTGTTGTGTACTTACCCAGTCACAAAAGTAACATATTATATCTTATATTATTAATATATATATAATTCTGATGTCTGTGGTTATTTAAACATTCCCTGATAAATGTTATTTCAGCGTCAATAAATGAGTGTTAATCCCAGTGTGTTTAGTGTGCAACATCACATGTCATTTCACCTTCAATTCACGGTTTTCAAAACGTTAGCCACATGTTAATGCTAACCGGAAATGAAGAATTTTCAGAATAAAAGTGTTAAGTTAATAGTTAGTGTGAACCTCCGGTTTTTTCAGAATAAAACTGCTTTATATTAAAACCCTGTATTTAATTTAAATTACGCCATATCAACATTGATTTTAATTTCTTACAGTAGGAGAGGTTTTGGGGTTTAGGTTTGGGATGGAGGAAGGAAGATTAGGATTAGGTAAAAAGGTAGGGAGTGATTAGGGTTAGGATGGGGGGAAGGGAAGGGTTAGATTGAAGGGAGGGAAGAGAACTGCTACCCCGGAAACAGGATGCAACGCGTCATCAGTGAAGCTCGTCACGTGCCTCAAAGGTTGAGAAGGAGGGGCCGTCCCGTCACGTGTCTCAAAGGTTGAGAAGGAGGGGCGATCTTGAGGTTGAGAAGGAGGGGCATGTGGTACTGGGCACTGCAGTGAGGGGCTTCTCAATTGCTCCCCAGGCGCTGTACAATAGCTGCCCACTGCTCCTAGTACTAGACTCCTGGTACTAGGATGGGTTAAATGCAGAGGCTACATTTCACTGTGTGTGCAGTGTGCTCTGCATGTGTGACCATTACAGAGGGTTTCATCCCTCCGATTCTATTCCTATTTATTGGTTTTGGTTATTACAGCATTTTCATCTCTTTTTTGCCCAGATGGAGGAGATTAAAATGAGCCAGCAATCAGGGATAATTGTATTAACAGCAAATCCCCCTAGTTTTAAACATGCCAATATTTGGGCTTTCCACATTTGGTCTTAGTAGAGATAACATAATCATATTATCCATGCTGCAAAATGCAATTAGGTGGTATAATCTTAACAGCAAGGATAGTAGCTCTGAGCACACATGCCTATTGATTGTATAATTGAATGTGTTGAGAGATGCTGTGTACAGTGATGCTGCGTTCTGTGTCACATGTAGAGCCATTTCAGGACTCCATTTGTATTACAAATGAGGATTAAAGGAGTAAAGAGAAAGTAGTTACATTACAGTACAAGTGATTATTTAAGCAATAGCTCACGTGAGGCCGTGGTATACAGTATGCTCATTATATCACAGCTAAGGGGCGTGGTTCGGCCCGACGCATAGCGGGGTGACGTCAGGCTTTGCCGAACTGCAATGTGGTTCCCTTGCTCGCTTCAGAAGTTGAGAAAAGTTCAACTTTTGAAGCTTCGACGGAAGCGTCAGCCAATCAAATCATATGCCAGTACAGGCTCTTGAGCAAAGGACTTTACAGACCCATGTCTTTATTACAAATTGTATGGGATGTGAAATAGGCCATCACAGAATTTCATCGGAAAGTGTTACGTTTAGTGTTGAAATCGAGTCATGTTCAGTAATAAAATATTGGTATGCTTTGACTGAACTTTAAAAGAAAGAAGATACATGTTAGTAATTGTAGCTACTTATAGGGCTTGAGCGATGCTGTAACTTGACCAAATTTGTATAGATTTATTAATATAACATCCCTGATATTGCATTTGGATAATTTACACACGGTTGGTTTAGGCACAGAATTATTTGAGGAGGAGATTTACAATTCAGAAATTAAAGTGGTCATTATGAGTTTCAGTATACCTTGGGTTGCACAATTTTAAGTTTAAAAACGTTGGCTTTTTAGTCATGTCACAATCATAACATATTGAGCTTTGTGTAAAATAAAGATCTCCTTGTATATTTTGAGTAAACATGCGTTGTTTTTTTTTCTGTATTTCTAACTGTAAAGAAGGCTACTGATTTAACGACAAACTTAATTTTTATTCCCAACTTAACACAAAACAATATAAGAAATCCAAACCAAACGAAAAGCAAAGAAAGGAAACTATTATTTTCGAACTAACGTTTCAAATAAGTAGAGGAATCTTTTGGAGGTTTCCTCACTGGCTGCCTGCTGGCGGTTGAAGCGGTCCTCCTCCTTGGCCGCTTCCGCCTCCAGGAACTGCAATAAACTGTGTTTTCTTTTTTTTCGGGGAGAGGGACCGTCAGAGGTGGATGGCTCAACATCATCCTGGCTGTCCGAGCCAGACTTGGCGGCCTCCTCATCCTCCACAGTGGCCTGGCTCTGGACAGCCTCAGTGAATGTTGAGCCACTGCCAGAAGCCACAGCAGCAGTGGCCGAGTCCATCAGGGTGGGGGGGTCGATGGATGGCCTCCCACCGATGGCGTCATGCATGGCCGTAAATACGGCCATGTGGCTTTCTTGGCAGTGTGCCTTCGGCCTGTGAAAAGCTCGTCATTCTCGACCCTCACTTTAATAAGGGTCAGTGTTTCCTCCTCTGTCCCTGTGAAAAGACAAAGTAAAAAGGTGTAGCTTAAAACTGTTGGAAGATTTACCGAGTCTGTAATGAGCAATTGATTCTAGTGTATATATAACAACATAGCCCAAATCAAATGACAGTGCTGAATGCTAAACAAAGTTTGTGTTGATTTAATACTCTTAAAAATAAATAAACGTTTGCCCTTTTAAACATCATAGCATGCTGTAGCAGGATTGGGTGTGGTTAAAATGTGGATACAAACATAAAGAATATCAGGTGAAATGTCAATAAGGAATGCGGTTAGAAGGATCTAACTGCATACAGACGGGCGGAGTTTGATCGCGCATTTCACTTCTTAAATAACTAATGCAACGTATCATTGTCAACACTTACATAATGTGCTTTGCTCCCGCCATGGTTTTTAAATGAATCCAGCGGTGTCTCACGCCTCTTTTACACTCCACCGTTCCCGGAAATGCATCCGCGGAGGAGCCGTGGAGGATGCATCAGTGTATCCTCGGTCATAGCTCCTCCAGAGAGCCTCCTCGACGCTCGGTGCTCGATGTGCATTTAGAGAAATTAGATGCCCTTCAACATGGCGCGCTGAAATTCATTTCCGGGTCACTACCAAGCTGCAAACCCTGGGGAAGAGCCGGGTTATGGCTAGAAAGGATCCGTCTAGTGTAAAACTCTCGCGAGAGTTTGGCTGAGTGTCACGTGGCTGAATGTTTACATTTAGCAGGCAGCCTTTCAGTTACGATCGTTAACATCAGTTGGCCACAGCAAATGATGGTGAGAAGCTAAACTATGTATTAATTATGTCAATGACAGGGAGTGTGATTGTTGAAATAGGGTGTTAGCGGTCTTGTTGGTGTTCAAAGAAGAATGACAACACTGTAGATCACCAACACTATGGTTTATGTTTTATTCACAGGCAAGTCAACGTTGTCGCAGTAAAAGTCCCAAGATAGCTCCTGGTGCAATAAAATGTTCCCTTGCAGTGTTTTACTATTAAGTCTGATGTTTCTCTATTAATATTGCTGCTGCATTAATGTGTATGTTGCATCATGTTACTGCTGTAGATGTGTTTCCGAGCCGCTCCGATTACAACGAGAGTTACAACGAGAACATGACGTCATATTTACACTAGACGGATCCTTTCTAGCCATAACCGAAGAGCCGGCACGCCAATACGGAAGTGCAACACACTGCAGTTCATCTAGTGGCCAGTAGGAGCAGTCTGCAGAAGGGAGCAATTTCCATAGACCCCCATGTTAAAATGCCCAACTTTAAAGCAGAAATAAACATGTTTACATCGTGGTTGAAAAAAACATATTCTCTGTATAGTTAGATCCCCCCTTCATGAATATGGATTGGGGGGGTGAGTTTTTTCTCAACCCATCTGTTTAATTAATATTAAGCCTTAAAGTTATGCATATATTAGGGCGTGGTCACATTGAGTGACAGCTCCGTTCAATCACTGCTGCTGCTAGCTTCTTGTCTCTCTGCTAGCTGCTCCGTGAAGCTAGCTACAGGGACTCTGCCTGCTCAGTTCATCCAGGGAACACAACTTGATCCGGCCGTGGTTGTTTGTTCTTCATGCTTATATATCGGACTATTGTGACTCGCTCTGTGGTTAAAACAGATGGTGCATTAATGCGGTTTTGCGGTAAGTGAAATTTGAGTACTTTATTTACGTGTTAATGATTTTAATCGGCTACGTAATGAATGTTAAGGTTTGGGTTAGCGTGTAAGCAAGTGGTAGCTACATCGGTACTAACGATGCTAATAGTAGCCTCCAAGTTAAAATCATAGACTATATATAAAGGTTAAAACGAAATAGACAAGTGTTAAGCGTTAAGTGGGATAATACTGTGCAACAAACGGCTTCTGTTTGAGGTTGATAAAATAAGGTCATCCTTGTAACTTAGAGAGATATTTTATTATGTAGGTAGGAACTGTATGCATCGCTAAGGTTAATTTAAATTGGCTGTGCTCAAGTATGTAGACAAGCTAATGTCGAACTAGTGTATGTGAAATCAACCTCACAATAAGATGTGTGTATATTACAATTATTAATGTCATATTTCAAGATGATTACTTAGATATTACAATATGGTTGGTTGATCTGGAGTTCATTATTGAGCTTACACCTTAACGTCAGTCATCTGAAGAACGAACCCAAACCTTGTTGTTTTTATTAATTGCATTACCAAATGGGTATCAAATAAACAGTAAGCATTGGTAACACAACTTCCAAAGTTACATTAAAGTAAAAAGGACCCTGACTCTGACAATACACAATCCAACATGTTCAACAGTAGAGAATCAGTTATATTGTTTGTACACATGGTACTTTACATATATCTGTTTGTTTAAGGTGTCCAGGTGATGCAGACAGGCTGGACCAGAGAGTGAGAGACATAACTGGACTCCTCACAGTAGTGAACTTCAGCACAGGTATAAAGACTCTATTTTTCATACTGTACAAAGAATCAAGAAAGATATTGGTTTAAATGAATGAAGTATTGACTTTAATACACTGATATACATTCCATTAAACAATACTAGATCACCTACACATCAGTTAATTTGAGGATTTTCTCCATGCAAAAAGTTACATTTAGATGTTAACAAGCAATATGATTTTGTCCGCTTTCTAATTTAATGTATTGAAGGCAAAGATATTTAACACAGTGAGAACTGCTACTATTTATCTCTCAATATTGTCTGTAAAAAACGTGGTCAAAGTTATTCTTTCAGTGAGACAACAGAGCAAGGTTCTACAGTTGCACTACATTTTGATAACAGTTAAATATTATTTTGATAATAACATACATTTCAATGTTGATGAACTTCATACTGTTCATTCATAATGTGATTGTCTTCGTAGCTCGCTGTTGAAATAAAAAAAAAACATTACAATTACCAAATCATTATATCTACAGCCCCTAAACACACAAACACACCGCTTTCATAAATAACACACTTGTTCTGCAATAATATGTTTTATGTTTCCTGTAATTTTTGTTAGGAAAGGACATGCCTGAAAGACACGACATGTTCTCCTTCTCTGAGGGTCAAGAAGAACATCCAAGAGGACAATTAAAAGCTTAGGCTATGAGACTTTAAGACCAGTACACTAAGAAACTACTTTTCGAATGCACCTATTTCCACATCTACACTACATCAGCTGATTATTTGTTAACATTTGCATAAAGCATATTTGTCCACTCATATGTTGATAAGAGTATTACAAACATGACAAATATTCCTCTAAGGTACATTTAGAACAGATAAAACATTCGCGATTAATCGCGATTAACTATGGAAAATCATGCAATTAATCAAGATTAAATATTTTAATCAACTGACAGCCCTAATATATTCATATAAATATATACGTGTGTGTGTGTGTGTGTGTGTGTGTGTGTGTCCGCATCTGTAGCCTGTTATTGTCTCGCACCACACTGTGAATGAATTCAAAGTAAATATACCGCACTGTGAATTAATTAAAAGTAATAAGTCATCATGAACACATCTGTCCATCCAACACACTCACTCCATAATCGTCCAGGAGCGACGTTTGGTGAGGGTCCCATGGCGTGCAGTTGTGACGCTCCTAGGCTCCTTCAGCTTCATAAAGGGACGCAAATAGCTTTCAACTGATTGCAATGTATTCCCATCTGCGGCGGGATTTGACGCTCATGGAAGCACGGCATTCGTTTGTGTCGGCTGCCCTTAAAGGCAATGTGAGCGTCCATTCCAATTAGGTAACGGAGAATTGTACACCCGGAAGTAAGTATTCCCCTTACTGTCGATTGATTTTACAGTGATATCTGCACTACTCATCGACTAAAAAACACCAGATTATCCTTGTTAATTACACAACATTGATTGGTTTAAATTGTGTGCAATGCTTTTGTATTTTTCCCCTTCGATTCGGAGAAACAAATATTTTTTCGGAGTAAAGGATGGCAGAAGACACTACACTACCCAGAATCCCCAGCTATCGTTTAGGACTACAACATATGCTCTGTTTGACAAACCCCGTGATTAGTTCTCAAGCTCTGTGATTGGTTGACCTCCAACTGCATTCCATATGAAAAAAAACGTTTCGTAAAAGATCAAATCATACTTTATTCAGCAGTGCTTGCTTTACTCTTTGAAAGTCATCACATGAATGCATTGTAATAAATGGTTCAGCTGCATTAAATATATTACACATCTGTCGTAGTTCTTTATTTTTATTTATCTACAGAGGTCGGGCTCAGAATAGACCGGAAACTATTCTTTTACCGTTCAGTTTGAATTTCACAATAAAGTTATTAGTAATATTTTGTTTTGATATTATTGTTTTTTATTAACTACTAGGCAGCTGGGTCATGTTAAGACCATCTTTTCTGTGTTGCTGTGGGTTTTTTTCATCGCTTTTGTGTTACAAATATCAAAACAATAACTAAATATATTTGTCGTAAACTAAACCAGAAACAGCAGTATATATTTTTTTGTTTACACTGTAAACTTGACAGCTTTTTAACCCAAACCACCTACTGGCTAAAGCACGTTATTACAGGTTTAGAGTAATGCAATGCAGGTAGATTGTGTTGCTTTTTAATGACTGTTTAAAATGCCTTTTTCTTAATGTCTTTTATTATTAATTACTTGTTGCTAGGGACGCTGCTATCGATATTATTTTTGTTATGTTGTGTAACTGTTTAATGGTGTTATCTTTATTGCTACCCCCGTCGATGTATAGTGTTGGTCCACAGCGCAAACGTATTAGTTTAACAAAATCCGCATCTAAAATTGTGGCATAGATAGCCTATTTTCCCCTGTGCAATTCTCCATTTACTCAACAATAACACATAATTATCCTTGTGTTTATTTATTTGTTTGATTAATAAACACAAGTTGGAGTCCGTCAGGACCGAGGGTCGGAGCAGCTCATTTGCTTTAGAGAATATTACACACGGAAGTAAGTATTCTCTCCGCTTCGCTTGACAAACCCTGTGATAGTCCTCAAGCTCTGTGATTGGAGAGTGTGCTCCGAGGGTTACGCCGAGCGTCGAACAGCACTTGAAATGGGATGGAACCACGGCAGACTGTCCAAAACTGGATTTGAACGGGTCCACTGCGTTCCCCCCTCCCCCACCCCGTCCCCAGAACTACACATGCTGGCTATTGTGTTTCGCAACATGTTCTCTATGGCACGTCTCTACTGGGAGCTGTAGTTTTAAAAGACGTTTTCGTATTTCCCATAATAAGAAGTTGCCAGTATTAAACTGTGTACATCCCTGGAGGTTTAGGGGATAGGAAACACTCAAATTGAAAACATATAATTAATAAATGGGTGAAAATTGCTTGTGCCCATAATGGGCAGCATTAATATATATACCCACATGCCAGCTAAGGTCAGAAGAGCTTTATTTAACAGCTGGTCTTATGTTTGTGACCCCTCCTGTTGTTAATTGATAAGCCTGAAACATGCACTTGTCAAGGTTCAGAGGCAAATTTTGCAAATATGGCAGTAGCCATCGATCACCTTAAGATAAGATATACTTTATTGATCCCAAGTTGGAAACATTTGCGTTACATCAGCATGTGTAACAGTTGTAAATATGCAGTGGTGTTTATTTGTAAATCATTTAGTATAATCACACAAATTCTGTGTTTTATATTTAATAATTCTGTGTTCTTTATTTATTGATTGTTCAATACCTGACAAGGCCGGAGATGAAATATCTACATACATCTTATAAGAGTATAATACATATGTATAATATCAGTTAAAATAAGTGCTTCAACATAGTTAACATTGCTGGAGGTATATACAAATATTGATAGATGTCTTGTTATGCACTATTGAGGAACCTGCGACCAAAGTTTTTCATTCATTGCATAACTACACCGTTTGTGAATATGATATGTCAATAAACCTTAGAAAATCTTGAAATCTTGAAAGGGATGTGCAAAATAGTAATTATATACAGTCTTTAATTAACTATTAGTAGAGAATAACGAGTAATTAATATACTTTATAGGGATCCTATTAATATCTAATAATACAAATAATGAAATTCAATAACATGCTTTAACCACCAGGTGTCCCTTTATATCAGCTGTGCACCTTTATGGTGTAAATACAGCCTATCTACCAATTGGATCAAATATAAAAGTCAGCCGAATTAGTGTTGATACTGCGAGGAGAAGTATTGTGTGAAAAGAAATGTAAGATGTTGTTTAATTGCTGATATATTTATGATCAACGTCACGTTTTCAGTGTTGGCGGCAGTTCCTCATGTTTGTCTAGAAGTCTTCTCATCAGGGCTCTATAAATAGAGAACTACGGCAGATATGTAATATTTAATGCAGCCGAACCGTGTATTACAATGCCGTTATGTGATGACTTTCAAAGAGAAAAGCAAGCACACTCGGAATAAAGTATTATTTAATTTTTTTTAAATGTTTTCGGTCTGTTTCCGGTATTTGTTAGTGACGATGTGATGTGAGATGTGAGACTGGAATTGCACAGGGGAAAATAACGTATCTTTAGATGCGGATTTTGTTAAACTAATACGTTTGCGCTGTGGACCAACACTATACATTGACGGGGAAGGGGGTAGCAATAAAAATAACACCATTAAACAGTTACACAACATAACAGAAATAATATCAAAAGCAGCGTCCCTAGCAACCACCTTGGTAACAATGAAAAAGTTCTATGGACGCAATTTCCTGAAGTAATCTTTGTAATAACTAGCAAACTAAAGATCATGTACATCCACTGCACACATAATCTGAAATAACAACTCATATTTCTCGCATCAAATGACATCAAAACGCATTTTAATGGCCAAACTAACTTTAAAATAGGCATTTTCCACCGAGAATAAAACGAAGTTCCGCCATGTTTTTTTTTCTGCAGGGAGACATTTGAAGATCACGTGACATAGACGCCAGGAATGAATGGTGAAAAAAAACGGGGTTTGTCAAACAGAGCACATGGTGTAGTCCTAAACGATAGCTGAGGATTCTGGTGTCTTCTGCCATCCTTCATGCTTCTGGGGACCGCATGACAGTCTTCACCGGGGTCTTGCTTCCGGAGGCTTCTGGGGACCGCATGACAGTCTTCACCGGGGTCTTGCTTCCGGAGGCTTCTGGGGACCGCATCACAGACTTGAGAGGGGTCTCACTTGCAGAGGCTTCTATGGACCGCATTACAGTCTTCACCGGGGTCTTGAGAGGGGTATTGCTGCCGGAGGCTACTGTGTTCATGCCGGGGGTACTTGAGATTGCTACGCCCTTAAATCGTATACATTCTTCGTCTTCCTCAAGCAGAGCAGCAGTGGCATTCTGCCTCCTGGGTTTTAGACCCTGTTTTAGCCTGGAGCGCAGGGTCTTCACCTCATCAATGAGGGCATCCTTCTGAGCCCTCAATCCCACATTGTCCAGCCTCACCTGCATGCAGTCCTCTTCGTCACACTTGGTATGTGGGGAGAAGGGTGGAGGGTGCACCGGGTATTCCTCCTCATTGTCTATATCCAATAATGTAGCCATTCCAATGATGGGATTAGTCTCTCGGAGGTCATGGAGCAACTGCATGACCACACTATGCTTCAGCCTTGCCATGACCTGATGTGCCTCATCTCGGGAGAACTCAGGGTGGTCACGAGTTACATGACGGTGTAGTTTCTTCCCAGCATACGAACACCCTGTGATGGGACAGGGTTTGGTCCGAACATTTATTCTACCACTGGCCATTTTAAGAATGATGCCTCTTTCCTCCAGGTTCCGCACTGCATGTTTGTGCTTAAGGTGCTTATTCAAAGCCAGATAGCGGAGACTGCACACCGGGCATTCGGTCAACATCCTTCCCAAAACACACACAATGAATTCTATTTAAATGGTTTTCTGTTTCTCCGTTTATATGCGTTAGCCAACTGGTGATTGCAACCATGGGTCCGATGCTTCAATGCAGGGAACACGGACCAAGGGGAGGACTTGGGTTACCACCTGGTTAAAATGGTCCCACCTCCGCACCAACGCGGGGCTGCTGATGGGTCCGATACATTGATTGTTTTTTGTTTCATGGTTCTACCACGAGCTCACAAGACAGTTTTGGGTACAAAAACGTGGGGATAACAGTACCTCCGGGCGCTCCATCCTGCTCCGGCTTTCGCCGCAGCGGGGGGAGGAGGCATTGAACCCCTCGCACCTGCCCCCGGAGGAGGCAGGGGAGTCAGGTACCCGGAGGCGCACGGTGGACGGCCAGGGCGAGACCGCCACACCGCACTGGAGTCAGAGTTCCGAGTTTTTCGAGCCAGGTCCCGGTGAAACGCAGTACGGAGCACCCGGCAAGAACCTCCAGCAGACCCCCCCGCGCGGTTCCCTCGTCCCTCGGAAGAGGCGGAGAGGTGGGTGTTTTTCATCTGCTGGCGGACTGCCGGGGAGAACGTGCTGTTCGGGAGCCAGGCTCAGAGTTAGTGGCAGTGAGAGCCCGTGCACCTGCCTTTTACAGCAGGCACGCGCTGGTATCAGGGTGGGGAGAGAAGGTAGAAGCAGAGGCTGCAGAAACAGCCAGAGCCTTCCCCTCTAACACACCCCTCATTTGGTGCATTGAACCCCTCGCACCTGCCCCCGGAGGTGTCAGGTACCAAGAGGCGCACGGTGGACGGCCAGGGCGAGACCGCCACACCGCACTGGAGTCAGAGTTCCGAGTTTTTTGAGCCAGGTCCCGGTGAAACGCAGTACGGAGCACCCGGCAGGAACCTTCAGCAGAACCCCCCGCGCGGTTCCCTCGTCCCTCGGAAGAGGCGGAGAGGTGGGTGTTTTTCATCTGCTGGCGGACTGCCGGGGAGAACGTGCTGCTCGGGAGCCAGGCTCAGAGTTAGTGGCAGTGAGAGCCCGTGCACCTGCCTTTTACAGCAGGCACGCGCTGGTATCGGGGTGGGGAGAGAAGGTAGAAGCAGAGGCTGCAGAAACAGCAAGAGCCTTCCCCTCTAACACACCCCTCATTTGGTTCATGAGCACTGGGCAGAGTCCCCTGTCAACTCTCCTTATATTCCTCCGGAGACCAGTTGGGACATGGCAGCATCCCAATTCGCCTGGTACACCATATCTCTAAATGAGCTCAGTAATGTACTGCACAACATCACATGGGTAAAATGAGCTACGTAATGCCCTGCAATATCACATTTGGTTTATTTCCAAAAAGCCTGAAAAAAACACATATCCGTCATGTCCTGTAAAATATCAATCTTTGTTTATTTCCATCCTTCAGGCCAATACACATATCTTTGTCCGCTCCAGGAGCACCCGCAGTTTGGATGAACCGACCGCCAAGCACCGGAAGCTGGACCCGGGGAGGAGGCCCTCCAATGGCGGGTCAAATTTGCTGATACCGCAGCTGGCTGGACACTAGCCGTAGAAGAACACCTGGGCGGGACCAGGCATGTCCCTCTTTGCAGACAAGCATATATGCGCTCCGGCATTCGCCGCTGACTTTGTCCGCACCAGGAGCAGAGTCAAACCCGCAGTTTGGATGAACCGACCGCCAGAGCACCGGCACGAGGCCGGGCCGGTGGAGGCCTTCCGATGGCGGGTCATGTTTGCCATTCGATCAATGTCTTTGCAGACAAGCATATATGTGGTTGTTACGCAGGATCAAACAGGTAGTTTGATGAAGTAGGGTCCTGTGCCCGGAGCAAGGCCAATTGCTGAATGCCGCAGCCGACTAAGGCCGCTATACCACAGTGGAGGATAAGAGAAACAGGTGTTTGTCTTGCATTCCGCGGCGAAGTGGGGAGGTGGAACTTCCACCCCGCTACGGAACCCGTGGTGGGACCCCTGAGTCAGACGGTGGGGAAAAGTGTTAAAACGCCTGATTAAAGCATATGCAGGACCCCAGCGAGCTCCAGACTATGTGCATCATGTCGGGGACCCTTGTGAATGATAGGACCCATCATTTAAATGCAAAAACCACCATTAAAAGTCACTTTTAGGGGGAAAAAACAGGCTCTTTCCATTTCGTTAACAAACTGATAGGCAAATGGACAAAAGTGTGATTAAAGCATATGCAGGACCCCAGCGAGCTCCAGACTATGTGCATTGTGTCGGGGACCCTTGTGAATGATAAGACCCATCATTTAAATGCAAAAACCACCATTAAAAGTCACTTTTAGGGGGAAAAAACAGGCTCTGTCCATTTCGTTAACAAACTGATAGGCAAATGGACAAAAGGGGGAACACGGCCCAGCGGCTGCTCCACTACTCCAGGCTGTGTGCATTGTGTCGGGGACCCTTGTGAATGATAAGACCCATCATTTAAACGCAAGGGCCACCATTAAAAGTCACTTTTAGGGGGAAAACGCAGCCTCTGTCCATTTGGTTAACAAACTGATAGGCAAATGGACAAAAGTGTGATTAAAGCATATGCAGGACCCCAGCGAGCTCCAGACTATGTGCATTGTGTCGGGGACCCTTGTGAATGATAAGACCCATCATTTAAATGCAAAAACCACCCTTAAAAGTCACTTTTAGGGGGAAAACTCAGGCTCTGTCCATTTCGTTAACAAACTGATAGGCAAATGGACAAAAGGGGGAACACGACCCAGCCGCTGCTCCACTGCTCCAGGCTGTGTGCATTGTGTCAGGGGGCCAGGCCAAACCCCTTCATGCACACTGCCAGAACCAGAACCTCACGCCCCTGGTGACCTTAAAGGTGTTTGTCTTTGTTTGTTTTTGTATTCCACATAGACAGGCTGGGGTTCAGCACCACGGACAGAGCCTGCCCGCTACCTCCAGGGCGCATCACCACATTTTACAAGCCAGGAAAGGTGCATGGATCCTGGGTAAACATTGATTAAGTGTTTTTAAATGTGTGGAACAGTGTTTTGTCACTTTCAAAACTCTCCTGTCATTGACCGGAGAATTTGTGTCGATGTTGTATTCAATCTGGCCATTAATATTCCAGTGAGACGAAGTACGTACATTGACCGGAGTGATCCCATGTTAATTTAGTCCAAAAAACGGAATATTCCCTACCCAGAAGTAAGGTTCCAGAGCCGACGCTGTGCGTAGAGGTGAGCCCAACCAGATCCAACTGGTAACGCTCCACCTCCCGCACAAGCTCCGACTCCTTCCCCCCCAGAGAGGTGACGTTCCACGTCCCCAAAGCCAGCTTCTGTCGCCCGGGTCTGGTCCGTCGAGACCCTCTGCCTTCACTGCCACCCTTCTGGCAGCGCACCCGACCCCATCGCTGTTTCCCGTAGGTGGTGGGCCCGCGGGACGGAGAAGCGGAGGTGTTGTCCACGTCGCCTTTTCGGGCTGTGCCCGGCCGGGCTCCGTGGCAAGCCCGGCCACCAGACGCTCGCCGACGAGTCCTCCTTCTGGGCCTGGCTCCAGAAGGGGACCCCGGGCTTCCTCCGGGCCGGGTATCCTCACTTCGTGTGTCGTCTTTCATGAGGTCTTGTGAACCAATCTTAGTCTGGCCCTTTGCCTGAGACCAATTTGCCATGGGAGACCCTACCAGGAACACAAGGTTCCAGACAACACAGCCCCCAGGTTCATCAGGACACAGAAACCTATCTACCACGGTAAGGTGCTGGTTCTTCATCAATTTACTAATTTATGTGTGAGTGTTCCAGCTCACGATTGGGATAAAAATGACGGAAAAAGGACGGTTTTGGAAACAAGCAGAGTTTATTGCAAACTGCGGGTGTAAACACAAAAAGGCTTCTCTGGACCCCGGCCTGCTCCTCTGTTTCCCGAGGTGGCTGGGAAAGTGACGGTCCTCCTCCCAGGACCCAGTCTACTGCAAGAGACCAGGGCTGCAGTCGAATAGTCCAAAAATCAGCCCCTATCGTTTATTCCTATCCACTATTCCTTGATCTCTTTGTAAAAACGTCATGGGCTTAAAGAGTAGTCGATAGGAGAATTCAAAAGGATTTAGGAGAAGTGACTGCGGTGCTTTGAGAATCTGACTGCACTTTGACTTTCCGACGTATTTATGATGTGCCAGCGGATGTCATGAATATGCGTCTGCTGTGGGGAGACTACCGTTTTTTATACAGCGGACTACATGGATGTATAATTAGAACGACAGACTACTTTTAACTCATCTAGAGACTCTGCACCGTGCTCTTATGGTGTTGTTTTATGCGTTATGAACGTGGAAAACCGAGAAACATAAATTCTTCATGAACGAGGTTGTAATTGAAATAAAAAAGGAAAGTGAAACTTATGCTTGTCACCCTCACCCTCCGGTTCATATCAAGGGTCCACATTTTTGCAGCGGCGGATGCCCGGAACACAAATCCCGTTTCAATAATTCCCCTCTACTCTAAAGTCACATCTAAAACGCGATCTGATCTAGCTGTGTATATTTTGTTATTTTTTATTGCTATATTCAATCTCATTAGCTACAGGCATTTCTGAAGCTTGTAAAGGGAAGATGACAGCTCGCATCTCTGCTCTTCCACAGCGCCGCTTCCCCTCCCTCCGCTGAAATTATGAATGTACAGATGTAGCGATTCATTTCAGACAGTTTGAAACGCGAGGGCCGTGATTGGTACGTGATCTGCCCTCGCTCAAGGGAAAACCTCCAGTTTGACTTGAGACCGCCCCCGTGATAGATAAATGTAATTATAATGAAGCCAGCTGCAATGGATCATTGATCCACCAGGGGGTGCAGTGGAGTTCCACACTGGAGCTCATGTGAAATAAAGTCAGATACAGTACGCTGGATGTACAGCGGAACTTTGTTAAGATCCATATGTCACGGATATCATACTCTGTGCTAAATAAGAGACATGTAATCATTTACAAAACATCACCATGTTGTTATTTAACAAAATAATATTGTTTAGTCGAAAAAAACGAACAGGAGGAAATGTAGCCCAGCTCTTGATTTGTAATCCTAATTTAATCATCATCTTCACCACGATCATTTATGTTTATGTTCGCCGAATTGACATGAAATCACTGACACATATGAATATACTGTATTCAACTTCATTAAAACGTTATTAACGTGCCTAAACTCAGTAATTCACTAAAAATATTTATATTTTAATGGAGCCTCGTCGGCAGATCAGGATCCCAAAGCGTGGCGGAGGGATCCTGATCTGCATGACGGTTACTATTTTCCCCATAAGGAACAAGTCGCTGCAAATGTTCCCGCTTATTACACGGCCACATTCTCAACAAAGTAACGACATGACTCCCAGTATTAATTGAAATACTTTTATGGATTTAGAAAATGTTTTTATTGATTTAAAAAATAGTTGTATTGATTTAAATTGACATGCATCCGCTAAGAAAAATTGTCCGTTGTTACCGTTTTTTAAACAGTCTGAATGAAACGGCAGCTCTCAGCTGTGTATTTACACAACTAATGGCCCATCAACCACAGCTCTCTCCACCCCTCCCCCCTTGATCTTTCTTCTCCAGCAGCTAAATTAATTGTAGGTTACTCTGAGTGACAAGCTTATAATTAGACACAACACTGTCATTGCAAGTGACCCTCAGTTAGTTGACTTTTATGTTCAACTGCTAAATTCGTTACTGATAAAAAAAAGGGCTTCTACTGTACCTAATTACCTTAACACTAGAACCGCCAGAGGTTTTTGTATAGGCCTACCTAAACCCGTAAAATCCCGCTATTAGAATGCAATTTTTAACAACATAGGGTGCTACATAACACACTTTCAGGAAAAGTCACGGACTGGGAGACTTTAATATTTTATTGAAAAAAGTTACATTGCACACACACAAACACATCACACAAATTGACCCGATTGGCGGTTCTAGTGTTAAATAAACTCACTAATTAATGAAACCAGTTCAATACGCATTATTATATTCTTATCATTCTTTATGAGCGCAGAAATAGTCTTAAAATCAGATCTGTTTTTTAAATGAAATCTGACGACAGGCAGTTAGCTCTGATCACCTATGATGAATGCGCCGCACCTAATCGCTGGCCATTCAGCCACAGACACTGTTCGAAATGGGGGGGGAGCTAGGAGGAGCTTGGCTCCCCCGAAGAGGGAGGGAGCTCCCCTGAAGGCTGACTTTGAGATAAATAGGGGGAGCCCAAAACAATCGTGCATATTTGTGTCACACAGATTAGAAATGTTGAGTTTCTGTAAATAACAGTTCTTGAAATAAATAATAGTTATTGTTCATTACAGTTTCTGAATATTTGTTTTATATTTGTGAATATGTCTGGGTGTTGCCATCTGTACGTGGCGGCGCTGCATTCTTACTTATGTTGCTATGGTTATGGCGGTGATGCCAGCGCGGTATTTGAAATGTTCATATTGATATTTTTTTAACTCTGCCTTTGTAATAAAAAATATGGCAAAACGAAAACAGCCAAGCGTCACAGCTTTTGGATTCACAAGCAAAGAAGCGAAGGAGTCTAAAAATGACAACGTGAACGGAAAACAACTTTTAGTTGGCCGGCTGTAAGCGGCGTTAGGGTCGAGCTTGACAGCTCCACACCGAGGGAGAGTCCTGCCGATGCGGAGCCTGAAGAGGCTTCAACAACGGCCACATCCGCCGCCATAGTGACACCGTCTGTATTAGTAGAAGAGTGTTTTTATAGCTATTGATCGCATCCGCGCTGCTGCGCCAGTTAACAGAGCGTGCGTGTGACATATTTACTCCCCGAAAGCAAATGGGTAATTTGAAAACTGACAGAGCTCCCTCTATACAAATCAAACTGTAGACGGTGTGAAAGCACCTATTGTTTTAAATAATGGTCGGAATGTGACCTGTGAGCCTTCTGAATTACCGTGGGACAGCACATTCTAAACTAAAATGTTCAATCAATAAAGTAACATCTTATCTTATCTTAATAATATCTTCATATTAATAATAATAATAAATCATACAGTATGTGTCCGAAAGGGAGCAGGAGGAAGCAAACACAAAAATATACAAAAAATATACTGCATATTAAAGCAAACGATTGTAAAGGTAAAAGTATGAGCATAACAAATAAAGAAGTGTAATGTAAACATTTACATTATAATTATGATTATTTAATATATAAAGACTATATATTATTGAATTACAAGATTAGATATACTTTAGTTGATCTAAAATATTGATGTGTTCAAATGCTCTTCAAAACACAACTGAAAGTCCATGAAGTTCGTCTTTCTGTATTTGTGAATGAAGCGCCATCTCCTGGTTAAAACCTGAAATTGAAAATCTGGCAACGCCCTCTTGGAAAATAGTGGGAGGGCTTAACATTCCTCTATACTGGTCTTTGGCAGGTCGTAGGCAGGAAGCTGTAAGCTGGAGTCTGAAATTCAGTGCTCCATCTGTAAGGCGTATAGTAATCATATAACACGGCAGGGTCCGTTACAGTTTGTTTTAATTTGATTTCAAATAAACAAAGTCTTGGCTTTCAGAATATTAAACTTGAATTGTCAAATTCAGATGATAAATACAACTTTGAAGCTTGTAACGGCATAATTACAAGCGGAGAACGGAGTAACTTAATGTCACAGCAGGCATAACAACAGCCGGTGTTTCTTGTGAGTGTTTTCCCCGGGAAACAAACACAATACACACAAACGCAAAAATACACTAACACACACACGTAGCCTATTGTTACGAACTCAGGCACTTAGGATGTAGGACCCAATCGCACGACCCGGGAGACAGGTAAAGTATTTGTAAGAGACTTTATTTTTCCAAAATACAAAAATATGAACAACAAAAAAAGGTCACTATCAAATCTCAAGTTTGAGATGACAAAAATAGAGAACAAAAGGAAAGCGCTCACGTAGTGAGGAACACAACTATCAAGAGCACAAAAGAGCAAAGACCTGACCCTGGCAATAGACAATACAAACTGACACTGAACACTGGCAGACAGGGGAATTTAAGCACATGATAATAAGACACAAGTGGGAACAATCAGGGGTGGGGCTGACGCTGATGAGCACAGGAGACACACAAGGGAAACAGGTGAAAACAATCAGGAAATTAGACACACCAGGGAAACTAACAACAGAGAGGAAAACACAGGGAGAAAGATCAGACAATACACAAGGAGGAAAACATGACAAGGAGAACAGCAGAATACCCACTACAAGACACACAAAACTAAAAACGTGACACAGCACAAGAACCGTGACAGAACCCCCCCCCTCAAGGGACGGATTCCAGACGTCCAAAGAAAATCCAAAATCCAAAAGGGTGGGTAGAGGGGGTCCGGAGGACGGGTCCGGGACGACAACCCAGAGGCAAAGCACAGTCCATGATGGGTGTCTCGGGCGGACGGCCCAGGGGCAAGGCAGAGTCCATGATTGAGTTCTCGGGCGGACGGCCCGGGGGAAAGGCAGAGTTCATGGTGGAGTCCTCGCCTGGGGAACTCAGGAGACCGGGCTTTAGGGCGAAAGCCGTTGGGAACTCAGGAGGCCGGGCACAAGGACGGGATTGGAGCTGGTGGAACCCCTGGCGGGTCAGGCGTAGACGAGACCCTGGACGCAACCTGGTGTCGTGTCAGTGGGACCCACGACGGAGCAAAGGCTGGTGTCGATGGGACCCAAAACTGGACAGGACACAGTGTTGGCAGGAAACTCGGCGGAGCAGGTGTCGGCGGGACCCCCAACGGGACAGGACATAGGGTTGGCAGGACCCCCGGCAGAAGAGTAGTCGGCGGGATCCCCAACGGGACAGGACATGGAGTTGGCAGGATCCCTGAAGAAACAGATGTCGGCTGGACCTCCAACGGCACAGGACATAGGGTTGGCAGGACCCCCGGCAGAACAGTAGTCGGCGGGCTGTCAGGATTCTTATGTTATGTCATGTTTATAGTTTTGTATGTTTGGGTTTATTTTGCTGTTCTCCCTGTCTTGTTTTCTTCCTGGTTTATTGTCTGGTCCTTTTCCCTGTGTTTTTCCTCCTGTCGTTAGTTTCCCTGGTGTCTCTAGTTGTCTGATTGTGTTCACCTGTGGCCCTTGTGTTTCTCCTCCCCTGCCCGGCTGTTTCTCGCCTTGTGATTACCCCTCCCTGTATTTAGTCTTGTCTTTTCCTGTGTTCAGTGTTGGCTCGTCTTTTGTCTGTGACTGAGTTCACCGGGGAGTGTTCTGTTTGCCCGTTATCCTCGAAATAAAGGTATTTTTCAGCATTATCTGCATTTGGGTCCTGCTTCCTTCACTCAACCGTAACAGTATGAACCAACCAAATATGGGCCCAGCAGATCCTTTTGAGCAGGAATTGTTGGATTTCACCTTTTCTTTGGCTAACTGCTCTGATCGATGGATGGGAGCGTCCGGGGTGCAGCAGCGAGAGGCTGCTCTGGCAGAGGCGCGCCAGATAACTATGGAGAAACCAGGCTTGGTGAGATTCTTACCTGGCTGGATTTTGGAGTTCCTCTCGGTGTGTTATCCCCTGCCTGCTAGCTCCCTGCCTCCCAATTCCCTTTATGACACCAGACGCATCGGTGTGGTCCGTTTGGAGTCAACCCTTGCTTCTGCCCCAGTGCCTGCTCCTGTCCAGGAGCCATTCTCTGGAACTCGTCTGGCTTTTGGAGGTCCACGAAGCCTCCAAACGGCTCCTAAAAGAAGGAGTCGCAAGGCCAGGCTAGCAGCCCGAGCCCCAAGAGCCATGGTTCCGGTTTAGTCACTTCTTGAGTCCCTTCTCCAGTTCCCTCTACAGTTTCCTCTCAAGTCCCCTCTCAAGTCTCCTCTCGATTTCCCTCTCGAGTTCCCTCTCAAGTCATCTCTCGAGTTCCCTCTCAAGTCACCTCTCAAGTCCTCTCTCAAGCCCTCTCTCGAGTTCCCTCTCCAGTCCCTACTCAAGTTCCTACTCAAGTCCCAACTCAAGTCCCTAATGAAGTGCCGTTGGAGGTTCCGCTGGGGGTCCTGCCAGCTCCATGTCCAGTCCCGTTGGGGGTCCTGCCGACTACTCTTCTGCCGGGGGTCCTGCCAACCCTATGTCCTGTCCCGTTGGGGGTCCCACCGACTACTCTTCTGCCCGGGGTCCTGCCAACCCTGTGTCCTGTGCCGTTGGAGGCCCCGTCGACTACTCTTCTGCCGGGGGTCCTGCCAACTTTGGCTGACAACAGTTTAAGGGGAACCTGGTGTAAAGGTTCAAATGGGGCTTTGCTTAGTGCGCGTAACACCAAAGCCAAATCCCACTGAGGCGCCAGTGCGCGTGACACAGGTCTGAGTCTCCGTACTCCTCGCATAACACGGCTGCTGCGCTCTGCGAGCCCCTCTGTTCCATTCGCCGGGAATATACATTGCTCTGATGGAGAGCAACGTGTGTGCGTGCCCAGAACAGCAGCCGCCTGGCTGCGTTCAGAAGCTGCGCAGATCGTACTCCTCCCTGGTGATTGAGGTATGGCTGCTTCCATAGCCGTGGCCTGTTGTCTGTGCGAATCAACACATGTTTGATTGTGCAGCAACGGGGCGACTCCCCCGTTCTTTTCCGAGATTTAGAAAATAGCGGGAGTAAAAACCACGCAAGACACTGTTGGGATGACAGGAGTGTTTCTTGTATCCCATGGAACTGCTGGGGGGAGAGGCTTATCTGTGATGTGCCGTAATGGTCGTCATGGTGACGAGCCACGCCATCGCCCTCGCTGCCTGTAAGTAACGGTGTGCTGAAGAAAGGAGGGAGCAGATTGTCGGGCCTCCTTCCTATTTATACCGGAAGGGAACCCGAGGGTGGGGCACACCTTGCGGGCGGGCGTGGACTACAAGTGTTTCAGCGCTGCGCGGGTGCGCAGGGGGATTACCCAATAGCGATAGCCTTAGAGGGCGAAGCCACATACGAAATAGAACAGCAAAACACCCACTACCAGACACACAAAACTAAAAACGTGACACAACACAAGAATCGTGACACACACACACGCACACACACACACGCGCACACACACACACACACACACACACACACACACACACACACACACACACACACACACACACACACACACACACACACACACACACACACACACACACACACACACACACACACACACACACACACACACACACACTCACTCACTCACTCGGGGGCTTCCCCCAGACCAGTAATCCAAACGAAAATATCTTCCCTCCGTACTATTTTGATCATTTGCTCCGCTAATAATAAATCAGATAGATCCAGAGAAGAGGAAACTTTAAAGGCCTTTTTCTCAAAAGGATGACTCACTTTATAATGTGACATATTTTGCTTAATATTTGGAGTACAAAAACAATCCTGATATCATTAAAAAGCTAGGAATCTCCTCTTTCCAGCAGTTTATACAACTCAAAATGTGTCTTCGGGTCAGTGCGACTGATTTCGATGGAGCAGGTCACTTTGCATTAGGTAAGATAAAGCAGGCAGACATAACAGAAATAATATGTACATTTTAACCCAATCAAATAGGACATTGTCACACCATTCAAATGTATCCATGTAAATAACAACCAATAAAAAAGCTTAGATTTATTTATTTATTACATTGTTCTGTGTGTGTCAGCCAGATAGAAAGAATAGATACACTTGCAAACATGTCAGAAGAACCAGCGCAGAAGAAAACTAAACACAGTCAATCTAAACTTAAATTTAACAACTGGAAGGTCACACCCCTGACATCCACATCTCCGGAGCCCTTCATCAATCATAGAAACAGCGAAACCAGATGAAACCAAAAGCAGCAGCTCTGCGGCCGCAGAGACTGTCAAAACCGCCGTCGTTGAACCGAAATAGGCTGGTTCCGACTGCATGGAGGTTTGTTGTCGGGACATTGAGACGGGTAAAGCTGTACAGCTAACTATCGAAAAAAAGGAGACCGCTAGATTATTTGGGCAAAGAGAAAGGTACTTCAACGCAGAAAGGTGGTTAATTTAATAATTTTTTGGAAAAACAACTAAACGATACTGATACATTGCGATGTCAACAACCTCATGATAACCTCATATGTTTGTAACTTAGGATCATACCTACAGGACTGTCTCAGAAAATTAGAATATTGTGATAAAGTTCTTTATTTTCTGTAATGCAATTAAAAAAACAAAAATGTCATACATTCTGGATTCATTACAAATCAACTGAAATATTGCAAGCCTTTTATTATTTTAATATTGCTGATTATGGCATACAGCTTAAGAAAACTCAAAAATCCTATCTCAAAAAATTAGAATAGTTCCTCAGACCAAGTAAAAAAAAAAAGATTTATAACAGCAAAACACAATCAAACATTTGAAAATGTCCATTAATGCACTCAGTACTTGGTTGGGAATCCTTTTGCACGGATTACTGCATCAATGCGGCGTGGCATGGAGGCAATCAGCCTGTGGCATTGCTGAGGTGTTATGGATGCCCAGGATGCTTCAATAGCGGCCTTTAGCTCATTAGCATTGTTGGGTCTGGTGTCTTTCAGCTTCTTCTTCACAATACCCCACATATTCTCTATGGGGTTCAGGTCAGGGGAATTTGCAGGCCAATCGAGGACAGTAATGCCATGGTCAGTACACCAGTTACTGGTGGTTTTGGCACTGTGGGCAGGTGCCAGATCATGCTGGAAAATGAATTCCTCATCTCCATAGAGCTTTTCAGCAGACGGAAGCATGTAGTGCTCTAAAATCTCTTGGTACACAGCTGCATTTACTCTGGGCTTGATGAAACACAGTGGACCAACAACAGCAGCTGACATGGCTCCCCAAACCATCGCTGACTGTGGGAACTTCACACTGGATTTCAAGCAACTTGGATTTTGCTCCTCTCCAGCCTTTCTCCAGACTCTGGCGCCTTGACTTCCAAATGAAATACAAAACTTGCTTTCATCTGAAAAGAGGACTTCCGTTGTCTTGAGTTCAGAAGTGGCTTGACCATGGGAATACGGCTATTGTAGCCCATTTCCCGGACACGTCTGTGAACAGTGACTTTTGATACCTGGACTCCAGCTTCAGTCCACTGTCTTTGAAGCTCCCCCAAATTCTGGAAGCGACTCTTCTTCACAATGCTGTTAAGGCTGCGGTCATCTCTCTTGGTTGTGCAGCGTTTCCTGCCACATTTCCCCCTTCCAACAGACTTTTTGTGGATGTGCTTTGAAACTGCACTCTGTGAACAGCTTGCTCTTTGAGAAATTTATTTTTGTGTCTTACCCTCCTGATGGAGGGTGTCAATGATGGTCCTCTGGACAGCAGTCAGATCAGCAGTCTTCCCCATACTTGTGATTTAGTTTACTGAACCAAGCTGAGTGTTTTTCAAGGCTCAGGAAACCCTTGCAGTTGTTTCGAGTTAATTAGACGATTCAAGTGATTCGTTGAACACCCTACTAGTATACTTTTTCATGATATTCTAATATTTAGAGATAGGATATTTGAGTTTTCTTAAGCTGTATGCCATAATCAGCAATATTAAAATAATAAAAGGCTTGCAATATTTCAGTTGATTTGTAATGAATCCAGAATGTATGACATTTTTGTTTTTTTAATTGCATTACAGAAAATAAAGAACTTTATCACACTATTCTAATTTTCTGAGACAGTCCTGTATGTTTAGTCTAGAAAAAGGTAAATGTGTGCATTTTATTATAAAGTTGTGTATATTTACAGACTGTTGCAAAACCTAAGAAGCTTATAAACATCAGGTTTTAAACTAAAAGAGCTTTACAAAAAAGTAACACAATTAAAGATGTTTGGAGTTTTATTTTAGTTATTAATTTACATTTGTTGTCAAAGAGATGCTGATTTGAAACCGTTGTTACATACAGTTGCGGCATTTCCTGTTTCTGCCGGAGAGAGGGGAGTTTTTCCCAAAGCTTGCCGCTGTATTTACTCCCTCCATCTGACAGGAGGGAGCCTCATGTGTCACTCCACGGAGTTCACTCTGTCACGGAGGGGAGTGTGTAGGGGTAGGGTGTAGGCGAGCGTGGTTTGGGACTGGGTTTGGGATTTGCCCCCCACACTCAGTGGCGGATTTAGGATTGTAGGAGATCCGGGGCTTAGCCCAGGAGTTGTTGGGGGGGGGGGTGCAGGAGTAAAGTGCTATTTTTTACAAGTGTGGGGTGGACCGAACATCCTTTAGGGGGGTCGTCGCCTCCTCTAGGGGGGGGGGGGGAATGCTCCCCTGGGAAGATTTTTAAAAAAATATTGAATTTAAAAGCATCAATCTGGTGCACTTTGAGAGCAACATTAACCCTACCTTAATAATACCTTAAAGCGGACAAAAGGCACTGGAGAACACTTATTCATTAACACCCTTTAATGAAGCAAACTAATGCCTTAAGGCGAGACACCCCAGGTGAATAGGGTATTTTTTCTTAACTTAAAGGTATCAGCTAGACATCTCTCCAGTTAATTACTTACAATAAGGCAATTTTTTTTTGTATTACAAGTTTTCTGAAATAGCATGTTTAAATATGCAAATTAGCTATTATCTCATGAAATATGCGCATATTTTAACACATTTCAGGAACCGAAATCTGAACTTTGGATAGAGCCAGGTTCAAAATTCTTGTTTCATTTTGTAGTCATATTATAGACCCTCCAGAAAAACGCGATTCTGCATTCCCAGAATTTAGCGCATAATCAGCAAAATGGCGCAGATTTTTAAAAGGCCGCATATTTATCAAAAGGCCGCATAATCCCCGCATTTTTTCACACAAAGTTGAGAGAAAAAAAGTGAACTCATCTTGACGTGAAGTATTGATGATGATGATGATGATGGTGACGTCATCAGCTCGCGCATCACAGAAGGTAAACAACACCGTAGAGTGAACGTGTGGGACTCACACGAGAGAGAAAACACCAAGATGAAAAAATCTGATCCATCTCATTTACCGACGAACATTTCTGCTAAAGACCGGGCAAAGCAGTACCCCGATGTCTTTCACAAAAGCTGGGGGAAACTATTCTGCACCCCGTGCAACTGTGTGTTGGAGCATAAGAGAAAGTCGAGGTACCGACCCACTTTGATTCATTCAAACATTCGAAAATGCTTTCTGCTGCTGCGGACAAGAAAGCCAAACAACTCACGTTCACCGAGGCATCAACCTCCAAAACGCTTTCGAGGGCTACAAGAAACGAAGTGAGTAGCCTACAAGATTGAAGATGGTCAGATAAGGAACGAGTAAATGAAAATATAATGAGGCGGAGAAGTGTGTGTGTGTGTGAGAGAGAGAGAGAGAGAAGTAGAGAGAGAGAGTGTGATTAAAATAGCCCAATTGCTTTTACAATAAATAAACATTGAATGTGTTTAATTGAATAGGAAAAGAGTTTAACGTTAGTGGCAGGTTGTGTTTTTTCTCAACTTCCCGCAATTTCAACCCATAAAATCCCTGCATGTTAAATCGCATAATCAAGGATTTTAGCCCGCATAATAAAGGATTTTAGCCCGCATAATCAAGGATTTTTGCCCGCGTTTTGCTGGAGGGTCTAATATTAGTATCGAAGGCTTTTAGAGAAGGGATTTTGGATATCTCTTTGTATCACTCCATAAATCAGAAAATACTGTCAACAGCCCTAAAATATCAACTTTCACCATGTTTTTAGGTATACAAGGTTATATAATTCAGGCTATGAATCATATATGAACAAACCCTTCTGTAAAAGCCTTCATAATATTTATAGGAACATAACTGGAAGGTTTGGTGTATGTAAGTGCTACTGAAGTGGACATTTCGAACTCAGAGTAGCTAGCTAAACCCTCCTGTTCTTTGGATGACAGCTTGCGCATCGACGCACTCCGTGAAGGAATTTCATGTTCGGGGTCATTTGTTTTTTGTATAACCTTGCTTCGTGCAAGTAACAATTGTTGTCATCTTCTCTGTGAACGTTTTTTTCCCCGTTCTTTTGCCATTTTGAGATTTAAAATTTCTAGCGGAAAGCTAACCAGGAAGTGTTTTAGCACACCACGTGACGCATCTGAACGAATCACGTTGTCAGAAATTGACACCAGCCAATGAGATTTCGTTTCTTGGTTTAAGACCCCTTTGTACTTTCACGATTGGTTGCTGATACAAAGGAAATGAAGATATTTGGATCCGATGAGATTGTGCAGACGGAGCTTTCCAACGATACCTTTGATGACATGGTGCAAACAGCGGTCGCGGTACTTTATGTTACGTTAGAATGCTAACTTTTGGTGAATTTAGGAGAAATCTACAGACGCAAATAGACGAACTACAGTAAAATAAACACTTAAATGTGTATTTTGTACGTTTTCCTTCCAAAAGCCTGAAAGAAAACATGTTATGGAATCAAAATAGCACAAAATCTCAAAATTGACCAGTGCATGAAAAACAATGTTTTTGCCTGCCGTGTCTCGCCTTAACTTACTCAAATACAGTTGTTTACTTATTTCGGTGAAACGAATGTGCGTAGAGTTTTAAAGGATGCGAATAGTCTCACCTTGATTCTGGCGCATTACTTATCGTTTTATAAATCTATCCTCATCCACCATCTTTGTTTGTGACGTAAAGAGTGTAAGAGTCACGTTTCTGAATCAGACACTCTGAGTGGATGCCGTCACAGCCAATCGGAGTCTGATTCAGAGGGTTGCCACTGCAGTTCCGTTGCCTGTCAGTTCCGTTGCTATGGTTCCGTTGTTATGTGTACTGAAACGAGAGCCGGTATAATTCCATGCGCGAAAACAAAATAAGAATTGGAATACGTTATTTTAGTGTCTTAAAAGTAGACTGAGGTATGAAGGGTTAACGTTACATCTTAGGATCATTTGTAGTCATGTTCTGTATACATACTAAAATATGGGTATACTTAGTGTGGTTACTCCATGTTCACTAGCTGTAATATTAACGTTACATCACTCTTTTCCACTTCCTACTCAGTCAGCCAGAGGGCAGATATCGCCATTAGATTCACAAACCTGAAACATCATCCATTTCTTCACTGCTGGTAATGACATTGTTGTCAGCTGCTGATACTGCTGCTGCTGCAGCTTGTGGCACCTGCTTCGATGAAAATAACTTCTAATATCCATAACTTTATAGGCTATTTGCTTAAAACTCGTCAGGCACTAGGAAGGATCACTTCTTCTTCAGGTTAGGGAATGCTCCGGTTTTTGGACAAAATTAACATGGGATCACTCCGATCAATGTACGTACTTCGTCTCACTGGAATATTAATGGCCAGATTGAATACAACATCGACCCAATTTCTCCGGTCAATGACAGGAGAGTTTTGAAAGTGACAAAACACTGTTCTACACATTTAAAAACACTTAATCAATGTTTACCCAGGATCCATGCACCTTCCCTGGCTTGTAAAATGTGGTGATGCGCCCTGGAGGTATCCTACTATTTAAAACATGTATACACTCATGTACACCATTCATAGGGTTCCCTAACACAATGCACATAGTCTGGAGCTCTCACTGGGGTCCTGCATATGCTTTAATCAGGCTTGTCCATTTGGCTACCAGATTGTTAACGAAATGGACAGATCCACAGTTTTCCCCCTAAAAATGATTTTTAATCATTATCTTTGAATTTAAATGATGGATGCTATCATCCACATGGTTCCTTAACACAATGCACATAGTCTGGAGCTCACTGGGGTCCTGCACAAGCTTTAATCAGGCTTGTCCATTTGCCTATCAGTTTGTTAACGAAACGGACAGATCCACCGTTTTCCCCCTAAAAATGATTTTTAATCATTGTCTTTGCATTTAAATGATGGATGCTATCATCCACATGGTTCCTTAACACAATGCACATAGTCTGGAGCAGCAACTCGGCCGTTTTTACCTGCTTGTCCATTTGCCTATCAGTTTGTTAACGAAACGGACGGATTTCCGTCCATTTGCCTATCAGTTTGTTAACGAAACGGATAGATCCACCGTTTCCCCCCTAAAAATGATTTTTTATCATTGTCTTTGCATTTAAATGATGGATGCTATCATCCACATGCACATATTCTGTGCATTTCCAGGAGAGGTTACATGTTAAATTATATCGTGCAAATTGACAGGCAACAACTCTCTTCCAGACGTTTAAAAACACTTTCCCCGACCATTTAAACATTATTTCTGGCTTGTAAAGTGCGGTGATGAGCCCTTGAGGTATCAAACTATTTAAAGGGTTACCAGGAGCATGAGAATATCCTCCACAGGGGGGGGGGGGGGGGGTGGTGGTGCCGTGAATAAGGCAGAATATGGATGCCGATGTGCGGACGGTAAAGCACCGCAAAATCCACCCCCTTTAGGGTTACCAGGGGCATGAGGTTCTGTAGGGTGTGATCATCAGGGTTTAGTCCGTGGGGGAGTGCTTAAGTCCGGGGGCCCGGGGACTCACGGTGCACGAGGTTATGGAAGTGCCACTGTTGCCGGAGGTCCTTAGTCCGTCCTTTGGGGCTCTTTGAGGTGCCAAAGAGAGGTGCTTTTCCCGGTCCCTCTCCTGGAGGTGTGAAAAAACCTGTTTGCCCGTGTTAGGAAGCCGAGCTGGAGCTGCTTCGGGGGTCTGTGAGCAGCCACAGAGAGGTGCTTTTCCCGGTATATTTCATGGAAGTCTGACATGAGCAGAGTGTGCATGCTTTGAAACTAATACACCCACGCTTAGCATGCTATTTTAGGGTATAAATCTTATGTTATCACCATGGATTTTCCTGTATTTAAAAAAAGATTACAGCACTGGGTATTCCCAGGCGGTCTCCCATCCAAGTGCTGACCCGGCCTGACCCTGCATTACTATGGGTCTCTGAAACAATCAGACTTTTACCACACTGTTTGCAGGCTTTAATCCGATTTTTAGCACTCTTTCCCCCGCAGAAACTAGTTTAAATCACCGTGGTCACCATGGTGGGGATTTAGGAATGTACCTGTGTGTGCTGCGGAGCTTCCCTGAACTTTAAAACCATTGATTTTCCCTGTTTTTGTTGTATTTTTTACTGTTAATGCACTGTGCTCCCTGGGATGATGCGCCCTCCTGTGAGGACACATGAGAACTGCGCTCAAATCACTTTGTGCTTTTTAAACAGTTTTAAATAGTTTTTTCCACATTTAAAAACTGCTTTCTGCCCTGGAAATCATTTCTAATCATTATTACCGTTATGGAGGGGCTGCAGGAACACTTTCCCCACCTTGCAAACATTTATTCCTGGGTAAAATAATCAATTTGTTCCGCCTGCTTTCCGTCAGCACCTGCGGCTGTCGGATTAAAACAGTTTAATGCACTTTTAACACTCACGTACCCAGGATTCCTGCTCCTGGACCTCTGCATGTGTGTGTGCCTGTGAGCCTGGGGCCCTGAGAGCAGCGACTCTGCCGTTTTTACCTGCTTGTCCATTTGGCTATTCAAATGTTAACGAAACGGACGGATTTACGTCCATTTGGCTATCAGAATGTTAACAAAATGGAAAGACTTCCGTGCGCATCAGCAGCTGTCGGATTAAAACAGTTTAGTGCGCTTTTAACACTCACTTAGCCATGATTCCTGCTCCTTTCCTGGGTTACAAAGTGAGGTGACGCAGCCTGTCCTCTGGGTGGGCTCTGTGGGGGGGGGGGGTATCGCAGCCTGCTCCTCTCTGCCTGCTGCTGCTGCTGCGCTCTGCCTGCCGCTGCGCTCTGCCTCTATCCACATAACTTTCCCCCACCTCTCAGAGACTTATTGCTGGGTAAAAAAGCCATGTGCACCGCCCTGGTTCTCTGCACGTGTGTGTGCCTGTGAGTCTGAGGCCCTGACCGCAGCGACTCGGCTGTTTTTACCTGTTTGTCCATTTGGCTATCAGAATGTTAACGAAACGGACAGATCCACCGTTTTCCCCCTAAAAATGATTTGTAATAGTTATCTTTGCATTTAAAGGATTTATGTTATCATTAATATGGTTCCTTAACACAATGCACATAGTCTGGAGCTCACTGGGGTCCTGCATATGCTTTAATCAGGCTTGTCCATTTGCGCCAACCATGGAGTCTCCCCACCTTTCAGAGACCTATTGCTGGGTAAAAAAAGCCATGTGCTCCGCCCCCTGGATCTCTGCATGTGTGTGTGCTTGTGAGTCTCTGGCTACTGTCCATATGCCCGCATTATGAGGCACTATTTTCGGATACATTTTCTAATTTTCACCACTTTTCCCTGGGTAAAATTAGGTCTGTCACTTTGGGTGTGCGCCATCCGTGGAGTCTCCCCGCCCCAGACGTCCATTGCCCCTAAGTGGGGGCAGCCTGCTGCTCTCTGGCTACTGTCCACATGCAAGCATTCTTACAGGTAATGTCTGAGAGTCATTTCAAATGGTTTCAAACTGCTCTGGGTGTGCGCCATCCGTGGAGTTTCCCCTCCTTTCAGAGACCTATTGCTGGGTAAAAAAAGCCATGTGCTCCGCCCCTGGATCTATGCATGTGTGTGTGCCTGTGAGTCTCTGGCTACTGTCCACATGCCCGCATTATGAGGCACTATTTTTGGATACATTTTCTCATTTTCACCACTTTTCCCTGGGTAAAATTAGGTCTGTCACTTTGGCTAACCGCACCACTGTCGGTCGTCTCCCGAGAGTGGACATCCATTGCCCTATTTAGGGGCAATGGATGTCCACTTGCGGGAGACGACAGACAGTGGTGCGGTTAGCCAAAGTGACAATGGATGTCCACTTGCGGGAGACGACAGACAGTGGTGCGGTTAGCCAAAGTGACAGACCTAATGTTAGACCAATTTACAGGCAATGGACGTCCACTCTCGGGAGAGAGACCTCCAGCATGTGTCCCTGACATGGAGACTCTGTTTATTTCACTCATCCAGGACAGAGACCGGGGAAATCTCCTCTCTGTGGCCCCTCCAAGACCCCCAAAGGACGGACCACAGACCTCCAGCATGTGACCCTGACATGGGCACCTCCATAACCTTGCACACCGTGAGTCCCCGGACTCCCGGACTTAAGCACTCCCCCACGGACTAAACCCAGATGTTCACACCCTACAGAACTTCATGCCCCTGGTTAACCTAAAGGGGGTGGATTTTGCGGTGCTTTACCGTCCGCACATCGGTATCCATATTCGGCCTTATTCACGGCACCACCACCCCTTCTGTGGAGGATATTCTCATGCTCCTGGTAACCCTTTAAATAGTCTGATACTGTCAGGGCTCATCACCGCACTTTACAAGCCATAAATAATGTTTAAATGGTCGGGGAAAGTGTTTTTAAACGTCTGGAAGAGAGTTGTAGCCTGTCATTTTGCAGGATATAATTTAACATGGAACCTC
Organism: Notothenia rossii; assembly: GCF_949606895.1. Taxonomy (NCBI): domain Eukaryota; kingdom Metazoa; phylum Chordata; class Actinopteri; order Perciformes; family Nototheniidae; genus Notothenia; species Notothenia rossii. Next base: position 58,232,825 of record NC_136909.1, on the reverse strand, counting down.
TCCTGGAAATGCGCAGAGTATGTCCATTTCCAGGAGAGGTTCCATGTTAAATTATATCCTGCAAAATGACAGGCTATAACCCAGGAACAAGTGTTTGAAAGGCGGGGAAAAGTTGTTTAAAATAGTCGGAAAAGTGTTTTTAAACGTCTGGAAGAGAGTTGTTGCCTGTCATTTTGCAGGATATAATTTAACATGGAACCTCTCCTGGGAATGCGCAGAGTATGTCCATTTCCAGGAGAGGTTCCATGTTAAATTATATCCTGCAAAATGACAGGCTATAACCCAGGAACAAGTGTTTGAAAGGCGGGGAAAAGTTGTTTAAAATAGTCGGAAAAGTGTTTTTAAACGTCTGGAAGAGAGTTGTTGCCTGTCATTTTGCAGGATATAATTTAACATGGAACCTCTCCTGGAAATGCACAGAGTATGTCCATTTCCAGGAGAGGTTCCATGTTAAATTATATCCTGCAAAATGACAGGCTATAACCCAGGAACAAGTGTTTGAAAGGCGGGGAAAAGTTGTTTAAAATAGTCTGATACCTCCAGGGCGCATCACCGCATTTTACAAGCCAGGGAAGGTGTCTGAATCCTGGGTAAACATTGTTTAAATAGTCTGACACCTGGCACTGTATTTGCCCCTGGGAAACTTCAAGGTTATATTCATGTTTTATTATTTATTTAATAATCACATGATTTTTACAAAAACAGTATACACAGTATACATATATACAATAATAATAATAATAATAATATAACAATATACATAATAAAAACATGAAAAGTGGTGAAAATGAGAAAATGTATCCGAAAATAGTGCCTCCTAATGCGGGCATGTGGACAGTAGCCACAGACTCACAGGCACACACACACATGCAGAGATCCAGGGGGCGGAGCACATGGCTTTTTTTACCCAGAAATAAGTCTATGAGAGGCGGGGAGACTCAGAGGACAGGCTGCGTCACCTCACTTTGTAACCCAGGAAAAGAGCAGGAATTCTGGCTGCGTGAGTGTTAAAAGTGCATTCATCTGTGTTAATCCGACAGCCGCAGAGGTGCTGACGCAAAGCAGGCGGAACAAATTGATTATTTGAACCAGGAATAAATGTTTGCAAGGCGGGGAAAGTGTTCCTGCAGCCCCTCCATAACGGTAATAATGATTAGAAATGATTTCCAGGGCAGAAAGCGTTTTTTAAATGTGGAAAAAAACATGTTAAACTGTTTAAAAAGCACAAAGTGATTTGAGTGCAGTTCTCATGTGTCCCCACAGGAGGGCGCGTCGTCCCAGGGAGCACAGTGCATGGTGACAAGGTACGATTTATACCCTAAAATAGCATGCTAAGCGTGGGTGGATTAGTTTCAAAGCATGCACACTCTGCTCGTGTCAGACTTCCATCAAATAGACCGGGGAAAACACCTCTCATTAGCCCCTCACAGACCACCAAAGGACGGACTAAGCAGCTCCAGCACGGCTCCCTCACATGGAGCTCAGGTTATTTCATACCTCCAGGAGAGGGACCGGGAAAACCACCTCTCTGTAGCCCCTGACAGAGCCCCAAAGGACGGACTAAGGACCTCCGGCAACAGTGGCACTTCCATAACCTCGTGCACCGTGAGACCCCGGGCCCCCGGACTTAAGCACTCCCCCACGGACTAAACCCAGATGTTCACACCCTGCAGAATCTCATGCCCCTGGTCACCTTTAAGGGGGGGTGGATTTTGCGGTGCTTTACCGTCCGAACACAAGCATCAATATTCGTCCTCCTTCACAGCAGCAGCAGCAGCAGCAGCACCTGCCCTGCTGGAGGTTCACACTTTAACTTATTTGTATTCGTTTTTTTTTGTTCCCCTCCTCTGCCTTACACATCCTCCCACGCTCGAGCACTCCTCACTCGGACTAAACCCCTCCATGCACACCGCCAGAACCAGAACCTCACGCCCCTGGTGACCTTAAAGGTGTTTGTCTTTGTTTGTTTTTGTATTCCACATAGACAGGCAGGTGTTCAGCACCACGGACAGAGCCTGCCCGCTGCTGCTGCTGCTGCTGCTGATGGAAGGTGGAACACTTTGAGTCTTTTTATTTTCTCTTTTCTCCCTGCTCCTGCACACACCTTTTGTTCCCCTCCTCTGCCTTACACATCCTCCCACGCTCGAGCACTCCTCACTCGGACTAAACCCCTCCATGCACACCGCCAGAACCAGAACCTCACGCCCCTGGTGACCTTAAAGGTGTTTGTCTTTGTTTGTTTTTGTACTCCACATAGACAGGCAGGTGTTCAGCACCACGGACAGAGCGGGCCCGCTGCTGCTGATGGAAGGTGGAACACTTTGAGTCTTTTTATTTTCTCTTTTCTCCCTGCTCCTGCACACACCTTTTGTTCCCCTCCTCTGCCTTACACATCCTCCCACGCTCGAGCACTCCTCACTCGGACTAAACCCAGATGTTCACACCCTACAGAACTTCATGCCCCTGGTTACCCTAAAGGGGTGGATTTTGCGGTGCTTTACCGTCCGCACATCGGCATACATATTCGGCCTTATTCATGACACTACCACCCCTTCTTTGGAGGATATTGCAGGATATAATTTAACATGGAACCTCTCCTGGAAATGCACAGAGTATGTCCATTTCCAGGAGAGGTTACATGTTAAATTATATCCTGCAAAATGACAGGCACTGTATTTGCCCCTGGGAACCTTCAAGGTTATACTAATGTTTTTTTTTTTTTTTTTATTTAATTATCACACCACTTTTACAAAAACAGTATACAAAATAAACATAATAACAACATGATTAACAGGGGCCTGGGGGCCATATTAGCCGTCTAACTTGTACAGTGCACCGGGGAAAAAAGGTTGAGTCCACGGCCCCTTTCCCCTCATCAGGAGTACCAATCGGTCCTGAAGAAGAGGTATCGCTGCTCTCCGCCCCTGAATCCTCTTCGGAGGTAGCTGACGGTGGTAGACCTCCTTCTGATGATGATGCTGCTGCAGCTGCTGCCGCCGCCCTGAACATGGAGCGGATCTTCAATGCCTCCTTTATTCCAGGCGTATTCGCGTAGAACCGGTCTGCAGTGCTTACGTCGTGGCACATAAACCTAGCCAGAATCGACCTGCTTTCTGGATCTTGGTGATGCTTGATATTGTCAGCCAGGGCAGTGCGCAAGATGGTGAAGGTGACGGCTGTTTCTAGCCCAGCATCAGCCCAAGCCCTCTTCAAGTGAGCGTTCAGGTTCTTGGAAGCCTGGTTCCCCGATGTGAAAAGGAAGAATTCATTCTGAGGACCCGACAAGCCCTCTTTTATCCCCATCCACCGCATGACCCAGCTAAACTCCTTTATTGTAAGCACCAGCTGTGCTTCACCAAATGTCTTGGCAGTCTTGTGATCCTGCACGTGGATGATGTAGCCCTCAGCAGTGCCCCTTCTGTCCGCCTCAAAGACCTCCGTGTTGGTCATGTTTGCATACACACCCGGACGGTGGCCATACAGGAGGCTCCAATGGAGGGTTAGATAGCCATATAGCAGGTACTGGGTGATTGAGAAGCTCCGCCTGGCTCGGCAGACGATCCTCTTCACCTTAAACTGGTGGACAGCGACAGACTTTTTCAAATCGTTCATGTTGGCTGTCACCTCTCTGATGATGTGGGTCATATCAGACTGGGTGAGCCTGCACCCCCGGAGCTTTGACGCAGACAAGTACCTCAGGAAATGGTTCACAGTCTTCAGGAACAACAGCGATGTTGTGACTGCCCGGCCCGACTTTGAAATATACTCGCTCCAGCCAAGTACCCTCTTTGTGTCTTTTAGAAACAGCCAGTCTGACAGCCGGTCAACACCATGGGCGATGAATACTAGGAAGTTCTTTATCCGGCTGACATTGGACATACAATTCTCTTTCCGTTTTACTGTCGGTGCGACACCCTCACAATGACCTCTGTATGTCAGAATGTACGTCTCCCTGCTTTTAGGCAACGTGATTTCACGCATGGTATTCCCCCGTCCCTTCCCAGTGGACCAGTGATTTGGGGGAGAGGGCCAGTCCTTAGCGAGATTAGCTTTCAGCTTATTGGAGACAGATGCACTGGTCTTCTGGCATACAGGGGTCTCACTACCGGAGGCTTTTGCGGACCGCATGACAGTCTTCACCGGGGTCTTGAGAGGGGTCTCACTACCGGAGGCTTCTGCGGACCGCATGACAGTCTTCACCGGGGTCTCGCTGCCGGAGGCTTCTGGGGACCGCATCACAGACTTGGCCGGGGTCTTGAGAGGGGTCTCACTACCGGAGGCTTCTCCGGACCGCATGACAGTCTTCACCGGGGTCTTGAGAGGGGTATTGCTGCCGGAGGATACTGTGTTCATGCCGGGGGTACTTGAGATTGCCAGGCCCTTAAATCGTATACATTCATCGTCTTCCTCAAGCACAGCAGCAGTGGCACTCTGCTTCCTGGGTTTTAGCCCCTCTTTCAGCCTGGAGCGCAGGTTCTTCACCTCATCAATGAGGGCATCCTTCTGAGCCCTCAATGCCACATTTTCCAGCCTCACCTGCCTGCAGTCCTCTTCGTCACATTCGGTATGTGGGGAGAAGGGTGGAGGGTGAGCCGGGTATTCCTCCTCATTGTTTATATCCAATAATGTAGCCATTCCAGTGATGGGATTAGTCTCTCGGAGGTCATGGAGCAACTGCATGGCCACACTATGCTTCAGCCTTGCAATGACCTGATTTGCCTCATCTCGGGAGAACTCAGGGTGGTCGCGAGTTACATGACGGTGTAGTCTCTTCGAACACCCTGTGATGGGGTAGGGAATGTTCCGGTTTTTGGACAAAATTAACATGGGATCACTCCGGTCAATGTACGTACTTCGTCTCACTGGAATATTAATGGAAGATTGAATACAACATCGACCCAAATTCTCCGGTCAATGACAGGAGAGTTTTGAAAGTGACAAAACACTGTTCCACACATTTAAACACACTTAATCAATGTTTACCCAGGATCCATGCACCTTTCCTGGCTTTTAAAATGTGGTGATGCGCCCTGGAGGTAGCGGGCAGGCTCTGTCCGTGGTGCTGAACCCCAGCCTGTCTATGTGGAATACAAACACAAACAAAGACAAACACCTTTAAGGTCACCAGGGGCGTGAGGTTCTGGTTCTGGTGGTGTGTATGGAGGGGTTTGACCTGGCCCCCTGACACAATGCAGATAGTCTGGAGCTCGCTGGGGTCCTGCATATGCTTCAATCACACTTTTGTCCATTTGCCTATCAGTTTGTTAACCAAATGAACAGAGGCTGCGTTTTCCCCCTAAAAGTGACTTTTAATGGTGGCCCTTGCGTTTAAATGATGGGTCTTATCATTCACAAGGGTCCCCGACACAATGCACACAGCCTGGAGCAGTGGAGCAGCGGCTGGGCCGTGTTCCCCCTTTTGTCCATTTGCCAATCAGTTTGTTAACGAAATGGACAGAGCCTGCGTTTTCCCCCTAAAAGTGACTTTTAATGGTGGTTTTTGCATTTAAATGATGGGTCTTATCATTCACAAGGGTCCCCGACACAATGCACATAGTCTGGAGCTCGCTGGGGTCCTGCATATGCTTTAATCACATTTTTGTCCATTTGCCTATTAGTTGGTTAACGAAATGGACAGAGCCTGCGTTTTCCCCCTAAAAGGGACTTTTAATCGTGGTTTTTGCGTTTAAATGATGGGTCTTATCATTCACAAGGGTCCCTGACATAATGCACATAGTCTGGAGCTCGCTGGGGTCCTGCATATGCTTTAATCAGGCGTTTTAACACTTTTCGCCACGAAAATGATTTTTAATCATTTTTTCGGGCCTATATAAATCAAATTCCGGTTAATGTATTTGCATTATATATCTTTGGACTATAAAAGCGACATATTTGGTTACATTTGTCAGTTTATGGAGCTTATCCCACAAATCCCGGAGGATCCGGGCCAAATTTGGGAGCTCATAGGCGGCCTGCCATAGGCCCCCACCCGTGGAAAGAAAAAAAAATGAAAAGAACCGGTCAATTATATGTTAAAATAATCAAAAAATGAACTTTTGAAATTACAATGGAGAAGGGGCTCAGAAGAAGGGGCTCCGATGCTCAAGTGTTCGGCGCTTTGGGACGAAGACCCGAACACTTTTCCCCTCCCCCGTTGCAATGTACAACGGAGAGGGGAATCCAGACTTCCCCTCCTCCGTTGTAAAAAACCGTTCATGTTTTCCAAGCTACTGTCTGCACGAAATCGGAAACCCGGTTTTTGAGAGGACTCAGAAAAAAAACGGCTGTGTAACTTCATGGAGGAATTCATCCGCTGTATGTGCACTCTGGCTCGGATACATTTTGTTGCCCGGAGACCCCCCAGCATGGTTCTTACCAAACTTTAAGTTTTTGAACTGGGCTCCGGAGGAAGGATAGGGGTTGGACTCTATTCTTCTCCGGAGTTGCTCAAGGTGTGAGAAGCCAGGCGGGTGTGGGGATACTCACAAGTCCCCGGTTGGGTGCTTCGTTGTCTGACTGTTGTGTGTGCTTCTGCACCCAACAGCAGTTCAGAGTGTACGGCCTTCTTGGAGACCCTGGAAAGAGTCCTGTATGGGGCTCCTGAAGGGGACTCTTTAATCTTGCTGGGAGACTTCAACGCACATGTGGGCAATGATGGAGACACTTGGAGGGGAGTGATTGGGAGGAACGGCCCCCCTGATCTGAACCGGAGTGGTGGTTTGTTACTGGACTTCTGTGCTAGATATGGATTGGCCATAACAAACACCATGTTCGAACATAAGGATGCTCATAAGTGTACGTGGTACCAGAGCACCCTAGGCAGAAGGTCCATGATCGATTTCGTTATCGTATCATCGGATCTGAGGCCGTATGTTTTGGACACTCGGGTAAAGGGAGGGGCGGAGTTGTCAACTGATCACCATCTGGTGGTGAGTTGGGTCGAGTGGCGGGGGAAGCCTCTGGATAGACCTGGTAAGCCCAAACGTGTAGTTCGGGTGAACCTGGAACGTCTGGAGGAGGCCCAAGTTCAGGAGGCCTTCAACTCACACCTCCGGCGGAGCTTTTCGGGCATTCCTGTGGAGGTTGGGGACATTGAACCAGAGTGGTCGGTGTTCAAAGGATCTATTGCCGAAGCCGCGGTGGGGAGCTGACCGGGGTGGTGGTTCCCCTTTTTAAAAAGGGGGATCAGAGGGTGTGTGCCAATTACAGAGGCATCACACTACTCAGCCTCCCCGGGAAAGTTTACTCTAAGGTACTCGAAAGGAGGGTCAGGCCGATTGTCGAACCTCAGATTGAGGAGGAACAATGCGGATTTCGTCCTGGTTGTGGAACGACGGATCAGCTTTTTACTCTCGCAAGGATCCTGGAGGGGGCCTGGGAGTACGCTTATCCAGTCTACATGTGTTTTGTAGACTTGGAGAAGGCGTATGACCGGGTTCCCAGGGAGTCACTGTGGGAGGTGCTGCGGGAGTATGGGGTGAGGGGGTCTCTACTCAGGGCCATCAAATCCCTGTACTCCCAAAGCGAGAGCTGTGTCCGGGTCCTCGGCAGTAAGTCGGACCCATTTCAGGTGAGGGTTGGCCTCCGCCAGGGCTGCGCTTTGTCACCAATCCTGTTTGTAATATACATGGATCGGATTTCGAGGCGTAGTCGTGGGGGGGGGGGGGTCTGCAGTTCGGTGGACTAAGGATTGCACCACTGCTTTTTGCAGATGATGTGGTTCTGATGGCTTCATCGGTCTGCGACCTTCAGCACTCACTGGATCGGTTCGCAACCGAGTGTGAAGCGGCTGGGATGAGGATCAGCACCTCCAAATCTGAGGCCATGGTTCTCAGCAGGAAACCGATGGACTGTCCACTCCAAGTAGGGAATGAGTCCTTACCCCAAGTGAAGAAGTTCAAGTATCTCGGGGTCTTGTTCTCGAGTGAGGGAACAATGGAGCGTGAGATGGGTCGGACAATCGGAGCAGTGGGAGCGGTACTGCAGTCGCTTTACCGCACTGTTGTGACGAAAAGAGAGCTGAGCCAGAAGGCAAAGCCCTCTGTCTACCGGGCCATTTTCGTTCCTACCCTCACCTATGGTCATGAAGGATGGGTCATGACCGAAAGAACGAGATCGCGGGTACAAGCGGCCGAGATGGGTTTTCTCCGCAGGGTGGCTGGTGTCTCCCTTAGGGATAAGGTGAGAAGTTTGGTCATCCGGGAGGGACTCGGAGTTGAACCGCTCCTCCTTCGCGTCGAAAGGAGCCAGTTGTGGTGGTTCGGGCACCTAGTTAGGATGCCACCTGGGCGCCTCCCTAGGGAGGTGTTCCAGGCACGTCCAGCTGGGAAGAGACCAAGGGGTAGACCTAGAACCAGGTGGAGGGATTATATCTCTTTGCTGGCCTGGGAGCGCCTTGGGATCCCCCAGTCAGAGCTGGTTGATGTGGCCAGGGAAAAGAAAGTTTGGGGCTCTCTGCTGGAACTGCTACCTCCGCGACCCGACCACGGATAAGCGGGAGAAGATGGATGGATGGATGAAGACTCAGGCTCATGGTGAACACATGAGGAAGACTCAGGATCCTGATTAAGACATGATGAAGACTCAGGCTCCTGATGAAGATATGATGAAGACTCAGACTCATGATGAAGACTGTGGCTCATGATGAAGACATGATGAAGACTCAGGCTCCTGATGAAGACATCATGAAGATTCAGGCTCCTGATGAAGACATAATGAAGACTCAGATTCATGATGAAGACTGTGGCTCATGATGAAGACATGATGAAGACTCAGGCTCCTGATGAAGACTAAGGCTCATGGTGAAGGCTAAGGCTCATGGTGAAGACATGATGAAGACTCAGGCTCATGATGAAGACATGATGAAGACTCAGGCTCATAGTGAAGACATGATGAAGACTCAGGCTCGTGAGGACATGATGAAGACTCAGGCTCATGGTGAAGACATGATGAAGACTCAGGCTCATGGTGAAGACTCAGGCTCATGGTGAAGACTCAGGCTTGTGGTGAAGACATGATGAAGACTCAGGCTCATGGTGAAGACATGATGAAGACTAAGACTAATTTACACACGGCATCTATTGCACGTCTGTCCGTCCTGGGAGAGGGATCCCTCCTCTGTTGCTCTCACTGAGGTTTCTCCCATTTTTCCCTTTAAACTGGGTTTTCTCTGGAAGTTTTTCCTTGTACGATGTGAGGATCTAAGGACAGAGGGTGTCGTATTGTCATACTGATATTCTGTACAAACTGTGAAGTCCACTGAGACAAATGTAACATTTGTGATATTGGGCTATATAAATAAACATTGATTGATTGATTGATTGATGGCTCATGGTGAAGACATGATGAAGACTCCGACGCTTTTGGATGAGGACAATACACAGTTGATGAATACAAATATTCTTCTGGCAAAAATACTTATTTGTAAAGCTCAATCAAGGGGAAATCTGAATTTAAGGCGTGTGAAAAGTAAATTAAAAAGACAATTTATTTTGGAAAGGATGATTGCCACAAAGAATCAAAGGGTGGCTCAACACACTGTCACGATTCTCATGTTATGTCACGTTTATAGTTTTGTAGGTTTGGGTGTTTTTGCTGTTTTCCATGTCATGTTTTCCTTTGGGTTATTGTCTGGTCCTTTTCCTTGTGTTTTCCTCTTGTCATTAGTTTCCCTGGTGTGTCTAATTGTCTGATTATGTTCACCTGGGCCCCTGTGTTTTCTCCTCCCTCCTCACCTGTGTCTTGTTTTGTGATTGGTCTTGTGTGTATTTAAGTTCTGGGTTTTCTGTCTGTCTTGGTCGGTTCGTCTTGTTCCCTGACTAGTTCTGCGGTGAGTGTTCTGTTTGTCATTGTACATATATATATCATAGCCTTGAAATAAAGGAAGTTTCAGTTTATATCTGCATTTGGGTCCTGCTTGTTTCACAACCCGTGACAGTACGAACCGACCTTAAAATGGAACCAGCAGATCTTTTGAAGCTACAGGCGGAACGTCTTGGATATTCTCTGGAGTATATTTTTTATACGTGGAAAGGTGCCTCATCTAGACGGGGTAGAGAGGCTGCATTGAAGGAGGCACGTCAGGAGGTTTCTCGCAAGCCCTGGCTCTGGAGCTTGTTGCCCGAGTGGCTTAGGATTTTTTCACGTAGCCCTGAGAGCCAGTCCTCATTTTCTGACCCTTTTTTGGGGTCTGGTCTGGAGTTTGGGGGTCCACGAAGCCTCCAAAAAACTCCTAAGAGACGCAAGGCCAGAGTTCCGCGCCAAACAGCCATGGTTCCGGCTCCAGCGCCAGACCCAGCAGCCGTGGCTCCGTGCTCCAGTGCCGGCCCACGCAGCTTTGCTTCCATACTCCATTACCTGGCTTACACAGCCAGGGTCCAGGCTTCCGCTCCGCGCCCAACAGCCAGGGTTCCGGCTCAAGAACCGGACCTTACAGCCATGTTTCTGGCCCCAGAACCGGACCTTACAGCCATGTTTCCGGGTCCAGTGCCGGCCCACACAGCCATGTTTCCGGCTCCAGAACCGGACCTTACGGCCATGTTTCCGGCTCCAGAACCGGACCTTACAGCCATGTTTCCGGGTCCAGAACCGGACCTTACAGCCATGTTCCCGGCTTCAGTGCCGGCTCCAGTAACCATGGTCCCGACTCCGGCTCCTCGTCACCTGCTGACTCATCGGCCGACGCCAGTTCCTCGAGTCCTGTCGGCGTACTGGCCAACTCCAGCACCTCGTCTCCTGTTGGCTGTCCGTCCGACGCCAGCTCCCCATGTCCTGTCAGCATACCGGCCGACTCCAGCACCTCGTCTCCGGTTGGCTGTCCGTCCGACGCCAGCTCCCCGTGTCCTGATGGCTGTCCGTCCGACGCCAGCTCCCCGTGTCTTGTCGGCATACCGGCCGACTCCAGCACCTCGTCTCCTGTTGGCTGTCCGTCCGACGCCAGCTCCCCGGGTTCTGTTGGCGAACCAACCCACTCAAGTGTTGTTGGAGGTCCCGCAGACTGCCCCGCTGCCGAGGGTCCTGCCAACTCCATGTCTTGTCACGTTGGAGGTCCCGCAGACTGCTCTTCTGCCGAGGGTCCTGCCAACCCCATGTCCTGTGCCGTTGGAGGTCCCGCAGACTGCTCTTCTGCCGGGGGTTCTGCCAACTCCATGTCTGGTCCCGTTGGAGGTCCCGCAGACTACTCTTCTGCTGGGGGTCCTGCCAACCCCATGTCCTGAGCCGTTGGAGGTCCCGCATGCTGCTCTTCTGCCGGGGGTCCTGCCAACCCCATGTCCTGTGCCGTTGGAGGTCCCACAGACTACTCTTCTGCCGGGGGTCCTGCCAACCCCATGTCCTGAGCCGTTTGAGGTCCCGCAGACTGCCCTTCTGCCGGGGGTCCTGCCAACTCCATGTCTTGCCACGTTGGAGGTCCCGCCGACTACTCTTCCGCTGGGGGTCCTGCCAACTCCATGTCCTGTCGCGTTGGGGATTCCGCCGACTGCTCTCCAGCCGGGGATCCTGCCGGTCCTGTGTCCTCTTCCATGGGGGATCTTGCCGACACCGGCTCCTGACCGGCCTCCGGAGCTGTCGGGTCTTCACCCCTCCTCTGACTCTGCCTTGCCCCCTGGCCGTCCGCCCGAGATTCCCTCCATGGATTCTGCCTTGCCCCCGGGCCGTCCGCCCGAATTCCCCTTTTTGAACTCTGCCTTGCCCCCGGGCCGTCCGCCCGAATTCCCCTTTTTTGAACTCTGCCTTGCCCCCGGGCCGTCCGCCCGAGACCCGTCCTCCAGACCCCCTCCACCCACCCTGCTGGATTTTTGTTTTTTTGGGACGTCTGGAATCCGTCCCTTGAGGGGGGGGTTATGTCACGATTCTCATGTTATGTCACGTTTATAGTTTTGTAGGTTTGGGTGTATTTGCTGTTTTCCATGTCATGTTTTCCTTTGGGTTATTGTCTGGTCCTTTTCCCTGTGTTTTCCTCTTGTCATTAGTTTCCCTGGTGTGTCTAATTGTCTGATTATGTTCACCTGGGCCCCTGTGTTTTCTCCTCCCTCCTCACCTGTGTCTTGTTGTGTGATTGGTCTTGTGTGTATTTAAGTTCTGGGTTTTCTGTCTGTCTTGGTCGGTTCGTCTTGTTCCCTGACTAGTTCTGCGGTGAGTGTTCTGTTTGTCATTGTACATATATATATCATAGCCTTGAAATAAAGGAAGTTTCAGTTTATATCTGCATTTGGGTCCTGCTTGTTTCACAACCCGTGACACACACCATGAAATGGGAAACAATCAGCTCTAGCGAAGAGTGGGATAAAAAGGAATAACAAATGCTTTTGATGATATTGGACTGTCAACCTATTTTTGTTTTGTATATGAAATGTTGAAGTGACCAACTGACTGTATTTTATTTATTTTTTTCTGTTTGTTTTTTTGTCTGAGATGGGATTGTCTCTTTTTTGGTTGTGTAATGTCCATGTTTTGTGTCGACAATAAATAAAAATAAAAAAGACTCAGACTCATGGTGAAGACTACATAAAGACCCGGCTCATGATGAAAACTCAGGCTCATGGTGAAGACATGATGAAGACCAGTGTTGGGCAAGTTACTTTTAAAAAGCAACTAGTAATAGTTATAGTTACTGCTCTCAAAAAAGTAACTACTGTTAGAAATTAAAATCAATGTTTTATGGCATAATTTAGTTTAAACATGCCATCAGTTAAAATGCTGATTTATAATGAAAAAAACAGAAATTCTCGTGCACAACCAGTTGTTAAGCTTTTATTCTGAAAATCCTTAATCTCCGGTTAGCATTTAGCATGTGGCTAATATACGATTTCCTAAAGAGGTGAATTTAGTAGCGAAATGACATGGAGTGGTGCAAACCGAAACCTACTGATTTAACACTACAACTATAGATGTCAAGATACTACCATGCTGAATATTGAATGAAGGTACAATTTATTTGAATACATTATTGTTTACAGACGAGAGTAGCATGTGACAACATCCGGAATGACCGGAAACCAAACCAGCCGTGAAGTATTTTCTGTATTTTTTAGAGTATTGATTACAGCGTTTAGAATGTGTTACATGAAAAGTGATGAAAGAGAATATGAGGACAAAAGGCGTGTTAAGCATATATTGAATGTGAAAAGTACCAATCCTCTGTTTAAATGCAACAACGGACATTAGAGACGGGGCGAGCCGGCTGGCGGGGAGGAGCCAGCAGAGGATATATATAACAGCACCGGACGAGGGATTCGCTCTCTTCTCTTCCCTAACGAGGAGCGGATCACAGCTGTTTGTCTGACTGAACAATATTCTGCATGTGATACACCAGCGCCCTTTTTAATTAAAGTACCCAATTGAACCTTCTCAGAGACTCAATTTAGTCTCCTTTTAAAGCTTCTCTCCGGGACGGGAGAATAACGATCACAGTTTACACTAGTTACTTTATTAGTTACTAAATTATAAAAGTAACTTGTAACAAGTTACTTTACTTTACTTTAAAATAATAACAATACAATTGAAAATGAAACGCTTCCACTGGTATTTTGCTGACTAGTTCTCTGAAAGCAACAGACTCGACCGTTGCGATGAGCAGCATGTCCTCAACAACATACAGGCTGGCAATCAATCTGTTTAGTTGACTCTGGATGACATGTGGCGATTTTAAAAAATCGTTTTTTGGCTGTTTAGATGGTGTTGCTCCATCTGGGTCACTGCCGGTGGTTGAGATTGTGGCATCTTTGGCGACTAGTTTTATAGCCCCATGTACATAGGTGCTTCAGGAGATTGGCATTGCTGTTTTTTGATGTGGACAATGCTTTCTGTCCTGCACACAGTTTACATTTTACCCTAATATTTGTTGCGTCCTTTATCCCCACAAATTGAAAATAGTGGTTATATTTCCAAGTTGCAAATGCGCTGCTGCTCTCGCTGATACTTGCATCTGCCATTGTGTGTGTGTGTGCTGGTGGTGGTGAGCGTTGCTGTGTGTGTGTGTGTGTGTGTGTGTGTGTGTTAGCATTAGCAAGTGTTCGTGTGTGTGTATTTTCCCCATAAGGCAAGACCCGCCCAACTCTTTCTCTGATTGGCTTACCCTGAAATGTTACCCCGCGTTAACCAATCATCACTCCTCTCTGGTTACTTTCACTTTTCTATGGTGCTGTGAGAGGACATCGCTGTATTTGCCTGTAAGTTACATCCGCAGGGGTAGGGAATGTTCCGGTTTTTGGACAAAATTAACATGGGATCACTCCGGTCAATGTACGTACTTCGTCTCACTGGAATATTAATGGCCAGATTGAATACAACATCGACCCAAATTCTCCGGTCAATGACAGGAGAGTTTTGAAAGTGACAAAACACTGTTCCACACATTTAAAAACACTTAATCAATGTTTACCCAGGATCCATGCTCCTTTCCTGGCTTGTAAAATGTGGTGATGCGCCCTGGAGGTAGCGGGCAGGCTCTGTCCGTGGTGCTGAACCCCAGCCTGTCTATGTGGAATACAAAAACAAACAAAGACAAACACCTTTAAGGTCACCAGGGGCGTGAGGTTCTGGTTCTGGCAGTGTGCATGGAGGGGTTTGACCTGGCCCCCTGACACAATGCACACAGCCTGGAGCAGTGGATCAGCGGCTGGGTCGTGTTCCCCCTTTTGTCCATTTGCCTATCAGTTTGTTAACGAAATGGACAGAGCCTGCGTTTTCCCCCTAAAAGTGACTTTTAATGGTGGTTTTTGCATTTAAATGATGGGTCTTATCATTCACAAGGGTCCCCGACACAATGCACATAGTCTGGAGCTCGCTGGGGTCCTGCATATGCTTTAATCACACTTTTGTCCAATTGCCTATCAGTTTGTTAACCAAATGGACAGAGGCTGCGTTTTCCCCCTAAAAGTGACTTTTAATGGTGGCCCTTGCGTTTACATGATGGGTCTTATCATTCACAAGGGTCCCCGACACAATGCACACAGCCTGGAGCAGTGGAGCAGCGGCTGGGCCGTGTTCCCCCTTTTGTCCATTTGCCTATCAGTTTGTTAACGAAATGGACAGAGCCTGTTTTTTCCCCCTAAAAGTGACTTTTAATGGTGGTTTTTGCATTTAAATGATGGGTCTTATCATTCACAAGGGTCCCCGACACAATGCACATAGTCTGGAGCTCGCTGGGGTCCTGCATATGCTTTAATCACACTTTTGTCCATTTGCCTATCAGTATGTTAACGAAATGGACAGAGCCTGTTTTTTCCCTATAAAAGTGACTTTTAATGGTGGTTATTGCATTTAAATGATGGGTCTTATCATTCACAAGGGTCCCCGACACAATGCACATAGTCTGGAGCTCGCTGGGGTCCTGCATATGCTTTAATCACACTTTTGTCCATTTGCCTATCAGTTTGTTAACCAAATGGACAGAGCCTGTTTTTCCCCCCTAAAAGTGACTTTTAATGGTGGTTTTTGCATTGAAATGATGGGTCTTATCATTCACAAGGGTCCCCGACACAATGCACATAGTCTGGAGCTCGCTGGGGTCCTGCATATGCTTTAATCACACTTTTGTCCATTTGCCTATCAGTTTGTTAACGAAATGGACAGAGCCTGTTTTTTCCCGCTAAAAGTGACTTTTAATGGTGTTTTTTGCATTTAAATGATGGGTCTTATCATTCACAAGGGTCCCCGACACAATGCACATAGTCTGGAGCTCGCTGGGGTCCTGCATATGCTTTAATCAGGCGTTTTAACACTTTTCCCCACGAAAATGATTTTTAATAATTTCTTCGGGGCTATATAAATCAAATCCCGGTTCATGCAGAGCACAATTGTACCTTTTACTATTTTAATGTATTTGCATTATATATCTTTGGGCTATAAAAGTGACATATTTGGATGACTTTGTCAGTTTATGGAGCTTATCCCACAAATCCCGGAGGATCCGGGCCAAATTTGTGAGCTCATAGGCGGCCTGCCATAGGCCCCCACCCGTGGAAAGAAAAAAAAATGAAAGAAAACGGTCAATTATATGTTAAAATAATCAAAAAATGAACTTTTGAAATTACAACGGAGAAGGGGCTCAGAAGAAGGGGCTCCGATGCTCAAGTGTTCGGCGCTTCGGGACGAAGCCCCGAACACTTTTCCCCTCCCCCGTTGCAATGTACAACGGAGAGGGGAATCCAGACTTCCCCTCCTCCGTTGTAAAAAAACGTTCATGTTTTCCAAGCTACCATCTGCACGAAATCGGAAACCCGGTTTTTGAGAGGACTCAGAAAAAAAACGGCTGTGTAACTTCATGGAGGAATTCATCCGCTGTATGTGCACTCTGGCTCGGATACATTTTGTTGCCCGGAGACCCCCCAGCATGGTTCTTACCAAACTTTAAGTTTTTGAACTGGGCTCCGGAGGAAGGCAAGGGGAGTTGACAGGGGACTCAATCCGCCTCATGAGGCACTTTTCTCGGATACATTTCAACACTTTTAGCCATTTTTGATGGTTCTCCAAAAAGTTAAGTGTTACTTTGTGAGTGTGGAGGAATGCGAGGGGAGTTGACAGGGGACTCTACCCGCCTCATGAGGCACTATTCTCGGATACATTTCAACACTTTTAGCCATTTTTGATGGTTCTCCAAAAAATAATTGACGTTTTCAGAGTGTGGAGGAATGCAAGGGGAGTTGACAGTGGACTCGATCCGCCTCATGAGGCACTATTCTCGGATACATTTCAACACTTTTAGCCATTTTTGATGGTTCTCCAAAAAATAACTGACTTTTTCAGAGTGTGGAGGAATGCAAGGGGAGTTGACAGGGGACTCGATCCGCCTCATGAGGCACTATTCTCGGATACATTTCAACACTTTTAGCCATTTTTGATGGTTCTCCAAAAAATAACTGACTTTTTCAGAGTGTGGAGGAATGCGAGGGGAGTTGACAGGGGACTCTACCCGCCTTATGGGGCACTATTCTCGGATACATTTCAACACTTTTAGCCATTTTTGATGGTTCTCCAAAAAGTTAAGTGTTACTTTGTGAGTGTGGAGGAATGCGAGGGGAGTTGACAGGGGACTCTACCCGCCTTATGGGGCACTATTCTCGGATACATTTCAACACTTTTAGCCATTTTTGATGGTTCTCCAAAAAGTAAAGTGTTACTTTGTGAGTGTGGAGGAATGCGAGGGGAGTTGACAGGGGACTCTACCCGCCTTATGGGGCACTATTCTGGGATACATTTCAACCCTTTTAGCCATTTTTGATGGTTCTCCAAAAAGTAAAGTGTTACTTTGTGAGTGTGGCGGAATGCGAGGGGAGTTGACAGGGGACTCTACCCGCCTTATGGGGCACTATTCTCGGATACATTTGTTCATTTTCACCCATTTTTTATGGAACTCCAAAAAGACAAGTTAGTCTTTTTTTTCCCTTCCTCTTCTGATTTCTCACTGATTGAATGGCAAACGCGACCCGCCATCGGAGGGCCTCCGCCGGCCCGGCCTCGTGCCGGTGCTCTGGCGGTCGGTTCCTCCGAACTGTGGGTTTGACTCTGATGGCCGGGAGGGACGAGGGAAACGTCGGGGGGGTCTGCTGGAGGCTCCTGCTGGAGTCTTGCGTTTCACTGGGACCTGGCTCGAAAAACTCGAAACCCTGACTCCAGTGCGGTGTTGCGGCCATGCGCCTCCG
This sequence comes from Notothenia rossii, assembly GCF_949606895.1. Taxonomy (NCBI): domain Eukaryota; kingdom Metazoa; phylum Chordata; class Actinopteri; order Perciformes; family Nototheniidae; genus Notothenia; species Notothenia rossii. Next base: position 58,215,183 of record NC_136909.1, on the reverse strand, counting down.
GGTACCAGACTCCCCTGCCTCCTCCGTGTTGCGTGGGCTGCGTGGGGGTAACCCTGCGTGTCCGTTACCCTGCGTGTCTCTTACCTCCCAGGCCGACCGATATGAAGCGTTTCCAAGACGAACCGTCTGACTCAGGGGTCCCACCACGGGTTCCGTAGCGGGGTGGAAGTTCCACCTCCCCACTTCGCCGCGGAATGCAAGACAAACACCTGTTTCTCTCATCCTCCACTGTGGCATAGCGGCCTTAGTCGGCTGCGGCATTCAGCAATTGGCCTTGCTCCGGGCACAGGACCCTACTTCATCAAACTACCTGTTTGATCCTGCGTAACAACCACATATATGCTTATCTGCAAAGACATTGATCGAATGGCAAACGTGACCCGCCATCGGAAGGCCTCCGCCGGCCCGGCCTCGTGCCGGTGCTCTGGCGGTCGGTTCATCCAAACTGCGGGTTTGACTCTGCTCCTGGTGCGGACAAAGTCAGCGGCGAATGCCGGAGCGCATATATGCTTGTCTGCAAAGAGGGACATGCCTGGTCCCGCCCAGGTGGTCTTCTACGGCTAGTGTCCAGCCAGCTGCGGTATCAGCAAATTTGACCCGCCATCGGAGGGCCTCCTCCCCGGGTCCAGCTTCCGGTGCTTGGCGGTCGGTTCATCCAAACTGCGGGTTTGACTCTGCTCCTGGGGCTGACAAAGTCAGCGGTGAATGCCGGAGCGCATATATGCTTGTCTGCAAAGAGGGACATGCCTGGTCCCGCCCGGGTGTTCTTCTACGGCTAGTGTCCAGCCAGCTGCGGTATCAGCAAATTTGACCTGCCATCGGAGGGCCTCCTCCCCGGGTCCAGCTTCCGGTGCTTGGCGGTCGGTTCATCCAAACAGCGGGTGCTCCTGGAGCGGACAAAGATATGTGTATTTGCCTGAAGGATGGAAATAAACAAAGAATGATATTTTACAGGACATGACGGATATGTGTTTTTTCCAGGCTTTTTGGAAATAAACCAAATGTGATATTGCAGGGCATTACGTAGCTCATTTTACCCATGTGATGTTGTGCAGTACATTACTGAGCTCATTTAACGATATGGTGTACCAGGCGAAGTGGGATGCTGCCATGTCCCAACTGGTCTCCGGAGGAATATAAGGAGAGTTGACAGGGGACTCTGCCCAGTGCTCATGAACCAAATGAGGGGTGTGTTAGAGGGGAAGGCTCTGGCTGTTTCTGCAGCCTCTGCTTCTACCTTCTCTCCCCACCCCGACACCAGCGTGTGCCTGCTGTAAAAGCAGGTGCACGGGCTCTCACTGCCACTAACTCTGAGCCTGGCTCCCGAGCAGCACGTTCTCCCCGGCAGTCCGCCAGCAGATGAAAAACACCCACCTCTCTGCCTCTTCCGAGGGACGAGGGAACCGCACGGGGGGGTCTGCTGGAGGTTCCTGCCGGGTGCTCCGTACTGCGTTTCACCGGGACCTGGCTCAAAAAACTCGGAACTCTGACTCCAGTGCGGTGTGGCGGTCTCGCCCTGGCCGTCCACCGTGAGCCTCCGGGTACCTGACTCCTCCGGGGGCAGGTGCGAGGGGTTCAATGCTCAAATGAGGGGTGTGTTAGAGGGGAAGGCTCTGGCTGTTTCTGCAGCCTCTGCTTCTACCTTCTCTCCCCACCCCGATACCAGCGCGTGCCTGCTGTAAAAGGCAGGTGCACGGGCTCTCACTGCCACTAACTCTGAGCCTGGCTCCCGAGCAGCACGTTCTCCCCGGCAGTCCCCCAGCAGATGAAAAACACCCACCTCTCCGCCTCTTACGAGGGACGAGGGAACCGCGCGGGGGGGTCTGCTGGAGGTTCCTGCCGGGTACTCCGTACTGCGTTTCACCGGGACCTGGCTCGAAAAACTCGGAACTCTGACTCCAGTGCGGTGTGGCGGTCTCGCCCTGGCCGTCCACCGTGCACCTCCGGGTACCTGACTCCTCCGGGGGCAGGTGCGAGGGGTTCAATGCACCAAATGAGGGGTGTGTTAGAGGGGAAGGCTCTGGCTGTTTCTGCAGCCTCTGCTTCTACCTTCTCTCCCCACCCCGATACCAGCGCGTGCCTGCTGTAAAAGGCAGGTGCATGGGCTCTCACTGCCACTAACTCTGAGCCTGGCTCCCGAGCAGCACGTTCTCCCCGGCAGTCCGCCAGCAGATGAAAAACACCCACCTCTCCGCCTCTTCCGAGGGACGAGGGAACCGCGCGGGGGGGTCTGCTGGAGGTTCCTGCCGGGTGCTCCGTACTGCGTTTCACCGGGACCTGGCTCGAAAAACTCAGAACTCTGACTCCAGTGCGGTGTGGCGGTCTCGCCCTGGCCGATGGCCCCGGTGAAGACTGTCATGCGGTCCGACAAAGCCTCCGGTAGTGAGACCCCTATTTAGGGGCAATGGAGTTCCACTCGCGGGAGACGACAGACAGTGGGGCGGTTAGCCAAAGTGACAGACCTAATGTTAGACCTATTTACAGGCAATGGACGTCCACTCTCGGGAGAGAGACCTCCAGCATGTATCCCTGAAATGGAGACTCTGTTTATTTCACTCATCCAGGACAGAGACCGGGGAAATCTCCTCTCTGTGGCCCCTCCAAGACCCCCAAAGGACGGAACACAGACCTCCAGCATGTGTCCCTGACATGGGCACCTCAATAACCTTGCACACCGTGAGTCCCCGGACTCCCGGACTTAAGCACTCCCCCACGGACTGAACCCAGATGTTCACACCCTACAGAACTTCATGCCCCTGTTTACCCTACAGGGGGTAGATTTTGCGGTGCTTTACCGTCCGCACATCGGTATCCATATTCGGCCTTATTCACGGCACCACCACCCCTTCTGTGGAGGATATTCTCATGCTCCTGGTAACCCTTTAAATAGTCTGATACTGTCAGGGCTCATCACCGCACTTTACAAGCCAGAAATAATGTTTAAATGGTCGGGAAAAGTGTTTTTAAACGTCTGGAAGAGAGTTGTAGCCTGTCATTTTGCAGGATATAATTTAACATGTAACCTCTCCTGGAAATGCACAGAATATGTCCATTTCCAGGAGAGATTCCATGTTAAATGATATCCTGCAAAATGACAGGCTATAACCCAGGAACAAGTGTTTGAAAGGCGGGGAAAAGTTGTTTAAAATAGTCGGGAAAGTGTTTTTAAACGTATGGAAGAGAGTTGTAGCCTGTCATTTTGCAGGATATAATTTAACATGTAACCTCTCCTGGAAAAATGCACAGAATATGTCAATTTCCAGGAGAGATTCCATGTTAAATTATATCCTGCAAAATGACAGGCTATAACCCAGGAACAAGTGTTTTAAAGGCGGGGAAAAGTTGTTTAAAATAGTCGGAAAAGTGTTTTTAAACGTATGGAAGAGAGTTGCAGCCTGTCATTTTGCAGGATATAATTTAACATGTAACCTCTCCTGGAAATGGACATATTCTGTGCATTTCCAGGAGAGATTCCATGTTAAATTATATCCTGCAAAATGACAGGCTATAACCCAGGAACAAGTGTTTGAAAGGCGGGGAAAAGTTGTTTAAAATAGTCTGATACCTCCAGGGCGCATCACCGCATTTTACAAGCCAGGGAAGGTGTCTGAATCCTGGGTAAACATTGTTTAAATAGTCTGACACCTGGCACTGTATTTGCCCCTGGGAACCTTCAAGGTTATATTCATGTTTTACTATTTATTTAATAATCACATGATTTTTACAAAAACAGTATACACAGTATACATATATACAATAATAATAATATAACAATATACATAATAAAAACATGAAAAGTGGTGAAAATGAGAAAATGTATCCGAAAATAGTGCCTCATAATGCGGGCATGTGGACAGTAGCCAGAGACTCACAGGCACACACACATGCAGAGATCCAGGGGGCGGAGCACATGGCTTTTTTTACCCAGAAATAAGTCTCTGAGAGGCGGGGAGACTCAGAGGACAGGCTGCGTCACCTCACTTTGTAACCCAGGAAAAGAGCAGGAATTCTGGCTGCGTGAATGTTAAAAGTGCATTCATCTGTGTTAATCCGACAGCCGCAGAGGTGCTGACGGAAAGCAGGCGGAACAAATTGATTATTTTAACCAGGAATAAATGTTTGCAAGGCGGGGAACGTGTTCCTGCAGCCCCTCCATAACGGTAATAATGATTAGAAATGATTTCCAGGGCAGAAAGCGGTTTTTAAATGTGGAAAAAAATATGTTAAACTGTTTAAAAAGCACAAAGTGATTTGAGTGCAGTTCTCATGTGTCCCCACAGGAATGCTAGTCGTCCCAGGGAGCACAGTGCATTAATAGTAAAAAATACAACAAAAACAGGGCAAATCAATGGATTTAAAGTGCAGGGAAGCTCCGCACCACACACAGGTACATTCAGGGACGTCGGAACTATTTTCTGGGGGGGGGTGCGGGATTTTTGCTGGGAGGGTCGGGGGGGAAACTCACACTATCAATGATTAACGAACTCGACACGTAGGCCTAATAGCCTAGGCCTATACATAACAGATATAGGCTACATAAACACACGCAGCATCTTAATTGTTACGAAAATGTATGAAACAAAATGAATTAATGAATTAATCAAGCCTTTATTAAGGAACATACTGTAGCCTAATAGGCGATAACATAGGCCTACAGCATTCAGAAAATCAACAGAATAATACAGTCTTTACGAACATAGGCCTAATGGAACATTCAGAAAAATAACGGTTTACTTTGCGCTCGTAAGGGCTTTTAAACTGTTCCAAAAGTAGACCTTCTCTCCGTTGTTCTGCTGATAAATTCTTTAAGCAGGGTCGAGACATCGCATTCATCGAGAAGGTCGCTATGCGCATTCATAATGGCCAAATGAGTGAGTCTCTCCTGCTTAATAGTATTGCGCAGCCACGTTTTCAACCTGCGCAACGCCGAGAACGAGCGCTCGGATGCCGCGACAGAAATGGGCAGAGCCAGACAGAGCTTTATGAGCCTCTCCGCTTCCGACAGCATGGAGCGGGATTGGGGCTGCAAGGTGTGCAGAATGGCCAATACATCCTGAATGGTTTTCACTTCTCGCCCCCTACACACGTCGCTCAGGATGTCCAGCTCAAGGCTTAGCTGCTCTCTTGAAAAGGAAGTCAGTTCCAGGGAACCCACATCCACTCGTTTCCCTTGGGCCGCCTGTAGAACTGCCTGCTCTCGCCCTGCAGCTACGCGGAGTCCTTCCTGGTCAAAGCGCCGCTCCACCTCTGTGCGCACCAAGTCCAGGGCCTCAAACAATTCCCTCTTCCACAGGCTTGGATATTCTTTAATAGTTAAATATAACAGTTAAACAACAACCAACAAATAGTTTCCATATGGGCTGCCTATTTAAGCTGGGTGGGTCAACCTTAAATTTTCAATTTAAATTCAAATTATGAATATGGTTTGTTATGAAAGTAGGCCTATACGTTATTTAGTCAGTTGATACCGTTGTAATGAATTATTAATTGCAGGCTAATTTCGCAAATAAGCGTACATGGATGTAGTACATTATTATGAACTATGATATCGTTTTCTATGGCTAGATCAAATCTGTCCACAAATGCTGGAGAGCACGCTCTGTGTGCGTATTTGTTGCATTCTTTCAACATTACAGACCGATGAGCTTTATGATTAATTTTAAAATACTGTTGGCATTATTTATTTATTTATTTAGGCCTATTTATTTACCCTCGTTCTCCAACTCCCGTTCCTCCTCCTCCGCTGTATGGCGAAAACGCGCTGGGGTCTTGCTGGTGCGCACTGGATGAGGAGGCTTCAAGTTGTAGCGCTCTGTGTATTGTTTGGTCTTGGCCACAAGGTCAGCGAAGGTGTCATCTTGTCTGAGTGTGTTCAGTCGCTGGCAAAGAAGTTTGGCAGCTTCCATTGATCCAAGGGCTGTGACTTTGGTGCCTTGCAGTGACCGAGCCACGGATTCACATGGCGTAAACATGGTAACGCAGGCAAACAAACCAAAGACTGTGCGCGTAGTGGTGCCCTTTTTGAGCAATCCTGCCACTTTGGCACGCGTCTCCCCCTTGACAATCCTGTCACTCTCCAAGGTCCTAAATGTCTGCAGCATCTCTCCATAGCATGCCAGCAACCGTGACAGTGCCACAACTCTGACGCACCACCGAGTTGGGCACAGGGCAAGCAGGTTGATCACTTCTCCACATCCAAAAAGAGACTGGTATAACGTTTTTCTCTTTGCTGAATCATTAATCACAACTGTGACTTCCCGAACAAAGTTCAGTGTATCGGCAACAAGGCGCACTTCTTTTGCCACTTCTTGCAACACTAAATCCAGAGAGTGGTTTGCGCAGTGGACAAACAAGGAGTCAGGACATGTTTCCTTTAATCTTGCCTGCACTCCCTTGAACCTCCCTGACATGTTGCTTGCTCCATCAAAACAGTAGCCTTTCAGCTTCTCCAGCGGCAGATTTAGCCGAACAAGGACATCTTTAATGCACAGAAAAAGCATCTCGGCGGTTGTGTCTGGAGCGTTGTAAAAGCCCAGAAAGAAATTCTGGACTTCAAGATTGTCATCTGCAAATTGTATACTGCATGAGAACTGTTCTTTTCCACTGACGTCGGTGGTCCCATCAGCAGTTAAGCCGAAAAAAGGACTTTCGGATGCTTTGGCTCCGATTTTCCTCTGGATGTCATGGGCAAACAGCTCCAGAACTTCATTCTGGATGCTGCCCGACATCCAATTGCCCCTCCTCTTCATCCAGTTTTGCAGGTCAGGATCAGCGCGTACCCTCTCGACCACTAGCTGCCACAACACCCCATCCCGATTTGCAGCTCCTCTCAGAGGGAGTCCCTGGCGCCCCAGGAATCTCACGCTGCTGAAAACGAGCTCCAGCATTTTCCGGGCTGTTATTTGTTCTTTAGCAGCAGCCTCAGACAAAAGCGCATTAATTGGCGTAGTTTTCAATGCAGCCAATCTTTGAGTCGCATCTAAATGAATGCGTGTTTTCTCGTGGTCTCTGATTTTCTCCTTTGCTTTTCTCCAGTTTGAAAAGCCCGTATCTTTCAAAAACGGACTGTCAGCTTGTTCTGACCCGACCAACTTGCACTTGACAGCTGACCTGCACACACCACACACAATGCCATCACTGACCGCGATGTATTCCAGCCACGGCCACTCTCTGAACCAGGGGGCCTTGCAGGAACGAGTGAAGTTCTCACCCAACTTCTTGGCAGGAAAATTGTAATCCTGTGGTGGTTTGCATGATATTGCCTCTTCTTGGCTAGCACCGGGTGCTGGTGGTGGCGCTGGGGAGGGAGGACGAGGCCGAGGGCCGCCGGGCCCTTCGGCTGCCTGCTGCTGCTGTCCGGTTGCTGGCACACAGCCTCTAGGTGTCTCTCTCGGACGTTTAGCTGGGTCTGGCGGATTTGTAAAAAAATCTGAAATTCGTTTTTGAGACATAGGCTAGTTCTAGCTGGCGTAGTTGAACTCAAATCATGTAGCCTATGCATATGCTAAAAACAAATGAGAGCCGCGAACACAGCAAACATAAAAAAAATTCCCGCTACTTTTTTTTTTTTTTTTTTACACATAGGCCAACGTCACAGTGAGTTGTCAGATGCAGTCTGCATAGCAACAGCTATGCCATGCCAGCCAGGCTGCTGTATTGAGCCAGGCAGGGTGCATATCACATCAAAAGATCTGTATTAAGAAATACATGTAAGTCAGACAAATTGAGTTTAAATTCAGAATCTTTATTTTTATTTTTTTAACGTAGGCTAATCCTGTGATTCCTGAGGCTGACGGGAGGGGGTGCTGCCGCACCCCCCGCACCCCTAGTTCCGACGTCTATGGGTACATTCCTAAATCCCCACCATGGTGACCACGGTGATTTAAACTAGTTTCTGCGGGGGAAAGAGTGCTGAAAATCGGATTAAACCCTGCTCACAGTGTGGTAAAAGTCAGATTGTTTCAGAGACCCATAGTAATGCAGGGTCGGGCCGTGTCAGTGCTTGGATGAGAGACCGCCTGGGAATACCCGGTGCTGTAAGCTTTTTTTAAATGCAGCTACATGCATGGTGACAAGGTACGATTTATACCCTAAAATAGCATACTAAGCGTGGGTGGATTAGTTTCAAAGCATGCACACTCTGCTCATGTCAGTCTTCCATTAAAATAGACCGGGAAAAACACCTCTTGTTAGCCCCTGAAAGAGCCCCAAAGGACGGACTGAGGACCTCCGGCAACAGTGGTACTTCCATAACCTCGTGCACCGTGAGACCCCGGGCCCCCGGACTTAAGCACTCCCCCACGGACTAAACCCAGATGTTCACACCCTACAGAACTTCATGCCGCTGGTTACCCTAAAGGGGGTGGATTTTGCGGTGCTTTACCGTCCGCACATCGGCATACATATTCGGCCTTATTCACGACACTACCACCCCTTCTTTGGAGGATATTCTCATGCTCCTGGTAACCCTTTAAATAGTCTGATACTGTCAGGGCTCATCACCGCACTTTACAAGCCAGAAATAATGTTTAAATGGTCGGGAAAAGTGTTTTTAAACACATGGAAGAGAGTTGTAGCCTGTAATTTTGCAGGATATCATTTAACATTGAACATCTCCTGGAAATGCACAGAATATGTCCATTTCCAGGAGAGACTCCATGTTAAATGATATCCTGCAAAATGACAGGCTATAACCCAGGAACAAGTGTTTGAAAGGCGGGGAAAAGTTGTTTAAAATAGTCGGAAAAGTGTTTTTAAACGTATGGAAGAGAGTTGTAGCCTGTCATTTTGCAGGATATAATTTAACATGGAACCTCTCCTGGAAATGCACAGAATATGTCCATTTCCAGGAGAGGTTACATGTTAAATGATATCCTGCAAAATGACAGGCTAAAACACCCAGGGATACGTGTTTGAAAGGCAGGGAAAAGTTGTTTAAAATAGTCTGATACGTCAAGGGCGCATCACCGCATTTTACAAGCCAGGGAAGGTGTCTTAATCATTGGTACACATTGTTTAAATAGTCTGATACCTGGCACTGTATTTGCCCCTGGGAACCTTCAAGGTTATACTAATGTTTTTTAATTTTTTTTATTTACTTATCACACCACAAATCTTTACAAAAACAGTATACAAAATAAACATAATAACAACATGATTACAACATGATTACAACATGATTAACAGGGGCCTGGGGGCCATATTAGCCGTCTAACTTGTACAGTGCACCGGGGAAAAAAGGTTGAGTCCACGGCCCCTTTCCCCTCATCAGGAGTATCAATCGGTCCTGAAGAAGAGGTATCGCTGCTCTACGCCCCTGAGTCCTCTTCGGAGGTAGCTGACGGTGGTAGACCTCCTTCTGATGATGATGATGATGCTGCTGCAGCTGCTGCCGCCGCCCTGAACATGGAGCGGATCTTCAATGCCTCCTTTATTCCAGGCGTATTCGCGTAGAACCGGTCTGCAGTGCTTACGTCGTGGCACATAAACCTAGCCAGAATCGACCTGCTTTCTGGATCTTGGTGATGCTTGATATTGTCAGCCAGGGCAGTGCGCAAGATGATGAAGGTGACGGCTGTTTCTAGCCCAGCATCAGCCCAAGCCCTCTTCAAGTGAGCGTTCAGGTTCTTGGAAGCCTGCTTCCCCGATGTGAAAAGGAAGAATTCACTCTGAGGACCCGACAAGCCCTCTTTTATCCCCATCCACCGCATGACCCAGCTAAACTCCTTTATTGTAAGCACCAGCTGTGCTTCACCAAATGTCTTGGCAGTCTTGTGATCCTGCACGTGGATGATGTAGCCCTCAGCAGTGCCCCTTCTGTCCGCCTCAAAGACCTCTGTGTTGGTCATGTTTGCGTACACACCCGGACGGTGGCCATACAGGAGGCTCCAATGGAGGGTTAGATAGCCATATAGCAGGTACTGGGTGATTGAGGTCGGATTGCTAGCCATCAGGTCAAGGAGATCAGGGATGCGCTTCTCAGCGGCCGCCATGGCGGCGAGAAGCTCCGCCTGGCTCGGCAGACGATCCAGCTTGTCCCTCTTCACCTTAAACTGGTGGAGAGTGACAGACTTTTTCAAATCGTTAATGTTGGCTTTCACCTCTCTGATGATGTGGGTCATATCAGACTGGGTGAGCCTGCACCCCCGGAGCTTTGATGCAGACAAGTACCTCAGGAAATGGTTCACAGTCTTCAGGAACAACAGCGATGTTGTGACTGTCCGGCCCGACTCTGAAATATACTTGCTCCAGCCACGGACCCTCTTTGTGTCTTTTAGAAACAGCCAGTCTGACAGCCGGTCAACACCATGGGCCATGAATACTAGGAAGTTCTTTATCCGGCTGACATTGGACATACAATTCTCTTTCCGTTTTACTGTCGGTGCGAGACCCTCACAATGACCTCTGTATGTCTGAATGTACGTCTCCATGCTTTTAGGCAACGTGATTTCACGCATGGTATTCCCCCGTCCCTTCCCAGTGGACTATTGATTTTGGGGAGAGGGCCAGTCCTTAGCCAGATTAGCTTTCAGCTTATTGGAGACAGACGCACGGGTCTTCTGGCATACAGGGGTCTCACTACAGGAGGCTTCTACGGACCGCATGACAGTCTTCATCTGGGTCTTGCTTCTGGAGGCTTCTGGGGACCGCATCACAGACTTGAGAGGGGTCTCACTCGAAGAGGCTTCTATGGACCGCATGACAGTCTTCACCGGGGTCTTGCTTGCCGAGGCTTCTGGGGACCGCATGACAGTCTTCACCGGGGTCTTGCTTCCGGAGGCTTCTGGGGACCGCATGACAGTCTTCACCGGGGTCTTGCTTCCGGAGGCTTCTGGGGACCGCATGACAGTCTTCACCGGGGTCTTGCTTCCGGAGGCTTCTGGGGACCGCATGACAGTCTTCACCGGGGTCTTGCTTCCGGAGGCTTCTGGGGACCGCATGACAGTCTTCACCGGGCCTTGCTTCCGGAGGCTTCTGGGGACCGCATGACAGTCTTCACCGGGGTCTTGCTTCCGGAGGCTTCTGGGGACCGCATGACAGTCTTCACCGGGGTCTTGCTTCCGGAGGCTTTGTCGGACCGCATGACAGTCTTCACCGGGGTCTTGCTTCCGGAGGCTTCTGGGGACCGCATGACAGTCTTCACCGGGGTCTCACTACTGGAGGCTTTGTCGGACCGCATGACAGTCTTCACCGGGGTCTTGCTTCCGGAGGCTTCTGGGGACCGCATCACAGACTTGAGAGGGGTCTCACTCGCAGAGGCTTCTATGGACCGCATGCCAGTCTTCACCGGGGTCTTGAGAGGGGTATTGCTGCCGGAGGCTACTGAGTTCATGTCGGGGGTACTTGGGATTGCTACGCCCTTAAATCGTATACATTCTTCGTCTTCCTCAAGCAGAGCAGCAGTGGCATTCTGCTTCCTGGGTTTTACACCCTGTTTTAGCCTGGAGCGCAGGGTCTTCACCTCATCAATGAGGGCATCCTTCTGAGCCCTCAATGCCACATTGTCCAGCCTCACCTGCATGCAGTCCTCTTCGTCACACTCGGTATGTGGGGAGAAGGGTGGAGGGTGCACCGGGTATTCCTCCTCATTGTCTATATCCAATAATGTAGCCATTCCAATGATGGGATTAGTCTCTCGGAGGTCATGGAGCAACTGCATGGCCACACTATGCTTCAGCCTTGCCATGACCTGATGTGCCTCATCTCGGGAGAACTCAGGGTGGTCACGAGTTACATGACGGTGTAGTTTCTTCCCAGCATACGAACACCCTGTGATGGGACAGGGTTTGGTCCGAACATTTATTCTACCACTGGCCATTTTAAGAATGATGCCTCTTTCCTCCAGGTTCCGCACTGCATGTTTGTGCTTAAGGTGCTTATTCAAAGCCAGATAGCGGAGACTGCACACCGGGCATTCGGTCAACATCCTTCCAAAAACACACACAATGAATTCTATTTAAATGGTTTTCTGTTTCTCCGTTTATATGCGTTAGCCAACTGGTGATTGCAACCATGGGTCCGATGCTTCAATGCAGGGAACACGGACCAAGGGGAGGACTTGGGTTACCACCTGGTTAAAATGGTCCCACCTCCGCACCAACGCGGGGCTGGTGATGGGTCCGATACATTGATTGTTTTTTGTTTCATGGTTCTGCCACGAGCTCACAAGACAGTTTTGGGTACAAAAACGTGGGGATAACAGTACCTCCGGGAGCTCCGTCCCGCTCCGGCTTTCGCCGCAGCGGGGGGAGGAGGCATTGAACCCCTCGCACCTGCCCCCGGAGGAGGCAGGGGAGTCAGGTACCCGGAGGCGCACGGTGGACGGCCAGGGCGAGACCGCCACACCGCACTGGAGTCAGAGTTCCGAGTTTTTCGAGCCAGGTCCCGGTGAAACGCAGTACGGAGCACCCGGCAGGAACCTCCAGCAGACCCCCCCGCGCGGTTCCCTCGTCCCTCGGAAGAGGCGGAGAGGTGGGTGTTTTTCATCTGCTGGCGGACTGCCGGGGAGAACGTGCTGCTCGGGAGCCAGGCTCAGAGTTAGTGGCAGTGAGAGCCTGTGCACCTGCCTTTTACAGCAGGCACGCGCTGGTATCGGGGTGGGGAGAGAAGGTAGATGCAGAGGCTGCAGAAACAGCCAGAGCCTTCCCCTCTAACACACCCCTCATTTGGTTCATGAGCACTGGGCAGAGTCCCCTGTCGACTCTCCTTATATTCCTCCGGAGACCAGTTGGGACATGGCAGCATCCCACTTCGCCTGGTAGACCATATCGTTAAATGAGCTCAGTAATGTACTGCACAACATCACATGGGTAAAATGAGCTATATAATGCACTGCAAAATCACATTTGGTTTATTTCCAAAAAGCCTGGAAAAAACACATATCCATCATGTCCTGTAAAATATCATTCTTTGTTTACTTCCATCCTTCAGGCAAATACACATATCTTTGTCCGCTCCAGGATTACCCGTAGTTTGGATGAACCGACCGCCAAGCACCGGAAGCTGGACCCGGGGAGGAGGCCCTCCGATGGCGGGTCAAATTTGATGATACCGCAGCTGGCTGGACACTAGCCGTAGAAGAACACCTGGGCGGGACCAGGCATGTCCCTCTTTGCAGACAAGCATATATGCGCTCCCAGGAGCAGAGTCAAACCCGCAGTTTGGATGAACCGAACGCCAAGCACCGGAAGCTGGACCCGGGGAGGAGGCCCTCCGATGGCGGGTCAAATTTGATGATACCGCAGCTGGCTGGACACTAGCCGTAGAAGAACACCTGGGCGGGACCAGGCATGTCCCTCTTTGCAGACAAGCATATATGCGCTCCCAGGAGCAGAGTCAAACCCACAGTTTGGATGAACCGACCGCCAGAGCACCGGCACGAAGCCGGGCCGGCGGAGGCCTTCCGATGTCGGGTCACGTTTGCCATTCGATCAATGTCTTTGCAGACAAGCATATATGTGGTTGTTACGCAGGATCAAACAGGTAGTTTGATGAAGTAGGGTCCTGTGCCCGGAGCAAGGCCAATTGCTGAATGCCGCAGCCGACTAAGGCCGCTATGCCACAGTGGAGGTTGAGAGAAACAGGTGTTTGTCTTGCATTCCGCGGCGAAGTGGGGAGGTGGAACTTCCACCCCGCTACGGAACCCGTGGTGGGACCCCTGAGTCAGACGGTTCGTCTTGGAAACGCTTCATATCGGTCGGCCTGGGAGGTAAGAGACACGCAGGGTAACGGACACGCAGGGTTACCCCCACGCAGCCCACGCAACACGGAGGAGGCAGGGGAGTCTGGTACCCGGAGGCGCATGGCCGCAACACCGCACTGGAGTCAGGGTTTCAAGTTTTTCGAGCAAGGTCCCAGTGAACGCAAGACTCCAGCAGGAGCCTCCAGCAGACCCCCCCGACGTTTCCCTCGTCCCTCCCGGCCATCAGAGTCGAACCCGCAGTTCGGAGGAACCGACCGCCAGAGCACCGGCACGAGGCCGGGCCGGCGGAGGCCCTCCGATGGCGGGTCGCGTTTGCCATTCAATCAGTGAGAAATCAGAAGAGGAAGGGAAAAAAAAGACTAACTTGTCTTTTTGGAGTTCCATAAAAAATGGGTGAAAATGAAAAAATGTATTCGAGAATAGTGCCCCATAAGGCGGATTGAGTCCCCTGTCAACTCCCCTCGCATTCCTCCACACTCTGAAAAAGTCAGAGTTATTTTTTGGAGAACCATCAAAAATGGCTAAAAGTGTTGAAATGTATCCGAGAATAGTGCCCCATAAGGCGGGAAAAGTCCCCTGTCAACTCCCCTTGCATTCCTCCACACTCTGAAAAAGTCAGAGTTATTTTTTGGAGAACCATCAAAAATGGCTAAAAGTTTTGAAATGTATCCGAGAATAGTGCCCCATAAGGCGGGTAAAGTCCCCCGTCAACTCCCCTTGCATTCCACCACACTCTGAAAAAGTCAGAGTTATTTTTTGGAGAACCATCAAAAATGGCTAAAAGTGTTGAAATGTATCCGAGAATAGTGCCCCATAAGGCGGGTAAAGTCCCCTGTCAACTCCCCTCGCATTCCTCCACTCTCTGAAAAAGTCAGAGTTATTTTTTGGAGAACCATCAAAAATGGCTAAAAGTGTTGAAATGTATCCGAGAATAGTGCCCCATAAGGCGGGTTAAGTCCCCTGTCAACTCCCCTCGCATTCCTCCACACTCTGAAAAAGTCAGAGTTATTTTTTGGAGAACCATCAAAAATGGCTAAAAGTGTTGAAATGTATCCGAGAATAGTGCCTCATGAGGCGGATTGAGTCCCCTGTCAACTCCCCTTGCCTTCCTCCGGAGCTCAGTTCAAAAACTTAATGTTTGGGAAGAACCATGCTGGGGGGTCTCCGGGCAACAAAATGTATCCGAGCCAGAGTGCACATACAGCGGATGAATTCCTCCATGAAGTTACACAGCCGTTTTTTTTCTGAGTCCTCTCAAAAACCGGGTTTCCGATTTCGTGCAGATGGTAGCTTGGAAAACATGAACGGTTTTTTACAACGGAGGAGGGGAAGTCTGGATTCCCCTCTCCATTGTACCTTGCAACGGGGAAGGGCAAAAGTGTTCTGGGCTTCGTCCCGAAGCGCCGAACACTTGAGCCCCTTCTCCCCTTCTCTGAGCCCCTTCTCTGTTGTAATTTTAAAAGTTCATTTTTTGATTATTTTAACATATAATTGACCGTTTTCTTTCATTTGTTTTTCTTTCCACGGGTGGGGGCCTATGGCAGGCCGCCTATGAGCTCCCAAATTTGGCCCGGATCCTCCGGGATTTGTGGGATAAGCTCCATAAACTGACAAAGTCATCCAAATATGTCGCTTTTATAGCCCAAAGATATAAAATGCAAATACATTAAAATAGTAAAAGGTACGATTGTGCTCTGCATTAACCGGAAATTGATTTATATAGCCCCCAGAAAATTATTAAAAATGATTTTCGTGGGGAAAAGTGTTAAAACGCCTGATTAAAGCATATGCGGGACCCCAGCGAGCTCCAGACTATGTGCATTGTCTCGGGGACCCTGGAGAATGATAAGACCCATCATTTAAATGCAAAAACCACCGTTAAAAGTCACTTTTAGGGGCGAAAAACAGCCTCTGTCCACTTCGTTAACAAACTGATAGGCAAATTGACAAAAGTGGGATTAAAGCATATGCGGGACCCCCGCGAGCTCCAGACTATGTGCATTGTGTCGGGGACCCTCCACAATGATAAGACCCATCATTTAAATGCAAAAACCACCGTTAAAAGTCACTTTTAGGGGCGAAAAACAGCCTCTGTCCACTTCGTTAACAAACTGATAGGCAAATTGACAAAAGTGTGATTAAAGCATATGTGGGACCCCCGCGAGCTCCAGACTATGTGCATTGTGTCGGGGACCCTCCACAATGATAAGACCCATCATTTAAATGCAAAAACCACCGTTAAAAGTCACTTTTAGGGGCAAAAAACAGCCTCTGTCCACTTCGTTAACAAACTGATAGGCAAATGGACAAAAGTGTGATTAAAGCATATGCGGGAGCCCAGCGAGCTCCAGACTATCTGCATTGTGTCGGGGACCCCCGTGAATGATAAGACCCATCATTTAAATGCAAAAAACCCCATTAAAAGTCACTTTTAGGGGCGAAAAACAGCCTCTGTCCACTTCGTTAACAAACTGATAGGCAAATGGACAAAAGTGTGATTAAAGCAATTTTCGGGACCCCAGCGAGCTCCAGACTATGTGCATTGTGTCGGGGACCCTCCACAATGATAAGACCCATCATCTAAATGCAAAAACCACCTTTAAAAGTCACTTTTAAGGGCGAAAAACAGCCTCTGTCCACTTCGTTAACAAACTGATAGGCAAATGGACAAAAGTGTGATTAAAGCATATGCAGGACCCCCGCGAGCTCCAGACTATGTGCATTGTGTCGGGGACCCTCCACAATGATAAGACCCATCATTTAAATGCAAAAACCACCGTTAAAAGTCACTTTTAGGGGCAAAAAACAGCCTCTGTCCACTTCGTTAACAAACTGATAGGCAAATGGACAAAAGTGTGATTAAAGCATATGCGGGAGCCCAGCGAGCTCCAGACTATGTGCATTGTGTCGGGGACCCGCGTGAATGATAAGACCCATCATTTAAATGCAAAAACCCCCATTAAAAGTCACTTTTAGGGGGCAAAAACAGCCTCTGTCCACTTCGTTAACAAACTGATAGGCAAATGGACAAAAGTGTGATTAAAGCATATGCGGGAGCCCAGCGAGCTCCAGACTATGTGCATTGTGTCGGGGACCCCCGTGAATGATAAGACCCATCATTTAAATGCAAAAACCCCCATTAAAAGTCACTTTTAGGGGGAAAAAACAGCCTCTGTCCACTTCGTTAACAAACTGATAGGCAAATGGACAAAAGTGTGATTAAAGCATATGCGGGACCCCCGCGAGCTCCAGACTATGTGCATTGTGTCGGGGACCCTCCACAATGATAAGACCCATCATTTAAATGCAAAAACCACCATTAAAAGTCACTTTTAGGGGTGAAAAACAGACTCTGTCCACTTCATTAACAAACTGATAGGCAAATGGACAAAAGTGGGATTAAAGCATATGCGGGACCCCCGCAAGCTCCAGACTATGTGCATTGTGTCGGGGACCCTCCACAATGATAAGACCCATCATTTAAATGCAAAAACCACCATTAAAAGTCACTTTTAGGGGCGAAAAACAGCCTCTGTCCACTTCGTTAACAAACTGATAGGCAAATGGACAAAAGTGGGATTAAAGCATATGCGGGACCCCCGCGAGCTCCAGACTATGTGCATTGTGTCGGGGACCCTCCACAATGATAAGACCCATCATTTAAATGCAAAAACCACCATTAAAAGTCACTTTTAGGGGCGAAAAACAGCCTCTGTCCACTTCGTTAACAAACTGATAGGCAAATGGACAAAAGTGGGATTAAAGCATATGCGGGACCCCCGCGAGCTCCGGACTATGTGCATTGTGTCAGGGAGCCAGGTCAAACCCCTCCATGCACACCGCCAGAACCAGAACCTCACGCCCCTGGTGTCCTTAAAGGTGTTTGTCTTTGTTTGTTTTTGTATTCCACATAGACAGGCTGGGGTTCAGCACCACGGCCAGAGCCTGCCCGCTACCTCCAGGGCGCATCACCACATTTTACAAGCCAGGAAAGGTGCATGGATCCTGGGTAAACATTGATTAAGTGTTTTTAAATGTGTGGAACAGTGTTTTGTCACTTTCAAAACTCTCCTGTCATTGACCGGAGAATTTGGGTCGATGTTGTATTCAATCTGGCCATTAATATTCCAGTGAGACGAAGTACGTACATTGACCGGAGTGATCCCATGTTAATTTTGTCCAAATACCGGAACATTCCCTAACCCGGTGAAGACTGTCATGCGGTCCCCAGAAGCCTCCGGTAGTGAGACCCCGGTGAAGACTGTCATGCGGTCCCCAGAAGCCTCCGGAAGCAAGACCCCGGTGAAGACTGTCATGCGGTCCATAGAAGCCTCTGCGAGTGAGACCCCTCTCAAGTATGTGATGCGGTCCCCAGAAGCCTCCGGAAGCAAGACCCCGGTGAAGACTGTCATGCGGTCCGTAGAAGCCTCCTGTAGTGAGACCCCTGTATGCCAGAAGACCCGTGCGTCTGTCTCCAATAAGCTGAAAGCTAATCTGGCTAAGGACTGGCCCTCTCCCCAAAATCAAGGGTCCACTGGGAAGGGACGGGGGAATACCATGCGTGAAATCACGTTGCCTAAAAGCATGGAGACGTACATTCAGACATACAGAGGTCATTGTGAGGGTCTCGCACCGACAGTAAAACGGAAAGAGAATTGTATGTCCAATGTCAGCCGGATAAAGAACTTCCTAGTATTCATGGCCCATGGTGTTGACCGGCTGTCAGACTGGCTTTTTCTAAAAGACACAAAGAGGGTCCGTGGCTGGAGCGAGTATATTTCAGAGTCGGGCCGGACAGTCACAACATCGCTGTTGTTCCTGAAGACTGTGAACCATTTCCTGAGGTACTTGTCTGCATCAAAGCTCCGGGGGTGCAGGCTCACCCAGTCTGGGTTTGTCGGGTCCTCAGAGTGAATTCTTCCTTTTCACATCGGGGAAGCAGGCTTCCAAGAACCTGAACGCTCACTTGAAGAGGGCTTGGGCTGATGCTGGGCTAAAAACAGCCGTCACCTTCACCATCTTGCGCACTGCCCTGGCTGACAATATCAAGCATCACCAAGATCCAGAAAGCAGGTCGATTCTCGCTAGGTTTATGTGCCACGACATAAGCACTGCAGACCGGTTCTACGCGAATACGCCTGGAATAAAGGAGGCATTGAAGATCCGCTCCATGGTCAGGGCGGCCGCAGCAGCTGCAGCAGCATCATCATCAGAAGGAGGTCTACCACCGTCAGCTACCTCCGAAGAGGACTCAGGGGCGGAGAGCAGCGATACCTCTTCTTCAGGACCAATTGATACTCCTGATGAGGGGAAAGGGGCCGTGGACTCAACCTTTTTTCCCCGGTGCACTGTACAAGTTAGACGGCTAATATGGCCCCCAGGCCCCTGTTAATCATGTTGTAATCATGTTGTTATTATGTTTATTTTGTATACTGTTTTTGTAAAAATGGTGTGATAATTAAATAAATAAAAAAACATTAGTATAACCTTGAAGGTTCCCAGGGGCAAATACAGTGCCAGGTATCAGACTATTTAAACAATGTGTACCAATGATTAAGACACCTTCCTTGGCTTGTAAAATGCGGTGATGCGCCCTGGACGTATCAGACTATTTTAAACAACTTTTCCCTGCCTTTCAAACACGTATCCCTGGGTGTTTTAGCCTGTCATTTTGCAGGATATCATTTAACATTGACCCTCTCCTGAAAATGGACATATTCTGTGCATTTCCGGGAGAGGTTACATGTTAAATTATATCCTGCAAAATGACAGGCTAAAACGCTCTTCCATACGTTTGAAAACACTTTTCCGACTATTTTAAACAACTTTTCCCCGCCTTTCAAACACTTGTTCCTGGGTTATAGCCTGTCATTTTGCAGGATATCATTTAACATGGAATCTCTCCTGGAAATGGACATATTCTGTGCATTTCCAGGAGATGTTCAATGTTAAATGATATCCTGCAAAATGACAGGCTACAACTCTCTTCCAGACGTTTAAAAACACTTTCCCCGACCATTTAAACATTATTTCTGGCTTGTAAAGTGCGGTGATGAGCCCTGACAGTATCAGACTATTTAAAGGGTTACCAGGAGCATGAGAATATCCTCCAAAGAAGGGGTGGTAGTGTCATGAATAAGGCCGAATATGGATGCCGATGTGCGGACGGTAAAGCACCGCAAAATCCACCCCCTTTAGGGTAACCAGGGGCATGAAGTTCTGTAGGGTGTGAAAATCTGGGTTTAGTCCGTGGGGGAGTGCTTAAGTCCGGGGGCCCGGGGTCTCACGGTGCACGAGGTTATGGAAGTGGCACTGTTGCCGGAGGTCCTCAGTCCGTCCTTTGGGGCTCTGTCAGGGGCTACAGAGAGGTGGTTTTCCCGGTTTCTCTCCTGGAGGTATGAAATAACCTGAGCTCCATGTGAGGGAGAGAGGCTGGAGGTCATTAGGCCGGCCTTTGGGGCTCTGTGAGGTGCCCAAGAGAGGTGCTTTTCCCGGTCAATTTTAATGGAAGTCTGACATGAGCAGAGTGTGCATGTGAGGGAGCCGTGCTGGAGCTGCTTAGTCCGTCCTTTGGGGCTCTGTGAGGTGCTTTTCCCGGTCTATTTTAATGGAAGTCTGACATGAGCAGAGTGTGCATGTGAGGGAGCCGTGCTGGAGCTGCTTAGTCCGTCCTTTGGGGCTCTGTGAGGTGCTTTTCCCGGTCTATTTTAATGGAAGTCTGACATGAGCAGAGTGTGCATGTGAGGGAGCCGTGCTGGAGCTGCTTAGTCCGTCCTTTGGGGCTCTGTGAGGGGCTAAATAGAGGTGTTGTTCCCGGTCTATTTTAATGTAAGTCTGACATGAGCAGAGTGTGCATACTTTGAAACTAATCCACCCACGCTTAGCATGCTATTTTAGGGTATAAATCGTACCTTGTCACCATGCACTGTGCTCCCTTGGACGACGCGCCCTCCTGTGGGGACACATGAGAACTGCACTCAAATCACTTTGTGCTTTTTAAACAGTTTAACATATTTTTTTCCACATTTAAAAACCGCTTTCTGCCCTGGAAATCATTTCTAATCATTATTACCGTTATGGAGGGGCTGCAGGAACACTTTCCCCGCCTTGCAAACATTTATTCCTGGTTAAAATAATCAATTTGTTCCGCCTGCTTTCCGTCAGCACCTCTGCGGCTGTCGGATTAACACAGATGAATGCACTTTTAACACTCACGCAGCCAGAATTCCTGCTCTTTTCCTGGGTTACAAAGTGAGGTGACGCAGCCTGTCCTCTGAGTCTCCCCGCCTCTCAGAGACTTATTTCTGGGTAAAAAAAAGCCATGTGCTCCGCCCCCTGGATCTCTGCATGTGTGTGTGCCTGTGATTCTCTGGCTACTGTCCACATGCCCGCATTATGAGGCACTACTTTCGGATAAATGTTCTCATTTTCACCACTTTTCATGTTTTTATTATGTATATTGTTATATTATTATTATTATTGTATATATGTATACTGTGTATACTGTTTTTGTAAAAATCATGTGATTATTAAATAAATAATAATAAAACATGAATATAACCTTGAAGGTTCCCAGGGGCAAATACAGTGCCAGGTGTCAGACTATTTAAAATATGTTTACCCAGGATTCAGACACCTTCCCTGGCTTGTAAAATGCGGTGATGCGCCCTGGAGGTATCAGACTATTTTAAACAACTTTTCCCCGCCTTTCAAACACTTGTTCCTGGGTTATAGCCTGTCATTTTGCAGGATATAATTTAACATGGAATCTCTCCTGGATATGGACATATTCTGTGCATTTCCAGGAGAGGTTACATGTTAAATTATATCCTGCAAAATGACAGGCTAAAACGCTCTTCCATACGTTTAAAAACACTTTTCCGACTATTTTAAACAACTTTTCCCCGCCTTTCAAACACTTCTTCCTGGGTTATAGCCTGTCATTTTGCACGATATCATTTAACATGGAATCTCTCCTGGAAATGGACATATTCTGTGCATTTCCAGGAAATGTTCAATGTTAAATTATATCCTGCAAAATGATAGGCTACAACTCTCTTCCAGACGTTTAAAAAACACTTTTCCCGACCATTTAAACATTATTTCTGGCTTGTAAAGTGCGGTGATGAGCCCTGACAGTATCAGACTATTTAAAGGGTTACCAGGAGCATGAGAATATCCTCCACAGAAGGGGTGGTGGTGCCGTGAATAAGGCCGAATATGGATGCCGATGTGCGGACGGTAAAGCACCGCAAAATCCACCCCCTTTAGGGTAACCAGGGGCATGAAGTTCTGTAGGGTGTGAACATTTGGGTTTAGTCCGTGGGGGAGTGCTTAAGTCCGGGAGTCCGGGGACTCACGGTGTGCAAGGTTATGGAGGTGCCCATGTCAGGGACACATGCTGGAGGTCTGTGGTCCGTCCTTTGGGGGTCTTGGAGGGGCCACAGAGAGGAGATTTCCCCGGTCTCTGTCCTGGATGAGTGAAATAAACAGAGTCTCCATTTCAGGGACACATGCTGGAGGTCTCTCTCCCGAGAGTGGACGTCCATTGCCTGTAAATAAGTCTAACATTAGGTCTGTCACTTTGGCTAACCGCACCACTGTCGGTCGTCTACCGAGAGTGGACGTCCATTGCCTGTAAATAGGGCTAACATTAGGTCTGTCACTTTGGCTAACCGCACCACTGTCTGTCGTCTCCCGAGAGTGGACATCCATTGCCCCTAAATAGGGTCAGGGAGATTCGGTTCAGTTCCATCACATAATGTAACGCAGTAACGCACCCATTTAAATCACAGTAACTATAACGGCGTTACTTAATGGTAATAGGTAACTAGTAACGCTATTAGTTATCGCAAAAAGTAGTTGCGTTACAGTAACACGTTAGTCCCAACACTGATGAAGACTAATGGTGCGTTCACATCGGACGCAATGCGATGCTTGGGGGCGGCACGATTACATGTAAAGTCAATGCAGAGACACGGACAGATGCGAATTCGCTCTGACGGCGAGCATGAAGCGGTGGACGCGGCGCGAATCACACGATTGAGGCGATTGATCGGTGCCGCGTCAAACGCGAGAGTTACATTTTTTCAAATCGAGTGTCAAATTCACGTGACGCGTTCTTGCGGAAGCCAATCAGCGGTGAGGATCTCAGCCTGCTGTCACTGACGTTCAACCAGAAAACATCAGCTGTTAGCTGTTAGGACACAGACGGCACAGCTCCTCATATCTGTTCAGAAACTGGACAAAAGTTAAACAAGTAGGCCTACAAACCACAGACTGTCTGTGTCATGGCGAATACAGTTGCTGATCTATTTATGTCTGTAGGCCGTTGTTATGAGTATGGAATGAGCATATACAACGTTAGCTTAGCCTGGTCGACCCGATCTTCGTTCAGAAAACAAGCTTTTTAAAAGGTTTTTCGCCTGCCGTCTTGTCTGCAGACTTGTCAAGCATTAATTCACGGTTTTTACTAACCAGTATCAGTATGTTGTTACTTCTGCATCATTTAGAAACGTGTATTACAATTTAATCACGCTAAAATATGTTCATTTTGTTGTAGTTGTAGCTCCCGAGTCAGCGCGTCTTGTTTAAATGATGCGAGTAAACACAGCTGGCAGCCGCGGTGAAACTCGAGCGATTAGAGCGAAGCGAAAATATTCACATCGCGTCCGGTGTGAACGCACTATAAGGCTAATGGTGAAGACATGATGAAGACTCAGACTCATGGTGAAGACTCAGGCTCATGGTGAAGACATGATGAAGACTCAGACTCATGGTGAAGATTCAGGCTCATGGTGAAGACATGGTGAAGACTCAGGCTCAAGAATGTAATTCAAGCATCAATTGATCCAACAAAATGCTGTGACCTGCTTTCTACTGATTAAACAGAAGTAAATCTTGTTCAAGAGCCTTTTGAGAGTTACTTTAAATGAGAGAAAGTTGACATGATTGACCTCCAGTCAGTAAATCATTAGCCCAGCTGCTTACCTTTCCTCCAGGCTACAATTACTTCCATAATGAGATCAATTATGTTCAAACAGGCAACTATATATTACTCAATTGGGAGTACATTAACATGGTTCTCATTAAGTGTTAAATGACAGCACTTCTGGATTGATATGTTAGATCATTGTCAAACTGGCCAACATTCACACTTCTTTTAGCCAGCGTCAGAACAAAAGCACAGTCCAGTGTGTTTTTGTGTCGATGCAAAAATAAATTCACACAGCCCGAGGCATTATCAATTCAGAGGTTGCTCGTTTCGCTTTAGCACAATGTGTAATCAGACACTTTGGAATTGTACTGCAGAGTGCACACAACAGATGCAGACGGTGAAGCCAAACCCCAGCCACCCCGCGCCCTCAATTTATTACAGACCACGAGCAACCCTCCGTCTGAGGGCAAGGTGCAAGATTTCCGGTTTTTATTTACATTTTTACTCAGATATTTATGGGATCCTGGCAAAGCAAAGCAGGTCATTGGGGATGCAATCATTTACATAATGCGCACAAAGTAATGAGGTCATGATTTCGTCTTGAAATGATGTCTCATGCTTGAGAGAGCCTACTGTGCCAAATCAAATTAGTGTATTACATTTGGTTGTTTCTTCAAATCAATTATAGTGGAAGAGAGGTTGGAGAATGAGGTAGTAAGGGTACGAAAATAATAGCCTCATTTGTTCAGTTTATTCACTACTGTTGAAGGTCAAATTAATCACCAAGTGGTCTTTCTTTCTGCACAACCAAATCACAGTCACATTGACAAAAGAGGAATTCAAGGAAACCAGTCCAATTGGATTTATACAAATACATTCAGGTTACAATGTTCCTTAGTCACTTTGAATTTTTTCGCCTCCTACATCTATTAATTCTTCACACAATACTTACCAAGAATAGAACATGGCAAAGGTTACACATCCCCTGAAACATGGTCAAATATGGCACCTTTAAAATGCCAGGTACTGTTTTTCCATGTAAAAGCATGATCTCTGATAACTTTACACTGCGAAAACTTTTACCAACTAACCATATTTTGTCCAGTTTTTGCCGTAATGTTGTTTAATGTGTGTTTGAGTCAGATGTCGCGTTATGACGTATTTTTTTTAACAATGACGGAAAAATCTGAAAGCCGTCCATCATTTTTGACGGATTAGAACAAACTCAGAACAGCGCCACAGTTTCCTATCAGCGAGGCTCCGGTGTTATGCCGTGTTATGCTTGCCCGCCCAAAAGGAAATTATACAGTTTCCAAACCTAACTTTGCCGAGCAGATCAATGAAATTTGCTTTCCGCTGTGCGCGATCCCGCAAGGTGCAGTGGGCATGCATAACACGGCGCTAACAGTCCCCCGTTGAAAGGCCTCCCCCCCCATTTAAAAATGGCAAACCAGAGCAGAATATGGCATAGAGTGGTGATCTTGATGATATTTTATCTTCAATCACAGCAGATAAAAACGGCATCTTCTTTGTCAACTTTTGGTCGACTCAATTCTCATTTCATGATTTAGATCTAATCATTTTTGCATTTAAAATGATTTTATGACTGGAACTCAAATGCAACGCCTCAACATACATTTTTACCAAATTCAGGAAACAAAGTACAACAAATAATCACTCTTTAAGAGAAATACACTTGGTAAAGGCAAACGATTAAAAAATACAAGACAAAATAAACGTGGTTCTCTGTATTAACAAAATAAAAGACTTCGCTGGCTCTCTTGACATGGCATGGAACATTTTGAATTGGCACAGGACAAAGGGATGGGGACTATTTACAGAACAGTTAATGTGACACAGGTGGCACAAATCAAGGGTGGGAAAACACACAAAGGCAGAAGGGCTCTGAAACAAGTAGACAAAAAGGTAAGTATAAAATAAAACAGGAAGTGAACAACACACTCTCACTCCATAATCGTCCAGGAGCGACGTTTGGTCAGGGTCCCGTGGCGTGCAGTTGTGACGCTCCTAGGCTCCTTCAGCTTCATAAAGGGACGCAAATAGCTTTCAACTGATTGCAATGTATTCCCATCTACTGCGGATTTGACGCTCATGGAAGCACGGCATTCGTTTGTGTCGGCTGCCCTTAAAGGCAATGTGAGTGTCCATTCCCATTGGATAACGGAGAATTGTACACCCCCGGAAGTAAGTATTCCCCTTACTGTCGATTGATTTTACAGTGATATCTGCACTACTCATCGACTAAAAAACACCAGATTATCCTTGTTAATTACACAACATTGATTGGTTTAAATTGTGTGCAATGCTTTTTTATTTTCCCCCTTCGATTCGGAAAAACAAATATTTTTTCGGAGTAAAGGATGGCAGAAGACACTACACTACCCAGAACCCCCAGCTATCGTTTAGGACTACACCATCTGCTCTGTTTGACAAACCCCGTTTTTTTTTCACCATTAATTCCAATGGCTGGCGTCTATGTCACGTGATCTTCAAATTTCTCCCTGCGGAAAAAAAAAACATGGCCGAACTTCGTTTTATTCTCGGTGGAAAATGCCTATTTTAAAGTTAGTTTGGCCATTAAAATGCGTTTTGATGTCATTTGATGCGAGAAATATGAGTTGTTATTTCAGATTATGTGTGCAGTGGATGTACATGATCTTTAGTTTGCTAGTTATGAAGATTACTTCAGGAAATTGCGTCGATAGAACGTTTTCATTGTTACCAAGGTGGTTGCTAGGGACGCTGCTATCGATATTATTTCTGTTACGTTGTGTAACTGTTGAATGGTGTTATCTTTATTGCTACCCCTTTCCCCGTAAATGTATAGTGTTGGTCCACAGCGCAAACGTATTAGTTTAACAAAATCCGCATCTAAAGATGCGTTATTTTCCCCTATGCAATTCCAGTCTCACATCTCTCATCACATCGTCATTAACAAATACCGGAAACAGACCGAAAACATTTTTAAAAAAAATTAAATAATACTTTATTCCGAGTGTGCTTGCTTTTCTCTTTGAAAGTCATCACATAACGGCATTGTAATACACTGTTCGGCTGCATTAAATATTACGTATCTGCCGTAGTTCTCTATTTATAGAGCCCTGATGAGAAGACTTCTAGACAAACATGAGGAACTGCCGCCAACACTGAAAACGTGACGTGGATAATAAATATATCAGCAATTAAACAACATCTTACATTTCTTTTCACACAATACGTCTCCTTTCAGGATCAACACTAATTCGGCTGACTTTTATATTTGATCCAATTGGTAGATAGGCTGTATTTACACCATAAATGTAGCTGATAGAAAGGGACACCTGGTGGTTAAAGCATGTTATTGAATTTCATTATTTGTATTATTAGATATTAATAGGATCCCTATAAAGTATATTCATTTCTCGTTATTCTCGACTAATAGTTAATTAAAGACTGTATATAATGACTATTTTGCACATCCCTTTCAAAATCTCAAGATTTTCTAAGGTTTATTGACATATATATTAGACCCTCCAGAAAAACGCGGGCAAAAATCCTTGATTATGCGGGCTAAATTCCTTGATTATGCGGGCTAAAATCCTTGATTATGCGATTAAATATGCGGGGGTTTTATGTGATTTTATGCGGTGAAATTGCGGGAAGTTGCGAAATATGCGGAAAGTTGCGAAATATGCTAAATATGCGGGGAAAAAGAATAAAAAAAAATTTAAATATTGAGCTTTCTTATTTATTCTCTCTCACACACAACCTGCCACTAACGTTTAACCCCTTTACTATTCAATTAAACACAGTCAATGTTTATTTATTGTAAAAGCAATTGGGCTATTTGAATCTCACACACAACCCCCCCCCCCCCCACCCCCCACAAACACACACACACACACACACACACACACACACACACACACACACACACACACACACACACTTCTCCGCCTCATTCTGTTTTCATTTACTCGTTCGTTATCTGACCAGCTTCAATCTTGTAGGCTACTCACTTCGTTTCTTGTAGCCCTCGAAAGGGTTTTGGAGGATGATGCCTCGGTGAGCGTGAGTCGTTTGGCTTTCTTGTCCGCAGTAGCAGAAAGCATTTTCGAATGTTTGAATGAATCAAAGTGGGTCGTCACCGTCGATTTTCTCTTGTGCTCCAACACACAGTTGCACGGGGTGCAGAATAGTTTCCCCCAACTTTTTGCCCGGTCTTTAGTAGAAATGTTCGTCGGTAAATGAGATGGATTAGATTTTTTCATCTTGGTGTTTTCTCTATCGTGTGAGCTCCACACGTTCACTCTATACAGTGTTGTTTACATTCTGTGATGCGCGAGCTGATGACGTCACGTCAAGACGAGTTGACTTCTTTTTTTTCTCAACTTTGTGTGGAAAAATGCGGGGATTATGCGGTCTTTTGATAAATATACGGCATTTTAAAAATCTGCGCCATTTTGCTGATTATGCGGTAAATTCTGCGATCGCAGAATCGCTTTTTTCTGGAGGGTCTAATATATACACAAACGGTGTAGTTATGCAATGAATGAAAGACTTGGGTCGCAGGTTCCTCAATAGTGCATTACAAGACATTTATCAATATTTGTGCATACCTACAGCAATGTTAACTATGTTGAAGCACTTATTTTAACTGATATTATTCATATGTATTATACTCTTAGGATGTATATAGATATTTCATCTCCGGCCTTGTCAGGTATTGAACAATCAATAAATAAAGAACACAGAATTATTAAATATAAAACACAGAATTTGTGTGATTATACTAAATGATTTACAAATAAACACCACTGCATATTTACAACTGTTACACATGCTGATGTAACGCAAATGTTTCCAACTGGGGATCAATAAAGTATATCTTATCTTAAGATGATCGATGGCTCCTGCCATATTTGCAAAAATGTGCCTCTGAACCTTGACAAGTACATGTTTCAGGCTTATCAATTAATGTAATGTAATGAAATGTTATCAATTAACAACAGGAGGGGTCACAAACATAAGACCAGCTGTTAAATAAAGCTCTTCTGACATAGCTGGCATGTAGGTATATATTAATGCTGCCCATTATGGGCACAACCAATTTTTCTCCCATTTATTAATTATATGTTTTAAATTTGAGTGTTTCCTATCCCCTAAACCTCCAGGGATGTACACAGTATACTGGCAACTTCTTATTATGGGAAATACGAAAACGTCTTTTAAAACTACAACTCCCAGTAAAGACGTGCCATAAATAGAGAACATGTTGCGAAACACAATAGCCAGCATGTGTAGTTCTGGGGACGGGGTGGGGGAGGGGGACACACGGTGGACCCGTTCAAATCCAGTTTTGGACAGTCTGCCGTGGTTCCATCCCATTTCAAGCAGGTAGCACAATCTACCTGCATTGCATTACTCTAAACGTGTAATAAGGGGATCAGGGGTGGGGAACCTCCGTCCTCCGGGCCGTATATGGCCCGCGAGAACATTTGCTACGGCCCTCGAGGTAATTTATAAACACACGCAAAAAAGAAAATAATTCAAGAAATGTAGACCGCAAAATAACAAGCGAGTGCCTGTTTTTCCTGGCCAAGGTCAGGGTCTTTGAACACAACACGAGCCTAACGTGTCATCACGTGGTATACGTCTCGTCTGACAGGAGTGTAGTTCTAACGGAGAGCACCAGAACGCGGTTCCGGGCCGGGACGCGTCTATCGTTTATTCCAAGAATATCCATAAAGAAAAAAAATCTGCTTACAGTTTTGTTTCATATGGGTGTTGAGAGATGTATCCATAGATCTATTAATTTTACTCTCAAAGTGCACGAGATTGATGCTTTTAACTTCAACATTAAAAAAAAATCTTCCTGGTTATTTGCAAATTATGGTGGAAAATAAGTATTTGGTCAATAACAAAAGTTCATATCAATACTTTGTTATATACCCTTTGTTGGCAATGACAGAGGTCAAACGTTCCCCCCCACTTAAATCATATCCACATGGATATGAAACTAAATACATTTGCACACATCTTGTGTCCATATATTTCTGTTTTGGTGGTCATGCCACGGTGCATGCCTGTGCGGGTCATGGTCAAATATCTGGATTAAGAGGTTGCTTTTTCTTTGCACAGCATGAAAGAAATAGTTGGGTCTAGAACCTCAATTCCGTGATCATTCTTCTGCTAAGATGTTTTGACACTTGATTTGACATCATTGGACCTTTTATAAAAAATATAGACCCAAGGTCCCTCCCAAAAATCCCGGCAATTTTTGCTAGAGGGCCAAATCCAAGATGGCTGCTCGCGCCATCTTAAAAAATTAACTTTTGAACCAGAGCGCCTAGAGTCATGTGTAAATGCACTTTTTGGGGTAAGTCGACCACAAGGATTCCATTTCTGACATCAGTTTGGCGCTATGACATCGTTCGGACCCACAAATCCAAGATGGCCGCCACCCGGTCGAGAAATTACACACGTTTTGAGTACTGATCGACTTATAAGCAAATAATCTGCATATTAATATTTTACCATGAAATAAGAATGTATGACAAGATATACAACTACTTAACCTTCAAATAAAATACTTTTATTAGCTGTAACTTGACTAGTTAGCAAATGAGAACACTTCAAACAACATGTAATAACGCAAAAATGCTGCCTCGAGAAATGGCAAGTTTTGAACAATAACACAAATGAAACACAATTCTGCTTTTTTATTTATTTATCAATATGACACTGAGAGTCCGTATCAGTCTGAATCAGAGCACCCTGCCTCGCTACATTCTGAATCCTCCGATTCCGATGAATCGCCTCTCTGGACAGCAGCAACTCGATTTTCGTCATCATCATCGCTCTCATCTTCCTCATCTTCCTGTCCCTCTTCAGTTGGCCTTGGTGCAGGTAGATGCATCGGGAGTGCGGGTCGCGTGTGACGTACAGGGCGACAGCAACCACCAACCAGCTCCCAACCATGTCCGATTGGTGAGGGATGGTGCTTTAGCGATGGATGGCGCACCAGATACGCCAGGTAGTTGGCACGGAGGCAATGTTGACGCAAGCTGTCGGCATCCGGAGGGAGACGGATGAAGGATTTCTTTTTGATGGTCCTCCATTTAGCAGCACGGGCCTCAGCCATGGTTTTGCTCTTGTTGTCACCGTAGATGATGCTACGTGTGAAGGCAAAGAGCTGCTCCAGCACCTCCTCTGTCAGGGCAAGGTTATCTCCACATCGCGAGAGCTGTTGTCGGGCAACAGGGCTCTTCGCCACCTGGTCATACACAGACTTCTTACCTTTGCCGTAAAAGCCTGAGTTTGCATCACAGCCTGTCATACAATGCAGCTGCACAATACAGTCGGCCATCATGTCAGTTGTCATGTCACAGCAGCGTACCGTTTCCTGCTTCCTCTTGATACAGAGCATACCTGGCAGCTGCTGTGAGATAAGTGCTGCCGCAACATATACATCAGTATCAGTGGCATCGATGACAACTGGACCACTGTAGCCTGACTCGCGCAAAACTACATAGGTGGAGAACAGGACAGTGTCAGCCTCAGACTGGTCAAAGCTGTAGTTCTGCATCGGTTGTTGGGTTGATAAGTTGGTACAGTGGGAGCCGACAGAGTAGACAATCTCCACATCAACACTCTGTGCAAGATCGGTCAGGTAGCTGCATATCATTTTCTGCAGCCGCCCCTTGTTGCTGGAGCTACACAGCAGCATCTTGAACATTCTGGCAGTGGGGAATGCGTCACCCAATTTCATGTAGGTGTTGGGCACATGTGTGTTTCCCTGTACCCTCAGGTCTCGCTCGTCATCCTTCGTCGAGTATGCTGTGTCGTACGGGTCGTTCACACATATGATACGGTGAGCATTATGATGGCGTGCAAGGATAATAGATGATAGCTTGTGGACATAGTCCGACCACTTGTATGGGTTGCCATCTTGCGTCCGCCGATCCTCTGCTGATGGAGTTGCCATCCTGCAGATCATGCCCATGTCCACAAGAGCAATGTATGATTCCTGCAGATCTACAGATTCCAGAGAGAGCTTCTGCATGAGCATGCTCTTCTGTGTCTTTCTGAAGGTGCCGTTGGAGTTAAATAATGGCACACACTCCTCGACAATACGATGTTCGAGCAACTCGGGGAGGTTCACAAGTTGACTGCCCTCAACCAGGTTTATCATTGCCTTGAGGGCGCTTCGCTCCATTTCTGCAGCTTTCGCCTTGAGTTCATCTGATGGCTTCTCCTTGCTTAACGCCTTCGCAAACGTCAATCGTTTGCACAGAGGGACGGGTGCATGAAGAGAGGTATTCTTATTGAATACCCGTTCTTCCAAAAAGTGGGTCAATTTCTTCTCCCCTGCGGCATGGGCTGAGTTGAACAAGCTCATCAGAGGCGGGCATGGCCGACTGCAAGGTACGGAGGGTGGTTGAGGCCGTATCGAACGGGAAGGTGTCAAACTCATGCATGCATTCAACCAGGTCTTGCACACACTGCTCATCTTCTCGCATCCGTTTGGGGCCGCATTCCGTGTGCTTCCTCTTTGTCTTTTTTCGGTTTGCAAGGGCATTGTGAGCTGCCCGGATCTGGGCCACATTGTTCACATTTCTGGAGTGCACCAGCAGCTGCTTCTCATTCTGTAGGATAGAGAGCCAACCAGACTTCATTTTGCTACCCTTGTTCATGGTGCATTCGATCCACATGTCCCAGGCCATGTTGGAATAGGGGTTGCCTGTGATGGACTGGGTGAAGTCAGTACGAAGGAACACAACCTGATCTGCAGGGAGAGCTGTCAACATCGCCCAAAAGTCTGGCAGCCACTTCCCATATCTATTGTTGTCGTAAGCTACCATCCATGGCAGCATCGCACGCAGAGAGCTCACATACTCATCCCAGTTGCATATATGGACCGCATGTACATTCTGCATGAGCGCGTGTGTCATGGACAGGAAATCCCTCCAGTAGTTTGCCATGTCACTGGCCTCAACGTGGGTGAACATGTTGGTGACAAGGCTCTTGAGGTCAGCATCATTCTCTAGTGCCACATGAGCATCAGCGCGGGATTCCTCGGATTGACTCGTATCTCTCAGAATGTCAAGGTTCTCCCTCGTCTCATCAGCCAGGTCGGGCCCGAGGTTCTCCTTCATCAGCTGACACATAAGGGCCTCGTACATGAGTCGCAAGCAGCGTAGCCCCCTCTTATAATGTTTGCCTTTCAGTGCATGATCGACGGAGCCATCGGCAATAACTCCAGCCGCGACAAGTACTTCACCTAGTTCACTACCTTTGTACCGCTTGTAGATGGCACTCATCATCACACACTGTGTATGGAAGGGACCAAGAAAAGGTACAATGGCACTGAATTTGCTTGGGTTTTCGGCCTTGAGCAGGGTGATGAGGACATACACGGGATGATCTCCAACTAAGAAGGCAAAGGGCATGTGCTTAGTTGCGATGATGGTAACCAGCTTGTCCATGACGTCCTTCACAACTGACTTGTCGGGCGGTTGATTGTAAGATGTATGAAAATAAGCCTTGCTTTTGTCCTGCCACATATTCAATCCAGCGTGAAACCCGTTGTACGAAGGGATATTCTGTTCGGCTGCAACAGGGCGGTCACCATTCACATCAGCACGTGCAAGGGCATGAATAATGCTTCGCTGGCGCTGAGGCTCAGTACTCGATGAGACAGTAGTAGGCTTAGGACGGATCGGAGGCTCGACACGCTTGACGGTCCTATATGGCATAACCGTTTGCATCTCAGAGGCCTTCTCAGTCAGCACGTCCGAGACAGTCTTGGCATGTTTGATCCGCGGTTGCTCATCCTGGGTGTTTGCCTCATGCTTATGTACAAGACGTTCTTCGCGTTGCAGAAACATCCAATTACAGCGGTGTGAAGTACCTCCTCCTGTCAATGTATCGTTCCGAAAATCGTCATTGTCGATGATACTGATGCTTGGTTCCCCTTCAGCGATCTCTGCCGGACAGACCGAGCACCGCTCAAGGTCATGCATTGTCCAAACATCACGTAGCAGAAGCACGTTCGGGTAACTGATCCCCATGCCCAGCTTGTAGTACGAATCAACAAGCTCCTTGCTACGAGTCAATCCGTGAAGGGTGACGGTGGCATTGATGGCGGTAGTGGTGGGTCGCTTTATAATGTACTGTGTGATGAGAGAGGTGAGAGAAAGTGTGCTTGGAGACAGATCTACCCCATGCTTCCCCTGCAAAGCCGATAGCAACTGCAAAACGAGAGGCGGGAGTTCCTCCTCCTCCTCTAGCTCCTCGACTCGTGGAGGCCATGGGACGAGTTTGATGGACTTGACATCATCTCTGAGCCGCGCAGCCACATTTTGCACCAGTTGCTCACTGCTGACACCAATAGAGGAGATCGCTGCTTCGACATATGAACCGCTCCCAGACGTGTCATAGACTAGGTCGCTCTGGTTTCTCTGAGGGCGAGAGTGGAAGCCGATCTTGTCCTTAAACTCCCGGGTCAGGATATCTTTGATGTAGGATGACTTGACTCCAGATGTTGGGAATCCATACCGAGAAACGATAGAGCTGTAATCTCTGAGGAGGCTCTGCAGTGACCTTAGTTCATGTTCATCAAAGATAACTGTTCTGATGTTATCAAAGAAAATTGTCTGAGCTTCACGGAGAGTGACATTGTGCATGTGGGGAAGTTTGTCATCTTCACTCATTCTCTGGTAGTTACGAACATATTTAAACCAGCATTTGTGATGATATCTGATCTCAAGTGCATACGGCTGATCAGCTGCATAATTGATCAGACAGTTGATTCTGTCGCGCATTAGTTCATCTTCCAGAGCCACCGTATGGCTCTTGAACGCTGCCCATGCATGATCGTACGAATCAGGACCAACTTTGATTCTGGATGTTTTGCCGACTCCGTCTTACAACACCACACACATTTATTTTTATCGTGTATCAGCCCTAGACTAGATCGTAGCCGCTTGAAAGATGGAGTTGCAGCTGTGGAACTAATGTCAGACGTAGACGAAGACTGAACTTGGCATTCATCGACAACTCGTTTTTTCTGTCTGTTGTTGGCCTGTTCCAGTTTTGTGGCATTGCATAAGGTCAACCTACATGTATCATGGACACAGTGTCCGACGGGACCTGTATCCCAGTCGATGGATGTATGGACGTCTCCGAACTTGTCAAGACCGCTCCATAACTCTGTATTGTTCTTTAGAGTGTCCCATTTTTCAATTGAGGTAATGGCATCGGTGGCTTTGCTGCAAACCCTTCCACACTGCAGGATACACGGAATGTTGGACATTGTCACAAGCTAGGATCCATATCGTGCGGCATACTCATGAATCCCTATAAGAAACACAATTAGGCCTACGTATTAGATATTGATATGGGGGCAGATAAGAAATTAAGAATAATTTCCATTTGTTAAATGTAGCTATTATTTAGTTAGTAAGCATTTGGACAGCCTGACAGGTCTGATTCAACTAATCAAGAGCTATGACTATCTTATTAGAACAGTTGAATCAGGTGTGTTAGTTCTGGGTTGGAACGAAAACATTCAACAGGACTGGAGTTGAGAACCACTGAGCTAGTTAGCTAACGTTAGCGCACATTATGACAGGGTTGAATTTGGCAAATTTTTGACTCGGATAGTCAATCTGCTTTCTGAGGTAAACTTAACGTGTAGCTCGCTACACCAAAACTAACATTGTTATTATTACTAATATTTCTATTTCATGACACAACAAAAATAGCCTTATGACAGTTTCTACTGAATGGTAATAACAAACGCTGGCTAGCTAACGTTGGCTTGGCTAACTAGCAAGATTACATGATCCATTCGCTAATGTTGACAATACAATCAAAATGGCATAGCCTACCTTTCAACTTGGCACGTTTCTCTTCTTCTTCTTTTCTTCTGTTTTTATACTGCGCCCCGATGGCTTTTGCCTCTTCACAGTTCTCTAACGTTAGTCTTTCTTTCCTCAACGCTCAATTTTAAAAACACTTGACAGATACCCATCAATGCACAGCGCTCTAGCATGTTCTGACTGTGAACACTTAAAGCTGAGGCTCTTAGACCGACCGACCATTTTAGATTTTTGGCTCATTTTCCCTTATGTTAGATTATTATTATTTTTTTTTAAATAATGGTTGCAGATATAGAGCCAAAACTGCGCCAAGCAAACTTTTTTTTAATTTTTTTTTTATTTGTGGCGCCCCCCTCTGGGTGGCGCTCTAGGCAAACGCCTATATCGCCTGTAGGAAGCTCCGCCCCCATATATAGTACATATATATACTTCAGTTTATAACAGTGAGTGCTTGTTCTACTGCCGTGACCGGTACCTCGTGATCCTGCATGTTCCCGTTCAAAACGTGTATATTTTCTCGACCGGATGGTGGCCATCTTGGATTTGTGGGTCCGAACGATGTCATCGCACCAAACTGATGTCAGAAATTGAATCCTTGTGGCCGACTTACCCCAAAAAGTGCATTTACACATGACTCTAGGCGCTCTGGTTCAAAAGTTAATTTTTTAAGATGGCGCGAGCAGCCATCTTGGATTTGGCCCTCTAGCAAAAATTGCCGGGATTTTTGGGAGGAACCTTGGGTCTATATTTTTTATAAAAGGTCCAATGATGTCAAATCAAGTGTCAAAACATCTTAGCAGAAGAATGGTCACGTAATTGAGGTTCTAGACCCAACTAAAAGGCCAAATGAATGGGCTGTGATTTTAGTTTTTTAAGCAGATGTTGAGTTCAATCATTTGTACGGTCCTCGGAGGATGTTGTAAAAATTGAAATGGCCCTTGAGAGGAAAAAGGTTCCCCACCCCTGCTGTAGATAAATAAAAGTAAAGAACTACGACAGATGTGTAATATATTAACACCCCCTGTTATATTACAATGCATTCATGTGATGACTTTCAAAGAGTAAAGCAAGCACTGCTGAATAAAGTATGATTTTGTCTTTTACGAAATGTTTTTTTTCATATGGAATGCAGTTGGAGGTCAACCAATCACAGAGCTTGAGAACTAATCACGGGGTTTGTCAAACAGAGCATATGGTGTAGTCCTAAACGATAGCTGGGGATTCTGGGTAGTGTAGTGTCTTCTGCCATCCTTTACTCCGAAAAAATATTTGTTTCTCCGAATCGAAGGGGAAAAATACAAAAGCATTGCACACAATTTAAACCAATCAATGTTGTGTAATTAACAAGGATAATCTGGTGTTTTTTAGTTAATGAGTAGTGCAGATATCACTGTAGAATCAATCGACAGTAAGGGGAATACTTACTTCCGGGGGTGTACAATTCTCCGTTATCCAATGGGAATGGACGCTCACATAGCCTTTAAGGGCAACCGACATAAACGAATGCCGTGCTTCCATGAGCGTCAAATCCCGCAGCAGATGGGAATACATTGCAATCAGTTGAAAGCTATTTGCGTCCCTTTATGAAGCTGAAGGAGTATAGGAGCGTCACAACTTCACGCCACGGGACCCTGACCAAACGTTTCTCCTGGACGATTATGGAGTGAGAGTGTGTTGAAGTGAAATAAAAAACTAGACATAAGGGACTGTAATTTAACACATGAACAAGGCATGGCTAAACATAAACAACTAAATAAAAAAATGGACTCAACATGAAACATTTAATATTAACCTGATACCCAACAAACTACACATGACACAAGTAAACATAAAGTAAAAATGGCAAAATTAACTAACTCAGTGTGATGTTAAAAATTACATTTTAGCGTTTAAGTTGTATTTGTTTAACATGTGCCTTCCTCTTAGCTTTAGATCTGTGCTTTATTGTCTGTGTCTGCTTGTGAAAAAAGGAATATATCTAGTGGAATTAGCCAAATAAATCTCTTCATCTGTTATTTAAAGTGGACCTATCATGCTATATTTGAATAATATATTGTAGGGCCATACCTATATAAAACATGTCTGTGAAGTTTTTTTTTCAAAATACCAAACTTTTTAGCTATGCCTCATTTCGCTCTATTTGCTCTATTCCAGCTCTGTCTTCACAAGGGCTGATTCTGTGGAAAATCAGCTGCAGCTTACCACGCCCCCCTGCATTAAATATTTGAGACGTGTGTCGTCCCAGGCTCAGCAAACGGCCCGCTGTGGTGATGAGAAATGGATCCGGTGTTTATTGGCAGCATTTTGACTCGCTGGTTGACCAGTTCGGTTCATCTCGTGCCATCTTCTTCGCTCTTGACATCTGTGTTGGTTTTGTTCTAGCTTTCTAAATGACTCCCTCATTAATGGTTGTCTGTCAGAGATCATCCCTCTCCGGCTGCAGGTATCAAGCAACCACGACTTGCCAAACCATCTGTTGACTTTCTGATTGATTCTTTTATTTTGTAATGATTCATTTGTGACATGTATTTTAAGACATATAAAAGGTTTAGATGTTCACCAATGGGGTTTGTATTGATGCGTTTAATCTCCTAGAATGCAATGTGTGTTATGATCTCTGTAAGATGACGGAAAAGGTAGGACCCAAATGCAGACTACAAAAACGGAAAAAGGTTTAGAAACAAAAAGCGAGCTTTATTTAAAAGCTGATAACAAAACATGGCATGAATCAAAACGGTAGCTCAGGAAAACAATAACACAAAAACTGACCGTGAAAAACATGGAGGAAGACCGGAGCAAAAAACATGAAACGTGACGTGAAGGGAGGATAAACAAACAATGAACCAACAGGGGAACACAGGAAGAGACAAGACTAAATACAGGGAGGGGTAATCACGAGACGAGAAACAGCCGGGTGGGTAAAGGAGGTAGAAACATAACGGCAACAGGTGAACACAATCAGACAATCAGACACACCAGGGAAACTAACGACAGGAAGGAAAACACAGGAGCCTCATCCCAATACCCCTCCTCGACTCCTCCTTTCCCTCACTCGCTTCCCTTACTTGTGTCTTAGCTCCGCCTCCGTAAGATGCGAGCGAGAGACACGAGGGGGTGACGCGAGGACAGAGGAGTCCTCAGGTATTAATTGGGATGTCCTCGTTCAGTCAAACGTCACTCTTAAACGACGTCTGTTAATGATGACATGTGCACAGCTGTATCCCCTCTCATCGGGCTTAACTGAATAACCCCTTAGAACCGGCCCATCTGTTGTTAAATATTTGTTTAAATGAATGAATCTTTCTGTTGTTAGTCAAGGAATTCAATGTATGATGGTTGGTCCTGCTTTTGTGTTCCGTTTTGGTGTAAAATGTAGCCTACATTTAAATACAAATATAATTATAGTAATGTGAAAGCCTTTTAGAAATGAATTGCACATAATAATTCCCACGGAGCTGTGAGCACTTATAGATTTATGTGATGCCTTTCCACTCATCTTCCAGTTGTCGGTTTTCCTCTGTTGAAATGGACCGGCTGTGAAGGTGGGGGTGGGGCTTTTATACGCGAGTAGTGAAAACACTTCCGCGTAGTCTGCTCGTGTGTATCCTCCCTTTCGTCTCCTCCCGCACCCCTCCTCGACTCCTCCGTGTGCATTTATGCAATTGGGACATCCCTCAAAATGGCGTGTCTTGATCGATTTCCAGGTCAAGTCCCGGAGGAGGGGAAGAGAGGAGTCAAGGAGGGGTATTGGGATGAGGCTAGGGAGAAGGATCAGACAAGAAACAAGGAGGAAAACATGAGACAGGGAGAACAGAACAGCAAAATAAACCCAAACCTAGACATACAAAACTAAAAACGTGACATAGTATAAGAATCGTGGCAATGTGTACATTTCTACAGCTTGTGTTAACCACAGACCTCATTTCGGCTGTCCAACCAAAAACACGATTAAAAAAAGCATTGACCTCTAGACGAGGGATGCTAACTTTTTTCAGAGTTAAGGAATCATTCCTGCACCACTCTATTGAGTAGACCTTTAGATTTAAAATAAGATTTGATCATAATGACCAATGTTTGGGGCAAGTGTTAAAGAACAACATACTGTGGGTTCTACTGTACCTTTAAATCAGAAATCTCTAGATAACCCTTAGTTGAGTTACGACTGAGATTGACTACCACTGTCTTTTCCATCCTCTATTTTCTGTTTTAATCCCCTCACTCTTCTACGCTATTAAAAGTTATTTCAACTTGCCTATACCTGATAAAAGCAAGATTTCAGGTTGTCAAAAAAGCCTGAGCAGATACGCCAGTGAATCCATCAAAGTGATAATAAACATGATGTCCTCAGAAAGTGACGGATTCAAAGATGTGTCTTTTCCATCAAAAAATGTTGCTGTGACACACACATTTATTACAGAATATTTATATATATCTCTTTTTTTATCTTTAAAGTCTGTTAATTGATTGGAATATTCAACATCATGCATTGGAATACTGCGCAAAAGGGATTCCCCCTCCCAACAGGTAAAGAGAATATGCATATGGTGTCACATGACTAATTATTTTTCAGCCTAATTTAGCAAGATTTTTCATTTATAACCTATTCTGGAGGAACATCTATCACTGACATTTGGACCTATTTTTAGTTTTACATCTGACTCACCCAACAACATGGGGGTTTCATCAAGATCCATAATTTTCTGCCTTCACCTTTTTCCCAGGATAAAATATTAACGCTGAAGCCTTGACAAAATGATGACATATTTTCAATTAATGATGGGTCTCAAAGTGCAGAGGAAATAGAAAGTCCTAATGTCCTTTTTCCTCTGGTGGAAAAAAAATGTTTTGGAATATTTATATATCAGCAATTAGTATCATGCTTTTAGAACGTACCAGCGCTGACAAATCAGTCATCATGAAAACCACATTCAACCACATTCAACCACATTGAACGTTCTGTACTGCTGGGCTGCCTGTTTCTGACTAATGACAATCACTTCATGGGGACTCCCATTTCATTCTTTATGTGCTACATGTCTCTCTTCTAGCTCACCGCAAAACAAACTTGACATTACATGTGTTTCAACCTTGTTATTACAGTATACCCCCGGGTGAGTAAATAATCAGTTAATAGAGGTGAAACAGTTAAATGTTACTGCAACTCTGATAAGTACTCAGATCTTGTACTTGAGTACAAGTACAAGTACCAGAGTGTAGGAATAATCTGTAACAAGTTAAAGTCCTGCATTCAACATTTTACTCAAGTAAAAGTAGAAATGTATTAGCATCAAAATATCCTTAAAGGCCATGTAATGCATCTAACACAGGTGTTTTTTAACATGTAGTTTAGATATCACCAGAATAAAAATAAATAAAAATGTTTAAAGTTTGGTCATAATTAAATGACATATACGTTAAAAACCGATGTTGGTTCCGAAGTTTGCCGAGTACGCCCCCGATCACTCCCGAACGAGCGGTGACGTCACACGTGGCAAATATTGCCATTTGATCAAATCAGTCCAAATGGCAAGCAACGCGACAACTTCAGACAGCGACAGCGATCATTCAAGCTCAGATTCGGTGGGTTATCTGGATTCAGTTACAGAAGTAGAGAGTGAACCAGCTAGCCTTTCACTTCAAGGCATCTTGCCTTATCAGTACGAGCCTCCTGCCCGGCAATCGAACAACGAGGCAGAAACTTGTGAAAGAGAAGCGGATTCCGCAGCCGGCGAGACTCGAGTCGGCAATACTGAATGGTAAATTCTGTTTTATTTAATTTGACCTGCACTAAATGTCGATCTTAAATTTGTCATCTGTTCCTCACAAGTCCGGCAGATATTGTTTTTTTTTAATGTTATGTACAATATTCAGGTGTACATGTCAATGCTGTGAAAGCATGCCCACTGCAGATGAATGTGTATGCTGCAGAGAGATCTGGCAGGTGATGGAACAAATAGACAGTTTGCAACCTACTGACCAGATAGAAGACACCGACGAGAAACCAAGGTGCATTATTAGCCACCCAGGCTTTAGAGAAGGCTGTCTCAGTGTTTGGACACTGAAAATAGCGTATCTTCAATATAAACAACAACACAGAGCAGTTGATGGCCCACTACACCAGTAAGTAAATATTGATTGACCCAACTGCCTATTGCAGCTTTGCTTTCATATAATACTTTTAGTCGCTACAGATATGGTACACTTTTAAAGATACCATTAAACTCTTTCAAGCAGTCAAAAACAGCTTGGCTTTTATTTTTTCTGTGTATGCAAGTTCAATGTATGCTTGGGAAAAGAAACAACTACACATGTGAGGAAATATATAAGAGGTCTATGATTCTGTCAAGCAGTCATGTACAACCTCATATTTATTTTGTACAAGTAAAATACAAATATCATGTTATAAGCCAATTTGTAACCATTGCTACATACAGTAATAGTACTACATAACATTTTATTTTTCTCCAAATATATTTATAATCTGTATACTTTTTTTTCATTAGGAAGTATCGATATACAGCTTATCGACAGTTTGTACGTTGGTGCTGGGGTGTACTCGGCCCAAAAATCAGAGTCCCGCTGCCTGCATGTGCTGTAACCGAGATACGGAAGACTTACCCTGAACCGGGAGGCCGCTATCAGGGATTTCAATGGCCAAATCTGTAATTTGACACAAATCATGCAGCTGAACTTGTTAAAATGGTTTCGCATGATGTAAATAATTTACAAAGTACATCATTTACAATATTATTTTTCCAAAGAAACATGTAAATATAACAACATTTTCCAAATCAGAAGTTTGTAAGATTGTATTAATTTACTGTTTCATAAATAAAAAAGGGTTCTTTTTTTAATTTTTCACTTGTAACATTTGATCTTTATTGCAGTGTACATTAGTCTATTTTGGTATATGTGCGAGCCCACAAATAATTAAAAGTGGTAAAAATAATAAAGATATTCAGACGTAATTCATTTTTGGCCTTACTTATTTCACTTCAACTTTTATATATTTCAGTCACTAGGCAAGTTCACTGTACTCTGGTGAGATTTAGCTCAAGCTGGCATAACACCTGTAGTAACTTAATTCTGACCCGAGTTTTGTGCACAATCTTC
Organism: Notothenia rossii; assembly: GCF_949606895.1. NCBI lineage: Eukaryota > Metazoa > Chordata > Actinopteri > Perciformes > Nototheniidae > Notothenia > Notothenia rossii. The sequence goes on along the minus strand of NC_136909.1, from coordinate 58,172,546 downwards.
CAGCACCCATGATCAATGTTTATAGCAATCAGGAAACATTCACAGCTCACAACTACACATCGCTTCCCCATCATGAATTGTTAGATAAAAAAAGTTTAGCGAGGTCCGGTTACACATATGTTGAGCAAAAATAGCGGAAGGATACAAATCAAACAATCCAGACGAGGCTGGTGTTTGCCACGTGTGACGTCACACAGCTGGGTTAATGGCTGGCAAGCTTTTCACTACCGGAGCGGAATAACACGGGAAAGTGGCACACATTTCATGTTATTTGGGGGGTATTTATGGAAAGAATCATTGATGTTGATATGTCAAATGAAACAGTGGAACGTGATGAAGCGATTTTTTAATACAGAATAACGTTTATTTTGGACATTTCATGGACTTTAAAGAACAACTTCCAGGATAAAGACACCTATGAATAAATGCGTAGGAAAATGATGAATACACTAGATTTTCAAAAAAATATACAGAAATATACACTACCATACCTGCCAACCCTACCGATTTGGGCGGTAGTCTACCGCTTTTGACATGTTTCTACCGCCTACCGACTTAGCTGGCTTTGCCTACTGATTTTTAATCTTCCCAAACTATAACAAATAAAAATGACACTCCATAGACACTGGATTCGACTTTTGGCGGACACCGTTTGCAGCGCGTCTGTGATCGCATCATACAAACAGTTATGGAGTCAGATTTGGGTCAATATTCTAGCGCGCAAAACAAGCTACTCACGAGCGGAAAATGTGCTTTTACACGCGCATGAAATGAGCCTCGCGCGCAGATTAACCCCCCGCGAGCAGAGACAGCCCTCTTGCTCGCTCGCGGGAGTGTCAGCCTCACTTGCTCGCGAAGTCTGTCTGCACGCGCGTGAAAAGTTTCTGACACTTTGGGGCGGAGCCACTGGACTTTGATTGACAGCTGCCAGGAAACCTGGAGTTGCCAGGTATGATAAATGCTTGAACTACCAAGAGCCGAGGAGTGACAGCAGCAATATCAGTTGGACGAGATTGAATGGTAAAGATGTCCATAAAAAAACATTATATTCGTAAAGTGTACAGCTAATATATATATATATATATTAATTAATTTGATATAAAACAATATATTTTTGAGTGGGCTGTATCTGTCGAAAACTGCTAGCTACTGTCTGCTGTATGCACCTCTTACGAAATGAACTATAAATGAACTATAGTATTACTATACTGTAAGAGTTGTATAGTGTCCTATAGTAAGTTTGTAGTGTTCTGTAGTATTTTTCACCTGCCATCGTATTACTATAGTTTTTACTGTAGTGCCATTTTATTAGCTATAGTAGCCCTATAATATTTCAATAGTAATACTATGTATCTAGATCTTTGTAGTATTCCTATATTATTTTAAATAGTATAACTATAATATATAGTGTTTCATAGTTGTTTTTTAAACACACTATAGAACACTCCTAGTAATATCATGATATTGTCATAGTGAATGCATATTATTACTATAGTGTTTGTAAAAGCATTACACTCCTAGAATTAATGTCATTTTTTTATATCAAATTAATTGATAGTTCAGGCATTTATCAAACCTGGCAACTCTGGGCTTCCTGGCAGCTGTCAATCAAAGTCCAGTGGCTCCGCCCCAAAGTGTGAGAAACTTTTCACGCGCACGCAGACAGACTCCGCGAGCGAGTGAGGCTGACACTCCTGCGAGCGAGCAAGAGGGCTGTCTGCGCGCGAGGGTCATTTCATGCGCGTGTAAAGCACATTTTCCGCTCGTGAGTAGCCTGTTTTGCGCGCTAGAATATTGACCCAAATCTGACACCATACCAGTCCTCTGTGTTTCTGAAAGAGAAACAACGTGCAAACCGGGGGTAACGCTGAAGGAAAGGCAGCGTTACCCACAACGAGGCATTTGAGTTCTGCAGGATTTCCCCGTTAATATCAGTGTCTCGAAAACACATGTTGGCGACTGAAAGACATCCAGTATTTGGTCTTTTCCGGAAGCACCCTACAGTGTCTCAACTGAAAGAGGACCACAAACACACACAAAATATAATACCATTTTGAGATTTGGGGATATTTATCTCCCATTCTTTCACTTTTTCTGAAATTTTCAATACCAAACATGTCGTTAATGTCTCTGTTTAGTGAACTACAGCAATCTGAAAGCCTGTACATTATTTATATCACACTTTATCAGTAAAAAAATGCAGGAAATGACTTTTTTAATGCAGTATTTTCTGATATATAGCGAAACACAAAGATATTTCGCTCTGTGCAAACCTTTGACTCTAATATGTCAACAACATGAAACAAGAATTATGAACCTGGCTTTATCCAATGTTCACACAAGAGTTCTACATCCTGACACGTCCTTGATCTACACCAGGGGTGTCAAACTCAATTTCATCGAGGGCCACATTAGCATTATGGTTGCACTCAAAGGGCCGGTTGTAAGTATATCCACTCTTAAAACTACTGGGTTAAAAAACAACCCAATCATAACCCAGCTGCTGAGTTACTATAGGACAGAACACACGCTGGGTTGTCTTAACCGATGTGCTGGGCTGGATAATTGTAACCCATGTACTGGGTTGTTTATTTGACCCAAGCTAGTGATTGAAATTAACTATATCACTGGGTTAAATATAAACCATGCATTGGGTTGTTTATTTGACCCAAGCTAGTGATTGAAATTAACTATATCACTGGGTTAAATCTAAACCATACATTGGGTTTTTTATTTGACCCAAGCTAGTGATTGAAATTAACTATATCACTGGGTTAAATATAAACCATACATTGGGTTGTTTATTTGACCCAAGCTGGTGATTGAAATCAACTATATTGTTGGGCTAAATATAATATAAAAATAATAATGTATAATAGTGTAATGCATTATCTCCAAACACACCGTATATATATATATATATATATATATATACAGTGGGGCAAAAAAGTATTTAGTCAGTCACCAATTGTGCAAGTTCTCCCACTTAAAAAGATGAGAGAGGCCTGTAATTTTCATCCTAGGTACACTTCAACCATGAGAGACAGAATGGGGGGAAAGAATCCAGGAAATCACATTGTAGGATTTTTAATGAATTAATTGGTAAATTCCTCGGTAAAATAAGTATTTGGTCACCTTCAAACAAACAAGATTTCTGGCTCTCACAGACCTGTAACTTCTTCTTTAAGAGCCTCCTCTGTCCTCCACTTGTTAACTGTATTAATGGCACCTGTCTGAACTCGTTATCAGTATAAAAGACACCTGTCCACAACCTCAAACAGTCACACTCCAAACTCCACTATGGCCAAGACCAAAGAGCTGTCAAAGGACACCAGAAACAAAATTGTACACCTGCACCAGGCTGGGAAGACTGAATCTGCAATAGGTAAGCAGCTTGGTGTGAAGAAATCAACTGTGGGAGCAATTATTAGAAAATGGAAGACATACAAGGCCACTGATAATCTCCCTTGATCTGGGGCAAGATCTCACCCCGTGGGGTCAAAATGATCACAAGAACGGTGAGCAAAAATCCCAGAACCACACGGGGGGACCTAGTCAATGACCTGCAGAGAGCTGGGACCAAAGTAACAAAGGCTACCATCAGTAACACACTACGCCACCAGGGACTCAAATCCTGCAGTGCCAGACGTGTCCTCCTGCTTAAGCCAGTACATGTCCAGGCCCGTCTGAAGTTTGCTAGAGAGCATTTAGATGATCCAGAAGAGGATTGGGAGAATGTCATATGGTCAGATGAAACCAAAATAGAACTTGTTGGTAAAAACTCAACTAGACGTGTTTGGAGGAGAAATAATGCTGAGTTGCATCCAAAGAACACCATACCATACTGTTAAACATGGGGGTGGAAAAATCATGCTTTGGGGCTGTTTCTCTGCAAAGGGACCAGGACGACTGATCCGTGTAAAGGAAAGAATGAATGGGGCCATGTATCGTGAGATTTTGAGTGACAACCTCCTTCCATCAGCAAGGGCATTGAAGATGAAACGTGGCTGGGTCTTTCAGCATGACAATGATCCCAAACACACCGCCCGGGCAACGAAGGAGTGGCTTCGTAAGAAGCATTTCAAGGTCCTGGAGTGCCCTAACCAGTCTCCAGATCTCAACCCCATAGAAAATCTTTGGAGGGAGTTGAAAGTCTGTGTTGGCCAGCGACAGCCCCAAAACATCACTGCTCTAGAGGAGATCTGCATGGAGGAATGGGCCAAAATACCAGCAACAGTGTGTGAAAACCTTGTGAAGACTTACAGAAAACGTTTGACCTCTGTCATTGCCAACAAAGGGTATATAACAAAGTATTGAGATGAACTTTTGTTATTGACCAAATACTTATTTTCCACCATAATTTGCAAATAAATTCTTTAAAAATCAGACAATGTGATTTTCTGGATTTATTTTTTCTTCTCATTTTGTCTCTCATAGTTGAGGTATACCCAGAGTTGGGTGTAACGCGTTACTGTAATAATATTACTTTTGTCGGTAACGGAGTAGTTTAAAGTGTTACTTTTATAATTCAGTAATCACACTACAGTTACTAACATTGCCCCGTCACGCGTTACTTCGTTACTTTTATAAAATAATCATAATAATATAAAACACTCACTGACAGACAAGAGGGGTTTCCGCCACCGCAGGTTTGTATACATGTAGGCCTACGTAATCTGCGCGATTTGCCCGTCCACATCTCCACGTGCAGTGCTGCATAAACATGGCTGAGTATTTTCATCTATAAACTTCCTCAACGGGGCCGCTCACTCTCTTTTCTTGATTGCCCTCTCACGGGTGAATAGTTCAATGTCCCACTTCATTGTAGGAATTCTGCCATGTTTCTACCACTTTAGTTTGACCATCTCTGTTACTAAGTTATGGAAAACTAAATAAATAAGTAATTAGATACCTTACCGTTACTGCGCTCATAAAGAATGATAAGAATAAAAATAATGCGTCCTGAACTGGTTTCGTTAATTAGTGTCTTTACGTTTCACAGACTGTTAGCTTGTTGTGGTAGGCTGGTAGACGATTTTATTAAAGAGCATATCAAAAGAAAGACTTGTGTTATGTCTTCCTTAATGCAATAGTAATTGGGGGTGCAAGTGGAGTCTCGCAGAGGCAAAACTGTGGCGCGCTTACACTGTAGGTGCGCCGCAGTCTGCGTGATCTGCCTGTAGGGAGGGGCGGACCAGCCCTGCAAGTAAAGTAACGAGTAAAGTAACGAGTAAAGTAACGAGTTACTTTATGTAGACAGTAACGAAGTAGTGTAATATATTACTTTTTTTTAAAGTAATATGTAATGTAATATATTATATATATATTATATATATATATTTTTTAGTAACGACCCCATCTCTGGGTATACCTAGGATGAAAATTACAGGCCTCTCTCATCTTTTTAAGTGGGAGAACTTGCACAATTGGTGGCTGACTAAATACTTTTTTGCCCCACTGTATATAAAAAATGCATTTATTGATAATTTGAACAGCTTTGGCAAATCGCCAACATTGCATTTCCACTATAAAAGAACAATGCATTTTAGCACAATACAGTTCGGGTGAACTGGGAACGTCTGGAGGAGGCCCAAGTTCAGGAGGCCTTCAACTCACACCTCCGGCGGAGCTTTTCGGGCATTCCTGTGGAGGTTGGGGACATTGAACCAGAGTGGTCGGTGTTCAAAGCCTCTATTGCCGAAGCCGCGGCGGGGAGCTGTGGTCTCAAGGTCCTAGGTGCCTCAAGGGGCGGTAACCCTCGAACCTCCTGGTGGACACCGGTGGTCAGGGAAGCCGTCCGACTGAAGAAGGAGGCCTTCAGGGATTTGTTATCCCGGGGGACTCCCGAGGCAGTTGCAAGGTACCGACAGGCCCGAAGGGCAGAAGCCTCAGCCGTGGCCGAGGCAAAGCAGCGGGTGTGGGAGAAGTTCGGAGAAGACATGGAAAAAGACTTTCGGGCGGCACCAAAGTTGTTCTGGAAAACTGTCCGAAACCTCAGGAGGGGGAAGCAGGGAACCATCCAAGCTGTGTACAGTAAGGATGGGACGTTGTTGACCTCAACTGATGGAGTGTTAGGGCGTTGGAAGGAGCACTTTGAGGAACTCCTGAACCCGACAACTCCGCCCTCTATGTTAGAGGCAGAGCTGGAGTATGACGGGGGATCGACACCAATCTCCCGGGGGGAGGTCACTGAGGTCGTCAAACAACTTCACAGTGGCAAAGCCCCGGGGGTGGATGAGATCCGCCGAGTAGTTCGAGGAGTTGTCGTGGGGGAGGGGGTCTGCAGTTCGGTGGACTAAGGATTGCACCACTGCTTTTTGCAGATGATGTGGTTCTGATGGCTTCATCGGTCTGCGACCTTCAGCACTCACTGGATCGGTTCGCAACCGAGTGTGAAGCGGCTGGGATGAGGATCAGCACCTCCAAATCTGAGGCCATGGTTCTCAGCAGGAAACCGATGGACTGTCCACTCCAAGTAGGGAATGAGTCCTTACCCCAAGTGAAGGAGTTCAAGTATCTCGGGGTCTTGTTCTCGAGTGAGGGAACAATGGAGCGTGAGATGGGTCGGAGAATCGGAGCAGCGGGAGCGGTACTGCAGTCTCTTTACCGCACCGTTGTGACGAAAAGGGAGCTGAGCCAGAAGGCAAAGCTCTCTGTCTACCGGGCCATTTTCGTTCCTACCCTCACCTATGGTCATGAAGGATGGGTCATGACCGAAAGAATGAGATCGCGGGTACAAAGGGCCGAGATGGGTTTTCTCCGCAGGGTGGGTGGTGTCTCCCTTAGGGATAAGGTAAGAAGTTCGGTCATCCGGGAGGGACTCGGAGTTGAACCGCTCCTCCTTCGCGTCGAAAGGAGCCAGTTGAGGTGGTTCGGGCACCTAGTTAGGATGCCACCTGGGCGCCTCCCTAGGGAGGTGTTCCAGGCACGTCCAGCTGGGAAGAGACAAAGGGGTAGACCTAGAACCAGATGGAGGGATTATATATCTTCGCTGGCCTGGGAGCGCCTAGGGATCCCCCAGTCAGAGCTGGTTGATGTGGCCAGGGAAAATAAAGTTTGGGGCTCTCTGCTGGAACTGCTACCTCCGCGACCCGACCACGGATAAGCGGGAGAAGATGGATGGATGGACAAATTAAAAAAAATACAACATCCGTTTGAATTCCAACCCTTCGAATGGACAAGCTGCTGCCTCCAATTTGGTGTGCATACCGATTCGGATTCATACATACTGTAGCCTATATGTCACAGTGAATGTGAGAAATCAGACTAGGCAGAGGTGGAGGCCGTGAAAGCAAAGTACAGTGGAAAAAGACTTAGCGAATAAATCCTGACGTAACATGAAGCATGTGACTTAAACAGCTGAGAAGGATGTAACCTTCCTCACATTAATACATGAAACATGTCTTCCAAGTCCATCAACATTTCCACATTCTTCTCCCAACCTTTGACTGGTGTTTTTTTTTTTAAATGGCATCGGTTCACGAGCGGCTGAAGAAATCCTACAGTCCAGCATGTATCTTGTTCTTCAGTCCAAGGACTTTGGGGGAAAGCCTTTCACCATCAAGAGCACTTTCTGAATGAATTCATAGTAGTACCTTAGCTCTTTGGGGGAAGCCAAGTTCAGTGTATAGATGACTCCCAGCATGATGGCACAAGCTCGGGCTACAGATCCAATGTTGTCCAGAATGATTAGTCCTTCAACAAAAATCCCAACGTCGTCATAATGTTCAGGTTCTCCACCCTCCTTGTTGATGACATATATGCCCATGGTAGATTTCTGCAGGTCTCTGGTGACGTCATCTCCTTCGATGTCCTGTATATTTAAAGAAAAAACATGCATTTATTCAATATATGTAATTTTAATGACATTATCGTACACATTTTTTGTAATATTGCTCACATACCTATTAATCCCTTAAAACAAAGCTGGTCATATCGTATATATTTCTGAATCAAACTAAATATGTGTGAGGTGTTTTTAAAGATTTACGTAGGAACCAATAAGCTTGGTGCTGAGTGTCAGAAGTCAGAGAGGATTGACAGATGGGCTAAGACATTGTTCATTATGGTCTTTCCATTGGACAATAAGAAAAATAATGAATAAAGCCAACCTCATCGTATAAAGAACCAAGCTGATGGTTTGAAATGCTTTAGTCTGTTGATGAATATCAACATTCATACATATATTCATATACATATTCTCAACCTTCATGCTCCTTATAAGGTAAAACATAATTATCTAAAATTGATGCCTCACACTAGGAACTTAAAAGACTACATGTAACTGGCAAATGCAATTACAGTGACTTACCATATACTCCCGAAGGAGATGTCCATCGTCCTCACCAAGGTGGATGCAAAGTGCTTGAGGATTGCTTCCCTTTTAAGGTTAACATCACTTGTTGCCTGTGTAAGAAAATTACAATTATTAAAATATTTCTAAATACATCAATAATAACAAAATTGTCTATAAATTGTAGAAGATGTACAACCTGTAGTAACCTAAATATACAATATATATTGCAAATTCTACTCTTCCAGGGACTTTTCACCAAGAGCAATGCTCTGTTCTTCACAGTTCACACCTGGAATCTGACTAGTACAACCACAGTCTGATCTATTGGCCACTGAGGATTAAGTGGCTTGCTCAAGGCAGGTTCTGCTTTTTCACTTTCCCCACCTGGGGATTGCATTTGCACCTTTCCAGTCACAAGCCTGCTTCTCTAACCAGTATGCCACTATTCCCTTGTTAAGATCAGATTTCCTTAGAAATGTGTCTTGCATTCTTGCACCTGGCAAGTAATCCAAGCTGTTGTGAGGCAAATGGGGCTCTATACGGTACTAGACAGGTACATTTCATAAAATTTCTCCACAGAGTATATGACAATTTGTATAAAACAGTGTATACACACACCTTTTGCAAGATCGCCAGATGTTTGGCTAGTTTCTGGCCAACAACTCCTCCCTTCTTCTGGAAGACAGATGTCAGCTGAGGTAGATGGCTGTCCAACTGCGCCATGAAGGCTGTTTCAAGTGGGATAGTTGTTATGCGCTGGAATTCAGCATGTATCTTTTATGCAAAAACAAAACGACAGAAGACAAAGAGCACATTCAGACATTGGTGTAATGATATTTTGTATCTACTATATAATTAAAGGATAGATTCTAATTTTGACCTCCTCATTAACCAAGTCCTTGATAATATGTGTATTGGTGTACAGTGTGTTCTAACCAGTATTTATATTAATCTTTCTATCTAAGGTAATTGCAAGGAATCAGAACTAGACTTGTAAGCTGTATGGTTGTTTAAACCTTGCTAATACTTTTTTTAATTGACAATGGGTAAAATGTTGAGGTATAAAGTGAAAACCCCAATGCCAGCAGCAGCTGTTTTCTTCAGACAATCAAACAGACAGTTAGAGAATAGCTGCTGAAGAAAGCAGAACATTGAGCAGCTAAAGAGCCAAATACTTTACTAAGGAGTTGGTGCAGAGCATAAACAGAGCTAAAAGATAGTGAATATTGGACTTATCAGATGGACAGAAACACCATTTCAAATGTATGATCATGTTGCTCTGTATCAGCTCGATGTGCACAGTACAGGCATTTCACCATACATTCACCATGTGAAATATATAACTTACCTTATCAATATGGAGTATTGTGAGTAAGGTTCTGTTCCCCATCACACCAACATCAGATAGCAAAACCTGCAATAAAAATAAAGATGAGCAGAAATTAAAACTAATAATAATGGTAAATGAAAAAAGGTAATTGATTGCCAATGATTACTAACTTGTGTTAGGCCAATGACTCAAAATCCTACAAGCTCCTTTGTGACAAACAATGTAACGTTTTTTTTTTTTTTAAATAGAGCCTAAATATCACTGGATGTGGTGCACTTTTGCTAAATGTTTAGACACATTGCTTGTGTGCCCTAACATGCTCAACTGTTATTGCACTTGATGGAACCTTTTAAAGAGGGAGAAGCTTTTCTTAATTCTTTCATTGTACATGCATAATGACATTAAATTATTATATTCTATAGCAAAAAGCAATAAATGATTTCTCACTTTTGGCAAAGAGCATTGTCCACCTCAAGACGGGTAACATTTAACCACATCTCGGAGCGCTTAGTTCTCTCTCCACCGTGTGTGTGTGTGTGTGTGTGTGTGTGTGTGTGTGTGTGTGTGTGTGTGTGTGTGTGTGTGTGTGTGTGTGTGTGTGTGTGTGTGTGTGTGTGTGTGTGTGTGTGTGTGTGTGTGTGTGTGTGTGTGTGTGTGTGTGTGTGTGTGTGTGTGTGTGTGTGTGTGTGTGTGTCTGTGTCTGTGTGTGTGCACGCAGCCAAACTTGAGGAGCGCACACAGGGTGGAGTGAGGTTGAGCGATGGAGGGAAAGGTAGAGAGAGAGAGAGATATATTGAGCGAGGCAGAGAGCATGTGCAGCGGTCTGCTTGCGCACATAGCCGGAGTTTGTGAGAGAGCCGGCTTGAGAGTCAATTTCTCTTCAAAATATAATTGATTGCCAGCCTCCCTTGTCCCTGGCTGGCTTGCTAGCTCGTTGGTAACGTAACTGATTTCTTCTAATGTGCCTGCATCTGGCGCTGAGTTGCCATATTCCTTTCATGAACCACTTCCTGATATCCATTGTTGCAGATAAATATAAATGATAATAGCCAAACTAATCTAGCAAGAGTAAACTGACAGGCTGCTGGGCCGCATATCACTCAAAACCCCTCACGACTAAACCCAGCGAAAAACCAGTCTCGCGCGCAGCCTTTCATTCAGAATTTCATAGCAAAATAAAAAAATGATATTAAACTAATCTTTCAACATAGTTTAAAACAAAAATAAATATTAGGACAAAGCCCTACAAATAACAACAATAAACATAATAATAAAACAATTAAAATGTTGTATTCAGCCCTGATTAAAACAGCGGGCTCAAATCCTGGATGGGCGGGCCCAAATCCTGGATGGGCGGGCCCGGCCCCATGGGGCCCGCCCATGACGCCGGGTCTGGTCCTAATATTACCACAATGATAAGAACAAGTTAAAAAGAAACATACTGTGCTTATAGCCGGTCAGGAACACAGTAGGAATGGCCAGTATATAAGCCAGGGCAGCGGAGAAGGTGAAGCTACAAAAAAAAGCATAGTAACAGGCAGTTAACATTCAACTTGTATTATCCACAAACTAATAAGAAAGTCTAACAAGTCAAAGATTGAATTTAAAACGTATTTAATTTGAAAGCAGTATCAAGTTATCTTATAATGTTAATGATGCATGTTACACTTCAATTAGGTTACTTAAACATTACTACACAACTAAGCTAGGTTAACAGTAGGCTAACAGTTAGCTAGCTGCTGTAGGCCTATGTTAACGGTTGCTAATGTTAATCTATCAAAACACACAGTCGATAGCGTTAATGTTAGCTATAAAGCTACCTGTTTAAGTATAATATAATACACCCAAGGCTATAAATGAGCTACTTACTTAAAACGGAGAGCCATGGAGAACGTTCACCTCACAACAGCGGAGCTACGCAGGCAGTCCGGTCCTTCCTATTCCGAATGGAAAATGGAGGGAAAAGTGGCGGGCTGCTTGTGTATGCATATGCGCAGACAGGACAGTATATGTGGTAATTAAATTGTACATATTTTTATTCTAATTAGGCTACTTTTAAATGAATGAAATTAGCTCATTTTAAACAGTGACAATATATGTTAAGATTCATTAAAAAAGATAAGAAGGATGCAATAACACATTCAAATATATTTAAAAAAGGCTATATTAAAACATGTAACATCTAAAAGGGGTCATAATCAGTTTTTTTGTGTGTTTTGATGTGAGAAATGACAAAAAAGATGGTTCCAGAATGATTCAGAAGTGGGAAAATGAATAAAGCAACCTCTGGGTTAAAAATAACCCAGGCAGTTGTTCAACTGCAATTGAAGCCCTAATAACCCCGTTGACCCAGCATGAACAACCCACCAGTGTGTTTACAGTACCCAAATAACCCATAATTATGACCCAGCCAAATCAACCCAGCAATGTTTTTATTGAAATAACCCAGCATTTTTTAGAGTGTATATATACATATATAAATTAGGGCCGGGACTTTAACGCGTTAATTAAGACTAATTAATTACACAAAAATTAACGCGTTAAAAAAATTAACGCATTTTAATCGCACTTATTTTTGCACCGCGGAACGTTTCTCACTGGATGAGTTTCAGGGGTACCGATTATACTGGAGCACCAGCTAATGTTCATGACTTCAAACAACAACAAACCACAGTGAACAATAGTCAAACATGAACGAAGAAGCTGATGAGACCGCTTTGGTTGGCCCCGTGGATGGGACATTTTGTTTTAAAAAACGGACGGATGGAAGCATCGATAAGAGCACGGTTGTTTGCAAATTATGCAAAAAGGAATTTGCGTGTCACCGCAGCACATCAAGCCTCAAGTATCACCTCAATGCAAAACCTATAGCAGCTAGCGTGGAAGCTACCGTGGACGTTAGCCCGACTCGGGGTACAAGGACCCACACCCAATTTGCGTTGATCAAACACTGGCCTATGCAACAGAGAGATTTTATTTTTCATCAGGATATTGGAAGAATAGGAGGGATTGAGGTCAATCACTGGCACTTTTTTATTTTATTTTAAATGGTACAGTACACTTTATGTTGAACTATTTATTATGTTGTTGGTGCAACTGGCACTTTGTGTTGAACTGTTTATTGTTTTGGCCAAGGTTATTGAGAGAGTTGGACTGAAATTGATTAGATTTTTTAAATCAACTGTTGGTAAATCAACAAAGTCTGTTATGGCCTCTGAGGCAACAGAGAGATGTTTTCTAATAGTCAGGGTTTCCAATGTTCTGAATGTACTTGAAAGTATTGTGTTATACTTAAAAAACAAAGTGTTATAGTTTACAGAAGGTCTACCTACCTATAGGCTACCTGAATCTCTGAAATGTACTATATTTCTAAATATGCTATTGCTACACTTTATGTCAAAAATTGCACTTTTCTGTTTGTCTTGGTTAAGTACATCCTTGAAAAAAATAAACAATGTTTTGTTGCTTAAGCTTATGTATTCAGTCATTATTCAATGGTATACTAAAATCCATGTGAAAAAAATTGCTTCTCACTGTTCTCAGGTCAAATATTTATATGTGATTAAAAATGCGATTAATTGCGATTAATTAATTACAAAGCCTGTAATTAATTAGATTAATTTTTTTAATCGAGTCCCGGCCCTAATATAAATACATAATATATATGAGATAATGTATTATATTATATTATTGCCTCTGCATTGGATTTTTATTGGATAGGGTAATAACTTCATAATTAACTACGTCTGAAAGCAGAAGTCTAGGGCAAATAATTGCAAGTCTCTTCAGTGCGCATGTCACAAAATGAGATGCATTGTGGGACATGTAGTTTAGGTACAACGTGCTTCTGTAAAATAAGATAAGATGGACCTTTAATAATCCCCGTGGGGAAATTCAGTAGTTTAATAGCAACAGGGTGAAATTGAAAAACAGGACAGCAGATTCACACAGATTAATACAATTAAGGATAAATGAAAGATACCAAATAAAATAGGAAATTAATTAAAATGAACATATAGATATACTGTAAAGTGGCATGTAACCGTATAATAAACGTATTATATTCTTTGCAAGCTCTTGTGGGCCACATAAAATGAAGTCGCGTGCCAGATTCGGCCCCCGGGCCTTGAGTTTGACACCCCTGGTCTACACTGTCTCAACTGAAAGAGGACCAGAAACACATTAAAAATATAATAAAATGTGGAGACTTTGGGATATTTATCTCCCATTCTTTTACTTTCTGCATTTTACAGACCAGACATGTCGTTGATATCACTGTTTACCAAACTACCACTTTTTCTGAAAAATGCATAAAATGATGCAATATATGTTAAATACATGGTTTATATGTAATAACTGGGGTTCCATTTCTTCTGATTACCTAATTTGGGCGTGCACATTTGCCGCGCGCGAACCTACCTCTTTTGGATTTGGAAAGTTTGGCATGTATGCACAACAGTGACATCTGGCATCGTTTTTGTAAGAAATGTTCACTTCCGCATAAAAAAGCCTCAGCACGTGGCCTCCCGCGTGTGACGTAACATGGGGGAAACAAGGGGGAGAGCGGCCGGTGTAACGTATTAATAAACATGGATCCCAATGCTAGTTTCGACACAGAAGACACAGAAGAAGTTGAACATGAATATTCGAATGCATATGACGGACCACAACCTTATAATTATGAGCCTGCTAGGCGTCCAAGAGACCAGGAGCAGCCAAGGATTAGAAGAAATAACGGCCATCGGAGAGAAATTGAGCTGTGGTGTGAGGAGAACCAGAGGAGAACTGGGCAGCTATCTTGGTGAGTGACCGGCGTTAGCTACAGAATGTTAGCTAACGTCACATCACAACATTGTGAAGTTAGCTATCATATATCAGTCTATAACTAAAGTAGCATTGATAATATAGTAACGTTACTGGCAGGACTGTTGATACTGATCCATAACAGAAACTAATGCGCAAGTATCAGCCGTATCTCGCGTTACCTAATGCAACTCCACGGTGCTGTGTACCGGAGGGGAGACGCGAGATACGGCTGATACTTGACGATCTGGCGGAGAAAGGTTGTGGAGCCTCCGTTGATATGCCGTTGTAAATGGCTTGATAGAAAGCAGGTGTGTAGTCGGGGAGGGTGCACAGCTGATTGCAGCAGGTGAGTGGAGGTTGAGCCGGGAGCCAGGAGTGACAGCCACCACGCAAACACAAACAACACAGACAGGGGGAAACAAACAAACACAAAGGAGACGGCTGGAGCAGTACAGCCACCACAGTGTTACCTAATGCAACTCCACACTATGTCTTACTGTGCGGTGTCTTACTGTGAGGTGAGAGAGAGAGAGAGCAGCGAAGGGGGGGGGGAGAGAGATGTAATACGGTTTCCTGATAAAGCTGTGGAGAGTATGTGCTTCAGGGAGGTGGATGCACAACGCACCCAGGAACGAACGCTAGCTCCGGTCCTTTTCCCGTGATCGTGAACTCGATGAGCCTTGTAACCCCTCCCCCCCCCGCGATTTCATTTGAACGGGAGGACAGCGCAAAACGAGAAGCATTTCGGATACAAGTAGACAGAAGGAATGAGGTATTTGCGGTCAGGGTATGGCTGGGGTAGGCTACAGCCATACCAATAAATGGCTTATCCCCACCATGAACAATGATGTTAAAGTAAGCAAAATAAAGTCTGCCAACTCGCGCGGAGTAAATTGCACAGACAGCAAGATTGATTTCAGTTGCCACTTGTCTGGAAATACCGAAGACCAGAAACGGTTTTGAAAACTTTTGTCACGTAGTGATTGTCTTCTCAATAGAACATCTTTGATAATGTCTTCTGGCCAATCAGAATCAAGATAACGGTGTGGTGTTGTTGCAGGAAGTCCCGACGGAGAATACTTTTGCTGTAGTACATCTCTATATACATCGGTACAACATTACGTTGTTGGAGATTTAGAGGATGTTGCAAACCAACCTCGTCTCCGCGTGTCGTTTGACAAGCTAGGTGAATTCGGGAAAAGGGAGGGATTAAGAAACACCAGAATACAAGCTAAACAATAATCCTGCTTTTAATGATATACAGTAACGATACAAAATACAAATACAAAGAAATCACGAAGCACTCTGCAGAGTACTCCGGGCTCAGGTTCTACCCCCCGTGTCAGACAGGTCTCAGGAACGGCCGGTGAAAAACAAGAGCGCGAACCAAAGGAAAACACAGGCTTTCATACTAAAACACAGGAGGAGGTGTGTACGTGCTTTCCCCCAGAGGTCATCTTATTGGCAGAGACCAACACATGGCCTGTCGCACCCAATCAGTGCGACACAGCAGCTTGTAGCCAGCACACACACATCTCCTTTATGGCCCTTGGTCCCTGTGTCCATCTTCCCGCCTCCTGACTGCCACACACAAGTTAAAAGTATGTTTTAAGATATAGTTGTTATAGTTGGCTAAATATACGTAATACATGTTAATTACTTTCATATCAATAACAACGAGGAACACATTACCTATGCTCTTAAGCAGTAGTAGAGATGCTTTTCAAATAGTCAAATTTCACACAGGCCTAATACAGAGAACACCCTTATTAGTCCTATAGCCCCTCCATTTGTTTGAGCTATTGTTCACATCTTTACTTCAAATAAAAGGTTTCACATTGTATATTTCCAGCTTCCTTTACACATACTGCTATTATTAACACAAAGTAACTAACCACACACCTCTATTGAAAACAAGTCGATTCCCCTGACAATTGACATGCTGAACCTCTTCTGAATATGCTACCCTCCTCCAACTCTCTCGTCCCTGTCATAAAACTGCTTCCATTTCATATAGAGTAATAAAAGATGTTTAAGCTAATTTCTCCACAATGTTTGTAGCCATTTAGTACCCACACATGAAAGAATAAGAACAGAGGTATAGTTGACCAGTAATCATGTAGCATTTATATTTACTTCAATGAAAACACATACACATCTGCTACAAGATTGTGTCACGCACCCCCCTTCTTTTACGAGGGAAGCATTCCAGCGTCTGGCACTATTCCCAAATATGGTGTCCCATGCTCCCATCTCTTCTCTAAACACAAGTACTTCACCTCAATATATTGGGGGAGGGAAAAGATACTTTGTCCCTTCTAATTTAACACACATGAATATATATAAGGTGACATTAAAATGAATATACCAGATTTAACTTTCCTGCCATAACACGTTACTTTAATCCTTCAAATAATTCAAATAATCCTTCAATTCCCCCTTTTTGGTCTCGCATTAACGAGACCAACACACATAAGACATTTGAAACAAACTACTGTCATTCTTTGATACTGTGTCTGTCCCCCTTCATTAAACCTTTGAGAACACAAAACAACCTCCAATGACAGTGAAGAAACTATCAGAGTGAGAGCCTGAGTGCCAGACGGCAGCATCCTTGCGTGTTGTTGAATCATCAGGGCCCCCCCTCAGCGGAATACGCCAACAAGGGCAGCTGATAGGGAGGGGGAGATGCGGCCTTTCCTTCAAAGGTGGAACTGATGAATCTGATCAGAGAGAAGTAGACTCCTCTGCTGCCTCGAGAAGTCCCCCAGCCCGCTGATGCCAGCTTCCAAGTCGTCTGCTGTAGGGATGTCCGCGAGGTCCTTCTCCTCCAGTCCGCTGATGCCTGCTTCCAAGTAGTCTGCTGTAGGGATGTCCGCGTTGACGATAGCCAGGTCCATCCTGATGTCCTCCAAGGTCCTAGCCGGAGTGTTCCTCGCCGCACACTGGCTCCAGTAGTACCAGATGTCCCCCTTTGCTCCTCGGCGTACGGCATGAGATGTCCTCTGGGTCACTCTGTAGAGGCCGGAGAGCCTGGGGTTGAGTCACGTAGGCCTGACGAACTCCGCTGTGTCGGCCTCCTGCTCCTCGGGTCCCCCTTTTGGCGTCAGCAACCTGTGTGGAGAAATCTGATACCCACCCCTCAAGTCTACGCTCAGTGCTTCTGGGGTGTTTGACCCACCGCTGGTAGGCCGCTTCAGAATTCTAATACTTGGCCTGTGTCAACAAAATAAACCCCAACATCTTCAGGTGAACTAAATAACATATCTCAATAGCTCTGAATTCCTGACAAGCATCTGTGTTATTATAAATGAAATCTTTGAGATCCCATTTAAAATCTAAATATAATATGAACTGCTAATGTTTCTGGTAATGGAACACACTAATGTTATGGATTAAAAACAACTAAAATCATGATACTGACAAAGTGAATAATTTCCAGGCGAGACTGCTTCTACCTGTCACTGCTTGGATATTAT
This sequence comes from Notothenia rossii, assembly GCF_949606895.1. NCBI lineage: Eukaryota > Metazoa > Chordata > Actinopteri > Perciformes > Nototheniidae > Notothenia > Notothenia rossii. The sequence goes on along the minus strand of NC_136909.1, from coordinate 58,154,635 downwards.
CAAGCTGAAAAATGAATACAGAAATTCAACATACTGTCATCAAATGTTGTACATCCCCATAATGATCTAAACAGTCTAT